>NC_137457.1:139422243-140622243 GCF_964235325.1 Thermobia domestica
ACTGAGCCACAGTGGCCTCAAGGCAAAAAAGAAAATACGAACACTGACGGAAGGGCAGACCCAGGCCCGTATCCACAGGGGGGCAAGGGGGCCGCCCCCCCTAAACTTTGGCTGGCCCCCATAAAATTTCACGGTAGGCTTGCAAATGAACTATAATATGGTGATGAAGTATAATATGATTGGGTCGGGCTCCTCCTAACTTCTACCAGCTCCCCCCCCTAAATTTTTGGGATGGCTAAGGGCCTGGGCAGACCTAGCTTGTTTTACCCGCACATGCAGCAAATATGTGGAGAAAATTGATCTATTGTAAACCATATCAATAATTTGTAGTAAAATCTATCTACTTCACATAGCCTATATAATACCATAAGTCAACAAAGAAGAAAGAGAAAAAGACTACTGAAACGTACCAAATGTCAGTTGCAAAACTAACAGTATAAGATTATGTGGTAGTGGTAGTAATAGTAATAGAAGTAGCAGTACTATTAATAGTGATAAAATAGTAATATTAATAATAGTCGTAACATCACGAATAAGCTCAAAGTACGAAAAATGCTTGGATTCAAGAGAGTTCTCCTTGTCGTAAGACAAAGAAAAACAATAGGTGTATGATCATGGGCACCTTAAGAAGATTTTCTATGGGGAGCATCTCCATGGTTGCTATATTACATCTGGTATTTAATATACGTGGTTTGCTATATTACGTACATATTTTCGTGATCCAGGGGGCGTTCCCTCTCCCCTTTGGGCGCCCATGCGAATGATGAAGGCAAAGAGGAGCATTTCAAAGTAAATCCGTCAAAATTGTACAATTTGTTCGAAAGTTTTCGTCGGACGTTACATACAAACAGACAGCACGAACTATAGGGAACTTCTCATCTAAAATTTCTAAAGTTTGTTTCTATGATACTGGAAGTTTAGATATTACACGAAATTTCGACCATCTTAAATACTAGAAAGGATTCGAGTGCCGGATAATAAATTTTCAAAACCGAAGTTCGAGAAGTTATCGAATTTCCTTCAGCCTTATCGAAGTTTCTTACCTCTACGTATATCAGAAGTATATAAAGTACCCAATGGCGGAAAAAATTACTCCGTAGCGAGTATACAAATGCGTATTTCAGTTGATTTTGGCTGGTCACACTTTCACTACTACAATTACATCCCGAAATGGGGAGTCAGTATATTTTGTCATTCTCATCTACAACTCTGTCTATGCGTGATTGTCTTCAACCACACTTATCGGTATTTAGCTAATGAAATATTATACAAGGCCTTTTATTAAAAAATAGACAAGAAAGTAGACCTAATGTCTCTTCCTTACGTTCGCACGAAAAAGTAGTTAACAATTTCATCCAAATAAATCAATACTGTCCAAGGAACACAATGTAAATAAGTAATTCAATCATCTTTTTGTTTTTATAGGTTTACTTTATGAGGATGTATAGAAGAAAAATCTGCCCACTATACAGCATTTTGTCGGCGAAAGGATACCAGATGGGAACACATAGATGGCACTAAAATGAAATCAAATCCAGTAGCAGCTACTCGCACAATCCAATTAAGATTGTTGTTATACTCGCTTTAATAAAAATATAATTTTACTGGATAAGTGTAAGCTCAAGGGCTGTGTTACATTCACTGATTGCTGATGTTAAAGAAATGTAAGGTTAACAATGAAGAGTTTAAATTAGAAAAATAATGGTTATTCTTTGTAATGAGAAAATAAAATGTTAAAGAATAGTTTGACAAATGAATGAATAAAAAAAGACTGAAATACTACCTTGATGAAGACCAATAAACATATACTATTTGGTAGACAAATCAAATTAGTGAAGGTACCTGCGAAAAAAATCATATCTAAAACATATAATATCCCATTTATGGAAAGCATTGCCCAAATGTCGAATACAAAAAATAGCCCTATTGGTCCAAGTGGAGTACTAAGGAGTGCGATTTAAGTTAAGGGAACTTTGAATTTTTGTAATAACTTTTTAATTTCTTGAAAAATCGAAACACATTTTAATATAATAAACAAATGATAACTGAAAAAAAAACTAGTTTGCTATTTGACACTGTAGGCACCCTTGCGACTGATTTCTCGAAGCTTGATCCGGAACTTCCTGAAAAGCGCTTGTCCACTACTTTGTGCCACTTCTTTTGCAATTTCCGACCACTTTTTTTTTTTGGCATGTCTTTTACATCTTTGATGAAAGTATGCTTTTTAGCCATTCCGCGTTTAACTAGAGCCAAAAACGCTCAACGGGTCTAGCCTGAGGAACTTTTGTCGCGTTCTCGTTTTTGCCGACAAACTCGATATCAGCATCAGTAAGCGCGTTGCGCACTTTTTTCACATGATACGAGGACGCCAAAACACAATGTCATGTCCGGTAAATTCTTTTTGTATCCATGGAATCAAAACCTTTTCAATACACTCTAAATAGCGGTCACTGTTGATTGTCCCACTTTGAACAACAGCAGGCGAAACCTTGCCGTTTGCCGTGATCGCTTGCCAGATCAGAAAGTTTTTCTAATAGCTGTCTTTAGGTTTTACGAACTTGCTACGGCTAACTTGACGTTTATCAATGTATGATACATACTTGGAAATAGGCGCGAACGCTAAATTTTGGTAACAGTAAGTTTCATCATTCATGATCACAATCTTGTTCGCGAACTTCTTGTCGGAGAGTTTGCGGCAGTTGATCTTAGCGCGCTTCTTCTGTTCTTCGGTATAAAAGGGTGCACTTTTACATGTCTTAACCTTGAATCCGTATTCTTTCTTGATCTTCCTTACACTGAATTCAGAAATTTGATATTTTCGTCCTAAAACACGACTTGACAAGTTACGGTTCTTCAAAAGTTCTCGTCTAATCGCACTTTTCACTTTTTGTGTACAGTTTGAAATTGGACGACCAGATTTCTTCTTTCTTGATGATTCACCAGTCTCCACATAATTTTTCAACATTCTATGCACAGTACTATAAGGTTATTCGCACTTAAAGTGGTTTAAAGCAGCCGTAAAATCACGCGAGCACTGGTCTCGTAGAATTGGATAAGCCGCTCGCTGACAGCCTTGGACTGTTCGGCTGTCATTCGCTTCCTGTTCATGATTACGCACTCAGACTTAGCGTACGCTCGAGAGATACTCTGACGAGGAAAGGGCGAAACTTTCATTGACATCGAACGAGTTGCTTTCGTTTTATGCATGTTTTTTTTTTGCCAGTAACCTTAACTTAAATCGCACTCCTTATTCAATACAACAAAAAACATGTCTAGCCCAAAAATTTCTGAAACTGTGGTAATTTCAAAGTCAGCCAAATTCTTCAAACTTCCTACCCTACTAGTATACGGAAAGCATTTTAAGCCCAATAAATGTAATATATAGTGATATTAGTAGCGACAGTACCGAGAGCCGACTCGATAAAATGAACAGGAAATCACGTTTAAAAATTGCAGTAGCACATATATCGGAATTAAAATAGTCCAAACGTATAAAGTTACTAACTCAATCATCCCAAACGAAGTACTATCTTTCACAATAAAAATCATGTATGGTTCACTAAAGATATCTATCAGAACACTCAAAATAGTAGAGATAACCCCGACAAAAGAAATAGGAAAATCATTTTTCAATAAATGTAATAGCCCACATCTCGGAAACTGTAGTAGCCAAAACCCTAAAAGCTGATGACCCAAACAACTCATAGAGGCTACTATCCAGTCCAATAAAAATTTTGTCCACCTCAAACACTTGCCCAAACGCTACAAGTTGGTGACTCAATCTACCCAAACGAAGTACTATCCAGACCAAAACAAATCTCGTTTGGCTCAAACGGTTTTGTAGGTAATATGCAGCACGAATCTTTGAACTTGCTACACTGCTAGTAATACAAAACACTACTAATTCCAATAGTCCTGAGACCGGTCATATTATTGTAGTTCCGACAAAATAACTAGGCAATAATCCTTTAAATAAATATAATATCACATATCTCAGAAACCATAATAGCCCAAACTCGCTAAAGTTGCTGACCCAATCATCCCATAGAGCAGTGTTTCTCAACAGGTGGGCCGCAGTGTGTTTGCTAGTGGGCTGCGGCATACCGGTAATCAGGGGGTGCAAGGTTCGAAACCCGCTCAATACTGTGAGAATTTATCTGTGCATTTTCTCAAACGTATTTGAACAACTTTTTGTATAACTTTTTAAGCTTCACTAGAAACTCAGTTACAAGAAGGCTGTGTTTTTTTCTTTCGTAATTTGTTTCAACTATAACGATGGAACTTAATATCACCATATTCACGAGTTCTGCTACTCCATAATTTTGTCTTCTCCATTTCATTCTGTCTCTCTTTTTTTAAGATCTAAAAAAATCATATTACCAATAGATAACGCTTGACAACATCGCTTTCAAGCAAAATGGGCAACATCGAAGCTCACAGGACCTTCGAAAATCCTTAATGACCATCATAAACATTGGGAACTTCAGACTCCTTTTGTGTGCTATGGAAGGAAGAATTCGAATGACAATAAAAAATATAGTATTTCTACCGAATGGACGCAGACAATTCAACGTGTGTCCGCAAAATGTCAATCGCCACGCCGGCGTTGAATACGTCTGTGTTTCCTTGTCTTTTAAACCGCGGCATCAAATTTTCAGAGAAAAATTTCAGAAAAGAGATGACCAAAGATCAGTTCATTGTTAGCCTTCGTGCTGAGAAAGACCATTCGCTTCGCGACCCGTGGCTTTGGGTGCGAAACATTTGGATTAACAAGTTTCGTGTGCAGTGACTACTAGTTCCGAAATAATCATGGTTTCTTTAAATGAAACTTTTATGACGAAGAACTGTTTTAGTAGATGGATGCATGCTGTGTGATTATTGTTTAAAACTGGAACTTCTGTACTGTTTTCCATATCGAAAATGAGTAAGAGATAAGGAACTTTGTTTAGTTTCGGAATTTAAAAAAACTTACTATTGATAGTGTTCCTAGTGTAACTGCATGTGATCAAAATTCTTCGAGAAATGTAGTCGACAGTGACAGTAAAACTGAAGATAACGTACAGGAGAACGGAAGTACATCCAACACAGAGAAGAAAAAGCATGTCCCTTGTAAGTACAAAGAAAGCTATTCGAAGCATGGTGTTATTCAGTTTCCCGGCTCAAACAATTTGCCGAAGCCTCAGTGTGTTATCTGTGCTGTTGCTCTGGGTAACGGAGCTATGAAGCCTTCTCGTCTTTAAGACACTTAAACACAAAACATTCGGACTTTAAAGACAAACTGATTGACGTTTCCATGCGTAAGAAAGATGCTCTGAAAACTGGAAAACATGGCGATCTATCAAGCTTCAACTACAGATACGGAACTTTTAAAAACATGTTTTTTAGTTGCTCTGCAGATTTCTAAATGCAAGAAACCCTATTCTATTGGAGAAATCGTTAAACCTTCTTTAATAGCAGTATGTAATGAACTTTTAGGTCATTCTGCAGCTAACAAAATTAAGGAAGTAGCTCTCTATCAAATGATACGATTGAAAGACGAATTTCCGATATGGCAGATGATACAGAAGCCTAACTAATTGAAAATATTAAAAAATCCTTTTTTTTTTACATACAACTTGACGAATCAACAGACGTGCACAACATTAGTATATTACTTTCTTCTGTACGATATATTGATTACCGTTGATAACATAAAGGAGGACTTACTCAATGTATGTGAGTTACCAGGTCAGACTCGGAAATTTTCAATGTGTTTGATGCGTTTGTTCGTATGAAAGGTTGGAGTGGGAAAATTGTGTTGGGGTGTGTACCGATGATGCCGCTTCTGTGACTGATAAACAGTCAGTGGGTGACATGAAGAATAAAGGAAGTAGCAAATCATGATATCATACTAACTCATTGTTTCATACATAGAGAACATTTAGCTTCGAAGAAAATGACACCTGAACTGACATAAGTTCTTTCGCAAGCTGTGAAAATAATTAATTTTATTAAAAACAGCCCTTTGAGCACACGATTGTTGAAACTATTGTGCGACGAACTGGGATCTAATCATCAGCATCTTTTCCATACAGAAGTTCGATGGTTATCAAGGGGGAGGGTTCTCAGAAGGTTGTACGAATTGAGAAATGAAGTTATTTCTTTGCAATAAGAAAAGCACTTATAGTCAATATCTTGAGGACAAAGAATGGGTAGCCAAGCTTGCTTATTTAAGCAAGCTTGCGTGACATTTTTTCCACAATGAACTGAATTTAAGTCTTCAAGGTTCACAAGCAACAACATTCAGTGCCTGCAACAATACAGGAGCGTTCAAAAAGAAAATTGAATTTTGACTCAACATGGTTTCTGACGAAAATTTTGAAATTTTTGAATCGTTCTTCAGTTTTATTTCTGAAGTTGATGTTGTTGACATGATGGAAATAATAACTAGTCATCTTAAGATGCTCTCTCATGATTTGGAAAGTAGGCCTATTATCCTAAAGATAAAGAACCTCGGGGGAGCAATTTGTGGATTATAAATCCTTTTGTTGAACATATAAATCCTTTTGTTATACATTCATCCCTTTCATATAAAGGAAGAGTACAGTTAGCCGAATTATCATCGGACAGAGAGCTTCAATGTCTTTACAAATCTACGAGTATTTACAAATTCTAAATAAAAATGAGGACAGAATACACAGAAATACATGAAAGAGCAATACCATTTCTTCTTTGCTTTTCCTCGACATATCTGTATGAAACAGCATTGTCGGCAATTACTGTTCTCAAACCAAAGCAAAGGAATCGGCTGCAACTTTCTCACTGTTTATGTTTGGCTGTTACTTCACTTCATCCAAGAGTCAATCAATTAGGCAAAAGGAAGCAACAGCAGAGGTCCCCTTAACTTAACTTCATTGCGAATTCATTAACTTCCTCATCTTTAGTTCCAGTTGTATACATAAACGATTTATTATTTTAGTTAACACTTAGGCTATCACGCATGAATATTATTTGTGTTTAGTGACTGAAACTAAGAATTTAAAAATCATTAATTTCAAATTCAAAATTGGACAGACGATACTTAACAGTGGCTTGTGCAACAATGCTTAAAAGTGTATTGTGTGTGGATTGTGCGTGTGTGTTGAATGGTGATGAGAAGATGCGATAGGACGGCTTTGCTCCAGCATCTTTCAAACAGTGGAGATGAGAGTCAAAAGTAATTTTATTCTTACTTTTACTAGTTTATTAGAATACATTTTCATTCTATTAAATCTAGCATTCATTAAAGCGCAGATGACCCCATGCCGTAAGAGTCGCTGAAAACCAGTGGGCCACTGGCAGGGAAATGGTCGATTCGTCGCCACAGCGACGTATCGAAGAGTATCGCCAGTGGGCCGCTGGCGGCAGAGTTCCGTCAAGTCGGATAGAGATATGAAGCAGCGGCATAGTGGCGGTGCCACCACGTGACAGCGTGTACTTCGTTGCAGTCCGCGCTTCTTCGATTCGTCGAGGAAGGAACGCGTCAACATCGCCGCGTGCATGCGGAAGGAGGACTTCATTTGTTGTTTACATACGGGTCTCAAGTGTGGCGGGCAAGTGGCAAGATGTGCAAATTATTTTCTGTTGATTCATTTATAAGGAAGAAGATACATTAGCTACTATACCAAATTGTTGGATATCTGAACACGAAGGAAAAGAAATTGCAAGATGGCCATCGTATGCTGGAACAAAACGACGAAGACATATTATATTCCATGAAGAATCAGATGATGGAAAATGGGATACCTACGAAGTGGCAGTAAAATCCTCTGATGGTAAGATTTTTAAATTTACTTGCTATACTGGCTAGAGCAAATCGAGGAAAATTGTAAACTATGCGTAGAATTGGGTTTAGAAATGTACTAAATTGTTTGCAACGTACTAGTAAGACACTAAAAAAAAGTTATAGCCTCGAAATAAAAATATGCACATACCTCCTGTATATTGTAAATCAAATAAAGGCGAAGGGTGTAGATGCCCGACCCCCATATAGGCTACATAGTACTGGCTTTAGGTTAGGTAAATTTTAAAAAGTTTGGTTTACAAATGATAAAATGAACTCCTTTATGGTGTGAAGATCATTACCGTAACACATTTAGGTCCTTGTACTTCGAAAACTAATAGAATTCGTACTCGTGCATATATGGGGTCAGTTTATTTTACACCCTTGTCAAATAAAAGTGGTCAATGTTCCGTAAAGGGTGTCCAGTGCCTTTGACACCACTTCTTTCTATTGATTTTCGTTTGATTACATAATATAACGTTATATTAGGTTAGGTTAGGTTAAGTTAGGTCAGGTTAGGTTAGCTTAGCTTAGTGTAAGGGGGTCCAGTGTAGTTCTGGACCCCCTTAACGGAACATGGACCATAAAAGTTAGTTAAAGCTGTTCTAGAACGCAGACCACTCATTATAAACTGTGTCTTTCTGTATGCAAGGACCACCTAAAAATGTGCTAAACCAAGTGAAACGTGAGTGAAAGGAGAGGATGGAGAGTGTAATTCCCTCCTGTTGCAGCAACCCTTAAAGGGAAGGGGCATTACTCGAGCAGACACCTCTACCAAATTTTCACACATGTATTGCATTTTCCGATTTCTTCTTGCAGAGCATGCACTAAATGAGGAGCTAATGCTTAAACCATGAACAAACTTGTGCTAGGTGGGCACTAAAAGTACGAATGACATCTAACCGAGTCAGTGCATGAGCGCAGCAGGGCGGCCCGATGGGTACGTCTGCAGGGAGCAGGCCCGTCAGCGAAGGGGGGCATACGCATAAACAAGAATGGAAAAATACATAAAATGTCCGCAATAATTTTCACCTTCAAAAACACTTAAATAATCGAAATAACTCTTACTTTCAAAACGGCTTCAGGTTTCCAGGGTACAAATGGCCCCCTGCGAGGAGACATTCGTCTGTTTTGAATTTTTACGTCTTTTCCACACTTCGCATAGTTGATTTTACGTTTCAACATACCATGTTACTTATATTCACACTCCACTTCGTATACGAAAAGTGTTTGACATCGTATTTTACCTATAATTTTTTTTTTTTGGTAGAGCGGTTTGCTCGAGTGGACCCAGGGAATGTTCTAGATCACTGGTCCGCAACACCGTCACAAAATTGCAGTCCGTGCAGTCTTCGTTGAAACTGCTTAAAGTTACCTTTTAGACCTGTAATTTCTACTGTTTTGTTTTGAGTTTTTTTTTACTTCTTTCTTTCTTCTTGGAATTCTTAATTTTGAATTTCAACATAATGGTGAGTTGCCACAATGTTGTATCTTCATTAATAACCGATACATTTTTAAAAAATACGTTAGCGCCATTTCCTTAACTTTTGTCGGGAGACAGGTAATATCCTCGGATCGTTCGGTAAGAATTCTAGTTTGAAAACAGTTAAAATTAGGTTCGCTTGCTTTAGTAATCTTAAAATACAGTTTCTTATAATGCGAAAAATGAGATTTATGCCCTTGTACTTAAAATGCAAAGACTGTTACAAAATATAGGTGATGGTAAACGCTGACACTAAGCTGCAAACTTAACGTTCAAAAAATTATATCTTATTTGTTAATAAAGGTACAACGTAATGGCAACTCACACGTTATGTGGAGGGTGCAAATTAAGATTTCCAAGTAGAAAAAAAACTCAAAACAAAACAGTAAAAATTACAGGTCCAAAAGGTCCCCTTGAAACTCTCAGAGCCCTGGTAAAACTCTAGAAGAATTCCTCTAGTTCTACCATGAATAAAATGCATGAAATGCTATATTTTCAAAATGTAGGTTCCTTCCCACTACCATCAGGTTTAAAATTTAGGGTTCAGTTTACCAGACGGTCTACTAAATAGAAAATTTGGTACAACTTTAATTACACTTGCATATGTATACAGATAGGGACTCATTCGGACACGAGTGCAGATTTTGTTTAGCCATGATAATGTTATCAGACAAGAATGATTTTTATATTACTGGATTGGCCTTGAAAAGTGCAATTCACAGCAGTCAATACCGGACAGCAATTGTTCGGAATACAGACATGCGTATCGGGCTAATAATATATATATATATATATATATATATATATATATATATATATATATATATATATATATATATATATATATATTCGTCAGCAGGCAACAGTGTCCAAATGATGGATATTAGTTTTCAACATACGTTGTGTATACATCAGTGGATGTATTGTCAAGTGGGTTTCCTCGTAGTCTGATACTTAGCGCGATTGCCTTCAGTGCGCGTGGTCGCGAGTTGGGTTCCCACTGGAAGCTCACCGTGAATGGAGTGGTTCGAAACCCACTTTAAACTGTAGGTTCACGTCTTATATGGCTCTCGCTGCGAAAAAGGGACGAAATTTTTAGCATTGCACTTGCGTAGCTGATTCCACTATAAGAAGTACACATTCCTCAAATACGAAACCTCTTTAATATTTTTGTTCCAGATTTTTGCAAGTAAAAAGTCATTATTTGCATATCTCGTTTATAGAGTTAAAACTTTTTTTTTTCGTCTGCACAGTCTATGTAGTTATTAAGGATTTGGAATTGATACATTAAGTCCTCAATGAGTCTTCCTTGTTCTAGGATTTAAAAAAATAATGTTTCTCGGCTACTTGCTGAGTTAAATTTGTGTTTATAACCTTTCTCTAACATAAGTCAGAAAGTTGATCTGTACCTTACCAGTTTGAATACTTACACAAAAACGTTGTTCGCTTGTGTTTCAGATTCGGTTGTTGACCGCAGTGGGTGGAGAAAATAAGGAACAGTGTGCAAGAAATGCTCTGAGGAAATTGATGACAGACGAAGCAGCTCTCAGAGTTAACACAACTGGCAGTAACGCCAAGTTTTCCTTTGGAAAATCTTTGTTGGCTGAAATTCTTCGAGGTAAGCAAAAAAAAAAAAGTCTTAAACCATTGTCACATTTTAGTATTAGTTACGTCTAGTGTCTTTTAGCAGGTCCTACTGTTGATGAAAGGTAACAAAGAGTTTTTTAACTAGCTTCTGCTCTGTCGTACAACAGGAGGGGGGGGTGAAATTCCCTGTAGAGGGGTAAAACTATAGAAAAACGAGCATTTTTATTAAAAACTACTTTAATGGATTGTTCTCTGTTATAAGAGCCTTGTAAATGTGCAAATATAAATGGAAGATTCCGGGATATTGGTTGGAAAAGGGGGTCTACTTTTCGAAGAACCTTAATACTAGTAATAGTAACTCGTGTAACGGAATGAGCTTAGAAGCCTACTTCAGTGCCAGCTGTTAGCAACTATAAGGTCAACACTGTGTGTCACTGTCTGATTCAAGCGAGCGTACCCATGATAGTGTTTACAGTCGGGGGAAAATGGGAATTCTCTGAGTATACAAGAAAGTTCAGGAGAATGGTTCATTACTGGTTTAGGCTATGAAAAATTACTTTTTGATGTTGAATGAAGAGTTCGTGGTTGGCAATATATGAATTATTTCCAGGAAAGGTGCATTGCATTTCCTAACACAATACCTGTAGATTGGTACCAATTCTCTTTCTTGTACGTTGTGTTTCGGATACCCTTTATTAGAATACATGGATGAAAGTTTGTAATTGTTAGTGTGTTTTCACATAAGACATAAAATAACTACTATAAAGGTTCTTCGAACAGTAGACCTCATGATAAATCTCTTATGACATAAAAAATATCCATTTAAATCGTTTTTAATATTTTTTCTTTTTCCGTATGTTTGCCCCATAGTTTTTTTCTTTTTTTTTACCCCCTTCTCCTTGTCCGATTTTCTTCTCCAACGATCTTGTACCTAACATAGTTTTGTGAGCATTGATGAAAATATCCTGCAGTATTTTCGAGATTTTACTTTAGCTTTAGTTCCCTTTGAGGGACATTTTCGAGGAGAAAAATAGTAATTGGTTTCTCGAGTTCAAGAAGTACAGCATGGATAAAAGCATTAAAAGAGCTTTGAAATATGCTTCATCTACCTATTGTACCTATATTAAATCTCTCCTTGATAGTCATCGGTAAGTTCTTTAGACCACTTTTAGCCAATTGCATTTCTGGTGTTATTTTGTCTGAAAAGCTCACTGGAAAGAGAACGAAAATAAAAATGAATACTAGAAAGTGATTATCTTTTACTGTTAGTTAGTCAATACTAATATTTTAGAGTGCGCCAGTTTTGCTTCACTTTTGTACTTCTAAATCAAATTCTCTGCATTTTCCAGATATTGTCGCCGCTAACTTCCCAGGATATAATGTCACAACACACCGAATTATACACATTACCCAAAGGTGGTTAAAAGGTGCGGTGGGCAGGAACGGAGGAAGGAAAACAAGACATCAGGTATACTTAGGCAGTATATTTTCTAACTCTTTAGGCTGTAAAACATGCATAGCTCAGAGCAGTAAAATTAGTTACTGGCCTAGTATTTTTAAAACTAGTAACTTGTCTTATTTTATTCACCGTTTGGCTCTAAGCTTAGAGTTCTTGTTCACGCTGCATTACATTTAAGGTCTTTGTTCAAATGTTTGTATATAGGAAAAGAGTACTTACGAATATACACACGAAGATATTGGAGCTAGCTTTCGGTATAAGAAACCAGAATCATGCAGACGAAAACCCTTAGGACGTAGAGCCTCAGTTGAGAAGTTCCTTGTACTCTCACCGGGAATGGAACACATGTCGCTCGATTAGTAGTCGGTCACTTAACCGACTAGATTACATGTTAGCCCAAAGTCAGAAAACAGAGATTATAAATTGCTTTATTATTATTTTTTAAAATAAAGAACTTTTTTTGGGGGAAGGATTTAAATATTGGTAACTTAATTTGATCCTTTGCAAATTTACTGGCTTATAATGTCAATCTTTTTTTTTTCAAAAACTGCCCTATTCAAAGAAATAAAAACAGCTTTTGGCACAAGGCCGCAAAGGATAGGTAGATTTCTTTCTAGCATGTATTTTATTGATGCGCGACCTATTGCACGGACTTATCTTGATAGATTGAAATATACAAATGCTGAGAAAATATCTTTTTCCCTCGCGTCACAGTTTCCCGAGTGGAGAAACCTCGGTGGTCGTGTGGTTAAACGCGTTCGATTGCTGTCCCCTGGCTGTGGGGCTCGTGGATTCGATTCTCGCCTTGGGCTTGGGTGCTGCCTAGTGTCGTGGTTGTTCTTGTGGAATGTATTAAGCGGAAATCAGTAATCGGTAATCACAAATCAGTATATGTGGTATGAGTGTGTAAGAAAGGTCGGCGTGAATATATATATAAAAAAAGTGGTCTAAGGCATAGGTTGAGTACTGCAAGGGTCACTAGTTCGATCCTCGTTCACGGGAAGATCGCTTTTTCTTTTTTTTATTTTGCTTCTTTGAACGGCCGCTACTTTGAAATTTTCTAACGGTTCGTTCTGATTTTCACACACATCTAGTATATTGTTAACCTCGACATTTTGTTCAAATATGGTGCAAATCGGTTCATAATTGTAAAAATTATGAATTTTTCGAAAGTTCAAATGGCCGCCGTTTGCAAATGTTTCATCCGATCATTGTGGCTAACGAACTCATTAATACGACCAATTTTTGTGCCAAGTTTGGTTTCAATCCGTGAAAAATTACGGCAGCTAGAGCATTTACAATAAACGTTTTATACATATACATTGGAACTAAGGGTGGTTTTAGTGTCAGGGAGTCATGATCGGCAAAATATATAGAAATTTTCCGGAAGTGCCGACATGAGAGTCTCTGCAATAGGCAATTTATAAGAAACTACCTAAAAATCAGGGGGAGGGGGTACAAAGAAAACTTTCCCTAGTACAAACTAAGAAATTCTTCAAATATCTTTGTTCATGTGTCTCAGACTTTCTAGAACATGCTTAAGGAAGCTCATGTGCACAATTTCTCCTAGTGTGTAGTAAGAAAAGCTTTCTTTTCATTTTCCTGAAAAGTTTCGTTTTCGGGCAATGGTTATTACTATTATTATTATTATTATTTTAATGCTACGTCGTGGAGGAAGGATTTACGTAAAGGATTAAAATATTATGATGATGATATGATGCTGATACCGAAAGGTAGTTACATATTCTTTGCGAGCATATTCATAAAAGCTATTTCCCCTATTTGATTTACCAATTTGCCTTTAGACACCTTTTGTTTTTCTGTATGTACATATATGCAATTTTAGAAACAGTTTAAAATAATCCTGTGGTAATAATTGTCCAGCAGTTAGTAAGCGCAGACAACAAAGAAGTATGTATTAAATGAGTCAACGAGACAGATGCACGGGTTTGTATCCTTTTTTCACAGAATACCTTCTAATTTTTCAATACCGTAGGGATAGTCTGAATTCTGGTTAGCCCTCTGTAGTTCAATGTATTGTTGGTGTTCGTGACCAATCATGCAGGATGTAGAAGAAAGATATATTAACTCTGTATCTGTCATCACTATTTATATGTACTGCGATATTTTCCTAAGAATAACAAGACCCTTCATCTAATTTTAATTCGGTGTATAATAATAAATCACAGCCATATTCGATCCACTACTGGATGAGGCCTCTCCCCACAGGGAGGAATTGGTTTACTGCTCCCACGCTGACCAGACGGGTTGGGAGAGGAGAGCCGAAGCTTTCACTGTGATCGTCACTATCTTCATTCATAGCAGCTCCCCAATTGCGTTACGATGCTGGGTGGGCACCGTTCCAGACCCACGCCTTGGAAACCATCGCAGCGCCTGGGATCGAACCCGGGAACCCTAAGTCCGTAGTCAGCGACGCTAACCACTAGACCACCGGGACGGTCTCTCTCTCTCTCTTTCTGAGAGAAAAAAGAGAGATTCTCACCATTCGGTTTATTTGATAATATATTTTTAGTAGTTTTACTGCTTAAGCACCAGGTTGTAATTGAAAACTAAAAATGTACTGTTTCCTGAGAAAATGGCTTCTAATCTTGCTAAATGTCTAAGTTTCTCAGAGCTTTCTTAGTTTCACCAAATCAGTGTTGAAACACTATCTTTACAATTTTAGTCTTAATACTACATTCTTAATCATTCCAGAGGAAAAATAGCCTTTTCTGAAATTCCCACGCACGATAGAACTGTACAAACCTCAGTCGTGTTCTTAAAGGTTGTAAAGCAATTTCAGAAATGTCCAACAAACATTTAATAATACTATTTTAGCCCTAACTACTTTCCAACACTTAAAATTGTAACAATACATTTCTGATACAAAAATGACAATTTGATTGCGAAAATAAGACAAGTAAATTCAGCATTGTTAATAAAATTAACTTTTGCAGCAACTCCAGTAAAATCTTATGATTTAGCACCAGTGACACCATGATTTGAAAGGGCCCATGTTGTAACAAATGAGGTCACTTATCCAATTTGCCAACCCTTTTTAACATTATTTTTCATTTCTTCGTGATTGAGATTTTAAAAATGTGTTAGTTTTTATCCCGATGTGGACTCTCATCTGTTTGTATACGTATACGCCCATGTAACGGCATTCTATCCTATTTGTTCTAGAGTCTGCAGCACTTGCTGCCAGTGCTGCTGGCTTAAGTGTGGGTTTCAGACTTGTTTGGATCAACTTTTATTCCCTTAGATGATTTAAAGAAAAAGTTCTAATACACAGAAATTACAAATAACTGGTCTTGCACGAAATTTGTTGCTAAACTATCCTTAATGAAATCTAGAGTTAATGTGTAATAGAAGCATTTATATTTTTTTTACAGAAAAAAACTCCTATTGAGTACAGATGCCTAAAAGTCACCACCGTGTTTTATCTTCAACTGCATACAAAAGAATAAAGAGAGAGGTCAACCGACAGTTTGAAGATATAGTGGCAAATGTTGAACTCTCTAGGAATAATGAATCAGACAGTACCATTGTTTGTGACAAAGATGATTTTTATTCCGTACAAGAAAACAGCACATGTACATCAGGACGTGATGTCAGTGTTAGTGACATCGAATTTAATGAATGTAGTGAATTAAATATTAGTGATGTTGAAAATAGTGCACAAAGTGACATTACACATGGTGACAACGAGGATAACATTAACAATTCTATGTCTGGTATAAATGTAGAAAATGTTCATCTAAGCGTTGAGTTGCGGTCGTGGGTACAGAAGCATAATATAACTAGCAGAGCAGTGACTGCTTTGCTTCGTGTTTTGCGAGTGTATGGTCATTCTGATTTACCCTCACATTCAGAAACACTTATGAAAACAAGAACAATTACGATAGAGCCTAAACAAATTGCAGGGGGATTATATTTTCATTATGGATTAAGGAGAGGATTAGCCAACGCCTTACAGTGTGATCTTCGCAGCAAAACAACTCGAGAAATATCTTTGTATATTAATGTTGACGGTCTTCCGATATTTAAAAGCTCTTCCGGACAACTGTGGCCCATTCTGTGCCTTATTCGGGAATCAATACGCAGAGATCCTTTCATTATTGGTGTTTTTACGGTTGTAGCAAGCCAACTGATCTTAAGGCATATTTGGAGGATTTCATTTCAGAATTTCAAATTCTTTTAAAGGAAGGGTTAAATGTTAATGGAGTACAATTCACAATCAGAGCTCAGAAATGTGCCTTTATTTGTGATGCACCAGCCCGAGCTTTTCTGAAGTCAATCAAGCCACATAACAGTTATTTTGCATGTGAAAAATGCATTACGGAAGGAGATTATGATGGCAGGATGATCTTTCCTCAGCTTGATGCTCCTCTACGAAGTGATGAGTCTTTTGAACATCAGTCTCAGCCAGAACATCATGTGGGCACCTCTCCTCTCTCAAATAATCTTCCTATAGGATTAGTTTCTCAATTCCTTTTAGATTATTTACACTTGGTGCTCTTGGGTGTAATGCGAAAATTACTGAACATGTGGATCAAGGGTCCTCTAAACGTTCGATTACGCGCGTCACTTATTAGAAAGCTTTCACAACGCCTTGATGAACTATCACCTAAGATTCCAAGTGAATTTGCACGGAAATGCCGAAGTGTACAATATATTGATAGATGGAAGGGTACTGAATATAGGCTTTTCCTCTTGTACGTAGGCCCTGCAATTCTTCCCTCGATACTGCCATCAGATTTATATATACACTTCCTTCATCTGTTTTTAGGCATTTATGTTTTATGCCAGCCTCATTTGGACAGTGAAATGTGTGATTACGCCCAACACTTACTTCGGACGTTCGTTTCCGATTGCATGCGTCTCTATGGCAGAAGCATGTTGGTCTATAATGTGCATTCACTAATTCATCTCGCAGATGATGCTAGACGCTTTGGTCCTTTGGATAAATTCAGTTCATTTCCTTTTGAAAGCTTTCTAAACAGAGTGAAGAAACTGATTCGCGCTCCGCATCATCCTCTCCAACAGTTACTAAATAGAGTTATGGAACACGAACCACAATCGCCCACATCTTATCTGGAATCTGATTCTGCTGTTCTTCTGCAAGAACATTCCTCTGGTCCGCTTGTAAATTCTATTTCAGGGCCAGTAAGACAATATAAAAGGTTTCATTGTAATGGGTTTACATTCAACTGTACAAATTCAGCTGATAATGTATTGATTCTTAGTACAAAGGAAATAGTTGTTGTTGAAAATTTTTTACGGAACGAAAATAATATTGTGTTTGTTGTTGGTAAAAAGTTTGTCAACTGCCGAGATCTCTTCCGTCGTCCATCTAAGTCGTCTTATTTTGGCATATTTAAAGTAAGAGAGCTTTCAAAACTTTCAGTGTTTCAGGTTGAGAATAATGTAAAGAAATGTGTTCTTTTGCCTACAGACTACAACAGCTTTGTATGCATTCCAATGTGTCATGAAATGTAACTGTAAAGGTATTATTGACAATTGGACTTTAAGGTGTTGTCATCATTGCGTAACGCACACAAAAATAGCTTAATTGTACTGAAATACTATAGTGGATGGATGTACTTTGCTCACAATATGTACAGATTTACGTGTCTAGAATGCGCATTTTTTTTCTAAGATAGCGAGACGCGTGCTATATACAGAGTGATTCGAACAGCGTTGTCCTAACGCTTTTTTTTCTACATTCCATATGTTTAACATGCAGATTTCGACATGTTTCACTACAGATGACATGTACCATTGGTTTACATCTGCTTTTGTCTCGACGTTTGCTTAAAATTATGTTTAATTCCGGTTAATACTAAATCTTAACATTATTCAATTTCGTGTGAGGTTATTTCTCTTTCTCGCGTTCATACACTACTCTGAACATCGTTTTTAACATTTGGACTATAGTTTTGAATTTTGGCATTACAGAGGAAATTACAAAAAGCATTATACGTTCTTAAAACAAATGGAAAGCACTGGTATTTTAAACAATGCTGCGCGATATATATTCAAGATACAATTTGTTTTTCCGACTTTACCGTAGCACAGCCAGATAGGCATATGCATGCATATGCACGTTCTACACCCGTAAATCTTGTATTATTTTTTCAGTCGTAAAGGGCCCTGCCCTTTTCTTATGGAAAATGGATCTCGGTCAATTTATTATTTCTAACTGTGCAACTGTTCCCACCCACCTGGAAAACCGGGAAAAGTCAGGGAATTCACCTTATTCGTTAAAAGTCAGGGAATTCCATGAAAATCTGACAAAACCTGAAAAAGTCAGGGAATTTCAATATGAGTTTATAACTTTCAAATCTAATTTTTAACGTTTTATAATGCTAAGCAGGAATTCCTTCTGGTTCATCGCAAGACGAGCCAGTAGTTTAACATTTTTTTAAATGATGTTACGGCGTTTAAACGACGAATATAAATGTACATGCATAGTATGGTCCGAAGAAATAAAGTTGCTTTTTTACATTATCTGTAACCCTGGAAATTTATAAATTGTGTCCTGGAAAACCTGGAAAAGTCAGGGAATTCGTGCTTGCCAAATCAGTGGAAACCCTGTATGCACAAACGAAAGGTCTTGATGTGTAGGTAAAAAGTCTCTATGGGCACAAATCTCTAACAATTATATTTCTCGAGTTATGTGGGTTTAAAGTCACGCGATATCATGAAAACCGCGTGATACATTATTCGTCAAAAAACTACTTCGGAGGATACAAAGCCAGTTAGTCAACATCAAAGCTAGCAGAAACTCATAATGGCATTGGCTAACTGGCTTTCGATCCCCTCGAAACTGCATTTTCGCGATTAATGCATCACGCGGATTGTCGAAGTAGCTTGTAGTTCACGATGCGATCACAGACGTTGCGCAGTCCCTCGTCTGTGGCCGTATTGTGAACTACAAGCACTTAGACAAGGTCAGTCCACTCATGGGCACATTACAGTTTTATTTCACGCGGTTTTTATGACATCACGTAACTGTAAACCCATATAACTCAAGAAATATAATATTTAGAAATTCGTGCCCATGGAGTCTTTTTGTCTACACTTCAAGGCCTTTCGTTTGCGCATAGTTAGAAATAATTTGACCGAGATCCATTTTCCATAAGAAAAGGGCGGGATCCTTAGAATTATATTTTTCTTGTGATATAGCTTGAAAATATTGACCATTTGCACTTTTCTTTAGATTTCCTCTTGTTCTGTGTTTATAAATAAGCGTTTGTTTGAATAAAGTGAGATTTTAGTTTTAATTACTTTCTTTGGTTCTTTCCAGATTTTATGCCTTCGTATATTTACTTTAAAATTCATTATTAACTTTTGTAACACTCGTAGTGATGCACAATCAATGCATTATTTTCTAATAAGGCTAGTTCAATTTGCCACACATGGAGGTGAGAACTCGTGGTTCGTAAGTGCAGGATCTCTCATAATTTATATTTACAGTTTGTGCACTTTAATCTCTACAGTCAAACATTCCAGCAGGTAATAGCTTACCAACATGTATATCTTAAATCTAAAATCGAATGATGTGTGTCACGATTGAAAAGGGTTTATTTTTTAACTCTGCTTGGCAACACATGTCTTAAATCTTATCTCCTTGATGTATTTTTTACAGTTATTTGTTGCTTCAACCAAGATCAGTTCAAGAAGTTTAATTGTTGAAACTTTGCATTCAAAAATAAGAGAGCAGAAGTAAATTTTTTTTAATAAAAAAAAATGAAACATCAGACAATAAAAGCAAAATATAACCTTGTGGAATTCACCATGTCTGACAATTTTAGCATTGAGCTCCTCCGTGGCTAAGTGGTTAGCGTAGGCGCCTTTGGCGTAAGAGACCCGGGTTCGATTCCCGGCAGGAGCTCATGTGGTTCGGATTCCACGTTAATCAGTAGGTCCACGTCTCATATACCCTCGCTGCTGAAAGGGACGCTAAACTAAAATCTACTCAACTCAACTCAACAATTTTAGCATTCTCGGTTGACATTTTTATCGACAGCGACGAATTATATTTTAGAGTAAAAAATATATTCGGGAGATAGAAAGATGCAGGAGCGACGGAGGAATGCCTATATAGGTTCATTTTTGTCTTTATTGGATCTTTTTAATTGGTGTCCAACAATTCCCCAATATCCTGAATAGTATAAATAATAATTGAATTATATTTTGCTTCAAATTATATGAAATTCTTTGTTTATCGTTAATAATTGTCAAAACTCTTTCGTCAGTTTGTTGTCCACGTCTTCGTCCCACTTGCCATTTGTCCGCCTCCTTAATTTTCCACCAATTAGCAGATCCTTTTTCTGCCAACGTGGAACACCGTATTTAGCCCAAAAATTGCCTGATGTGATTGAATTATTGTAACCATAGCTTAGAATAAAAATAAGTAATTGCTTGTTCTTGAAGTAATGGGTATTCAAATGCACTTTCTCCCATTTTTATTCATAAAGATTTTGACTCAAAATCTGCAGAAACGAAATGAAGCAATTGATATTCCTGCAGATTTTGAGCCAAGGCTGTGAAACCTCTATAAATAGAAATGAGAGAAAGTGCATTTGAATACCCATTACTTCAAGAACAAGCAATTACTTCTTTTTATTCTAAGCTATGGTTACAATAATTCAATCATATCAGACAATTTTTGGGCTACTAAATACGGTGTTCCATGTTGGCAGAAAAAGGATCTGCTAATTGGTGGAACACAGACGTTTCGTCGCGGCGGGACCGCCGATTTCTGTCATTGATGGGCCACCCAACAGTAAAATTGGAAAAACGGAAACCGGGCCGCCCGCGAGCGTCGCCACTGACCCACCAATTTCTAGCGAAGCGTCGCTGGTGGGCCATCCATCTGTAACATAACAAAAATATATAAGCGGGCCGCTGGCGATTATCGCGGTGGGACCACCGATTTCTGTCGCTGGTGGGCCACCCACCAGTAAAATTAGAAAAACGGCCACTGGGTCGTACGCGAGCGTCGCTTCCGGGCCACCACTTCTTAGCGACGTGTCGCAGGCAGCCCATCAGTGGCCCACCGGCGTTTACGGCATGGGGGAATGAACCTTTTCAAGGGATCAAAACAAAAGTACATGTTGCATAATCGTTTTATCAAGTTGAGCAGCAAACTGAGATTAGCACTTACTTGTAATGAGTATTCACGTATACAGAATTATATTTTACCTTAGTTGCTAAATATGGCAAATTAATAAAACTAATAATTGTAATTTTTTTGTGATGGGCCGCAGGACTTATTTTCCCTAATAGCATTCAATATCCTCAGGATGTCCAATGGGATGTCCCGATGGGATATTTGCGATGTCCATGCGACATCCCACGATATCAGCAGGACGTCCTGTAGCTGTTGATCAGACGGCCGAATGTCCGCTTCATGGATATCCCATGGACGTCCCGCGAGACGTCCGTGTGATGTCTGCGAGACGTGATTTGTACATCGCGATGGGACGTCCGGTGGATGTCACATGGATATCTCAAATCGCCTAGCTGGACGGAGAAGGGAGGGACCACCCCTTGCCCTCCCTTATATTACTAAACGAAGATATAAATGTCCTTTATGATGCTTGAATACCCTGCTTCCGAGAGACGGAATTTCCATTGTCAAGAGTGCTAGTTGAATGTCCATCCAACTATGACTCCTAATATGAAGTCCGTCACTCGGAAGCAGGACATTTCCCGCACCATAATGGAAATTTAATTAGATCTTCATTTAGTAATAAAAGAAAAGACAAAGGGTGGAAACAATGAACTTTCTGTAATACTTATATAATTAATTTCGACGTAGCATTCTAGTGGACGTACTAATTCAGAACAGAGAAAAAAGTTTCTAAGAAAACTGGCTTAACCATACCAGCTTCGTGGAAATGTGGTGTTATTATATAATATACCAAAAGATAAAAAGAAATAGTTGCGGGTTCAAAATATATGTCGTGATAAACCACGAAAGCAGCTCTGCAACCATACGTACAATGCATTTCCATGGCTGAACGAGAATAGTGAACGGTTTTTTAAATTTTAGTTTAGTGTCGACAGGATTTTAGTTTGCGAACTATCAGTCACCGGTACCGAATCCTATCAGCTGCGCAACAAAGTTACAGATAATTAATGAAGAGAAACGGAACAATCAACTATCAGAAGATTTTATATATATATATTGTACAGTATGTAATTCTTATTAATTGAAAAATTGATTGAAATTTTGTTTTCAATTTCATAATTTACATTGAGGCTAAAAACCAATTACAGTAGATTTTCTTTCTTTATTTCAATAAATGCTAAAACTTAGCTAAATTACTGAGTACAATCATTGCTTCCACATAGTATTATTTACATATGCAAATAATGACACAAACACAAAATATGACATACATCACAAAAGGTTTCTTTAGTATAAAAATAAATGCAACATGAATCCAAGAGACTGGTTCTCAACCTTTTCAATTCAACACCTCGATTACCAAAGTTGTTGAAAAAAATGCAAAATTCTGAGTGAATTTCAAAACTTACAAAAAAGCAGTTACAGTAGCACTACGCACTGAATCTCATAAAAAGTCTAGTAATTCAAGTTTAATCCATGTAAATCCTACACTTCCATTAAAAATAAAAAAAGAGGGTATGTAACCACATAAAAGGGTTATACCAATGTCTTTGCCTTGGGCGACGAACGTTAAAAAAAATGATTCAACATAATCTGTTTGTGACTAAGTTGTAAGAAGGAGAAGACGACCGACTTTAATTTAGAATAAATAACTTGGGTATTATTATCACTCAAACACATTTCTTGAAAAACTGTTGTCTTTTGTTCCTACAATAAAAAAAATCACCGTTAACTGCAGATTTCACAGATCGTTAAATCTGCATGACAAAACATCAAAACAATGCGTTCTTAGTTTTATTTTACACTTTTTCTTGCATAACTAATCATTGTTAGTGTTGTTCTGCCTGAGAGCCCGCTCTTTAGCATGACGAAGCCACTCTTTTATTACATCTGATATCTCTGCATCTGTTGATGCCTTGCAATGCTTGTGATACCGCACAGTGCCTGCAACAATAAAAACAAACTATTAAGTAAATGATTATGTACAATATAAAACATGTTCAGAAAAAAGGGTCACAAACTTTCAGGGTAGATCAAAAGAAAAGTTCTTTTAGTAAAGAAACGCGTCGTTTCGGAGATAAAAGCTGCCGAAAACGTGGGAAACTGAACTTCAGAAACTATTTAACGTTATGGTACTAATTAGTGTTGTGTAAAGCGTACACTTGAAGTCATACTTACATTAGTTAGAAAATGCGTGTTTCAAATCTGTACAATGCGTTCGGACGGGATTACTCCGAAAGGCGATACAGAATTTTTTTAAGGAGTTCCTTACGCACGCATTAGAGTTTTGGAATATATATATTTCCAAATCGAGCAGGTATGACTGAGTGCGAAAGCTTAAACCGCACTCTGTACGGAATGAAGAATGTGGGAGGAAACGGGATAACCCCGGGAAAGCCCACGCACACGGTGTTTGTCCACCACAAAGTTCACTTGGCGGGGGCTGGGATCAAACCCGGGACCCTAAGCACCAGAGGTGAACGCTCTACCACTGAGCCACCGCGGCCCCACTCTGTACGTTGAATAGTTTATGAAATTCGATTTCCCACATTGTCGGCAGCTCATACTCCGAAACGAAGCGCAAAAGACATGTTTAGTACGGCTTTTTCCTTCTTTTGATGCAATCTTTCTGCCCTGAAACTTTGTGACCCTTTTTCCTGAACATCTTTGTACTTAGTACAAATCTAATAATTGTCTACAATAAGAATGAGAATTTAACACAATCGTCGATCTTGTAGTATTTGAGATTTTTGAACTTCCTTTTTAACATTAACTCTCGTTATCCAGGTTATTTCCAAGAGATACGGACGTAGTCATCAGATGAAACTTTTAAGAAACAATACCATTGAGCACTTTTCCTGTTTTTTTCTTTCTTTTTTCAAGGTATTGTTAAGTATGTATCCTACTCCCATAAACGGAGTTCTGGAAATAGGAATATTGCTGCTGTCCATGAAGTGCACGTAAACATAGATATATGACATATAATGCATGGATATAAAACATTGATACATTATTAACTTTCGGGAATAATCCTCCCTTCTGTTGAATGAAGTAGGAGAGTCACACGGATTTAAAAAGTCATAATAACTAAGTGAACTAAGACGTGAAAACACTGAACTGCACTACTTTGTCACTGTTCAGTGTTTTCTTTACATTTGTTTGTTGCCTTCTTAAGCGTAAATAACAGTGACAATATTTTTTTGACATCAAAAAAGTTGTTTAGTTCAGCTAGTTTCCTTAATTATTTTAATCCACTTGATTTTCCGACTTTATTCAACAGAAGAAGGAAAATTGGCTAATTTTAATTTTATACAATGGAAATTGGCTATCCATTTTTCCTACTTTTTGACTACTTTTCTAGAAATACAAGGAACCTAATATATGTTTTCCTTAAAGAAATCTATATTTGAAGTAAAGCATAAATGTCTAGTAGCATTAGCATTTCTAAAGTATAGCATAGCACAAATGTCTCCAGTGGATAAGCTCGTCTTGTAATCAAGGGGTCCCGGGCTCAATTCCAGGTTGGGAACAAAAGGTTCGGATCCCTCGTTCAACTGTAGTTCCTGTCCTTAGGACGTCAACATTCCCATGGAACGCAATGGGAAATCACCATATGGATTCACCTTACCCACAAACCTTTGGGTCAGACCAGTCTTCGGGCAGAACACCACATCATCAGCAGCAGTAGCATAGAATATCATTTCACATTCCTAGAATTACCCTGAGGAACAAAATATTTTGACTAATTGTCTGTATGTTACCCCACCCACTACAAATAAAAAGGAATGTACCGTATGGAGGGACCCTTGTCATAGAATTGTTGATAAGGCGCGCTATACATTACGAGATCAATCCTAGGAAATATCTTAGGATTTATCTTCGGAAAAATGTTATGACATATCTTGTAGGAAATCTTACCCTTGGGTGCCATACACGTGAAGATTTTTCCTGTCTGACCAAATGACGTATATCAACATTGTGAAATAGTTCTATTTAATAAAAGTATAAAGTTGAAGAATTACTATGCTAACCACACTGCACATCCCACTGATATTAATATCAGGCGCTATATTGTTAAATTGGATACCTCTTAAAAAAAAGCATAAGTCAGAAGGGTGCTGGTATACTTTTGGCGCACCACATTTTAGAAGATTTACAAGTAAAATTTAATACTTTGCATGAAAAGACATATTTATAAGGAACAAATTTTTTGGAAGCAACATAATTAAATACAAAGTAATACACCTGTATTTTATGTTTACAACTGTAGGGTTACTAGTGTAAAATCATTGTAAATGTTTCAACGACGGTTAAATAGGTGAGAGATAATGTTTAGCAGAAAGGGTCCAGCTATTTTTTCTAAGAAATGCTACAATTTCGGTAGTTTATATTCACATTAGTTTAGTTTAGGTTGGTTCAGGTTAGTTACGGTTATGTTACATTAGATTATATTAGTATATGGGTCCAACACAATTTTCAAAAAGTGATAGAATTTCGCTTACTTCTATTAATATTAGGTTAGTTTAAGCTAGTTAACTTCATTAGGTTAGATTTAGTTAGGTTGTGTTAGGTCTAAGTACTTGTATCTTCCATTTCTCCTGTAAATTTTGTATGTTCTGCTTACTTCTGGACCCCTTCAGCGAAACTTTTACGTAAGTGAGTGCATATGAAAGTTGACCGGTGATACTATTTTCCACCACCGGTATATTTCTGCATAGTTTACAGAAGCTATAATTTATGTTTACGAGTGGAGCGCTACTACCACGATACCATGACAAGTGCTATTCAAACTCTTATCATTGCCAAAACCCACTCGTTTTCACTACATCAACTGACGCGCCTGCTTCCTTCGCTCGCACCCCCTCACTGACGCTCGGGAACCAGCTTAGCCCTGCCCTGACTCGGTTAAATAGCATTCGTACTTTCTAGAAACAACCTAGCAGAACTTGGTTTGCGTTTTTTGCACTATAGTTTTTATACTATATATATACAGGGTGGCGCGTATTGTATCTACCAACTTCAAATGAAAATACAAAGGTGTGTTATGCAAGTTTTAATGCAAAACTGTTATGGAATATAAGTATATGGACTGGCAATTTGTACACTGTACAACACTTGTCGTAGGAGCTCACTAAACTTTAAAAATAACGTCCTGTAAATGTCCGCCTTTTTCCTGGATGCACTGCTGCAGGCGACGTGGGAAGGCATTCATCACACGCATTAACGTATCCTGTGGAATGGAACTTATCACATGACGAATGGCAGTCTTCAGTTCGTCAATTGTCTTCACGCGATTGGCAAAGACCCTTTCCTTAACATATCCCCAGAGGAAGTAATCAGGAGCTGTTAAATCTGGGGAACGGGATGGCCATGAGACATCGCCAAATCGGGATATCACGCGGTTTGGAAATGTTTCTCTGAGTATAGACATACTTTGGCGTGCCGTGTGTGCCGTAGCACCGTCTTGCTGGAAATAAACGTTATTGATCACACCCCTTTCCTGCAATTCCGGAATGAGAAACGTCTGTAACATATGGCAGTAGCGGTCGGAATTTACAGTTGTTGCATGTCCGGCGTCATCCTCAAAAAAATAGGGACCAATAATGCCACACATTCCAACTGCACACCATACCACAACTTTTGGGCTACCTTGAGGCTTTTCATGTAATGAACGAGGATTCTCCTGAGACCAATACCGGAAGTTTTGCTTATTAACATACCCAGTCAGGTGGAAGATTGCTTCATCGGACATCAAAAGTTGTTGGAGGAACAGTGGATCTCGGTTAATCAACTCAAGAATGTTCTGGCAGTTATTGAGTCTGTTTTCCTTATCAATGGCTCTCAACTCTTGTACCACCTGCAGTTTATACGGATGGAACTTCAAATCACCCAGCAAACGACCCAATGAACGTCGTGTCAAATGTAATGTTCGTGCATGTTGCCGTGCTGAACGTTTGGGACTGCGTTCCATCGCTACGCGCACTCGTTCCAAGTTTACATTTGTTCGAACACTTCGTCCACGACCTGGTGATTTCCGGTTCACAACACTACCTGTGGCCCGCCACTGTCTCACCCATCTCAGAATACTGTGTCTCTCGGGTATAGCAACATGGCGATCATCACTGTTTCGTCGCAGTGCCCGCTGAGCCTCACTGACAGAACCGGTTCGGATAAAGGCTTCCACCGCCGCAATTCGCGTCTGCACTGACCACCGCTCCATGGTAAACTAATTGCCAGAGGCCCTGCTATTCAGTGCCGTAAGCATGCGCAGCATTCGTACGCGCATTTGATCAGGGTTGCCAACTGCAACTGGTAGATACAATACGCGCCACCCTGTATATATATATATCTTGACCTCGTATTTGTACGCAAATCGTAAAAGAATTGTAGTTTATCAACAATTGCTTTTGTTGGTCTCCTTCAGGGATTTTATCTATGCTATGTAAGATATTTTCATGTCGGTCAACGCAAATCATTTAGGAAATAGTGACAAATTATAATTTTTCAACAATTATTTCGAGTGGTACATCTAAAGTAAACCTGAACGATCAGAAGATACCTCATCATTTGTGTTTTCATTTGTTTTGTTTTCACTTTCTCTCACCTGATGTCGCTTAAATCGAAATCTTACGAATTTTCTTTCCCAAATAGAGCGTGCTCTAAACAAGAGAAATCTCATAGGATCGTTCAGAACACAGGAAATGACATGGGATCTGTTGCCATACACGTTGAGATTTTGACTAGGATAAATCGTAAGAGATTTCCTAGGATCTATCTTATAGTGTATAGCCGGCCTAACTGGTTGAAAATAAAGGTTACTATTGATATTTCGTGCGTTAGAAACATTTTTACTGTAAAAGCATATTAAATATTAAAAAACTATAAATGGCAATTTACAGATGAATTGAATTTAAGATCTAATTTTATAAATTACTGGAACTAACCTTCGTGTTCTTGGACAGCAGTACTCTCATCTGAAGTGACTGGGCTCCGCTTAGGGTTTTTGCCATTCCAGGATCATCCAGATTGGTGCTCGTCACGACCTTTTTAGAAAAGAGATTTGGTACCGGTGGCAAAGTCTTCTTTATTGTAGAAACACTTTGCTTAATCGCTTCACTAAGGGCAATATCTTCGTCCGAAGATGATGATTGCTATTTTCTAGCTCGTATGTGACGTTTCTTTTTCTGTATCTCAAAAGATTCTTCATTACCGGTATCAACTTCGGTCTGGTCTCTCCCGAGTTCTAATTTCTTCATCCCACGCTCGTAAGAATCTAGAATGAATATTGAAACAAATTAGAGGGTACTAATATCACTTCTAATCATGTTCGTCAGTAAAATTATATACAATGTCAGAATTGCTTCGAGTTGAACAAAAGCGAATGCAAGACCATTTTGAACTGACTCAACGTGTTTTCACCTGTTGGGTTTTATTCCAAGAGTGTCACTTAGACCACTTGGGACTTCGCTCCAGCAACTCACTGATTTCTGCTATAGAATCGAAAAATAGTGCTTCTTATAGAGGTTTCAATTTTTTTCCATTTAATGCTTTCAAGTTGACCCCAGAGCCATAACGACGGGAAGGCAGGGAGCACCTTTACAGAATTAAAACCCACCTTTTATTTTATCCATTTTTACCTTCAGTTGCACTTTTTACCCATTAGGTCTACTGCGCCCGACTTTTGCCTCTAGGGGCACTTTGTTGCGGCCCACGAGAATTTTGCTTACGAAACTGAAATCTGTTATCGTCAAAATTCTGGTTTCGTACATGTTTCCCTCAGATCCATTTTTTCATCAATTTTTAACATGCACTCTGTATACATGTGTGTATACAGAAAAGGAGACATTTATTTCTGGAAAAGCTTTATATAAAGTCTCATAGTAACAAAAATATTGATTGGTTCAGTAGTTTTTGCGCCAAATCATCACAAAAACGAGTGTAGATGCCAATCGTAGGAGCTACTACCGCTTCAGCTCAACAAGCAGTCAGAAGATTTTTTTTAATGACCACTATGTAACCATCGCTATGATTATTTTTTAAAAAATTACGTTTGGTAACATTCAACGCCTCATTATTATGAAAATTCAAAGAACTCTGAGGCACTGTGAATGAAAACCGTAACCTTCAAACAACCAAAAATTGAAATATCCACATTCCTGGACGTTGAACCGAAGTGCATCATGCTTTTAATCATGAACTCCAGGCGAGACAAACAAAAGTTTAAACCAATCGGTATTACGTTCTTGATATTTTTAGAAAATAAGTTTCGTATACGATGTCACAAATATCCAATGATCAGTATATCACTGATACCGTTGAATAAGTAAAGCAATAAATAGATTTAAACAATGTTAATAGAAACTATCTGCCACTTAGGACACCAAATCGTAAGTAAAATATTCTCTGTCTCTACTTTCTGTAATTTACGTTGGTGTTACCTTACTTCATTATAAGGGGCCGTATTTTTTCTAAGTAAAATGTTATAATAAAATTTTAGTAGTTTCCCCCATAGCCTCATGGTCAGAGCGTTCGCTCTAAGTGAGTAAAATAAAGTATTACATCTGTATGGATAAACTTTGTTAACAGGTTATTACATGAGTGTTTTTCAATGTAAGAATGCAAAAATGCAAGAATGTCATAGCGAGGAATTGATCCACAAGTGGTAGGTTTTTGACAGCAAATATATCATCTTGGAATTTACTATTACTCTCACCAAGCACGCTCAATTATTGCAAACACAACTTAGTTTACAGTCTCATTTTTATTACGATTACCAAGGATCTTCCATTCACCAAAATTAAACTGTACTAATTTTACAGTTTTTCTGTAATATCTTCAAAACAGATAAAGAAATTGAACAGTGTGAACCCAGTGCGCTAGACAATATTATTTTGCATTTTTACGAATCACCTAGCACCTAGCTTTTTACGAATCATCTAGCCGTCCCTTTGCAGCTTATAGGTGTATCTCACAAATCCATGCCGCATCTATTAATAACTACACAGCAAAACGAGAAAGATGAGTCATGATACCGGTATGACATGCACAATAATATTGTCTATTGCACTACATTTCCATTTTTCAAGTTACTTTTTATTGATTTTGAGGATATTACAGAAATACTGTAAAATTAGTATAGTTTAATTTTGCTGTATGAAAGACCCTTAATATCTACAATAATATAAAAAAATCATACTTTTTGTTTGTGACAGATATTGTAAAATTGTACGTTTGACATTTTTTTCTTTTCAGTTTCAATAAATTCAAATTTAAAAAAAATCCATATAAAAAATCGAAGTCTTTATATAATTAAGAAAGTGGTGAAGAAAATATTAAAACACTCACATGATTGACCAATAATTTCATAAACCCTATGGATACTCCAGTCTTCCTTTGGTTCTAATTTCTCCTCTACTGCCTTATAGTATTTTGTAAAACTGCTGTAGTTCGGCCAATAGCATTTTCTTTTCCCATCTAGTAACCAATTAACCGGCACTAGTTGTATCCCGTCGGAGAATTCAACAACATAATACTGTGCCTCTGGAATCTTTTCTTCAGACATTTTGCACTGACGGTATGGAATTCTATAACAGGTAAAAACGAATAACACAGATGTATAAAGAGTTTAAGCATGCAAAAATATAATTTTTCCCCCCATAACTGTACAGGCTAAACGTATCAGCAACTTTTGTTTATCAGTTCAGTTTATTTCTCGCAGAAAACTGTTAACGAATCAGTTGAAACCATTTCAGCTCTAATTTCAAGGACGAAATTCAAACACTGACGTAAAAACAGACCTTGAAATGGACCGGGGGGGTCACGGTGGCTCAGTGGTAGTGCTCGGGCTCCCAGGTTTGATCCCAGGCATTGCCATGTGAGCTTGTGGTGGCCAACACCGTGCTCGTGGGTTTTCTCCCGTTTCCTCCCACTTTCTCATTCCACCATTTTTTCTTCATCATTCTCCTTCATCGTCCCCTTTAGCCCTATCGCTGGCACAATCGTGGGACGTTAAATTACCCCTTTTCCTTTCTTTCAAAATCGCCCGGACCGGACGGCGTTCCGGTTCGTGAAAGGCGGGAACCATTCCGTTCCGTCTCGTGAGAAGATTCAATGAACCACACAAAAACTCATACAAATTGAAGCACACTTCAGAAAGTATCTAGCGTTCCGTTTCGTGAAACTTTTCATTTCGAGCCCTGTGTAAAAAAGAATTATTGGTCCATAGAGTGAATCGTTATATTGGGTTATTCTGGTCAATGGAACAGAACAATGCTATCGAAAATAGCAATATATGGAAAATTTAACACGAAACCTATCACATATGCATGAATAGTAAGTACACAAATTGTAAACAAATATTTTGACTTTTGAAATATCTCTCTTATATATATATATATATATATATATATATATATATATATATATATATATTATTTTTTAAACTACAATCGGTTCAGCAGCTCCTTAAAGTAATATAGACATATTAAGATTACATAAAATAAATTTCTCTGATCACTAGATGACATCATATAGTGTAGCGATTATGACGACACCGCATTCGATGCTGTCTCGTATTATTGGCCTGTCCCGATACTTTTGCCTAACCCTGAATTCATTACCCCTGCTGCTTCCTGACCCTGAGTGGACGCCGAAAGTGGGATGTTCCGGCTGAGGATTGAAACCAGGGCCACGCTAACATGAAACCAAAACTACAATCCCTACACTACGGAACACTTCTAAAGAAATATGCAGCAAAATAAATATTATAAAATATTACCTTACGCTTTTTACATTTGCATTACAGTGCTGCAAATAGAAATGCCTATTTTCGATATTTAATCACTGAAAATTGCCAATAATTACTGACAAGTGACTGCCAGTGACAGTGTCTGGCCGCGTAAAAAAACACTACTATTTTTAAGCCCAGCTAGTGTGGCCAGTGCCACCCCACCGCACGACAGTGTTAAGCTGTTCTAACATTTTCAATGCTCTTGTAGCATCAGTTCCAGAGCAAATACATTTGTCCGGCTAAATTCCGTTTCCAGAACAATATGCGGCGGGGAGGGGAGGAGGGGGCACTCCGAGAGGGTTTGTTGTTACTGCACGACAACGCACGCCTTCATACAGCCAAACGGAACGGAACACATCCCCGGGGGTTTAACTAGTAAATTCTCTCTATCACCCTCCGTATAGCCCGGACGTAGAAGTTTCGGATTCCCCCTGAAGAACACCTCCATTTCCATACACTGAAAGAGGCACCACAGGCTACACTGACCTATTAGGGAACCTTGAGTAACATTACTTTGAACAGGGCATGGATGATGTGGTGCCACGTTGGAATCCTGGTAGTATCGTAGAATGCATCGAGTGAACTCATTTTCACCTTACACCGTGTTGTTGTAGTTTTTTTTTTCAAATCCTAGATAGTTGATGATGTTCTTTCCGTTTACAACAGGCTGAGGCAGCTTTCAGCTTTAGGAAAAGGGGTTTATTTGCTTTTTGAATAATGTTCACATTCTTCCTTTTAATTTAGCTGTCTACACTAATTCCTCGATTGTTCACACTTCGCTAGGAAACTGTATGTATGCGAATGATTTTGTGCTCCAAACCGTGTGCTATCATATTACAATTTTGTCAATAGTTAAAATACTGCGAAAATATTACCTTTTTGAAAGCTTTTTTTAAACGTAGACCCTTTATTGCACACTTTCGCAGGTTTTCCACAAAAAAAAGTGTAATCAGTTTTGGAAATTTGTCCATTATTTTTAGCCCCCCCCCCCTCCTTTTCAAATTCAGAAATTCCGCAGTTCAGTTTGCTGTACTGCCACGCGCTTACCACTACTAAATGGGGACAAAATTATCTTTCCAAGGGTGAAGAAGTCATTGCTGTTTCTTTTAACGGTTCTAGTTATGGTCGATTTCTTGTACTTTCATAGGATTAAATTTGTATACACGACGTCATCTTTAAATGTGAATAGCCTTGCTCAGCTAGCATTGTTTTAATAAATAATTTGGGATTGTTCATTGAACACATGACCCCTTCACATATGTTTGTGTGAACGACATTGCTCATGGTCACTTGACACATGTTCCGACCAGTGACAGTTCCAGATTAGAACTGCAAGGAGCGGGCTACACAAGCCGCACCTCGTGTTGCAGATCGTTGGCATACCCAAAAGGGATATAGTACACATGAAGCTGCATCAGTTCCCAAAAGAGCAGGACGCTCATTCTTTTAGGGATTATTCATTGAGTATGTACGAACTTACAAAGGGGGTGACAAAGCGACTTTTATTTACTTATCGACCGATACGAAAATAAAAAAAGAACGTAGCTATTCTTTATATCTGCATGTGTAGTGCCCTTGTATTTTAACTATGACTATGTGTGTGTTTGGGGGGGGGGGATTTAACGCATATCGCATGTCTTGTGCACATGGATACTTCTTACTACTGCACTACGTAAAAAATTTATGGTATTTCATGTAGAAGTGGTAATAAAACACGGAAGAAACGCAGATCAGGGTGTTCTCATGTATACTATTACCCCCAAAACAACCTTTATTTCCACCACAGGCTATGCTGTTTGGGGAATGATGCAGATACCTAGCCTTTATTAACGTTTTTATAGTATTTTTAAGTGCAAGGGCCAAATAGCAGGATTTTAGAATGCGCAAGCTAGTGACTGATGCAATATTAATTTTATATTCTTAAGTACACGGACTAAAATGTTACTAAATATAACTCTCCGTGTTCACATTATCAGATAGCCCTACCAAATATAGTCCAGTGTCCAGGTGAAATATGTTTTAAGTAATTTTGAGTGAAGTCAATAGAGGAGATTTATAAGTATTTATGGTCAATGTGCCGTTGCGGGGTCCACTGTTTTACGTGCGAAATTTACATTTTTTCCACTTCCCTTGATAGATTAGGTTAACATGGCTTTACTAATAGTAATAATAGTAAATAATCATACTTATGACAACGAATGACATTTACTAATTTTGGCCCTGTACTTAAGAAATACGTCAGAATACTTAACGCCAATCATATTAGGAGGCAAAAGTGGACTTTTACCGGACGGTGTTTTCCTGGTTCACTCAACATCGAGACAGATATTCCACCAAATATCCATCGCTAATTGCCCAGAGGAACTCCTTCTTTCATACAGTATCGGATGATGCAAATCATCGTTCTTTCGTGCCTAGTGATGTACACAATGCTTAAAAAGGGGGTGCAGTGTGAGTACACCCAGTTTTGGCAGTGTCCTTGCAATCAAAACATCCGACTCAGCACCCTCTTTGTGTGCTATTTCCTTATTTCGCCCCACGTAATGTCTAAAATTCTGAAAGTGGGGTATACAGCCGCGTGTTTTGAATGCAAGGACACTTTACCGGGACCGTGTATGTACTCTTGTACTCAAAGATATATCATCTGCACCGCCCTTTTTAGCATTCTGGACATCATTAGGAACGAAAGAAGATAATTTCCATCATAGTGGACTTCTGGCCAATTACCTATCTTTCCATGGGTTCCTCCTTTTTTTCCAATTCACCTTACATCACCAACCCTTCCTTCCGGTACATCATACTGTTTTTCTGCTAGTTTTGGATCCCCATAACGGTACAAGGACCGTAATTATTAGTAGAATCTTAATCTAACCTACTCAACCTAACCCACCAAACGAATCGTATTGCAGAAGCAAACAGAACGTAGTATAGTCTAACAGCACGAAAATCCCCCCCCCCAAAAAATTGAAATGCCGATAAATTTGCTAGAGACATCTGCTAAAGTAGTGCCGATACCGCGTTTCAGAAATAATTTTAGTAACATTTTGGCCCTTGGGCGTAAAAATATGCTAACATTATTACTATTGCACGATTGCACATGTGCAGTGGTCTACACATTCTAAAATCTTGCCAGTCGGCAAATTGTTACAGAGAACAAAATTGTCACGTAAATAAAATGTACCATTTTTAAACCAGTAATTTTCACTGACCAGCATTAATGTGTTTTTACTGCTTCTCCAACAGCCCGCTCCTTGCTGTTCATTGAACTGGAACTGTTACATGTTGGAACATATATCACTGTATTTTCTTTAAAGTAGTACACAAAAGGGTCTACATCCCATTTATCGCATTAGAAGTAACATTTTTTTATCGCTACAGTAAACAAACCTAACTTTAACTAACCTATAGTCAGAAATCACAATTTATGGTATCAAAAACTACATTTTTTTTTCACTGTGACATATTCGATTCTTTTGGGAGGATTGAACTGCATAAATCTTTAAAAAGCACTGCAAGTTATATTATCTAGACTTGAGTCGAGCTATGTTGCATAAATTATCACATTAAATACCTCAATTTTGCTTCGCTCATTTGAATCAGCAACTTCTGTTGTTTCTCGTAACTACCAAAAATACACGCTGCGACTATCTAGTTCACAAGCAGTGAAATTATTGCACATTTACACTTGATGTGTATTAATCTATTTGCAACAAGTATGTATTGAATATACTAAAATTACTTACCCTATATTCTTCAGCTAAAGCAACCATCACCTTTACAACATTGAGTCTACTTACTTCCATCACGGCCCACCTTGCGCAGTGCATCATGGAAACAACTGCATAACATTTCGCGGTCCTCAGCAGAAACAGTGAACGATCGCGCCGCGCTGGAAGTTTCTTCAAACATAGTATGAAATTATTATGTACTGATTGAACTTTATTATCATTATTAATTATCTGAACATTATTAGTTCGTTATTGCAGAATTATACAATACGATGGACTAATATACTAATTATATAATACTTTTCTATTATTATATTATTATTTAATAAATAATAATAATACTATAATAGAAAAGTATTATATAATTACTATATTTACTCTTTGAAGAAGTATTTTATAATAATAATAATAATAATAATAATAATAATAATAATAATAATAATAATAATAATAATAATAATAATAATAATATCAACAACCGCGGGATTATCCTGCCAGGATATCCACAGGATATCGCTCTACTGACAAAGTCGGGATTATCCTGCCAGGATATCCACAGGATATCGCTCTACTGACAAAGCCGGGATTATCCCGATAGGATATCCTCAGGCTATCCTGAGTACGTCCCAATATCCCGTACGACATAGTGACATCAATGGGACTAGTTCAGAACATCCCATGGATATCGGATGCTATTATTGTTGGAGACGTTGGTGGGACGCAGTTTCACAAAGGTTAAGGAACACTGCCATACAGAGTATTATCTAGTCCACTAGTGACTACAATGAAGTTGGTGGTCAAACTTCGTGAAGGTCTAACTCTGTTTCAAATCCCATCTATAAAATTGCCGAATTCCTAGTGGACGCCAAGTGCCACTAATTCCAAAACACGACATTCTTAGACCCTTCATATTCGTGATGTTACCCCAGACAAAAGAAGCAGAAACATAAATTTCTAATAAATATAACAGCTCATATCTCGGAACTATAAAGACCCAAACGCTAAAATTTCATGACCCAATCAGCCCAAACGAAATACTACCCAACCCAATAAAATGACGTCCGGCCCAATCACTTGGGGGCCAATGTCAAGTTGGCCCCAAACTTTGTGAAGCTCTAATTCTGTTTCGAATAAAGCTCAAATGTTGAACCTTCCTAAACTGCTAGTCCCCAGAAAGTACTGCCAATTCTAGTAAACGTATTTGTCAGAAATATCATATTAGTGAAGTTGGCCCCGACAAAAGAAGCAGGAAAATCACTTTTCAAAAAGTTTAATAGCAAATATTTCGGAAACTATAATAGCCCAAACGCTAAAAGTTGCTGACCCAATCAGCCCAAACGAAGTGCCATCCAGCCCAATAAAAATCTCGTCTGGCCCAATCACTTGGGGGCTAATGTGAAGTTGGCCCCCCAAACTTTGTGAAGCTCTAATTCTGTTTCGAAAACATCCAAATCTTGAAACTTCCTAAATTGCTAGTCGACACAAAGAACTGTAAATTCCAATAAACATGCTTGTCATAAATATCATATCAGTGAAGTTGGCCCCGACAAAAGTAGCAGGAAAATCACTTTTCCAAAAGTTTAATAGCCCATATTTCGGAAACCATAATAGCCCATACGATATTGGTTGCTGATCCAATCAGCTCAAAAGAAGTGCTATCCAGCCCAATAAAAATTTCGTCTGGCCAATCACTTGGGAGCTAATGTGAAGTTGCCCCCCAAACTTTGTGAAGCTCTAATTCTGTTTCAAATACAATTATAATCTTGAAACTTACTAAATTGCTAGTCGACACAAAGTACTGTCAATTCCAATGAACATGTTTGTCAGAAATATTATATTTGTGAATTTGGCCCCGACAAAAGAAGCAGGAAAATCACTTTTCGAAAAGTTTGATAGCCCATATTTCGGAAACTATAATAGCCCAAACGGCAAAAGAGGCTGACCCAATCAGCTCAAACGATGAGCTTTCCAGCCCAATTAAAATTTGTCTGGCCCAATCATTTGGGGGCTAATGTGAAAATGGTCAATTAAACTTTGTGAAGCTCTAATTCTGTTTCGAAAACAGCCCAAATCTTGAAACTTCCTAAATTGCTAGTCGACACAAAGTACTGCCAATTCTAGTAAACGTGTTTGTCAGTAATGTCATATTAGTGAAGTTGGCCCCGACAAAAGAAGCATGAGAACCACTTTTCAAAAAGTTTAATAGCCCATATTTCAGAAACTATAATATCCCATACGATAAAGGTTGCTGATCCAATCAGCCCAAAAGAAGTGCTATCCAGCCCAATAATTTTTTTTCTGGCCCAATCACTTGGGGGCTAATGTGAAGTTGGCCACCCAAACTTTGTGAAGCTCTAATACTGATTCAAATACAGTCCAAATCTTGAAACTACCCAAACTGCTAGTGAACGCAAAGTACTGTCAATTCCATTGAACATTTTTTTCAGAAATATTATATTTGTGACTTTGGCCTCGACAAAAGAAGCTGGAAAATCACTTTCCGAAAAGTTTGATAGCCCATATTTCGGAAACTGTAATAGCCCAAACGCTAAACGTTGCTGACCCAATCAGCCCAAACAAAATACTATCCAGCCCAATAAAAATCTTGTCTGGCCCAATCACTTGGGGCTAATGTGAACTTGGCCCCACAAATTTTGTGAAGGTCTAATTCTTTTTCAAATAGAGCCCAAATCTTGAAACTTGCCAAACTGCTAGTCGACACAATGTACTGCCAATTCTAGTAAACGTGTTTGTCAGAAATGTCATATTAGTGAAGTTCGCCCCGACAAAAGAAGCATGAAAACCAGTTTTCAAAAAGTTTGATAGCCCATATTTCGAAATCTATAATAGCCCATACGATAAAGGTTGCTGATCCAATCAGCTCAAAAGAAGTGCTATCCAGCACAATAAAAATCTCGTCTGGCCCAATCACTTGGGAGCTAATGTGAAGCTGGGCCCCAAACTTTGTGAAGCTCTAATTCTGTTTCAAATACAATCCAAATCTCGAAACTACCTAAATTGCTAGTCGACACAAAGTACTGTAAATTCCAATAAACATGTTTGTCAGAAATGTCATATTAGTGAAGTTGGCCCCGACAAAAGAAGCAGGAAAATCACTTTTCAAAAAGTTTAATAGCCCATATTTCGGAAACTATAATAGTCCAAACGCTAAAAGTGGCTGACCCAATCAGCTCAAAAGAAGTGCTATCCAGCCCAATAGAAATCTCGTCTGGCCCAATCACTTGGGGGCTAATGTGAATCTGGCCCCCCAAACTTTGTGCAGCTCTAATTCTGTTTCGAAAACAGCCCAAATCTTGAAACTTCCTAAATTGCTAGTCGACACAAAGTACTGTAAATTCCAATAAACATGTTTGTCAGAAATGTCATATTAGTGAAGTTGGCCCCGACAAAAGAAGCAAGAAAATCACTTTTTAAAAAGTTTAATAGCCCATATTTCGGAAACTATAATAGCCCAAACGCTAAAAGTTGCTGACACAATCAGCCCAAACGAAGTACTACCCAGCCCAATAAAAATCTCGTCTGGCCCAAACACTTGGGGGGCTAACGTGAAGTTGGCCCCTCAAACTTTGGGAGGCTGTAACTTTGTTTCCAGAGTAGCCCAAACGCTAAATGTTGCTAGCCCAAACAGCCCAAATGAAGTACTTTCTGGCCCAATAAATATCTCGTGTAGCCTAAACTTTTGGGGAGCCAACTTCACACAGGCTCCTACAACCCATAATACAATTATACAGTTTTATGATTGATCTTCTATCAAATCTGTTAAAAATAAATAGGACATTTCTACTTTTCTCAAAATACAATAGATTAGAATACGTTCACTGCAATTCAAAATGTATTTCAATACGATATCCGATAACAAAAATGGGTTTACTCGAGCAGACGGTTCGACCGAAAACAAAATTTATGGGTAAAATACGATGTCAGTGGATATCATACTGAAATACATTTTGAATGGTAGTGTAGGTATACTATGCATAACTATTTACTAAAGCGGAAGAATACAAGAATGCGAAGAAGGTGGAAATAAACGGTGCAAATATTCTGTTCATGTTAGCAATGGACGTTTCTGATAGATATAATGCAAACATATGTTTTTATTACAAAGAATTGTGTGATAAAGAACGTCATATTATAGTCTTTGCAGCGTCATGGTATGTTGAAACGTAAAATCAACTGTGGGAAGTGTGGAAAGAAGTAAAAATTCAGAACACATTAACTTTTTCCTCGCAGCGGGCCATTTGTACCATGGAAAGCAGGAAGCCATCTTCAAGATAAGAATTATTACGATTATTTAAGTGTTTTTGAAGTAAAAATTATTACGGACATTTTATGAATTTTTGCACTAAACTCGTTTATGTGTATGCCCCCTGTCGCTGACGCGCCTGCTCTCTACTGACGCACCCCACGCTCTACTCGGGCTCATCTGCTGCGCTCCGGCTCTGACTCCGTTAAATAGCATTCGTGCTTTACAGTGGCCACCTAGCAGAAATTGGTTCGTGTTTCATACACTAGCTCCTCACTTAGTGTATGTTCCGCAAAAAAGAAACCGGAAAATGCAATAAATGTGGTAAAATCGTCTGCTCGAGTAATGCCAAAGAAATTATATTCATGATCATGAGCTCTTCGTGGGTATATAATTAACTACGTGTCTTTAGCAAGGGGGGGGGGAATCGATTCCTAGTAGGAATTCCTGTGCTTCGGAACCCTCGTAAAGCTGCAGGTCAACATCTCAAGTTGTATCACTACTGAAAATAACTTTTTTTTTTTTTTTTACTTTTTTACCCCAAGATTTGCTGATAACTTGGTTTACAAAGAGGAACTTGTTTACACATGAAACTTGTAGAGGTAAAGTTCCGTAGTTGCATCTTCCTTTTCGGAATGCCTTTCTAATGGAAGAGTGACCACTTTTATTTAGCAGAAAAGAACCTACCCTAACCTATGCTAACTGAACATAGTAATGGGATACAAAGAACGTGTACACAATGTATGCATGACTGTCATATACATTGCACATTAGAGACACCGTCTTCGCCTACACACTAAATACTTTAACATCTCATATTCACTCGTTTAAGGAATCCTACATTTCATGGTTTCAAATAGCGTATTTCAATTGGTCCTATCAGTCTGTCGTGTTCTTAATTGAGGGTTTTGAACGAAATTCCATCATATTATGCAGCTATAGAAAACGACAATCGTAAAGTCTATCCAGCCTTAGAACAAAGTAGTTATAAACAAACCGAATTGTATTATTCCGCAGCTCGCACGTGCTTCGGCAGCGAGAGACGTGAATAACAAGAACTTCTGCTAGCTTACTGTCGTCGCATTATTTCCAAAGTGTAAGGCTCTGTTGGTTGGTATATAATTAACGCACTGATACTGACTACTGTTATGTTGGAAATACATATTTTCTTAAATCGTTATATAAACGAGATTGCCTCTATTCCTGTTGTTCTCTTTTGTGTTTTATAACACGAGAGGAAGGTGGATTATTGTAACAATTTTTCGCCATGGAACTCTGCTTTCTACAATTTCAAATGAATGGGGTCGGCGCGCGAACGCATACGCATGCGTAGTAAGTACTAATTCCAAGGACGGGGGAGGTTGAAATAAAGCTACATCTGTTGTTAAATGTTATATACATTGCGTTTATTATCACAAAATACAGGATAAATTCGAATATTTTTATTCGAAATTATTATTTTAGTAGGATTATATTGCGGCAGGATATTAGTGCAATGACATCAACAACCAATCACTGGTCATCAATCCACTGATAACCAGGTTGGTTTGTTTAGATTCACTTTTTTCTAACGCTGGAAAGAGATCAGTAGACCTACTTTGCGGTTTCACATATAAGGACATATGAATTATATACCGCTCAGACCCTATGAAGTAATTGTACACTAGCTACCACATAAAAAACTTACTCAAAACACCAAAATTAATTGTTTTTATATGACGGTAAAATATATAGCATTGCGTTACAACATATAATTTTTTAAAAGTACTTTAATATTAAAAATATATTCCTCCTACCTGCAAACTTGAGTAATGCTTCTGCGAATCTCCAGATAGTAGTTTTCTTGCTACGAAATTGCTCGCTTCACTATTTGCTTCATTTTCTTGATTACATATTACGAGCTGATGAGTTTCTGCGACTCCAGTCAAAGCCGCCATTTTTGTTTGTTTGCAGAAACCAAACGAATGATTTCTTAATGGTTAAGAACTGAAATAACCAAATAGTTAAACGAATTCTGCACTTTGTTTAAAATAAACAAAGTCGCGTTTAAACAAACTAGCTTTCTTGCGTTTTACAAAGCAGATTTGTTAGTCACAGGCAAAGTTTGTTCATCTGAAATAAAAAAATAAGTTAAACAAATTAATTGTGTTACATGAAAACACGCAGCTTGAGACTGCTGTTTCATTGTAAGCAAGTCACGCATTATTTATCTCAATATATTTTCTCTCCTCAGTTCTTCACATTCAATAATACTTAGGTAAAGAAAGATTGTTTTAATAGCACAAACTGGTATTGTATATATATTCCCCATGATATTAATTGCCATAAAGGCTTATGCACAGGGCACTTTAGCGTTGTAGTTATGTAAATACTTTGCGTTATTCTTATGTGCTAAATAGTATTAGTCAAGTTATACACAGTCATGGGTGGCAGAGAACTTACAGGCAGACAGGGAGGTGAATTTGGGGTGCTCGGAGTGAGCTACCTACTCTACTAACATATGTATGTTGTGTTTAGTTAAATACTTCCTCCCTATTTTGTTTATTAACCGTCAGTATTCTAATAGGTAGAATTAGGAAGTCATTAAGTGAATTACCAAATTGCAGATTATTGTATTTTCCGAATTTGTTAATTTTCAGCTGTTGAAACTAAAAATGTAATAATCAAAAATGTAAACCATGATACCAAATACGACAGGATTCTAGAAAAGAAATCGTATATTTCTATAATTTTACTAATTAGTGAGAATATTCAAATTTCAATTCATATTTTCTGTTTAGTTATATTCAAACATTTGCTACATCGAGACACAATGATTTCGGAATATCGCAACCTTAACACAACTAAGTATCCTAGCTACAAAACAAAACATTTCCGTTAGTGAAATTTAAAGTACAATATATTATAAACATTTCATATTTCTGTTAGGTTGCCAACGTGAACCATAACTATAATACCTAAAGTTATATAATTTATTGTATGCATATTTATAGCACACAATACACATCTTTAAAGGTAAATTGAATCATTCATCAGTATCCCTTCACGATCTAAGTTATCTCACTTGGCATTCAAAGACTCTTAATGTGATCACAGTTAACAGCAGGAATAATTTTAGAATGAAATCTTTGCTTGTTAAAAGGAGTTATATTCAGAATGAAAAATATATTAAAAATATATTTTACTTCATTTTGTTAATACATTTGTTTAAATTTAGTTCTTTTCATTATATTATGATGTCAAGGTTTTATTCCTGAGATGAAAAGTAACACCTATAATTGAATTTACAAAATTAGGATAAATTCTGAAATCATATATTTAGTACCAGTTAAAGCTTTTAATAGATTATCATATTCGATAAAAATTTAAATCTGGGCTTCTAAGATCCTTGCTTGTATTTTCTGACTCATTTCCAAAATACGCCTAAATTTAAATAAGTGGACTTAATGATTTATATTTTCTGTGTTTATTTTCAAAATGTCATATGTGAGTCATGTAAACATAATTTTAAAATATGCTGCAAGAAATTTTTGATATTTTCTTAGCACATAGGTATTACCTACTTTAAAATTTTATTTTCCTAAATAAAGGCCGTGCATATATGGTACCTACAAGCAAAGGCTCCCATATATTGTTCGAATATTCTTTCGTGTAAACTATACAACGATAATTGTATTTTAACATTTTTTATATCTTTATTTGTATTTATGGGCGAAATATACTTTTAAGATATGCACAAGCTGTTCAAGAAAGAAAGAAGAAGAATATGAAAGGAGAAATATAAGTAATTTCTTTTCTGTTGTTATGCGATGATAACAGTGTTTAACAAATTTTTATCGAAAGTATGTAAATTCTTTGAAATTGCGATTTTGACATTTATTTAAACATAATAGGAAAGGAAATGATAATAGAAAAATTTTCTTAGCTCAGGTTGTGAAAAAACGCCCTTGTACAAAAGTAGCTGTATATATACAAATGTATTAATATTTATAGAACATTTAAGCAAAATCCTTGTAAAAACCTACATTTCACCTTTTTTTATCTATTTTACTGTGATGTGAGAAGCTGGGGAGTACAGAAGTACCCTAACCTGTAGCTTTCTATACCCTTGTACATCCTTTTTCAAAATTGTGCAAGTACCAGTTTCACAGCGATACAGAAAACAAAGTAACCGTGGTCAAGTTAAACATTAACAATTCCGTAATAAAAATCAGTATTAACATCAAAACGTAAAAAATATGTATAAATAGCTTTTTGTGCAAGAACTGCACTGCAATGTAGACAAAAGTTTGAAGTGATCCCTTGTACAGGATTATGTTTATTTTATTTTGAGCGTCTTCGCTTGGCTTGCCTTTTGTAGGTTACATCTGGAGCATCCCTTGCAACAGTCCAACAGTAGTCGGCCAATATGTTAGAATTCCACTTTCCCTCATATCTCTTCTCCATGGCTGCAATATCTTGATGGAAACGCTCACCATGTTCGTCACTTACTGCTCCACAATCTTCGGGAAAGAAGTCTAGATGTGAATGAAGAAAGTGGAGTTTCAGAGACATATTGCAACAAAGATTTTCGTAGCACAATAACAACTTTGGTACCAGTTGTTTGTAATTTGTTGTTCGGTGTCTTCCTAAGAACTGTGAACAAACACAATTCAAGCTTTCCCACGCAGCTTTCTCCTACCTTGGAGAATTTCGTCGAACTTGTGATCTTTGAATAGTTGCCTAATTTGTGGCCCTCTGAAAACACCCTCTTTATCTTTGGCATCACTTAATAGAGGGAATTGTTCTCTTAGGTACTTATAGGCCTCAACCTCTTGGTTCATGCTCTTAACAAAACTTTTCATATGTAGAGGAGGAAGCAAAATTCGGTTACGATCTACCAGTGGTTCATGCTGCACATTTTTCACTGAGTTTCTCTGGTACTCCAATCACTTTTGCGGTAATGAGATCCACGATCTCTACTGTCCCATTCACATATAAAGCAACAATACTTTGTATACCCTAACTGCATACCTAGCAACAGTGCTATTACTTTAAGGTCACCACAAATGAGTCACTGAAAATCGTAATATTTAATGGCTTGAGGTAAACGTTTCAAGTTTTCATAAGATACCTTCATATGAACTGCGTAAGTTACAGGAATTGAAGGAAGTTCATTTCCAATATGTAAAAGCACTGCCTTTAAACTCACCTTGGACGAATCTATAAAGAGCCTCCACTCCGTAGGTTCGTAATTAATTTTAAGTGCCCTCATGAGACCATTTACATCTGTACATGCCACAAGTGTGTCTTCCATAGTAAAAAATGAAGTGAACATCTTCTTCCTATTCCGATACACTAAAATATTTACTTTTACCAGCAATAAATTCCATTGCTTTAAGCGTGACGCTAAAATTTCGGCTTTGCTTTTCGAGAGGTACAAGTCTCTGATTAGATCACTTAGTTCCTCTTGAGTAAGTCTATGTGGTTCACATGGAGGTTCTTCTACAACAAACGTAGGGTCCTTCGAAGTACTTGATTCAGCAGCTTCAACTTCTTGATCATCATCAGAAAAAAGATCGTATTCTTTAGGTGGGTCAGGAACAGGTAGTCCTTCTCCATGTGCAACAGGGCGCATTGCAGAAGGAATGTTAGGATAGATCAAGGCCTGCTTCTTCTTCGTGGAAATTCCCTTCTTGACGGAAGGAACCATACAAAAATAACAGTCTCTGATGTGGTCGCTTGGCTCCCTCCAAATCATGGGCACTGCAAAAGGCATTGAGCGCCCTTTCCCATTAATCCAATTTCTTAGATTGCTGGCACAAGTGTTACACACAATGTGGGGTGCCCAAGATTTATCTTGGCCTCCAATTTTACAACCAAAGTAATATTGATAGGCTTTTCTTATTAGCGGTGTTATAGTCTGCTTTTGTGAGGAAAATGTCACTTCCCCACACACGTAGCAGAAGCTATCCGCACTGTCTATACAATTTCGCGGCATTTTTGTTTATTGAAATCCTCAAAGTGTCACTTGAAATAGTTCCGAAAACTATTTAAAAATATAGATTCGAAATCCCAGTATTTTTGCGTACTTGTAGTAGTATTTTTATGTCCTGCACTACAAAAACGTCACACCCAAAACGCTGATAACTGCACTAAACCTGTCTTTTCTAACAATAGCAGAACACTTCTGACATAAGGAACACAATGAAACCAAGCGTTCATATAGTTTCTCCAGTGTTTCCGGATCTGTGTAACATTTTATCCCATACGAAGTGAATATATTTATTTTTAAAGCCTTATTATTAGACATGCCTGTAAAACGAAAAGTAGAGCTAATATTCGAAAATAACTTTCAAATTCGTGATCAGCACCACAAAATCAATAAAAATTATCTGATTTTATTCAATTTACATTTTCGTTGTTGAACAGTGTAATTTGTTATGATAGTGATCTAACGATGTGAGTTTAATTGTCATAGTAAAAAAAATAATATATAACAAAAGATCCATCTCTGAAAACTACATGTAAACGTTTTAAGATGTGTACAATTTTAATTTGTTATGTAGTATAATAAAAAGGTGATATCATCATACATACAAATTTCGATAAATCAGCAACGTTGTTTATATAAATACATGAACTGTTGACCTTATAAATAGGCGTCATCCGCTCCAGCATTACGGCTTATAAAGTTGGTAGTTTACCGTCTCAGATTTTAGGAGATTTTTGTGAAGTTAAGTAATCAATCTACTAGATAATTAACTCCAGGACTGCAGATTGATTTTGATGCTACGTGGTAATTTTGCTAATATATATATATATATATATATATATATATATATATATATATATATATATATATATATATATATATATATATATATCAAAACGGAATATACTTTATTAACGAGTGAAAGAGAACTTTCCATAAATATCAAAATGAGTCTTCCTTGTATAGAAAATGCCACTGAATAAAATCGTAATAGGGAGATGAACTCCCCTGACATAGCTGACCTAATTAAACAGCAGATTGGACGACTGAGGCAACATTTTGGTGAGCGAATATATTAACAAGTGGAACAAATAAATCAAAAATGGAACAAATGAAACAACTCGACAGTAAAATCGACATTAACAGTAAACATTTATCAGAACAGATTAATCAAACAAATCAACGGATTGAACGAAGTGACCTTAAAATGGAACAGATTATACGTAAATCCAGTGAAGTGCAAAATTCCGTTGTAATAATAGAAACTATAGTTAATGATCACACTACCCAAATAAGTGAACGTAGTAGCCAGATTAGAGAGTTGCAAGAAGAAATAAATTGTATCAAAGAAAGTCTTGTTACTAATTAGAATCATGTCAATGCTCATGCGAATAGTGGTAGAGTTCTCACTGACATTATGCAGGCATACCACTATCATCATCGAAGGAACGTGAAAGAAAGTGATTAATCTGAATCTTCGATAAGGAGTAATAGCGAGGTTAGTATGGCCCAGTGTCGGAGAACCAATTGTTTCTCGCAGTGTGTAAGAAATCATCCGATATGTGAAGGACAAGAACAGAGGTATTTTTTTCATGTCAGTGAAATCAAATCTCTTACAAAGTTTAGTATAAGATCTGATGATATAGCAGCTAGTACATTTATAGAGAAATACGAAGATCAGTGTGATCTAATGGGGGTGGATGAATCTAATTTTTTAACATTCTACCACACGATTTATTGCCTCTCTGTTCAACTTGGTTTAAGGCTATCAAAGTTAATCTGCATAATTTCTCTGAACTTAAGAATGTATTATTATCGAACTTTGAAAATGACTTTATGTTAGCTAATAGGGATACATTAATTCGTAATAGGCATTATCATCCTAAACTGGACCGGAGTATTACTGACTTTGTAGTATCAGCTTATAATGTGTTGAAATCCATTAATCGTTTCCAACTTGAATCTAGGGCAATAGCACCCATACGTATCTTATTACCCTTTAAGCTAGAACAAATGTTAATTTCGGCTCAGTGTGTCATTTTCAACCATCTCATTATGATTGTTCAAAATTTTGAAAGCCAATATAAGATGCAAAATAACAATAGAGGGCAATCTAACCCTAATCGTCGCCACGTTAATTTTTGCCTCTGTCCGTAATATCAATGTTCAAGAAGAGGGTATTTCAAATGTGAGAAATAATAATACATTTCATTTTAATGTGAAAACAAATGAATTTAATGTTACCGGTATTCGAACCGAACCTAGTTACAGAAATAGCAATAGAAATAGTAATCGTAACATGTTTTCACGAAACAGGTACCCTAATAGGTTCACAGGTGGCAGGAAGTCACAATATAGAAATTGGAATGAAGTACGTAATAGACAAGACTGTACACAAGATTGCGATACGCAATGTAACTTAACCCAATCCTATGGTAATATAACGTATGGTAACAATATATTCAATTGATTCTTGTTTCATTTCACTGTAAATATTGTAATGATTTCTTTGTTATTTGTACTTTTTTTTGAATTCTATAAAGATAATTAATTCGTACATTTATGATGTTCATACGAACTTCTTTTGTTCAACATTTTTTTATTAACTTAACTTTTGGCGTCCTTCAAAGTATGCTAAAAGAAAATGTATGCAATTACTTAAAACATTACTTCGTTCTGTGATTGTAGCCAAAATTACCATGACATTTAACCTTTAAATTTATTCTTAATATAATAATTTCTTTACTTGTGTTAGTTTTTGTTGAGATGTTACTTATTGTGTCTTGTTTTAGATATTGTCGATATTTCATTTTAATTTATATTTTGCTGGAATATATCATATATTCGATCCTTTCTTGTTTGAAATATAAATAATGTATAATGATATCCCCTTAACAATCTTCTTAGTTGTGCCCCTTAAATTACATAGATTTTGTTAATTTTCAACTTATAATACTTATCAATAAACCTCAAAAGGACTTAAAATTAAAACAACTTTTATGCCATTATTTGAGTGTACCACTTGTTATCGACGTTGAAGTGTATAAATATTTGAAATGAAATTAATTAAGAGAATTATGTTAAATAAATATGAAAATAATATTGATATAAAACTAAATATGATATATGATTATATGAATTGTAATTTTTATATATACGAGGGTCATACAAGGACTTAAGTAATTAGTATGTAATAGCTAACGGTCCATAACTTCTAATTTTTTTTTATTTTTAGAAAAAAGGTCCTATTATTCATGCGCTACATGCAACGATACCTGTATTTTAACACATTTATTATATCTTTATTTGTATTTGTGGGCAAAATGTATTTTAAAATCTGCACAAGCTGTTCAAGAAAGGAAGAAGAATAATATGAAAAGAGAAATAGAAGTAATTTCTTTTCTGTTGTTATGCGATGATATTTTGTTATGATAGCGATTTGACTATGTGAGTTTAGTTGTCATAGTAACAGAAAATAAATAATATATAACAAAGGATCCATCTCATGAAAACTACATGTAAAAATCTTAAGGTGTGTATAATTTAGTTTGTTACGTACTATAATAAAAAGGTGATGTCATGATACATACAAATTTTGATAAATCAACAACCTTGTTTATATAAATATATGAAATGTTGATCTTTTGTTATAAATAGGCGTCATACGCTCCAGGATTACGGCTTAAATATGCCAAAATTAAAAGGTGGAATACTAACACGTCATCTGATTTTATAATATTAATAAAATAAAATGTTTTAAACGTGCCTAACAGACAAGTAATAACGGTATATGCTTGTTGTAACGATGTATTAGAACTGTTTATTGCACGCAGAAATGATTCCAAAAGCACACATCTATAATCTATTAATCAGTATTACAACATTTTATGAAACAAATCCCAAAAGCATATGGAAAGTGTTTCAATTTGGATTTCAAAGTACATTTCAGAAATTAAAATTTTACTTACGTCAACAAAGTTGGAGTGGAAGAGTTTCGCAAAGACGTAAATACGATGACAAATTTTCAAAAGTGAATTTGACAACGGCAATATTACCGGAGTATTAATAGGCAGCGACTCGCGACATAAGTTGCAAGCAGTAGGCTATTAAATGAATATACAATCTATTATATTCAGGTTGTTAAACTTCGTTTGTAGATATTGACTTAGAAGAACTGTTATATATTATGAAAGTAGATTTTTCGTGGTACACTAAATTTGTTCTACTTATATAGGGAAAACGGGCTGTCTACCGCCCTTACAAAAAGTATGAAACATTAAAGTTAAATAACAACTCATTTTAAATCATGTGTTCCTATCTTACTTAAAGTAATCCCGCTTTTCAAGTTACTAATATAGGATACAAATTTGATGTATTCTTTACGTAACTACTATTTAAATCTTATCTTCAGCATTTTGTTCTGAAAATTGTATGGAAGGCACGTCCCATTTCTAAAGTAAAATTATAAAAGTATAACCTAGAGTCTAAACGTTTACATTCAAAGGTTTAATATGTAAATTATTTAATAAAATATTTCCGAAAAATTAATTTAAATATCGCACAACAACTTTTATTGACTGATAAGCATGCTTATTGTAATCCTTGTTATAGATATTTTAGTGTTCACAATAATTTGTTGCGGTAATATATATGATGTGGTAAACGTATTCCATGCAATATATCTACCTTCATGTTCGTATAGTATGGTAAAAGAAATCTTTAATTTCAATTGGAATTTCGCTACATTTAAGACTTAAGTGGAAAAAGTACCCACAAGTTACAGAAATAAAAGTCTGTTTCAAATTGTTAGTTACGCTATTCCTTAAATATGATTTTTTAATCTAATTTCAGTTAGTCTGTTTACCAAAATATGGTACTATGTCTTGACAATTTGAAAGCCTGGTTTAATTTGAATTAGCTCTAATGCAGATTTAATATACATATATTAAAATTATGCTTATCTGTGTTGTGTCGCATTTTTCTTACTCTTGTTACAAAACGTGATTGAGCGTTCTTAGAGTTTACTCAGATAAATAGTTCCCTAGTTGTTATTTAAAACTTATTTAAGGAAGCTTAAATCAAATTAAATTTTTAAAAAATTTTCATTTCTAGTATACTTATTAAGAATGTGGTACAATAATTTATACTCACCTATGCAGTAAGCTGTAACACATAGGAAAGTAAAACTGAATATAGGTATTTTAAATTGTTTGTTTGTTAATATATAATATACAATGTTTCTTCAGTTCGTTTGGAAATAATTACAATAAAATATTACCGCTGAATTGAATAAAATATCTCACAATTTTATTGAGTGACCTGCATCCTTATTGTAAGCATTGTTTTACGTATCTTAGAGTTAACAATAATTTGTAATTAAGGAAAGAATTTTTTTTTTCAAGAAATGAAACTTATTCTTTTGAAATGTTTCCAAATATTTTAAAATAAAAACTAATCCTAAAATTCTCAAGAATAGGCTTAACTCTGCATAATTTAACTTTGCCTCTCACACACAAAGAAATGCACATACAGAAATACATACAGGGCGTCCGTAATTCCTATGTCACCGATTCGGAGTTTAAAATAAACATGAAAAAATCATAGATTAAAACTCAAAAGAGGCGTCGTTTACGAGTTATGAGTGTGTGAAATTTGTAGGAACGGAATTTTGATACGCTACAGTACTAAGACGAATGATCTTGACACAGTTTTTATGGAATTGCACACAACAAGCTATAGGTGTAGTATTTCACAATATAAAACTCAAACCTGCAAAACAATTGCGCAAGAGATTCCCGAAATGAAGTAATGAATTACCCATATTTCTGTAAATAAAGATCTTAAAATTGAGCTGGAAAGGAAAGAAAGTTTGATATTAAAGTAGAATTCGCCTGTGCCATGTCGATAGGGGAAGCAGAATCAAGGACACACTATGGGAAATTGAATGTTCTTGAGTGGTTGCACAACTACCAGTAAACACTTGCAACCACACCAGAATCATTAGTGTATTTTTGAAGGTTAAATTAATTTGTTATCAACGATGCAACATTGTACTCTTCAGTAGTAACACCACAAACAAATGCGGATTCATCTTTTTATCACTTTGTTGTTGGATCCACAAAATAGTATATTCTACGTCCTGTATTAATGTGTTGTAAAATGTGTCGTTTACATAATATGTAGATTTCCCTGTGCACTGACGCATAATACAGCGGAAATGACATACGTTGTTTGTATATTTACGCTAACACAAAGCTACATGGAGTGATACGTGAAATAAAATTAGGAGTCTGGACAACTGTTTACACTGTGTTCATGAATCCTACAAAAGAATGCTGAAAGTGTGACCTAACAAAATAGTGTACTACAGAGCAGTTCGCTTTTTAATAGAAAGGGAAACAGAAGTAGGAGGGGAATTCGGGACCTCTTGTTTATAACGCAGCGAGCCTTACCTCTCGTCAAAAGGGAAACGTGAAACACTGAGTTACTTATCACAAGCGTCGTTTCAAAATTTTAGTAAACTGTATTCTGTCTTGTTTCTCTCAAATTGTTCTTTAAACTAGCTCTTTAACAATAACGTTCAGTTACTTCCTAGGCACACGCTAGAGACCAGAAAAAGACGTCGAAACTACATATTATGTTTGATATTTATGATCATTAAATAACAAAAGCGCAGGACTGGATAGATTTGGACCAATGATATGCTAAGCAATAACCATGGCCTTACAGAAGATATACAGTAGGTGGATACAGCGGTGAGCTGGTCACATAATTTCGTTTCCTGCCCCATCCTAGACAGACCTAATTTTCAGTGGCTGATGAGTTCATGTGACTACTTTCTCTTCGCTATGTTTTTCAGTGTATGCATCTTGGAACATGATCAATGACCCGGCTTGAACGTACATGCTGAAAAGAGAATAATTGAAACAAGAAGGTGTGTGATTCGCATGATACAATCAATTTTCGACAATATCCAAACAATAGAAGGCAACGGAACAGACAAATGTTAAAAAAATAGGTTCTCGATCACTAATTACAGAATCAGTAATTAACATTCGTTGCAGCTCTGAAATCCACCTATCCTTGTTGTTTGTTTGTGTTGTAGGGGGATGTAGGTTTTCTGTTGCCATTAGTTTCACTATATTGGCTTTAGTTTCATTACATCTATTGTGTACAGTGATAATTAGTAACAGTTTCAAGAGGGTAGGCCCAACGTTATAATAATAATAATAATAATAATAATAATAATAATAATAATAATAATAGCATTACTTATATCATCTTGTATGTTAATTTCAAACGTCAGTTTTGTTTCTGATCAACTTTAGCTATCCTGTTCTTCTTGAATGCTTTGTTTTTATCTAATGTTCTTAAGAGTTCATTTCTGTAGTGATTGAAACTAACGCACTAAGTATGTTGTTATTCATTATATTCTTCTGGAGTCTTTTAAATCTCTTCACGGCGCCCATGCGCTTGTCTCACATGGTGTTGTAGTAACGGGAATTCTTAAGGACACATGTAACAAGAGAAGACATTCTAGGTCCGCTTCTTGCAGACCATTTGGCGCGATGTATTAAAGTTAATTAATAGGTCTAAGATACTGGATTTCGTCACAAAAGATTATTGTCAGTTCATTCCGCTGCTGATTACCGTCGGAGAGTTTAAGAAGGTTCTCTAGCGTCTTCCTAAAAAATTACTATTATAACCCTGAAATTGTTCACAGTGTAGTAGTTCTAGAGTTTCCAAAGAGTATAAATCACGAAAACTCATTTCCATCTGTTTTTCAAGTGTATCCATGATAGCTAATAAAACTCACCTGCCCAAAGCAATATATATTGCTTTGGTCAGTTGAGTTTTATTAGCTATCTTGAATTAGCCAAGGTTGCAATGAATAATTTACAAATGTATCCAATATTTTGTAGGAAAGTGGCTTTTAAGCTTTACTTTTCCTTGTCACCGTACTGCAACGAACAAGTATATTAACAAATCAAGCAAAGTTGCTTCTGAACTCAGTCACTGTTTGCATTAATCCTTTGTAGGTAAGCATAACGTCTATCGGAAGTAGATTGCAAAATATGAAACATATCGAAAGAAATAAAATTTTACTACAGAATCACAATAAGACAAATTTACATAAATTTAACGTAATTCTAGAACACCGACAGCACTTATTCGATGCGGATCTCAATTTTCATAATGAAATTTACGTATGTGACTCACAGCTAATCTTAATTCGCCGTAATGTATTTAATTGTTTGAATTGGGCGCGATGGGGAGGGAGGAATTGACTATCACAATATTTGCGCTTGACAAGAAACATGTTGCCCTCAGAAACCAGAAAGGTGCTAAGCGCCACTTTCCTTGTTTTCCAATTAAATGCATATTCTTACTTGCAATTTCATGTTTAAATGTTTTGCAAGAAGGAGACACGTGACAGAAGTGCTGGTTCAAAATTAGAGGTAGGAGCTAAGTGCTAATATTCAGCAGTTTCCTCTGCAGAAAGGTGTCAAAGACCATTTAATGGTACTTGGAACCTTTCTGCAGACTAATTCTATAAACCCTTTGGTAAGTAAAATAGAGTTCGAACCTTTATGTAGACTAACTGCATGTATCACTTTCATTCAAATTGTTGAACGTGATTCTGTACAGCGATAATTGTTTCGGGCAGAATAAAATTAAAATAACGTATGCCATTCAGATCAAGCTCTTCCCCATATTGCAAATCTCACGCTTAAGTTTCTGGAAAAACGACGTGAGATCGGAACATGTACATGGAGCCACTACTTTCTTTTTTGTTTACAAAAATAAATGTTCAGGCTTCCTCGGTCTGAATTCCTATGATATAAGCTAGCCGATTAAATCCAAAAGCACTTGTAGTCAATGAAATAGACCACACAATGTTTCAGGATTGGAACACAGTTAAAATAATGTATGAATCGTCTGCCTTGAAGGACAATTCCGGCAACATCATTCGGTGGAGCTTGTTGAAGATGCTTAATTTCACCAAATGTGATAGGAAGTTAATCATAGATCAAGGAGCAACTGTAACTAACGAAGATACTAACAAACAAACAAAGATATTGTGTTTAAAATGTGTAAAATGCGAGTTCAGTGAGTAAATGTGAGCAATGCAATTAGAGCAATTGCTTTACACACTAGTTAACTTTGTAGCAAATGAAACACATGGAATAGTGGTGCTGACTTTCTTGGGTCCTCCAGTTTCCATATTTTTTTCCACCAATTATTTCATAACCATTTACTCTCATTAATCACACGTCTATTATAAGCTAGAGAATATAACCAAGGGATGCAAACCTAGAAACTTCATTTCATTTCAAATAGAATACCGCATTGACTCAATCCACGGAGGATTTATTTTGTGATGGACAACATCGTTTCCATGGGTTTTCTCGGAGTACTCCCATTTCCTTCCACATTCTCATTGCACTAATTATTTCATCGAAATTCACTTGCCTTAATCATCGCCAACCTTAACGTAACGAGCATATTCGTGGGACGTTAAACTGTAAGATTTCATTGCGGTTGAAATGGAATGGTGAGACTAAAGTAGGGTTTTATCTGTGTGTTTGTTCGATGAAGGTTAGTGTTTCTTTTCAGCACCGAGGCTGTATGAGACGGAGACATGGTTTAAGGTGGAATCCGAACCCCCATAATAGTTCGGATTTTACTAATGTTCCCATGAGACCATATGAACAAGGAGGCACGTGCTACCTACAAGGTCAGCGGGGGAGCAATATTTTATGCCTACAAAAAACACGAAATAAGATACATTATTCATACCAAGTGTATGATACATTATTCATACCGAGACCCGGGTTGGATTATCGGCGTGAGCCCATGTGGTTCGGATTTCATGTTAATCAGAAGGTCCCATCTCATATAGCCTCGCTGCTGAAAGGGACGTTAAACTCAAAATCAACTTAACTATTCGTACCATCGAATTTAATGTTTTTGTTATAACGTCGAATATAAGTACTAAACTTCAAGACTACTGTAAAACAAAATGGAATATAAAAGATTAAAACGAAAAAGGCAGTAAGTTTAAAATTGACAAGGAAGGAATTTTAAAAGGTTAAGACATTATCGCGTTGCTTGCATTAACACTTAGCAACAACACACAAATATACTATTATAATATATATAGAACTAATATGCTATTAGTTAATGTACTATGATTAATATACTATTGAACGTCGTAATCTTGTATCTCTTAAAATTTCTGTTTCTCTGGAATGTTATAATATATTTGTCTAATCGAATCAATTTATATGTTTTACTGTTTTAGCCGTAGTAACTATGAAATAAGCCACAGCTTATGCTAATATGCAATGCTTTCAACTTTAATACGAACGGTTAGCAATAATCTGTGCCTTCACATTTTTATAACTTTTTTTATCCGTTTGTTTTGACATATTTACAGTGCTCTTACAGAATTTTTTCTGCTTCGATCCCTCCATGAAATTCATACATTTGCTCCCAAAGGGTTCAACTGTTAATTTAATGAGAGTAGAGCGACAGCATTGGAATCCAAAATTAGTGACAAACAAATCTTGATCCGTGGTTTCTACATGTGCCCCATTGTTCTCTCGGTTTTCTGTCTTATTGACATTCTACAATGACTCGCTGCCCTTACGAAGTATTGCGAAACTCAAATGCTACACAATGCTTCATATAAGCATTAACTACCTATGAGATTTCGTAGTTGATTTTCCCAACTTCAGGGAACAACGCCTAGTTACAACATTCTATTCAATAATAATAATAATAATAATAATAATAATAATAATAATAATAATAATAATAATAATAATAATAATAATAATAATAATAATAATAATGTGTAACTGTTACTGCTCGGCTACTGACATTTGCGGTAGCCGCATGATAGACATATATTTTAGTTGAGTTGATTTTAAGATCCCTCTCAGCAGCTAGGCTATATGAGACGATACCTAATGATTAACGTGGAATCCGAACCGTATGAACTCCTGCCGGGAATCAAATCCGGGTCTCCCACTCCAAGGGCAAGAACGATAACCACTTAGCCACGAGGCCGCTCATAGACATTTGCTTTCGGTGTAGTTTTCATTTCTCTATTGCAAAAGCTCAATTTGGTATATTATATTCGCATTCTTCTTGTATATAGATAAATATATTTCGTCAGTCTCTTGAATCATTACAGGATTTATTTAGTCACAATTTAGCAGTACCTAGACAAAATCCTGTTTTTCAATATAATCCTTCCCCAACGTCATTACATTCTTCAATATCACCACCACAACTAGAGGAAGATCAGAAATCAAACCTCACCGTCGTAGAATCTCCACACCAGCAGAAAATTCCTGTTCAAAAGGATTTTTCTTCCCTGACCAATAAATGGCGAAGCTCTATTTAATATTTGCACAAACCATTTTGCATTAGCGAAGTAAAAAGAGGATTGAAGGGAATAAACGATGAAACAAAAACGGAGTGAAGTATAGAGGAAAACAGGGAACATCACAAAACCTCCAACTAAATCCACAATAGAAGATAAAATACTTGACTTCGCAATATGCATAAAGCGTAGGTTCTGTGTTCTTACTTATACTAAAAGTCCCAAAAGCAAGTAGGGTCGACCCCTGTCTAGGAGCCAAAGATGAAGCAATTCTAATGACCGAAGAAAGCCTATAAATAATCCCTAAATTACGCACAGAATTTACGGACAATGCTAGTGGACACCGGATCCAGCATTTCCATCAAACCCTTCGTATATTTACTTCCTGATGTTCAATTAATACCACATAAAACAGCAGTTAATTGATATGAAACGAAATTATTAACTTGAAATATGTAGCAATGGCATCATTCAAGGTTGGGAAACAACGTTCTCTCATTACTTTCGTATGAGGAAGATATCATATATTCCAGTTATTTTTGGTTTAGACTTGCTTAAACGCTTATATGTTACAATAGATTTAGCAAAGAGCCTTACTTCTCTATTCAAAAATCATAAGATGCCAACATTACCAGAAAAGAACCAGGAAAACATTTTATTACAACACATGACTCATATACTTACACAAAGAAAACAAGCATGCTGTTTTATCGGTAAGCGCATTACGTTAGTTCCACTATTTCACGCATTTGTTCCGGTGATAGCAAAAAGACAGATTGATGATTCTGCATCTTTCTTCGTATCGTTTCTCCACGGCTTCTTTGTCAAATACAAACTATTGGGCAAAAGTTAGACGTAAACAATATGACTGGTAATTTCCGATCCAAATAGTTATCCTGTAATTATAAGGAAAACATACGCCAGTGGTGGATCTTGTGGCATGTCAGGTTTAATCTTTTGCAACAATGGAAGCGAGTTTTACAGAAGAAAATAAAGATTGTACAGTAAAAGAGGAGGTTGACAATTCTTTGAAGTATAGATACAAAAATTCATAATTGATGTTTTTAATATAAATTCTAATCTAGATTAGATTAGAAACAGGTCATTCACAAGTTAATATACAAATATAAAAAATGTTTTTATATACTCCGGACGACATTAGACATTATAGGAGCTACAATCACAAACTAAGAATCTCTAAATCAGCAGTGTTCCAGAACAAATATCTTGTTCCAATGCATGTTCGAGATCATTCAGACAAACAAATTCAAGAACTCATTAATGGTAGAATTATACGACCCACAGACGATAATAGCTTTGCGTCGCCACAGGTTATTTTGGAGAAACCAAATACGAACCATTTAGAATTGTTTTGAATACACAGCTGTGTGAAACATACATTCAATACCTGTGGATGCCATGACAGTCAACTGAGTATATGTTGAACACTTCGAAAGCCAAAAATACATAAAGACCTTAGATCTCTCCTCGGGCTACCACCAAATTTTGTTCCATCCGAAAGGCCGCTGATACATAAACTTCGAGGTCAATTACACAAGAATATCTTAGAAAATTCTCATATGCGTGATGGCTCATAAAACCAGCACGCAAGCTCTCTTAATTGTAACTGAGTTGATTTAAAATTGATTGACGAATAAGAGTTTTTGTCGATGACATCTTGCTAGGACGCTACACTTTTCAACAATAGCTATCAAAATTTGATTATAAAAATTAAGAAATTTTTATGCTTCACCTAAGACAAATTTATTTTACTCAGAGCTAAATGTTCTAGAATATTTAGTATCAGGCAATTCTATTAAAATCTCTGCAAGAATAACCAAAAATACAGAATTCAAGAATGAGTATTTTGCAAAGTTTTACGGTCTTATGTTCGTACTTACCTGGACATACCAAGGATTTTGCATGAAAATAAATGCTTCCAGAGCAATATCTGTACTTTTCAAATAATCTTATGGAATGAGGTGGAGGCTGTAAGGTTCTGTACCTCAGATGTAAGCAACTACTATTAAGCATGCTTCATTAACGAGCATGTGTTTTCTGTTCAAAATATAATCACCAACAGACGGTAGAAGGAGGATAACGGAAAGACGCGAAGGTGGTACCAAAGGAAATCGAAGATGGCCAACCCTGTCCTCACCTACTTCCCCTTCAGAGGACAGCCATAAAAGAAGACATCAAGTGGACAGAAGAATAAGTTCCAGTGCTGATCGTTAACCTTCCTAAACTATTCCTGAGATCGTTTTGTGCTACGGATATTTCCTTAAATCCAACTTGTGAAGTCGTAATAGGCAAAGGAGTTTTTATATAATTACCTACCCCGGAGGTTGCAATAAGCAGAGATACAAGTATACTATCTCCTGAAACTACGATGAGTAAGAAAGATATCCTGTAAATCACCACCCTAGGGCGCTGTGGATAGAAGGTTTTACCTTTTAATCTTAATCTACTTATCACCATCGACTTCGGTAGAGACAAAAGCATTACAGCTAAGCCGCATGGTGTTGCTACTGTCGTTGCAACCATAACAAAGATCTGAGAATAAGCGGGCAATTATTTATTTCAAATTAATTTACGGCTTTAAACTAGTTTCAGATTCAATTTGAAACATGTGTCGCATGGATATTGCTCTCAATATATTTGCGTGCACCGGAACATATTCACTGAACCCTCTAAAATGTACAGACCCGACTATCTTCCCGCAAACATTATTCGTGTTGAAGATGATACATTAGATAATGATACAATACAATAAATGATGATACAATAAATGAATGATACCTGTGAAGACCCACAATATTCAACTTCGGTAGCGGTTGAGGAAAAAGGGGTACTTCTTGTTTGTCGTCTGCAGCGAATCCATGTTATCCACATATGTCCGAGAAAGCAGAATCTTCTCGTCCATTAACTACTAAAGAGCTCTCCATTAGTGAACAGTTATCATCATTGCCGGAAAATCGGAAGAGAAGTTTAGTGTTCCGCACTAGAAAATCTGGGTAAAGCGCGATACCAGATGAAAGGGAAATTGAAATAAAAAGGGACTTCACCAAACGAAGAAGCAAAGTAAGATTACAATAAGCTAATGAACCACTACACGGACAACGAGAAAATATTAACAGGAAAGCACTAGTGAATGCATAATTTCTGGTGAAACGTTCAATAAAGGCAATGGTGTAGTGTGAATCCTGCGATGGCTGGATTCATGAAAGTGCACCTAAATTGAATCGACAGATATCCATTACACATGCTATCAGTGTTAGCTTCCTAGATAGGTTTTATTAGTCTTCCTTCTAGAAGTAGAATATGATGTTTTTCAAACATCTTACCTGTCCGTTAGTGCTCGCCAATTTTCTAAATATGTGAAATTTAGCGATCTGTATTGCCGTTTGTTTATTTCATTATTTTAGCATTTATGTCGATATCTTCAGTTTGATAATAAAGTTCACATTCCATATGTCAGGCTTATTTTGGGGCAATTTTACATCTTCTTACCAAGAGGCAGTAGAATGTGTCAAATTGTCTGTGACTACCTCTTTCCCTTAAAAATGTGAACTAATATTCACATGTTTATCTTGCCAGCTGTACTTTCGGAAAATGCTTAGAACATTTGGATTATGTACTAATTTGTGCAAAACATAAAGTTGGAAACCAGTCAACTCCCCTCCTGAAATTAGCGAGTCAGTGCTCCCTTACACCACTCTTCGTTGTTGTTACGCCACTACGAGTTTTATGAATCCTGTTGCAGGTACGGCCATGTTTTGAAACATTTTGTGTCCATTCAGCACAGGCTGCTAGTATAGAACAGATAATTAGGCCCAAGTAAAGTTCAATAATACAGTGACAGCGGCTAGATTCAAGATTCATTTCTTCCACTCTGGAATAAAATTCACAAAAAAAAATGGTTATTTCCTTTTCCAGCAATGCAACATGATTTGCTATATCTATGTGATGTGCATTGTTAAATCAGTGTACAAAAGCATTTTTTTCGCTACAAGTGAGTGTCGCAACAGATCAACGAAAGATGCAAAAATCTACCAAGACAAACTACACAAAATCAATATATTTCGTTCCCTATCAATCACAGGAAAATATGGATGTTATTAATATGGTTGTTTAGCTTGTGGAGAACATTTTAGATATCAATGTTCAGCTAGGAGAGCACAATATAGGAATAGCAAAGAATATAATCAGTTTGCACAGTGTTGTCCAAAGGTATACAAATAGGTACATAAGAAGAATCAACGAGCTACCTGATGAAGACATTTAGAAGGAAGGCAAAACCTTCATCCTTACTGAATTACAAGAAGCATTAGATGACATAGAAACAAATAACAATGGAGAAGATGAACGAATCTTTAATTCAAGCTACACCTGCACATAAGAATGAGATACAGGTGAAGATAGGGCCAAAAGGGTAAGAAGCTGCAAAAAGGAGAGTAAAGGAATAAATTTTAGTATGATGTTATCAGTAGTAAAAATACAATAATGAGCGCCATCTGACGAAGTAGAAGAAAGAAAAAAAAACGGAAAAAATCTGATATAAAACAGTTGAATAAATGTTGATCGTAGTTGAAAGATAAACTGTTGAATGTTTGTTGATTTCGGCTCCTATTGCCTATTATTTTGTGTGGTTGAGGGAACCCAAACGATGTTTTCGAATATCGTAGCTTTTTATAGGTTAATAGTGTTGAGTGAAGTCGGCAGAATTATCGCGAGGCTGCGCGGCTAAATGGGCAACGGTTTCCCAATCATGCTGTACAGTAGAGGTAAGTATTTCGTCGGTTGGCACTTAGTGTGCAGAGGACTTGGCACGTCTTTTTTCAATACAAAAACGTCAGCAGATCATTCGCCGTGTTGAGGATAAACGGTGTCGCGGCATTCTCTGTGCAGTCCATGTGGATCCCCAAATCTCGACAAGACGATTCGGCAGGGACGCTGCGGTAAGCAACATGACGTTTTGGAGGATTCTGCACGACAACGTGCTCTATCTTCATCATGTTCATCTGAATCAGGAAATCTGAGAACAAGATTTACATATCCGTCTAGAGTTTTGTCAGTGGATGAGTGCCAGGAAACCCATGTTTTCACCAACACATTCTGTGGACTAATGAAGCGACCTTCAAGAGTAATGGAGATGTCAAAATACACAACGCATACTACTGGTCCAGTGAGAATCTTTCGATGGTACTTTAACAAGGGAGGGTAAGCAAATTTTTTGTCAGATGTTCTTTGTGTGCTCTTGAAAACGCCTCACTTGCAAGTCGTGAAATGATGTGGCTACAAGATAGTTGCTCTGCTTATTTCGCAAAAGCACGACAAACAGTCGCTCGTTTATTTCCAAACAGATGGATCGAAGAGGAGGTATGATTCCTATGAAGATTGATCTCCGGACTTGCATCCGCTCGACTTATTATTTTGGGGATGTGTCAAAGACCTAGTTTACCAAAAATGTCCTACTACATGGGAGGGCATAATGGAGAGGATCTGTACTGACTAAAATGAACAAAGTGCAAACTTAGTATTAAAAGAAGTCAACAATGTCCAGGTACACATTCTCATGTGCATAACACGTGGTTTACGTTGCTTTGCACCTTTATTGTGAAGTTTCTTCGGCTGTTGGGCCGGCAATTTACTAGCCTCAGAATAGGATTTAAAACCTGGATAGAAACGGTAATTTGCCGGGTGATCTCCCTGACAGTTGGCTCTGGTGGCGGGTGTGCAGAAGTCTGCTTTACTATAGGATTGGGTGAAATGAAATTGCCCACATTTGAGACAGCGCGGGTGGGCTTGGCATATATCACTGACATTATAACTAATTGTGTATGTAACGTATTTGCTTATTACATACTGCATGCAAGAAGAAAACAATCAACATACATGAATTAAAATCTCCAACCGGAAGTAGGCACAATTCTTGCTAACGGTGCGAGATATAGAAAAAATAATAAAAAATATCCCCTTTACGGTATCTCTTGCCGTTTTTTATCAAGAGGTCTTTCACTTGTGTATGTAAAGGTACATGCACAGATGTGAGGAATAACAAGGTGATTCATGCTCATATGTGAATGATGCGCTGTATAGAGAGCGCAGGTTCAGCTACTCTATATGTTAAAATGCTAGGTTTATATGTTTGTCGCCAATCTTTTCAACAATGAGATCTCGAAAACCACAAGTTCTAGAAACATTCCGATTCCACTGATCGATTCGAAAATTAGCTTAGATTATCCAGTTGTCATTTAATTTTCAAAAGCCGTATCGTTATTTTTCTATTCAACATTTAACATTAACATTTTCTATTCAACTGTTTTGAGCCCATAAGATTGTAAAGAGAGAGACGTGAATGGACAAAGATTGGCGTAGTCGCTAGATCGTGAACTGTAATCTTTTAATTTTATTAATTCAGTTAAAATACAAAACTAAAATAAATGAATTTTAATATTCTATCTTCAGATGCTTGTTTTAAGATTTACTAATTCATATCGGACTTCCGAAGAGAAACACGATAGGAACTTAATGACCGTGTCTATAGCGACAACTCCTAGTCACGACCCCTCTTCAGCTTTATTAGACATAGGAAAATAAAGGGTTAGGAAGAAGAAGAGAAGGTAGAAGAGAAGAAGGAGAAAAGGCAGGAAACCGTAGAGGAAGTTAGAGGAGAAAGAATTACTGGAAGAATATGGAAATATGGTGAAGGAAGTCGAATAGTTATTGAAAGGTAATTCATATCCAAATGCTATTATTTGAAAATCAATGCTGAAGTGACCCCACAACGACACATGTTCACTCATACGACCCTCACTTGCATCCAGGCAACTACTCAAGTGGCAGTTGCCCCGACCTAGCCGGGTTATGAGAAAGTTTGTTAAATATAATCGTTTATCCGTTATTTAAAAATGTAATCCAGTATCTGAATTCCACAGTAAATATCAACAACACACTTGAATCAGCCAGGAAAAAATTAAGGTAATGTATATATTTTCCACAAAGATAAGCTTTGAGATTTCTGAAAAACTGTCGTTATTCTGAAACATCCCTTTATTTTGGTTTTACTCCCAGGGCCGATTCAGACTAGTTTAGAATTAGTTATATTTCATGATCTCCGTCATACAGAAATACATTTAATATATTATTACACATATATTGGAAAAACTATCATGGGAAATCAATATTAATGCTACCACTTAAAAGATAAATTTGTCATTCATTCCCGCACACTCACATACATACAGCACACTGTATCGACATGGATGAAAACAATGTAAAAGAAACCAATTAACTACAATTTGGTGAACATTTATTACATCTATTTTAGAACTAGACTCAAATTGTTATGAACATGCAATCCACATACAAGATCATAATATACAAGATTTACAAGATCATAACTGAATGAAATGAAACTTTATATGAGGATTTGAATGAGTCTTTATCTCATATATGAAGATTTCGAGTAAATTTACGAGTCCTATCTCATGACTGTTAATATCACATAAAATATCAAATCACCCTTCTACGTCGCCCATATAATTCACTTCACTTTATTTTCGGATACACGCATCCGATTAGGTTGTTAGTTGTAACCGGCACATATTCTATCTATAGATGTACTTGTGATTACATTTCTCCCACTTTTTGATCACGAGAAGGAAGTTTCGTCTCTACTATCACGGCGACTACCTCACTTTTCTGGTCACCCCAATGATTAACTAGTTCCTTGACCCGGTTTAAATCACTATCGCCTTATACTTTTAGATAAGCACATTTATTGTTAAATTCGCACAGCTTATGGAAAAACAAGAATTTCCTAAGTTCAAAAGATCTTCGTCGGTGAGAGGGCGATTACAGAGGGGGAAAATATTGTTTAAGTTTTAGGATTTGTACAGGAGGGATGGAATCTACAGTAGGATTTCATTTTACTGGTCTGAGAATATATTTAATAATACATTATTGTTACGTGACACATGTTACATGCAGTTGGGGATTCCATGGTACAATTTGTACCATACGGGTGTTTCATGGTTTATTGCGTTATAACTGTTTTATTTCAGCTTTTTCGTCCGGTGTTTTTTGTTTTTCAAGTCCAGAGGAATTGTAGGAGATCTTACGTATAGTCTCTCGCCTTCCTGCGTCGAGACATAGGAGGTGATGACGTCATATTTCTAAAATATATATTTTCATTAATAATCCTATGTTCATTATTTTTTGACGGGCTTATTTTTGCACGTGGAAGATTGGGATTTTGCACAAACATTCAGCTCAAAGAGTAGTATTTACCAGATTTTTAGATTTCTACGTTGAAACAGGGGGGATCCAGAGGGTCAAAATTGAAAAAGTGATATTTTTACCCAAAATTACTTTCTTCGGGATTTTCCCGCCTTAGATACATGATAGAGACACGTGCGTCATAACGTTTGAAAGGCACTTTCATTCTGAAGATGATGGGCAAAGCATGACCCTAGGGTAATGTGGGATGTCTCAGGGAATTTTTACCAAATATCCTTCTGTATACAAGATATGGCACATTGTCGGTATATATATTTTTGGCGTTCTTACTTTTGCACCTAGAAGATTGAAATTGTGCACAAACATTCAGCCTACCTAGTAGTATTTATCAGATTTTTTCAGGTCTCTGCATTGGAACGGGGGTCTAGAGGGAATAAAAGTTGAGAAAAGGGATATTTAGGCAAAAAACCTTTGTTCGCCTTAGATACATGATGCATGATGCATGATACATGATACATGAAATCTGGAATTAAAATTTTCTGTAGCTGGCAACACTACTATCAGACACACACAAACTATCTTAAAATAAGCTTTGGTATCCCTCTAATATATCCTACAAGTATTGTGACGATATCTAATAAACTAAGCATGTCAATAAAAAATATCTCGTTCTATCTTTAAAGAAATCACTGTTATCTTTCCAATTAGAGAACAAGGTCTACTGTAAACCTCAACTGTACTTCCCCTAAATATCCTATTGAAACTTTCTATAGTGCGTTGTGTAGAGCAAAGACGAGACTTCCAGATACTTGTACGTTTGTTCCGATATAGTCAACAAGAGGGAAATAATAGAGACAAAACATGTAATTTTTCCAAAATTTCCCCCTAAAATTTGGAAGTAAAATTTTCTGTAGCTGGCAACACTGCTACCAGAGAGACGCAAACTATCTTAAATTAAACATTAGTACACCACTAATATCTCCTACAAGTATTATGGCGACATTTAAGGAACAAAGCTTCTAATTACCAAAAATACATTACGGTGAACAGAAAAGTAAGGAAAACCTAGAATAATGAAGGGCTAGAACCTAAATACGAGTTTTACGTGCACCCCCTAATTACCCCATTGTAACGATCTCTACTTGCGTTTGTTAAGTAAGGACAAATGTTCGATTGGCGTAAGTTGACTTGCACTCGAACGCATAAGTACAGATTTATAAACAAAAATTTCTAATTTTTTGCCCAAATATAGGAGAATTTTCATTTCCCTAATTGGCAACACTGCGTGCAGACCCGTCCAATTGATGTCAACAGTTAGGTGTCAATCCGAGGTATCTACCTGGCAAGTCTTAAGGATGTCTTTCTACAATGAAGGAAGCTACAAGGAAAAAAGGAGTAAAGGAAATTCAAAATTAGAAAATTCTCGAATTTTTGACGGGTGAAATTTGAGAACGAAACTCGACATCAGAAGAAAAAGAATTTAAAAGGATAAACTATAGTACAACCACATTTTTCAAGAATAATATCCCGATATCTTAATTAGTGTCCACACAGGAGCGGATTAAACAAGTAACACACCCGTGTGTGCCACTTTGGCTACCTGCGTCACCAAGTATATATTTGATTACATTATTTTGACTACTAGCTCGTGTTGTTGTTGTAGTTATAGTCTCGACTAATAATAATATCGTTGTGAACAATAACTTTATAAAGAAAATTTTCTCTCCTTTTTACATCTTAGTTCCAACACTGTTGGTGAGAAATGCAGGGTGTTTCAAAATAAATTTTGGGGATTAAGTCTTCGTAGTATTTATTACATTTTATGTACAATTATAAGCAATGCATCAAGTAAAAGAGCACCTCAAACAGTCTTTGCTACAAGTGTTCAATTTGAGATTCATTCGTCACAAGGCACACATCTAGTCGGTAGGCTAGAAAGACCCATAAACTTTCCTCCATATGGCACAAAACATTAAATTTAGGTGAGTCTAGTTTCACCTATACCATCTCCTGAGGATTTGCTGACGGCTAGATGCAAACATTATGACTATTCACATTAGCTCTTAGGTGAAAGGTCGATTTATCACTGAAGACGACCCGATCCAGAAAATTTTCATTGTCATGCAGCAATATTTCACTTGCGAAATTGGCACGTAAACCGCAGTCTGTAGGCTTTAGACCTGTAGCAACTGCAAACGATAAAGACAAAGTTGCAAGCGTCTCCTTAATATTCTTTACACAGACGGTTGCACTGTACAGATTCAGTATTTATTAAAACACAAAAAGCTTTCTGCTCTCTAGTCTCCATCTTTGCTACTTGCTCTTTCTAACGGCAAACAGAAGAAACAATGCATGTACATGCGTGCGTACAAAACTGTTTGAGTTGCTCTTTCATTTGATATAATATTTATAATTGTAAGTTAATTGTAATAGATACTATAACGTTTCAAAACCCTAATATTAATTTTGAAACACCCTGCATTACTTCAAATTCAGTCATCCTATATTCATGTCTTTTATATACATATCATCAGGGCCGGTCCTAGTAAATTTGTCGCCTCGTGCAATGGCATAATTTGCCGCCTCCCACTTTCTCCAGAAAGAACAAATCTTACAAGTCATGATTTTAAGTATGCTACTCAAGCACGAACAATAAAGGTGAGGGGAAGTGCAGTCGCACTCAGAAAGGCTTAAATACTTACTAAAAATGCAATACCGTTGTGTCTTTTTTTCTTCTTTAAATATTCATCTATTATGTTAGTGAAAGATAAAGCAAACACACCTGCAGAGGAAAGATGGTAATCCTTTTTATATAATTCACTATCGAGCTTCAATCTCAATGTATCAGTTTGCAATTCCAGTGCAACTAGCTCTTTTATCTTTATTTCTTGATTTTTCTTGTACATCTAACATTTGAAGAAAAACTTATTTCTATCTTCAATGATAAGGAACTTGTTTCTGACAAAAACAAGACTAGTTTCATATCAAAACTGTGATAACTTACTAAATGGAATAGATATTCACTACTATTCGAGAATTGAATTCTTCCATTTCACAACAATCAAGCAATTTGTGCTCGGATTTATTCAACCATTTGCTTTAGCATTGTCCATGTGGCCTTAAACTAATGCAACCTAAACATAATTTATGAATGTAGTACCGGTATTGAAATAGAAGGTCAGCTTAGTAAATGTAACTACCATCATCATGAAGTCTGTTTCCAACAAGAAATATTTAATTTAAATAATATACTTATGACAGATTTTGCCGGACCATCCAAGCTTGCCGCTCCATGCAAATGCACGTGTTGCATATATGATAGAGCCGGCTCTGCATATCATATGTATCTAGTTGACAAATTATTTATATATGACATTTAGAAAAATACTATTAGGCAAATTAGTACTAGTTTTTACCTTTAGACAAGTTATTTGAATTTTATAGTGTTCGTAACATTATTTTTATATTTATTAAAGGCCTGCTCTCACGAAAAAACTAAATTTCATTTCTACTTTTATTTATTAGTTGATATTGATGAAAACTGCTAGAACCCGAATTGTTAATAGGTATGGTATTCATGTAAACTGTAAAATATTTGTAGCGTATCAGTATCTAGCGTTTAATTTATGTTGCATTTTACGGTGATTACATCTACATAAAAATATTTCATACTTAAACAGACGCAAGATGCATTACAAATGACTATTTGAAAAAAAAAACGAAATTTAGAAAAAAACGAGAGGCAATGTTTTTTTTTAAAAAAAACGTATTTCTGAAAAAATACGAACAGTTTTTTTTCTATTTACAACACTAGTAGCAAGAGTCTCTTGGCGGAGACAAAAGTAAATCTTTTAACTACAGTAATAAGGGTTGAGGAAACAGGAGAACACCTGTGATTTTTTCCAACCCTTCAACTTTCATTCCAAAATAGGTTCTTATGATTCCGGGACCCGTGCCACTTTGATTTTTCTTTCTCGGTAATTAAAAGTATTTTACAGTATATATAGTTGCACGTAAGAAGATACATAATATTAATTTTGTAATTTAAAATTTAAAAATACAGTATGATATTTAATTATAAAGTACTAATTTTATTTCATCACCTTCAGCCCAACAAATAAAATTCAAACAATTCGCTCCCTGGGTCTCGGTCATCAATACTGCGTCTTATTCTTTGTCTAGAGTCAAGTCTTGGTCGTGCATTTCGTAGTCTTTCATACTATACGGAAAGCAAGAAAATACGCTCATCGCTACTTGGTGATAACCAAAACAAGGCCAAGAGCAAGGTTATTATGCAATTTGTCTTGCATATGCAATCTTTATCTTGTTCGTGTATCGATGTCCTTGGGCTTGGTGAAATAAAATGAAATACTCAGTTTAAGGTCCCTCGATTCTGCACCGAGGCTAAGGGATATGGTGACCATGAGAAATGAATGAAATGGTAGAATGAAGAAAGTGGGAGGAAACAGGAGAATCCCGAGAAAACCCATTACACGGCGTTTCTCCACCACAAAGCCTACTTAGCACAAGCTGGGATCGAACCATGGACACCATGCACGAGAGATGAATTCTCTAACACTGAGCCACCGCAGCCCTGCTTGGCTTGGTCGTCCATGTCCAATCTTTCTTTTGGCCTTACTTAAACAACTTCTAGTTTTGTTCTAAATCCAGGCTCCATATTGGCATAGATATTAATATTACAGTCCATTGGTAAAATCAATCTTCCACATTTAAAAATTAAAGTACACACAAGTACAAAAATAAGCATTTACCTTATACACTAGCTGCAAGTGTTCAAAATAGATTTATAGTTTCTATAAAATCAATTGAAAATTGCTATTTTTAATTAGGCAGCTAGTGAAAAACAGCAGTTTTCGACTCCAGCCAAGTTTAAGCTCAACCTAAACTCAGTTGACCAAAGTGAACTGACCGAGTGACCCGACCCGATAACCCGATCCGAGCTGACCCGACCCGATAACCCGATCCGAGCTGACCCGATTGATCCGACCCGAGCTGACCCGATTGACCCGACCCGACAATCCGACCCGAGCTGACCCGACTGACCCGACCCGTTTGAGAGCACTACCTTCAACAGTGGCGTATTTAGGGAGGCCTTCCGGATTTAAGACCCCCCGAAATCTTAGTTACTATAGTAAAGTATATGAATATCTTGCAGATTTTTCCATTTTCAGGCAAAGCCCCCCCCCGAAACAAAATCGTAAATACGCCACTGCCCGTCAGGCTTTAACATTTCCTCAATAAGTTCCCTTATCTTGCAAAATACGTATATTTTGACCTCATCATTCTGTCGAGCACGCAAGAAAACACCCCAGTACCAAAAATGAAGCGTGTATCTCAAAAAATGGTTACTTCAAACTTTTTTCAGTACTGTTCGATTATGAACTTTTAACGCTCATAAATTCAAACACGCTTGTTATTGAGGATTTTTCCGGTTGCGTAATTGTTTCATATGTAAAATGGTGTTGACTGAGCATTGTATCAATATAAAGTTAGAGTAACACCCCACGACCTTCCCTAGAAAGCGAAATGAATTAGTATTTTCCACAAACGGGTTCAGGCAACTACTCTTGTACATACGAAAGCTCAAAAACATAAATAAATTATTTTCAAGAAGATATAATATTTTACGTAAGATAATTAAATTTCATAAAAGATAAAGAAAGAAAGGAAAGGAAAAAGAAGAAAGAACACATTACATATTTAACGTTCAAAATCTTTATATTATACATATGTATAATATTTACGTAGCAACAAACAGTTAAAAATTGAAAAGCGCTTAGCTGTTTCTTAAAATTATTCTCCCTTTCTCTTCGCTTCTTTTGGCTCTTCGACCTTCTACTTTGAGTTGGATTCTTTTTTCTTTTATATGATTTCGCCCGATTCCCGATTTTAAACTTTTATTAATTATAATAATTTTGTCACAATTCACAGGTCCCGCCTCCGGACTTCAAACGCTAACAGGGAATTGCCCTGCTACTGTGACTGTAACAGAACATATGCAAGTTTGGCAACGAAGCATTATGGCGTCCTGCGCAAGCATGAGATTTAGCCGCTAAAACTATTTCCTTAAACTTAGAATAATATTTGGATAAAATGTAAAACATAACACAAAAAATGGTCATATAATATCCATATTGCGTAAAGAGATAATTACTTGTAAAATAATTTATGCTTATAAGTAAAAATTTCATAAAACTGAGCAAAGGAGTATCAAGATCGAACAATAAGCGCCATCTTGCGTACTCATCTTAAAACTCATCAAGTTTTCATCTTATATCTTACTTTTTAGATAACAGAATACATAAGCACAGGAAATAGTATCTTATGTTGTAGCTAAGGCATAACTCTATTTTATAATACAATACTTATAATATATGCCATTTCGTTATGCATTGGTTAAGGCAATGGACTAATGCTTATACTAACTTCCGGGTAGTAATCCACCTTAAATAAAAGTAAAGCATCATATCCTACGCATTTTACAACGCAACCACACATAATTGTATATAGGGGTTGCCTATTCCGCAGACGTTTGTTTCATGACCAAATTATCGTGAAAAATAAAGGATAACATTTCCTCAGTCTAAGTTGAACCTTTATTCTTTGGAATGTTTTGTCCAATGAACACCATATATCACTGACATTATAACTAATTGCGTATGTAACGTATTTGCTTATTACATACTGCATGCAAGAAGAAAACACCGATCATATATGAATTAAAAACTCCAACCGGAAGTAGGCACAATTCTTGCTAACGGTGCGAGATATTGAAAAAATAATCAAAAAATATCCCCTTTACGGTATCTCTTGCCGTTTTTTATCAAGAGGTCTTTCACTTGTGTATGTAAAGGTACATGCACAGATGTGAGGAATAACAAGGTGATTCATGCTCATATGTGAATGATGCGCTGTATAGAGAGCGCAGGTTCAGCTACTCTATATGTTAAAATGCTAGGTTTATATGTTTGTCGCCAATCTTTTCGACAATGAGATCTCGAAAACCACAAGTGCTAGAAACATTCCGTTTCCACTGATCGATTCGAAAATTAGCTTAGATTATCCAGTTGTCATTTAATTTTCAAAAGCCGTATCGTTATTTTTCTATTCAACATTTAACATTAACATTTTCTATTCAACTGTTTTGAGCCCATAAGATTGTAAAGAGAGAGACGTGAATGGACAAAGATTGGCGTAGTCGCTAGATCGTGAACTGTAATCTTTTAATTTTATTAATTCAGTTAAAATACAAAACTAAAATAAATGAATTTTAATATTCTATCTTCAGATGCTTGTTTTAAGATTTACTAATTCATATCGGACTTCCGAAGAGAAACACGATAGGAACTTAATGACCGTGTCTATAGCGACAACTCCTAGTCACGACCCCTCTTCAGCTTTATTAGACATAGGAAAATAAAGGGTTAGGAAGAAGAAGAGAAGGTAGAAGAGAAGAAGGAGAAAAGGCAGGAAACCGTAGAGGAAGTTAGAGGAGAAAGAATTACTGGAAGAATATGGAAATATGGTGAAGGAAGTCGAATAGTTATTGAAAGGTAATTCATATCCAAATGCTATTATTTGAAAATCAATGCTGAAGTGACCCCACAACGACACATGTTCACTCATACGACCCTCACTTGCATCCAGGCAACTACTCAAGTGGCAGTTGCCCCGACCTAGCCGGGTTATGAGAAAGTATGTTAAATATAATCGTTTATCCGTTATTTAAAAATGTTATCCAGTATCTGAATTCCACAGTAAATATCAACAACACACTTGAATAGTAGCAGGTAGTAATCTATGTTGATATCAGTGGAGCTTTTGACAATTTGTGGTGGCCATCACTCTTCAAACAATTTAAAGAAATGAAAGTACCTAAATCACTATACCAGCTAATGTTAGAATACTGCAACGAAAGACAGGTCACTTACAAGGCACCAAATAATAACATTACCACATATACAACAAAGGGATGTCCACAGGGATCCATATGCGGTCCAACGATGTGGGACATCGTTATCGAACCCTGCCTAAAAACACTGGAAATTATGGAAGACACGGAAGGAGTAGTCGGCTATGCAGATGATATCGCAATAGTCGTATCAGCACGATCAAGAGACGAAATTGAGAGGAAAGGGAACCAAGTCTTACACACGCTTCAGAAATGGTGCGAAATAAATAAACTGAAACTATCAGGAAATAAAACTAAATACACGATATTCGGCCAATCTATACAAAGAGATCCAATATTAAAGATAAATAACCAAAAAATTGAACGAGTGAAAGAATTCAAGTATTTGGGAGTATGGATTGACGATAAACTGAACTATGCTAAACATGTCGAAAACGTAACTGACAAAGGAAAGAAAGTAGCACATAAAATACTCACAATTGCAAGGAAAGACTATAAGATACCCAAAAAGACCCTACAAACGTACAACAATGCTGTAATAATGCCAACAGTAAAATACTGTGCCTGCATCTGGGCTCACAGAATATTTGCAAATAAAAAATTAAGGGAACAAATAAACAGAGTTCAGAGAGGAGTTATAATTAGAACAATAGGAATAATCAAAACACTACCGATAGAATCCTTACAAGTGCTTGCACTAGAAGAACCAATCCACTACCAAATACTAAGAGAAGCAATAAAACGATGGAAAACAAATAATGAAACTATAAAAATAATAGAGATTCTAGGTACAAATCCGAATAACGAAGACGAACTAAATATGTTGATAGAAAGAAAATGGCAGGAGGAATGGTACACCACAACAAAAGGAGAAAAGCTCAAAGAATACATACCAACTATCAAAGTAAGGAAAGAAATTGGTGAAATAAAGAAGGAAACTATGGAAGCACTGTCGGGACATGGACCCTTCAAAACACATTTGAAAAGACTAAATATTGAAAATGACGAAATGTGTTCATGTGGAGAAATCCAAACACCTGAACACGTAATATGGAATTGTGAAAATTACGTAACTAGTGAAGAAATAAGGAATTTCAGAGATGAACTTAGTGATGAAGATTGGACTAGCTTACGGCAGGATAAAACAAAATTCGATAATTTTCAAAAAATAACAGAGCATGTAGTGAGAAACCTACGGAATGAACGAACCCAACGAAGAAGGTAATTGAACAAATGGCACTTTGAAAAGATACAAATAAAAAAAAAATCAAATTCTAATAGAAACAATTTTAAAGTTCTGGCAAACACCCAGAACTATAGTACAAACTTACGTTTCTTTTTATTTATTTATTTATTTCGTTTTATTTCTATAACCTCTATCAACATTGTGTGTGTGTCAGTGTAGTGTGTGTTAGTGTAATAAACGCATATGAGAAACAGTGTGATAAAAGCATAGAGAATCATGGAAGAAAGAAGAAACTACAAGACAGTTAACACCAAATGAGAATGTTTTTTACACTGTGTTTTGTTTATTTTTCTTTTAATATTTTACTTTTCAGGGTGGGGAATGTGCTGCTTTCCACTCATTTATCTTATGTACTAATCAATTATTTTCTTTCTTCTTTCAGGTTATTTTCTGCATGTAAAAGGATAAATAAAGGAAATTAATAAAAAAAAAGAGAGAGAAATATAAGGGCATGGTTTTAAATATTAGGTGCCATGCTGAAAAGAAATGTGCCTCACCTCAATCTGCTGAGGTTTGACAGCCGAAAAGACAGAGAGATAAATAAAGAAAAAAACAAAGTATAACAGAGAGAAATAAAGGCAAGAGGCAGTTGCGTCTGCCGTAAATAAGTCCGAAAGTAATCGGCCAAGGCAGGGGGAAGTGGAGGCTTAAAAAAAAAAAAACACTTGAATCAGCCAGGAAAAAAATTAAGGTAATGTATATATTTTCCACAAAGATAAGCTTTGAGATTTCTGAAAAACTGTCGTTATTCTGAAACATCCCTTTATTTTGGTTTTACTCCCAGGGCCGATTCAGACTAGTTTAGAATTAGTTATATTTCATGATCTCCGTCATACAGAAATACATTTAATATATTATTACACATATATTGGAAAAACTATCATGGGAAATCAATATTAATGCTACCACTTAAAAGATAAATTTGTCATTCATTCCCGCACACTCACATACATACAGCACACTGTATCGACATGGATGAAAACAATGTAAAAGAAACCAATTAACTACAATTTGGTGAACATTTATTACATCTATTTTAGAACTAGACTCAAATTGTTATGAACATGCAATCCACATACAAGATCATAATATACAAGATTTACAAGATCATAACTGAATGAAATGAAACTTTATATGAGGATTTGAATGAGTCTTTATCTCATATATGAAGATTTCGAGTAAATTTACGAGTCCTATCTCATGACTGTTAATATCACATAAAATATCAAATCACCCTTCTACGTCGCCCATATAATTCACTTCACTTTATTTTCAGATACACGCATCCGATTAGGTTGTTAGTTGTAACCGACACATATTCTATCTATAGATGTACTTGTGATTACATTTCTCCCACTTTTTGATCACGAGAAGGAAGTTTCGTCTCTACTATCACGGCGACTACCTCACTTTTCTGGTCACTCCAATGATTAACTAGTTCCTTGACCCGGTTTAAATCACTATCGCCTTATACTTTTAGATAAGCACATTTATTGTTAAATTCGCACAGCTTATGGAAAAACAAGAATTTCCTAAGTTCAAAAGATCTTCGTCGATTACAGAGGGGGAAAATATTGTTTAAGTTTTAGGATTTGTACAGGAGGGATGGAATCTACAGTAGGATTTCACTTTACTGGTCTGAGAATATATTTAATAATACATTATTGTTACGTGACACATGTTACATGCAGTTGGGGATTCCATGGTACAATTTGTACCATACGGGTGTTTCATGGTATATTGCGTTATAACTGTCCTATTTCAGCTTTTTCGCCGGTGTTTTTTTGTTTTTCAAGTCCAGAGGAATTGTAGGAGATCTTACGTATAGTCTCTCGCCTTCCTGCGTCGAGACATAGGAGGTGATGACGTCATATTTCTAAAATATATATTTTCATTAATAATCCTATGTTCATTATTTTTTGACGGGCTTATTTTTGCACGTGGAAGATTGGGATTTTGCACAAACATTCAGCTCAAAGAGTAGTATTTACCAGATTTTTAGATTTCTACGTTGAAACAGGGGGGATCCAGAGGGTCAAAATTGAAAAAGTGATATTTTTACCCAAAATCACTTTCTTCGGGATTTTCCCGATTAGAGACACGTGCGTCATAACGCCGGAAACGCACTTTCATTCTGAAGAGAATGATGAGCAAAACACGACCTTAGGGTAATTTGGGATGTCTCAGGGAATTTTTACCAAATATCCTTCTGTATACAAGATATGGCACATTGTCGGTATATATATTTTTGGCGTTCTTACTTTTGCACCTGGAAGATTGAAATTGTGCACAAACATTCAGCCTACCTAGTAGTATTTATCAGATTTTTTCAGGTCTCTGCATTGGAACGGGTGTCTAGAGAGGATAAAAGTTGAGAAAAGAGGATATTTAGACAAAAAAAAACTTTGTTCGCCTTAGATACATCATGGAGACACGTGAGTCATACCGCCGGAAAGGCAGTTTTATTCGAAAGAGAATGATGGGCGAAACATAACTTTAGGGTAATTAGGGATGTCTAAGTGAATTTTTACAAACTATCCTTCTGTACACGAGAATATGTTACATTGTCGGTATATTTATTTTTGGCGGGCTTTCTTCTGCACCTAGAAGATTGATATTTTGCACATTAGCCTACCTAGTAGTATTGATTAGATTTTTTCACGTTAAAAGATGGGGGTCCAGAGAGGATAAGAGTTAAAAAAGGGATATTTAGACCAAAAAGATCCCTTTGTTCGCCTCAGATGCATGATGGAGACACGTGAATCATACCGTCTGAAAGGCAGTTCTATTCTGAAGAAAATGATGGGCGAAACTTGACCCTAGGGTAATTAGGGATGTGTCGCGGAATGTTTATTAAAATATACTTCTGTAAAGGGGATATGGGACATTGTCGGTATATACATATTTCGGCGGGATTATTTTTGCACCTAGAAAATTGAAATTGGGAACAAACATTTGGTCAACCGAGTAGTATTTAACAATTTTTTTAACATTTATGCGTTAGAGCAGGGTGGTTCAGAGGTTCTAAATTTTAAAAAAAAGAATATTTAGACCCAAAAGATCCCTCTTTCGGAACTTTCCCGCCTTAAATACATGATGGAGACATGTGAGTTTCACCGCCTGAAAGGCAGTTCTATTCTGAAGAGAATGATTGCAGGAATATAGTCCTAGGGTAAATAGAGATGTCTCAGGAAATTTTTACATCTCAGGAATCTCAGGAAACACCATGATAAATGGTGTTTTGCGGTAATTTGGGGCATTGTGGGAATTCTTGATAACATTTCTCCCGCCCTTAGTATTCAAGATACAAACTTGAATTCTGACACAAACGTTCCATATACCAAGTACTATTTTGCAGATTTCTACGTTTACACAGGGCCGTTCCAGAGGGCCAAAAGTATGAAAAACATTTCCCTCCGTAATTTTCTCTTTGACACCATTTTCTCTCTCCTGGCGTACGATATGAGAACCCAACTGGTACCATTTGAAAGCCAGCTCTATTCTGAAGAGAATGAGATATGAACCATGATAATAGGATAGATACTGACAATGCCGTAGCTGCTTGACTGAAAGTCTAAAAATAACCCCAAAGCCCCGGATCCAGTAAGGTGATCCCTTGATACATGCAGTTAGTGCATTACAGCTAGTGTTAATTCTTATATATGTCACTCAAGAGTATCACACAGTATGAAAAGTCTATTCAATATTCGACCGTATTTTCTAACATTTACATTTTATATTTATCGGATATTTCGTGACCGTTGCAACCAAGATATATTCGGGGTAAGGTACCGAGACCCTTTACACATATTTATCTATTCACTTCAATATTATTCATTTTATATTGACAATAAACACATACTCATATATCAACATATGCATAATCTAAATTCAATAATTATTCAATCTCTCAAATTATTAAGCAAGACAAATTGAATTTAAACTTGCTAACCTTTGTATAAATGGTCCTACCTATCATATATATACAAATTAAATTAATTACCCACGCATAACGATAAAATTCATATGTTCAAGTATTCTATTTAAAATAGTGGACGTTCGATGTGCAAGCCAGGCACGTAAACACATAATATACATACGTATATATATATGACTATAAATGTTACTACTACATTTGAGCCCAAACAACTAAGACAACATATACATTCCGGGTAACCAATTAAAACAAATGAAGGAATAGTTAACAATTTGACAGAAGAGCTTAAACGGATAATGATGAAAGAAATACTGCAAAATTTAATCGTAGACCGGAACGTCGCTCGCTATTGCAGTTTGTATATATGGTGGAAAAACGTTTACTTATTACTCCACATCAATGAATACCTACATCCATCGTGTCTCGCGACGTCTCAGTTGGTAATTCAGATTCAAATCATACATTTCGAATGATTGATTGTTGTCAAGTTCTAAACTCGGGGGAGGTTAATTTTTTAATAAAACATATTGAAGAAGAAAATTGAGAATTAGATAGAAAAGAGAGAGAGAGAGAGAGAGAGAGAAAGCAGCTCGAAAGGAATAAGCTAGGAGAGTAAAACTGCAAAAATGAATGGTTGAATTTGAACATACAACAATCCAGAGCCAAATATACTTTCATATGCCGAAAAAGATTGCCCTACTAAATACGTAGCATAAAATAAGTATCTCCAAACTCACAGCAAGTCCGTGCCCTCAATGGAATTTTCATGAAGACAAAAGATGTAGGGAAATTCTACTCCTCATGTAATGCGGCTGATATCTTGGATACTCCGGCACTACCGGCAGGATGCTGTGGTCTCTAATTTAGAATTTCCAAATAAACAAATTTATCTGACCACTCAGAAACAGAAAAGAGTTTCGAGGAAAATATGGAAAACTAGACTAAATTCAATGAAACAGAAGAAATCCTAGCAGATACATGCCAAATAAGAAAATTTAATAAAAGTTCATTTTGTACAAGTAAGGTGTCTTTCGAATCTTACTAGTAGCTACTAATCCACATGGTTGCCAACTTTGAGGCGTCAACTAATTACAAACATTATATACTAGAAATAAAAGAAGTGAAAATTCATGGGTATAAGGGTTCAGACGGCTTGGTACGGTAATACTAGATTGTACGGTAATAAATTTACTAGATTATTTGATCCTATCCACTTCGTCACCTGTAAGAACAATAATGAACTTGGTTTTGTCAAGTGATGTGAAAAGTCAGAGTGTTTTCAAAGACGCAAACCAAACGCATACATTTAAGCTGTACCAATTTTGCAAACAGTATTCTGTTAGGTGATTAACTGCGAGATATTCGGAATCATTTGCTATATGGCTATTGTTTGTATTGGCAGCACGGTTAATCAATTAATTGATGTATCTACTATGGAAATGTTGAGCCACTAAGTGAAAATACCACCCATAATTTTCTTCATAGCACACCACTATCATATAAAATCCTAACGTGATAATTATTCCTCTTAGAAATGTATATATAATTAATACTTTGTAGCAAACTTTACCACTGGGCACATATACATATGGACCTCCTACTATTTAATCATACTCTCTTCTGTACACATTTGTAAATTAATAATATTATCATTACTCCCTTATTCATTTATCTAATTACTTCTTCCTACGGCGTCGATTTATTTTCAGACTCCCTGTACTTTCTCCAAAAGTCCAAGACTGTTGAAAGCGTTTTGATTAATTATATTAAAGTCATCAACTATAATAATACAGTAATTAACACGTGTAATCTTTTCTAATTTATCCTATTTTTATTCTATCAAATAACGCACTCTGATTCATCCCTAGATGACTTAGAATTGAGCATAACGCACGAATAAAGAGGACTCTTAAATGTAACCTGGCAACAAAATAATGCAATATATACAAACTTGAAGTCAAGTGGAAGCCCAAAGTTTATTCTTATCAATATTTTGATTCCTGGGTTATATGAATAAATGTGCTTTTCCAGAAAGGTAGTTTACGATGTCAGTTATGTAGAAATCCATTTTTTATGGCCCTAAACTAATATTTACTTACTATTTATAACAAAAGGTTGTCTTTTTCGTGTTGACCAGATCACTAGGTATTTGAGTAACAGAACACTAGCACCTAATGATACTGAACTTGAACGCAGTAGCGCTAGTAGTATTTAAACAACCTTTGCACGATCAAATATTCTTTGCGCTACCAACCATGTTTTTGCACTGTCATCATTAAATATAAGGCATGTACTGTGTAAATGCGGTAAGGAATTACTATGAAATTTTCCTTATTGATTAATGCACTTGTTATGACGGACCATGGAGATAAATAAACAAACAACAATACACTGTCGATCAATAAATATGTCATACTTTCACTCACACCTTACTCCGAAAAATCTACATACTCAATTATACACATGCACATTGCATTCCACATACACAAGAAAGCAAATACTGATACATACTAACACATATTATCACATTACTCTACTATATATGAATCTAACGAGATTATTGAATTCCACCATATCTCCGCAATCATCTGTATGAACTAAAATCTGGAAACGAAATAGTCACAGCCAAGTAGCCTTACTACCAACTAAATCATGTTATCAAGATACTATTAAAGCCACTGGAAGGACATATCAAAACTGCTAATGGTAAAGGTCCCTTTCCTGAAGGGAAAAGAACCCCTATGAATTTTGACTTAGCCCATTATCGTTGGAATCTGTGATCAATTCACGAATAAATGAGGGCCCCTATTAACGTTCACTCTACCATAATAATAATTACCCTAACTACAGTAAAATCATATACCGCCGTCTTAATAGTAAAAAATCACACTACGTACAAAATATATATATAGATGGACAGACTACCGTAACCCTAAACTGAACTATTGGAACGCGAAGGGAATTCTTAGGAGAAATCACTAATCTCCGAAGACTCAGTTTTAAATATCACACAACTGCATAACCAATTCACTTTGATCCTGCTCCTGTCCACATCTTCTTGTTAATATAAAACATGGCGTCTGTCAAGCTGATGAGTTGAATTCCATATGACTGATTTTCGACTTTCTGTTTGCTTTTATTGCTTAATTTTACAGTCCACGGCTCCCTTCTGCTTCCAGTGAGTTTGTTTGTTGATTAAAACTAAGTTTATCTGTTTTTTGTTGCTTTTTCCTGCCCAATATCCCAAAATTCGAAAGAGCCGATGTAGCGTGTTGTGGTTTAATGTTTGTCCAGATGGAGAATGAGAAGTATCGCGCCTTAATACGACAGTGTAAGAAAATAGTTCCATACGAGCAAAGCGTTTTGGCTGCGGATAATTATAAAGCTAATGAAAACTAGCAAAAACTGGATAAAACTGGCTCTTGGGAGGATATTGGCATCTCAGAGGGGAAAAGGGGGTGTAAATTATTCTCCCAAAAAAATCAGATTTGTGGATAATTTCAAGAATTCCTGTCTAATTTCGGGTGTATGTTTTCGTATAGAATTAAGATGATAATTTCAACACTCATCCATTTGAAACGCCCATGTACGGGACCCATAAAAAAAATAATGTATAAATAAAGATATTATTGCTCAAAATGTAGTCCCTACTAGATTATTCAAAGCTTCCACATTAATTTTAGTTGAATTAGGAACAAATGAATATACTACATGAACCGAAGTTATATTTTAAAAAAACACGTAGTAGATTACGTTCAAAAATTATTAGACCCCTCAAAACAGAAACTCCATTACCTGTAATGGTATATTACATGATTAACAATGTTGCAGTCCGAAACTAAGGTGTTAGGCAACCAGTAGATTTTACGTATGGCGGGTTGACGGACATTGCAGTCGCTTTGCTTAAATATGAATAGCAAAACCTATTGTATGCTGTGAACTTCAAAGACCTGAAGAGACACAATGAGGCGTACTCGGACGAATATGGATTTATTAGAAAAAAATCCACTTGATCTCGTGTTACTTCTACAAATTTGCTAAAGCTAACTCCAACATCTATACATAGCGATTCACTTCCTTTGTGGGTTTCCTACCCTGTACTTGTGTGAGTAAGATGGCATGTAGAATGTGAAAGTGATTCGTGGTCATAACAGAATGATGTGCTGAGTAAGCAGCGCAGGTCCAGCTAGTTTAAAACTTAAAATAAATGAAATATGAATGTTCTATCAATGATTCAATATACCTCAACCTCATCGTGCTTTTTCTCGTGCAACAAGAATGGAAGCAATCGTAGTAAAGCTTTTTTCACTAACGAAGACGGTGGTCCTTAGTTCTATCTCTTTCTATACCCCTGATCAGTGTCTGTGATGTTTTCATTTGTTGGTGTGTTTGTCTCTCTTTCGCCTTCGTAATGTCTTTTATTAGGACACCTCTCCAAGGATGTACAAGATGATTGAGTGGTAATCTTGAAATTCTTTTTACGTCCGAGAAATTTCTCACATAGGAGAGTGTTTCGCGAAGCAGATACAAACATGAGATTGTGTAACAACGATAATGAGACGTTTATAAATACATCAGAACTAAATAGGAACTTGGGCCACTAGATGAGTCTAGCTTGATAAATGGCTTGTTCGTTCAGCTCTCGATAGTTCGTTTAAGTCGTTTTGAAATCATTGCCTGAGAAATGTAAGCAGTAATGTGGAATACTTTTAGTGTTGCTGCCGACAGGGCACCCTATTCGCATCTCGGAGACAATATATATCTATAATGAGAACACATCACATATTCTAGTCACCATACTGTAATTTTATTATTCAAGGCTGAAATCTGCGTGTTTTTAAATTTTGAGAACAAGTAGAAGGCTAATCCAGAGAGTGAAGTCAACCGGCTGAGCTTAACAAATTTTGGGTTGAGCCCGAATAGTTGTTGCTTCGGGACTCATACCCAGAACTTCGGATATAATGTCCTTACCACCTGAAGACATCTCGACAACCGAGATCTGCAGTCAACTAGTTTTCAGTATTCATAAACAAACCGCCAATCTTTCATGATTATACATGATGTATTATTATTATTATTATTATTATTATTATTATTATTATTATTATTATTATTATTATTATTATTATTGAAACAATTTATAAGAATTTAAATAAAACGAGATTGAATGTTTACTTATTGAAAGAATTTTGATGGTCTTCGGTGGCTTTCATAAGAATTTATTTTAGACGAGATAATATAACTTTTCAGATCTGAGATGAGATGACAAGTGATGGTTTGAATGAATAAAATGAAAGAATGAAGGATAATAAAGAAAAATAAGGATTATATAATGAAAGATAAATTAAGTTTCCGTTAATTATGTGTACAGGGCACGTTAGCTCTTTGGTAGAGCGTTTACCTTTGATGTGAGTGATGTTTGTTCCTTCTCTTTAAGAAATTGTCTTCCTATCTTTGATGTTACAAACTATGTATGAAAATCAATTTAAAGATTTCAGGGGCATTGTAGCTCAGTCTTAGTGTTCACCTTTGCTATTAGAGATCCGTAATTGTATTATCTTCATATTTTATAAGAGGTCTCGTAATCAAGAGAAAAGTTTCTCGCCTCGTTTCCATTGTGAACGCTTTTCAACCAAGTGAGATTATAGCTTAAAATTAAGTAAAATGAGATCGTACTGTTGAAGGAATTATATACCTCTATAATCGGAAACACACTTAATTGTTTGCATACTTCCACAAAACATACAAACACCAAATTTTGCATACTTGTTCGTCATGGGATGTGAGTAATGGGAAAATTCCGATATCACGAAAAAGGCGACATTTTCCATGTAAATGAAGTGTCGAAATTTTTCGTCGTTTTCAAATGCTGGTTTTTAGAGTAGTTCCGCACACCATAGAAACGTCATATTTTGTCAGGCAGTGAAGCTAGGAACATAGTTTATGATAGAAAAAAGAGCATTAAAATTCGTTTTCGTTTCGTGGCGCAAATCGAAAAAATGTGAAATTTGTAATGGCTGTATCTAGGAGGTAGAAATTTCGAGGTGATGTTTATTCTGATGCGTAGTTTGCGAATCCGCCCTTAAACTTGAAAAAAATAGTCATGTTCTGTGTAAGAAAGTGGTAGGAATATTATAAGGGGGCGTCTAATTGTACACAATTTGTAGATATGGCGGAATCACGAAATTGCGTTCAGGTGTGTAGAGTACAGCGCATGTGAGGGGAAAATTCCGACATGTTGGAAAAGTCGTCATCATCGATTCAAAATGGCGGCTCAAAAATTTGTAACCATGAAAATTGTAAGTTGTGCTCTTGGTAGGTAAGCCAGGTTTCGCTATGTTATTAAGGACGTAGTTCAGTTTAAGTGAAGAAACAAATCATTGGAGAAGTCGCCATCTTGAATTCAAAATTGCCATATTTTTGAATTGCCTTCATTTGGCCTCTTATGTGATATATTGAGTAGAATAGAACAAGCACAATTCAACGTAGTAAGTTAGCTCCGCGGTAAAGTGTCTGGTTTCTCAGTAGCAGGTCTGGGTTCTAATCCTCGCCGACTTTGTTTTATCTTGCGTTTTATTCTTATCACGTTGCTTTGTTTTATCAAAATAATTTCTGTTGGCATTGCGTGAACAAAATATTTTCGTTATTACAGACATAGACGGAAAGGATATATTTATACGCTAACTGTTGAGATGGTCTCGAAACTAGGCAGTATGTTCGTGTAAAGTTTCGAGACGATACTGAAGTATTTAAAATCAAACATATGTAGCATTTGAAATGGAGCATCACCAGTGTCTCTATCTGAAGCAATGTTCGGGAGGGGGGAGTATTACCCCGGGGACACTGCTGATAACATTCTATTTGTTATTGTATTATATACGTATTATTTTGATCTCGCCAGGGGCGCTCTGAGGAGGCAGTGTTCCCCAAAAAGAGTCTGAGAGAAACAATGGGCATCTTTTTTTACGATATAGTGTCCATACAAGACCACAATACATTTTGTCTCGCGACAACGGTGTCTACTTCAAACCGGAAACGAATGCAAAATATCTCTCTCCCCTTTTATGACCCTCGTTAAGATACCTGCGTATACCAAATTTGGAGTGAATACCACAAATGGAAAGTATAAAATATTAATTTTAAGGAAATACACACACATACAGGGACGTACGCAGGGGGTGGTTCCTGGGGGTCCGGACCACCCCCGAAATTCCAACTTTTGTGTAAATGTAGCCTAATTTTTGGGACAAGTTTAGGAATTTCAATATAAAATACACAGATATTGAGTTTGGACCCTTCCCGAAATAAATTCCTGCGTACGCCACTGCACACACACGCTCATACACACACACAAATGGGCCCCTCTTGAAAATTGTCTCGTCGGCAGCGTACATATTTATAATATATAAGATACGTGGGAATGTGCCCCTTTCGATTTAATAGTTTTAGTTGCGGGACCGGTTGGAATGAAATGCCGTATATGATAGAGTCAAGCTTATTTTCAATCACCTATGGTATAAAAATAAACTTTCAAAGAAAGAAAAAGTGACAGAAAAACTTGTTGGGAATCGAACCCAGGTCTCCCGCCTAGTAGGCTCACGTCGTTCCCTTACACTACTCAATTCCTTAGATTCTGGACTTCCTACCTACTGCTCACATAGTACTGGTACGTAGCGGGCCCGTGTCTGTGGAATTATATACCTCTATAATCGGAAACACACTTAATTGTTTGCATACTTCCACAAAACATACAAACACCAAATTTTGCATACTTGTTCGTCATGGGATGTGAGTAATGGGAAAATTCCGATATCACGAAAAAGGCGACATTTTCCATGTAAATGAAGTGTCGAAATTTTTCGTCGTTTTCAAATGCTGATTTTTAGAGTAGTTCCGCACACCATAGAAACGTCATATTTTGTCAGGCAGTGAAGCTAGGAACATAGTTTATGATAGAAGAAAGACCATTAAAATTCGTTTTCGTTTCGCGGCGCAAATCGAAAAAATGTGAAATTTGTAATGGCTGTAACTAGGAGGAAGAAATTTCGAGGTGATGTTTATTCTGATGTGTAGTTTGCGAATCCGCCCTTAAACTTGAAAAAAATAGTCATGTTCGGTGTAAGAAAGTGCTAGGAATATTATAAGGGGGCGTCTAATTCTACACAATTTGTAGATATGGTGGAATCACGAAATTGCGTTCAAGTGTGTAGAGTACGGCGCATGTGAGGTGAAAATTCCGACATGTTGGAAAAGTCGTCATCTTCGATTCAAAATGGCGGCTCAAAAATTTGTAACCATGAAAATTGTAAGTTGTGCTCTTGGTAGGTAAGCCAGGTTTCGCTATGTTATGAAGGACGTAGTTCAGTTTAAGTGAAGAAACAAATCATTGGAGAAGTCGCCATCTTGATTTCAAAATTGCCATATTTTAGAATTGGCTTCATTTGGCCTCTTATGTGCTATATTGAGGAGAATAGAACAAGTAGAATTCAACGTATTAAGTTAGCTTCGCGGTAAAGTGTCTGGTTTCTGAGTAGCATGTCTGGGTTCGAATCCCCGTTGACCTAGTTTTATCTTGCGTTTTTTTTCTTATCACGTTGCTTTGTTTTATCAAAATAATTTCTGTTGGCATTGCGTGAACAAAATATTTTCGTTAATACAAACATAGACGGAAAGGATATATTTATACGCTAACTGTTGAGATGGTCTCGAAACTAGGCAGTATGTTCGTGTAAAGTTTCGAGACGATTCTGAAGTATTTAAAATCAAACATATGTAGCATTGGAAATGGAGCATCACCAGTGTCTCTATCTGAAGCAATGTTCGGGAGGGGGGAGTATTATACCGGGGACACTGTTGATAACATTCTATTTGTTATTGTATTATATACGTATTATTTTGATCTCACCAGGGGCGCTCTGAGGAGGCAGTGTTCCCCAAAAAGAGTCTGAGAGAAACAATGGGCATCTTTTTTACGATATAGTGTCCATACAAGACCACAATACATTTTGTCTCGCGACAACGGTGTCTACTTCAAACCGGAAACGAATGCAAAATATCTCTCTCCCCTTTTATGACCCTCGTTAAGATACCTGCGTATACCAAATTTTAAGTGAATACCACAAATGGAAAGTATAAAATATTAATTTTAAGGAAATACACACACATACAGGGACGTACGCAGTGGGTGGTTCCTGGGGGTCCGGACCACCCCTGAAATTCCAACTTTTGTGTAAATGTAGCCTAATTTTTGGGACAAGTTTAGGAATTTCAATATAAAATACACAGATATTGAGTTTGGACCCTTCCCGAAATAAATTCCTGCGTACGCCACTGCACACACACGCTCATACACACACACAAATGGGCCCCTCTTGAAAATTGTCTCGTCGGCAGCGTACATATTTATAATATATAAGATACGTGGGAATGTGCCCCTTTCGATTTAATAGTTTTAGTTGCGGGACCGGTTGGAATGAAATGCCGTATATGATAGAGTCAAGCTTATTTTCAATCACCTATGGTATAAAAATAAACTTTCAAAGAAAGAAAAAGTGACAGAAAAACTTGTTGGGAATCGAACCCAGGTCTCCCGCCTAGTAGGCTCACGTCGTTCCCTTACACTACTCAATTCCTTAGATTCTGGACTTCCTACCTACTGCTCACATAGTACTGGTACGTAGCGGGCCCGTGTCTGTGGAATTATATACCTCTATAATCGGAAACACACTTAATTGTTTGCATACTTCCACAAAACATACAAACACCAAATTTTGCATACTTGTTCGTCATGGGATGTGAGTAATGGGAAAATTCCGATATCACGAAAAAGGCGACATTTTCCATGTAAATGAAGTGTCGAAATTTTTCGTCGTTTTCAAATGCTGATTTTTAGAGTAGTTCCGCACACCATAGAAACGTCATATTTTGTCAGGCAGTGAAGCTAGGAACATAGTTTATGATAGAAGAAAGACCATTAAAATTCGTTTTCGTTTCGCGGCGCAAATCGAAAAAATGTGAAATTTGTAATGGCTGTAACTAGGAGGAAGAAATTTCGAGGTGATGTTTATTCTGATGTGTAGTTTGCGAATCCGCCCTTAAACTTGAAAAAAATAGTCATGTTCGGTGTAAGAAAGTGCTAGGAATATTATAAGGGGGCGTCTAATTCTACACAATTTGTAGATACGGTGGAATCACGAAATTGCGTTCAAGTGTGTAGAGTACGGCGCATGTGAGGGGAAAATTCCGACATGTTGGAAAAGTCGTCATCTTCGATTCAAAATGGCGGCTCAAAAATTTGTAACCATGAAAATTGTAAGTTGTGCTCTTGGTAGGTAAGCCAGGTTTCGCTATGTTATGAAGGACGTAGTTCAGTTTAAGTGAAGAAACAAATCATTGGAGAAGTCGCCATCTTGATTTCAAAATTGCCATATTTTGGAATTGGCTTCATTTGGCCTCTTATGTGCTATATTGAGGAGAATAGAACAAGTAGAATTCAACGTATTAAGTTAGCTTCGCGGTAAAGTGTCTGGTTTCTGAGTAGCATGTCTGGGTTCGAATCCCCGTTGACCTAGTTTTATCTTGCGTTTTTTTTCTTATCACGTTGCTTTGTTTTATCAAAATAATTTCTGTTGGCATTGCGTGAACAAAATATTTTCGTTAATACAGACATAGACGGAAAGGATATATTTATACGCTAACTGTTGAGATGGTCTCGAAACTAGGCAGTATGTTCGTGTAAAGTTTCGAGACGATACTGAAGTATTTAAAATCAAACATATGTAGCATTTGAAATGGAGCATCACCAGTGTCTCTATCTGAAGCAATGTTCGGGAGGGGGGAGTATTACCCCGGGGACACTGCTGATAACATTCTATTTGTTATTGTATTATATACGTATTATTTTGATCTCGCCAGGGGCGCTCTGAGGAGGCAGTGTTCCCCAAAAAGAGTCTGAGAGAAACAATGGGCATCTTTTTTACGATATAGTGTCCATACAAGACCACAATACATTTTTTCTCGCGACAACGGTGTCTACTACAAACCGGAAACGAATGCAAAATATCTCTCTCCCCTTTTATGACCCTCGTTAAGATACCTGCGTATACCAAATTTGGAGTGAATACCACAAATGGAAAGTATAAAATATTAATTATAAGGAAATACACACACATACAGGGACGTACGCAGGGGGTGGCTCCTGGGGGTCCGGACCACCCCCGAAATTCCAACTTTTGTGTAAATGTAGCCTAATTTTTGGGACAAGTTTAGGAATTTCAATATAAAATACACAGATATTGAGTTTGGACCCTTCCCGAAATAAATTCCTGCGTACGCCACTGCACACACACGCTCATACACACACATAAATGGGCCCCTCTTGAAAATTGTCTCGTCGGCAGCGTACATATTTATAATATATAAGATACGTGGGAATGTGCCCCTTTCGATTTAATAGTTTTAGTTGCGGGACCGGTTGGAATGAAATGCCGTATATGATAGAGTCAAGCTTATTTTCAATCACCTATGGTATAAAAATAAACTTTCAAAGAAAGAAAAAGTGACAGAAAAACTTGTTGGGAATCGAACCCAGGTCTAACGCCTAGTAGGCTCACGTCGTTCCCCTACACTACTCAATTCCTTAGATTCTGGACTTCCTTCCTACTGCTCACATAGTACTGGTACGTAGCGGGCCCGTGTCTGTGGAATTATATACCTCTATAATCGGAAACACACTTAATTGTTTGCATACTTCCACAAAACATACAAACACCAAATTTTGCATACTTGTTCGTCATGGGATGTGAGTAATGGGAAAATTGAGATATCACGAAAAAGGCGACATTTTCCATGTAAATGAAGTGTCGAAATTTTTCGTCGTTTTCAAATGCTGATTTTTAGAGTAGTTCCGCGCACCATAGAAACGTCATATTTTGTCAGGCAGTGAAGCTAGGAACATAGTTTATGATAGAAGAAAGACCATTAAAATTCGTTTTCGTTTCGCGGCGCAAATCGAAAAAATGTGAAATTTGTAATGGCTGTAACTAGGAGGAAGAAATTTCGAGGTGATGTTTATTCTGATGTGTAGTTTGCGAATCCGCCCTTAAACTTGAAAAAAATAGTCATGTTCGGTGTAAGAAAGTGCTAGGAATATTATAAGGGGGCGTCTAATTCTACACAATTTGTAGATATGGTGGAATCACGAAATTGCGTTCAAGTGTGTAGAGTACGGCGCATGTGAGGGGAAAATTCCGACATTTTGGAAAAGTCGTCATCTTCGATTCAAAATGGCGGCTCAAAAATTTGTAACCATGAAAATTGTAAGTTGTGCTCTTGGTAGGTAGGCCAGGTTTCGCTATGTTATGAAGGACGTAGTTCAGTTTAAGTGAAGAAACAAATCATTGGAGAAGTCGCCATCTTGATTTCAAAATTGCCATATTTTAGAATTGGCTTCATTTGGCCTCTTATGTGCTATATTGAGGAGAATAGAACAAGTAGAATTCAACGTGTTAAGTTAGCTTCGCGGTAAAGTGTCTGGTTTCTGAGTAGCATGTCTGGGTTCGAATCCCCGTTGACCTAGTTTTATTTTGCGTTTTTTTCTTATCACGTTGCTTTGTTTTATCAAAATAATTTCTGTTGGCATTGCGTGAACAAAATATATTCGTTAATACAGACATAGACGGAAAGGATATATTTATACGCTAACTGTTGAGATGGTCTCGAAACTAGGCAGTATGTTCGTGTAAAGTTTCGAGACGATACTGAAGTATTTAAAATCAAACATATGTAGCATTTGAAATGGAGCATCACCAGTGTCTCTATCTGAAGCAATGTTCGGGAGGGGGGAGTATTATACCGGGGACACTGTTGATAACATTCTATTTGTTATTGTATTATATACTTATTATTTTGATCTCACCAGGGGCGCTCTGAGGAGGTAGTGTTCCCCAAAAAGAGTCTGAGAGAAACAATGGGCATCTTTTTTACGATATAGTGTCCATACAAGACCACAATACATTTTGTCTCGCGACAACGGTGTCTACTTCAAACCGGAAACGAATGCAAAATATCTCTCTCCCCTTTTATGACCCTCGTTAAGATACCTGCGTATACCAAATTTGGAGTGAATACCACAAATGGAAAGTATAAAATATTAATTTTAAGGAAATACACACACATACAGGGACGTACGCAGGGGGTGGTTCCTGGGGGTCCGGACCACCCCCGAAATTCCAACTTTTGTGTAAATGTAGCCTAATTTTTGGGACAAGTTTAGGAATTTCAATATAAAATACACAGATATTGAGTTTGGACCCTTCCCGAAATAAATTCCTGCGTACGCCACTGCACACACACGCTCATACACACACACAAATGGGCCCCTCTTGAAAATTGTCTCGTCGGCAGCGTACATATTTATAATATATAAGATACGTGGGAATGTGCCCCTTTCGATTTAATAGTTTTAGTTGCGGGACCGGTTGGAATGAAATGCCGTATATGATAGAGTCAAGCTTATTTTCAATCACCTATGGTATAAAAATAAACTTTCAAAGAAAGAAAAAGTGACAGAAAAACTTGTTGGGAATCGAACCCAGGTCTCCCGCCTAGTAGGCTCACGTCGTTCCCTTACACTACTCAATTCCTTAGATTCTGGACTTCCTACCTACTGCTCACATAGTGCTGGTACGTAGCGGGCCCGTGTCTGTGGAATTATATACCTCTATAATCGGAAACACACTTAATTGTTTGCATACTTCCACAAAACATACAAACACCAAATTTTGCATACTTGTTCGTCATGGGATGTGAGTAATGGGAAAATTCCGATATCACGAAAAAGGCGATATTTTCCATGTAAATGAAGTGTCGAAATTTTTCGTCGTTTTCAAATGCTGATTTTTAGAGTAGTTCCGCACACCATAGAAACGTCATATTTTGTCAGGCAGTGAAGCTAGGAACATAGTTTATGATAGAAGAAAGACCATTAAAATTCGTTTTCGTTTCGCGGCGCAAATCGAAAAAATGTGAAATTTGTAATGGCTGTAACTAGGAGGAAGAAATTTCGAGGTGATGTTTATTCTGATGTGTAGTTTGCGAATCCGCCCTTAAACTTGAAAAAAATAGTCATGTTCGGTGTAAGAAAGTGCTAGGAATATTATAAGGGGGCGTCTAATTCTACACAATTTGTAGATATGGTGGAATCACGAAATTGCGTTCAAGTGTGTAGAGTACGGCGCATGTGGGGGGAAAATTCCGACATGTTGGAAAAGTCGTCATCTTCGATTCAAAATGGCGGCTCAAAAATTTGTAACCATGAAAATTGTAAGTTGTGCTCTTGGTAGGTAAGCCAGGTTTCGCTATGTTATGAAGGACGTAGTTCAGTTTAAGTGAAGAAACAAATCATTGGAGAAGTCGCCATCTTGATTTCAAAATTGCCATATTTTAGAATTGGCTTCATTTGGCCTCTTATGTGCTATATTGAGGAGAATAGAACAAGTAGAATTCAACGTATTAAGTTAGCTTCGCGGTAAAGTGTCTGGTTTCTGAGTAGCATGTCTGGGTTCGAATCCCCGTTGACCTAGTTTTATCTTGCGTTTTTTTTCTTATCACGTTGCTTTGTTTTATCAAAATAATTTCTGTTGGCATTGCGTGAACAAAATATTTTCGTTAATACAGACATAGACGGAAAGGATATATTTATACGCTAACTGTTGAGATGGTCTCGAAACTAGGCAGTATGTTCGTGTAAAGTTTCCAGACGATTCTGAAGTATTTAAAATCAAACATATGTAGCATTGGAAATGGAGCATCACCAGTGTCTCTATCTTAAGCAATGTTCGGGAGGGGGGAGTATTATACCGGGGACACTGTTGATAACATTCTATTTGTTATTGTATTATATACTTATTATTTTGATCTCACCAGGGGCGCTCTGAGGAGGCAGTGTTCCCCAAAAAGAGTCTGAGAGAAACAATGGGCATCTTTTTTACGATATAGTGTCCATACAAGACCACAATACATTTTGTCTCTCGACAACGGTGTCTACTTCAAACCGGAAACGAATGCAAACTATCTCTCTCCCCTTTTATGACCCTCGTTAAGATACCTGCGTATACCAAATTTGGAGTGAATACCACAAATGGAAAGTATAAAATATTAATTTTAAGGAAATACACACACATACAGGGACGTACGCAGGGGGTGGTTCCTGGGGGGTCCGGACCACCCCCGAAATTCCAACTTTTGTGTAAATGTAGCCTAATTTTTGGGACAAGTTTAGGAATTTCAATATAAAATACACAGATATTGAGTTTGGACCCTTCCCGAAATAAATTCCTGAGTACGCCACTGCACACACACGCTCATACACACACACAAATGGGCCCCTCTTGAAAATTGTCTCGTCGGCAGCGTACATATTTATAATATATAAGATACGTGGGAATGTGCCCCTTTCGATTTAATAGTTTTAGTTGCGGGACCGGTTGGAATGAAATGCCGTATATGATAGAGTCAAGCTTATTTTCAATCACCTATGGTATAAAAATAAACTTTCAAAGAAAGAAAAAGTGACAGAAAAACTTGTTGGGAATCGAACCCAGGTCTCCCGCCTAGTAGGCTCACGTCGTTCCCTTACACTACTCAATTCCTTAGATTCTGGACTTCCTACCTACTACTGCTCACATAGTACTGGTACGTAGCGGGCCCGTGTCTGTGGAATTATATACCTCTATAATCGGAAACACACTTAATTGTTTGCATACTTCCACAAAACATACAAACACCAAATTTTGCATACTTGTTCGTCATGGGATGTGAGTAATGGGAAAATTCCGATATCACGAAAAAGGCGACATTTTCCATGTAAATGAAGTGTCGAAATTTTTCGTCGTTTTCAAATGCTGATTTTTAGAGTAGTTCCGCACACCATAGAAACGTCATATTTTGTCAGGCAGTGAAGCTAGGAACATAGTTTATGATAGAAGAAAGACCATTAAAATTCGTTTTCGTTTCGCGGCGCAAATCGAAAAAGTGTGAAATTTGTAATGGCTGTAACTAGGAGGAAGAAATTTCGAGGTGATGTTTATTCTGATGTGTAGTTTGCGAATCCGCCCTTAAACTTGAAAAAAATAGTCATGTTCGGTGTAAGAAAGTGCTAGGAATATTATAAGGGGGCGTCTAATTCTACACAATTTGTAGATATGGTGGAATCACGAAATTGCGTTCAAGTGTGTAGAGTACGGCGCATGTGAGGGGAAAATTCCGACATGTTGGAAAAGTCGTCATCTTCGATTCAAAATGGCGGCTCAAAAATTTGTAACCATGAAAATTGTAAGTTGTGCTCTTGGTAGGTAAGCCAGGTTTCGCTATGTTATGAAGGACGTAGTTCAGTTTAAGTGAAGAAACAAATCATTGGAGAAGTCGCCATCTTGATTTCAAAATTGCCATATTTTAGAATTGGCTTCATTTGGCCTCTTATGTGCTATATTGAGGAGAATAGAACAAGTAGAATTCAACGTATTAAGTTAGCTTCGCGGTAAAGTGTCTGGTTTCTGAGTAGCATGTCTGGGTTCGAATCCCCGTTGACCTAGTTTTATCTTGCGTTTTTTTTCTTATCACGTTGCTTTGTTTTATCAAAATAATTTCTGTTGGCATTGCGTGAACAAAATATTTTCGTTAATACAGACATAGACGGAAAGGATATATTTATACGCTAACTGTTGAGATGGTCTCGAAACTAGGCAGTATGTTCGTGTAAAGTTTCGAGACGATTCTGAAGTATTTAAAATCAAACATATGTAGCATTGGAAATGGAGCATCACCAGTGTCTCTATCTGAAGCAATGTTCGGGAGGGGGGAGTATTATACCGGGGACACTGTTGATAACATTCTATTTGTTATTGTATTATATACTTATTATTTTGATCTCACCAGGGGCGCTCTGAGGAGGCAGTGTTCCCCAAAAAGAGTCTGAGAGAAACAATGGGCATCTTTTCTACGATATAGTGTCCATACAAGACAACAATACATTTTGTCTCGCGACAACGGTGTCTACTTCAAACCGGAAACGAATGCAAAATATCTCTCTCCCCTTTTATGTCCCTCGTTAAGATACCTGCGTATACCAAATTTGGAGTGAATACCACAAATGGAAAGTATAAAATATTAATTTTAAGAAAATACACACACATACAGGGACGTACGCAGGGGGTGGTTCCTGGGGGTTCGGACCACCCCCGAAATTCCAACTTTTGTGTAAATGTAGCCTAATTTTTGGGACAAGTTTAGGAATTTCAATATAAAATACCCAGATATTGAGTTTGGACCCCTCCCGAAATAAATTCCTGCGTACGCCACTGCACACACACGCTCATACACACACACAAATGGGCCCCTCTTCAAAATTGTCTCGTCGGCAGCGTACATATTTATAATATATAAGATACGTGGGAATGTGCCCCTTTCGATTTAATAGTTTTAGTTGCGGGCCGGTTGGAATGAAATGCCGTATATGATAGAGTCAAGCTTATTTTCAATCACCTATGCTATAAAAATAAACTTTCAAAGAAAGAAAAATTGACAGAAAAACTTGTTGGGAATCGAACCCAGATCTTCTGCACAGTAGGCTCACGTCGTTCCCCTACACTGCTCAATTTCTTAGATTTTAGACTTCCTACTTACTCCTCACATAGTACTGGTACGTAGCTGGCCCGCGTCTGTGGAATTATTTACCTCTATAATCGGAAACACACTTAATTGTTTGCATACTTCCACAAAACATACAAACACCAAATTTTGCATATTGTTCGTCATGGGATGTGAGTAATGGTAAAATTCCGATATCACGAAACAGGCGACATTTTCCATGTAAATGAAGTGTCGAAATTTTTCGTCGTCTCGAAATGCTGGTTTTTAGAGTAGTTCCCCACACCATAGAAACGTCATATTTTGTCAGGCATTGAAGCTAGAAACATAGTTTATGATAGAAAAAAGAGCATTAAAATTCGTTTTCGTTTCGCGGCGCAAATAGAAAAAATGTGAAATTTGTATTGGCTGTATGTAGGACGTTGAAATTTCGAGGTGATGTTTATTCTGACGCGTAGTTTGCGAATCCGCCCTTAAACTTGAAAAAAATAGTCATGTTCGGTGTAAGAAAGTGCTAGGAATGTTATAAGGTGGCGTCTAATTCTACACAACTTGTAGATATGGTGGAATCACGAAATTGCGTTCAAGTGTGTAGAGTACAACCCATGTGAGGGGAAAAATCCGACATGTTGGAAAAGTCGTCATCTTCGATTGAAAATGGCGGCTCAAAAATTTGTAACCATGAAAATTGTAAATTGTGCTCTTGGTAGGTAAGCCAGGTTTCGTTATGTTATGAAGGACGCAGTTCAGTTCAAGTGAAGAAACGAATCATTGGAGAAGTCGCCATCTCGAATTCAAAATTGCCATATTTTTGAATTGCCTTCATTTGGCCTCTTTTGTGGTATATTAAGGAGAATAGAACAAACAGAATTCAACGTAGTAAGTTAGTTCCGCGGTAAAGTGTCTGCTTCCTGAGTACCAGGTCTGGGTTCGAATCCTCGCCGAGCTTGTTTTATCTTGCGTTTTTTTCTTATCACGTGGCTTCGTTTTATCAAAATAGTTTCTGTTGGCATTGCGTGAACAAAATATTTTCGTTATTACAGACATAGACGGAAAGGATATATTTATACACTAACTGTTGAGATGGTCTCGAAACTAGGCAGTATGTTCCTGTAAAGTTTCGAGACGATACTGAAGTATTTAAAATCAAACATATGTAGCTTTGGAAATGGAGCATCACCAGTGTCTCTATCGGAAGCAATGTTCGGGGGGGAGTATTACACCGGTGGCACTGCTGATAACATTCTATTTGTTATTTCATTATAAACGTATTATTTTGATCTCGCCAGGGGCGCTCTGAGGAGGCAGTGTCCCCCAAAAAGAGTCTGAAAGAAGGATTGGGCATCATTTTCACGATATAGTGTCCATACAAGACAACAATACATTTTGTCTCGCGACAACAGTGTCTGCTTCAAACCCGAAACGATTGCAAGATATCTCTCTCCCCTTTTATGTCCCTCGTTAAGATACATGCGTATACCAAATTTGAAGTGAATACCACAAATGGAAAGTATAAAATATTAATTTTAAGGAAATACACACACACACAGGGACGTACGCAGGGGTGGGTTCTGGGGGTCCGGACCACCCCCGAAATTCTAACTTTTGTGTAAACTTAGCCTAATTTTTGGGACAAGTTTAGGAATTTCAATATAAAATACACTGATTTTGAGTTTGGACCCCTCCCAAAATAAATTCCTGCGTACGCCACTGCACACAAACGCTCATACACACACACAAATGGGCATCTCTTGAAAATTGTCTCGTTGGCAGCGTACATATTTATAATATATAAGATACGTGGCAAAGTGCCCCTTTCGATTTAATAGTTTTAGTTGCGGGTCCGGTTGGAATGAAACGCCGTATATAATAGAGTCAAGCTTACTTTCAATCTCCTATGCTATAAAAATAAACTTTCAAAGAAAAAAAAGTGAGAGAAAAGCTTGTTGAGAATCGAACCCAGATTTCTTAGATTTTAGACTTCCTACTTACTCCTCACATAGTACTGGTACGTAGCTGGCCCGCGTCTGTGGAATTATATACCTCTATAATCGGAAACACACTTAATTGTTTGCATACTTCCACAGAACATACAAACACCAAATTTTGCATACTTGTTCGTCATGGGATGTGAGTAATGGGAAAATTCCGATATCACGAAACAGGCGACATTTTCCATGTAAATGAAGTGTCGAAATTTTTCGTCGTCTCGAAATGCTGGTTTTTAGAGTAGTTCCACACACCATAGAAACGTCATATTTTGTCAGGCATTGAAGCTAGAAACATAGTTTATGATAGAAGAAAGACCATTAAAATTCGTTTTCGTTTCGCGGCGCAAATAGAAAAAATGTGAAATTTGTAGTTCCTGTATGTAGGACGTTGAAATTTCGAGGTGATGTTTATTCTGATGCGTAGTTTGCGAATCCGCCCTTAAACTTGAAAAAAATAGTCATGTTCGGTGTAAGAAAGTGCTAGGAATGTTACAAGGTGGCGTCTAATTCTACACAACTTGTAGATATGTTGGAATCACGAAATTCCGTTCAAGTGTGTAGAGTACAACCCATGTGAGGGGAAAAATCCAACATGTTGGAAGAGTCGTCATCTTCGATTCAAAATGGCGGCTCAAAAATTTGTAACCATGAAAATTGTAAGTTGTGCTCTTGGTAGGTAAGCCAGGTTTCGCTATGTTATGAAGGACGTAGTTCAATTTAAGTGAAGAAACAAATCATTGGAGAAGTCGCCATCTCGAATTCAAAATTGCCATATTTTTGAATTGCCTTCATTTGGCCTCTTTTGTGGTATATTAAGGAGAATAGAACAAACAGAATTCAACGTAGTAAGTTAGCTCCGCGGTAAAGTGTCTGCTTCCTGAGTACCAGGTCTGGGTTCGAATCCCCGCCGAGCTAGTTTTATCTTGCGTTTTTTTCTTATCACGTGGCTTCGTTTTATCAAAATAGTTTGTGTTGGCATTGCGTGAACAAAATATTTTCGTTATTACAGACATAGACGGAAAGGATATATTTATACACTAACTGTTGAGATGGTCTCGAAACTAGGCAGTATGTTCGTGTAAAGTTTCGATACGATACTGAAGTATTTAAAATCAAACATATGTAGCTTTGGAAATGGAGCACCACCAGTGTCTCTATCGGAAGCAATGTTCGGGGGGTGAGTATTACCCCAGGGGCACTGCTGATAAAACTATATTTGTTATTTTATTATAAACGTACTATTTTGATCTCGCCAGGGGCGCTCTGAGGAGGCAGTGTCCCCCAAAAAAGTATGAAAGAAGCATTGGGCATCATTTTCACGATATAGTGTCCATACAAGACAACAATACATTTTGTCTCGCGACAACAGTGTCTGCTTCAAACCCGAAACGATTGCAAAATATCTCTCTCCCCTTTTATGTGCCTCGTTAAGATACATGCGTATACCAAATTTGAAGTGAATACCACAAATGGAAAGTATAAAATATTAATTTCAAGGAGATACACACACACACACAGGGACGTACGCAGGGGTGGGTCCTGGGGGTCCGGACCACCCCCGAAATTCTAACTTTTGTGTAAATTTAGCCTAATTTTTGGGACAAGTTTAGGAATTTCAATATAAAATACACTGATTTTGAGTTTGGACCCCTCCCGAAATAAATTCCTGCGTACGCCACTGCACACAAACGCTCATACACACACACAAATGGGCATCTCTTGAAAATTGTCTCGTTGGCTGCGTACATATTTATAATATATAAGATACGTGGAAAAGTGCCCCTTTCGATTTAATAGTTTTAGTTGCGGGTCCGGTTGGAATGAAATGCCGTATATAATAGAGTCAAGCTTATTTTCAATCTTCTATGCTATAAAAATAAACTTTCAAAGAAAAAAAAGTGAGAGAAGAGCTTGTTGGGAATCGAGCCCAGATCTTCTGCACAGTAGGCTCACGTCGTTCCGTTACACTACTCAATTTCTTAGATTTTAGACTTCCTACTTACTCCTCACATAGTACTGGTACGTAGCTGGCCCGCGACTGTGGAATTATATACCTCTATAATCGGAAACACACTTAATTGTTTGCATACTTCCACTAAACATACCAACACCAAATTTTTCATACTTGTTCGTCATGGGATGTGAGTAATGGGAAAATTCCGATATCACGAAACAGTGACATTTTCCATATAAATGAAGTGTCGAAATTTTTCGTTGTCTCGAAATGCTGGTTTTTAGAGTAGTTCCACACACCATAGAAACGTCATATTTTGTTAGGCAGTGAAGCTAGAAACATAGTTTATGATAGAAATAAGAGCATTAAAATTCGTTTTCGTTTCGCGGCGCAAATAGAAAAAATGTGAAATTTGTAATGGCTGTATGTAGGACGTTGAAATTTCGAGGTGATGTTTATTCTGATGCGTAGTTTGCGAATGCGCCCTTAAACTTGAAAAAATAGTCATGTTCGGTGTTAGAAAGTGCTAGAAATGTTACAAGGTGGCGTCTAATTCTACACAACTTGTAGATATGGTGGAATCACGAAATTGCGTTCTAGTGTGTAGAGTACAACCCATGTGAGGGGAAAAATCCGACATGTTGGAAAAGTCGTCATCTTGGATTCAAAATGGCGGCTCAAAAATTTGTAACCATGAAATTTGTAAGTTGTGCTCTTGGTAGGTAAGCCAGGTTTCGCTATGTTATGAAGGACGCAGTTCAGTTCAAGTGAAGAAACAAATCATTGGAGAAGTCGCCATCTCGAATTCAAAATTGCCATATTTTTGAATTGCCTTCATTTGGCCTCTTTTGTGGTATATTAAGGAGAATAGAACAAACAGAATTCAACGTAGTAAGTTAGCTCCGCGGTAAAGTGTCTGCTTCCTGAGTACCAGGTCTAGGTTCGAATCCCCGCCGAGCTTGTTTTATCTTGCGTTTTTTGCTTATCACGTTGCTTCGTTTTATCAAAATAGTTTCTGTTGGCATTGCGTGAACAAAATATTTTCGTTATTACAGACATAGACGGAAAGGATATATTTATACGCTAACTGTTGAGATGGTCTCGAAACTAGGCAGTATGTTCGTGTAAAGTTTCGAGACGATACTGAAGTATTTAAAATCAAACATATGTAGCTTTGGAAATGGAGCATCACCAGTGTCTCTATCGGAAGCAATGTTCGGGGGGGTGAGTATTACCCCGGGGGCACTGCTGATAACATTCTATTTGTTATTTGATTATAAACGTATTATTTTGATCTCGCCAGGGGCGCTCTGAGGAGGCAGTGTCCCCCAAAAAGAGTCTGAAAGAAACATTGGGCATCATTTTCACGATATAGTGTCCATACAAGACAACAATACATTTTGTCTCGCGACAACAGTGTCTGCTTCAAACCCGAAACGATTGCAAAATATCTCTCTCCCCTTTTATGTCCCTCGTTAAGATACATGCGTATACCAAATTTGAAGTGAATACCACAAATGGAAAGTATAAAATATTAATTTTAAGGAAATACACACACACACAGGGACGTACGCAGGGGGTGGGTCCTGGGGGTCCGGACCACCCCCGAAATTCTAGCTTTTGTGTAAATTTAGCCTAATTTTTGGGACAAGTTTAGGAATTTCAATATAAAATACACTGATTTTGAGTTTGGACCCCTCCCGAAATAAATTCCTGCGTACGCCACTGCACACAAACGCTCATACACACACACAAATGGGCATCTCTTGAAAATTGTCTCGTTGGCAGCGTACATATTTATAATATATAAGATACGTGGAAAAGTGCCACTTTCGATTTAATAGTTTTAGTTGCGGTTCCGGTTGGAATGAAATGCCGTATATAATAGAGTCAAGCTTATTTTCAATCTCCTATGCTATAAAAATAAACTTTCAAAGAAAAAAAAGTGAGAGAAAAGCTTGTTGAGAATCGAACCCAGATTTCTTAGATTTTAGACTTCCTACTTACTCCTCACATAGTACTGGTACGTAGCTGGCCCGCGTCTGTGGAATTATATACCTCTATAATCGGAAACACACTTAATTGTTTGCATACTTCCACAAAACATACAAACACCAAATTTTTCATACTTGTTCGTCATGGGATGTGAGAAATGGGAAAATTCCGATATCACGAAACAGGCGACATTTTCCATGTAAATGAAGTGTCGAAATTTTTCGTCGTCTATAGTTTATGATAGAAAAAAGAGCATTATAATTCGTTTTCGTTTCGCGGCGCAAATAGAAAAAATGTGAAATTTGTAATGGCTGTATGTAGGACGTTGAAATTTCGAGGTGATGTTTATTCTGATGCGTAGTTTGCGAATCCGCCCTTAAACTTGAAAAAAATAGTCATGTTCGGAGTAAGAATGTGCTAGGAATGTTATAAGGTGGCGTCTAATTCTACACAACTTGTAGATATGTTGGAATCACGAAATTCCGTTCAAGTGTGTAGAGTACAACCCATGTGAGGGGAAAAATCAGACATGTTGGAAAAGTCGTCATCTTCGATTCAAAATGGCGGCTCAAAAATTTGTAACCATGAAAATTGTAAGTTGTGCTCTTGGAAGGTAAGCCAGGTTTCGCTATGTTATGAAGGACGCAGTTCAGTTCAAGTGAAGAAACAAATCATTGGAGAAGTCGCCATCTCGAATTCAAAATTGCCATATTTTTGAATTGCCTTCATTTGGCCTCTTTTGTGGTATATTAAGGAGAATAGAACAAACAGAATTCAACGTTGTAAGTTAGCTCCGCGGTGAAGTGTCTGCTTTCTGAGTACCAGGTCTGGGTTCGAATCCCCGCCGAGCTTGTTTTATCTTGCGTTTTTTTTTCTCATCACGTTGCTTCGTTTTATCAAAATAGTTTCTGTTGGCATTGCGTGAACAAAATATTTTCGTTATTACAGACATAGACGGAAAGGATATATTTATACGCTAACTGTTGAGATGGTCTCGAAACTAGGCAGTATGTTCGTGTAAAGTTTCGAGACGATACTGAAGTATTTAAAATCAAACATATGTAGCTTTGGAAATGGAGCACCACCAGTGTCTCTATCGGAAGCAATGTTCGGGGGGGGGGGTGAGTATTACCCCAGGGGCAGTGCTGATAAAATTATATTTGTTATTTTATTATAAACGTATTATTTTGATCTCGCCAGGGGCGCTCTGAGGAGGCAGTGTCCCCCAAAAAGAGTCTGAAAGAAGCATTGGGCATCATTTTCACGATATAGTGTCCATACAAGACAACAATACATTTTGTCTCGCGACGACAGTGTCTGCTTCAAACCCGAAACGATTGCAAAATATCTCTCTCCGCTTTTATGTCCCTCGTTAAGATACATGCGTATACCAAATTTGAAGTGAATACCACAAATGGAAAGTATAAAATATTAATTTTAAGGAAATACACACACACACAGGGACGTACGCAGGGGGTGGGTCCTGGGGGTCCGGACCACCCCCGAAATTCTAACTTTTGTGTAAATTTAGCCTAATTTTTGGGACAAGTTTAGGAATTTCAATATAAAATACACTGATTTTGAGTTTGGACCCCTCCCGAAATAAATTCCTGCGTACGCCACTGCACACACACGCTCATACACACACACAAATGGGCATCTCTTGAAAATTGTCTCGTTGGCTGCGTACATATTTATAATATATAAGATACGTGGAAAAGTGCCCCTTTCGATTTAATAGTTTTAGTTGCGGGTCCGGTTGGAATGAAATACCGTATATAATAGAGTCAAGCTTATTTTTAATCTCCTATGCTATAAAAATAAACTTTCAAAGAAAAAAAAGTGAGAGAAAAGCTTGTTGGGAATCGAACCCAGATCTTCTGCACAGTAGGCTCACGTCGTTCCCCTACACTACTCAATTTCTTAGATTTCAGACTTCCTACTTACTCCTCACATAGTACTGGTACGTAGCTGGCCCGCGTCTGTGGAATTATATACCTCTATAATCGGAAACACACTTAATTGTTTGCATACTTCCACAAAACATACAAACACCAAATTTTTCATACTTGTTCGTCATGGGATGTGAGTAATGGGAAAATTCCGATATCACGAAACAGGCGACATTTTCCATGTAAATGAAGTGTCGAAATTTTTCGTCGTCTCGAAATGCTGGTTTTTAGAGTAGTTCCCCACACCATAGAAACGTCATATTTTGTCAGGCAGTGAAGCTAGAAACATAGTTTATGATAGAAAAGTGAGCATTAAAATTCGTTTTCGTTTCGCGGCGCAAATCGAAAAAATGTGAAATTTGTAATGGCTGTATGTAGGACGTTGAAATTTCGAGGTGATGTTTATTCTGATGCGTAGTTTGCGAATCCGCCCTTAAACGTGAAAAAAATAGTCATGTTCGGTGTAAGAAAGTGCTAGGAATGTTATAAGGTAGCGTCTAATTCTACACAACTTGTAGATATGGTGGAATCACGAAATTGCGTTCAAGTGTGTAGAGTACAACCCATGTGAGGGGAAAAATCCGACATGTTGGAAAAGTCGTCATCTTCGATTCAAAATGGCAGGTCAAAAATTTGTAACCATGAAAATTGTAAGTTGTGCTCTTGGTAGGTGAGCCAGGTTTCGCTATGTTATGAAGGACGCAGTTCAGTTCAAGTGAAGAAACAAATCATTGGAGAAGTCGCCATTTCGAATTCAAAACTGCCATATTTTTGAATTGCCTTCATTTGGCCTCTTTTGTGGTATATTAAGGAGAATAGAACAAACAGAATTCAACGTAGTAAGTTAGCTCCGCGGTAAAGTGTCTGCTTTCTGAGTACCAGGTCTGGGTTCGAATCCCCGCCGAGCCTGTTTGATCTTGCGTTTTTTTCTCATCACGTTGCTTCGTTTTATGAAAATAGTTTCTGTTGGCATTGCGTGAACAAAATATTTTCGTTATTACAGACATAGACGGAAAGGATATATTTATACGCTAACTGTTGAGATGGTCTCGAAACTAGGCAGTATGTTCGTGTAAAGTTTCGAGACGATACTGAAGTATTTAAAATCAAACATATGTAGCTTTGGAAATGGAGCACCACCAGTGTCTCTATCGGAAGCAATGTTCGGGGGGGTGAGTATTACCCCAGGGGCACTGCTGATAAAACTATATTTGTTATTTTATTATAAACGTACTATTTTGATCTCGCCAGGGGCGCTCTGAGGAGGCAGTGTCCCCCAAAAAAGTATGAAAGAAGCATTGGGCATCATTTTCACGATATAGTGTCCATACAAGACAACAATACATTTTGTCTCGCGACAACAGTGTCTGCTTCAAACCCGAAACGATTGCAAAATATCTCTCTCCCCTTTTATGTGCCTCGTTAAGATACATGCGTATACCAAATTTGAAGTGAATACCACAAATGGAAAGTATAAAATATTAATTTCAAGGAGATACACACACACACACAGGGACGTACGCAGGGGTGGGTCCTGGGGGTCCGGACCACCCCCGAAATTCTAACTTTTGTGTAAATTTAGCCTAATTTTTGGGACAAGTTTAGGAATTTCAATATAAAATACACTGATTTTGAGTTTGGACCCCTCCCGAAATAAATTCCTGCGTACGCCACTGCACACACACGCTCATACACACACACAAATGGGCATCTCTTGAAAATTGTCTCGTTGGCTGCGTACATATTTATAATATATAAGATACGTGGAAAAGTGCCCCTTTCGATTTAATAGCTTTAGTTGCGGGTCCGGTTGGAATGAAATGCCGTATATAATAGAGTCAAGCTTATTTTCAATCTTCTATGCTATAAAAATAAACTTTCAAAGAAAAAAAAGTGAGAGAAGAGCTGGTTGGGAATCGAGCCCAGATCTTCTGCACAGTAGGCTCACGTCGTTCCCCTACACTACTCAATTTCTTAGATTTTAGACTTCCTACTTACTCCTCACATAGTACTGGTACGTAGCTGGCCCGAGACTGTGGAATTATATACCTCTATAATCGGAAACACACTTAATTGTTTGCATACTTCCACAAAACATACAAACACCAAATTTTTCATACTTGTTCGTCATGGGATGTGAGTAATGGGAAAATTCCGATATCACGAAACAGTGACATTTTCCATATAAATGAAGTGTCGAAATTTTTCGTTGTCTCGAAATGCTGGTTTTTAGAGTAGTTCCACACACCATAGAAACGTCATATTTTGTTAGGCAGTGAAGCTAGAAACATAGTTTATGATAGAAAAAAGAGCATTAAAATTCGTTTTCGTTTCGCGGCGCAAATAGAAAAAATGTGAAATTTGTAATGGCTGTATGTAGGACGTTGAAATTTCGAGGTGATGTTTATTCTGATGCGTAGTTTGCGAATCCGCCCTTAAACTTGAAAAAAATAGTCATGTTCGGTGTTAGAAAGTGCTAGAAATGTTACAAGGTGGCGTCTAATTCTACACAACTTGTAGATATGGTGGAATCACGAAATTGCGTTCTAGTGTGTAGAGTACAACCCATGTGAGGGGAAAAATCCGACATGTTGGAAAAGTCGTCATCTTCGATTCAAAATGGCGGCTCAAAAATTTGTAACCATGAAATTTGTAAGTTGTGCTCTTGGTAGGTAAGCCAGGTTTCGCTATGTTATGAAGGACGCAGTTCAGTTCAAGTGAAGAAACAAATCATTGGAGACGTCGCCATCTCGAATTCAAAATTGCCATATTTTTGAATTGCCTTCATTTGGCCTCTTTTGTGGTATATTAAGGAGAATAGAACAAACAGAATTCAACGTAGTAAGTTAGCTCCGCGGTAAAGTGTCTGCTTCCTGAGTACCAGGTCTAGGTTCGAATCCCCGCCGAGCTGGTTTTATCTTGCGTTTTTTGCTTATCACGTTGCTTCGTTTTATCAAAATAGTTTCTGTTGGCATTGCGTGAACAAAATATTTTCGTTATTACAGACATAGACGGAAAGGATATATTTATACGCTAACTGTTGAGATGGTCTCGAAACTAGGCAGTATGTTCGTGTAAAGTTTCGAGACGATACTGAAGTATTTAAAATCAAACATATGTAGCTTTGGAAATGGAGCATCACCAGCGTCTCTATCGGAAGCAATGTTCGGGGGGGTGAGTATTACCCCGGGGCACTGCTGATAACATTCTATTTGTTATTTGATTATAAACGTATTATTTTGATCTCGCCAGGGGCGCTCTGAGGAGGCAGTGTCCCCCAAAAAGAGTCTGAAAGAAACATTGGGCATCATTTTCACGATATAGTGTCCATACAAGACAACAATACATTTTGTCTCGCGACAACAGTGTCTGCTTCAAACCCGAAACGATTGCAAAATATCTCTCTCCCCTTTTATGTGCCTCGTTAAGATACATGCGTATACCAAATTTGAAGTGAATACCACAAATGGAAAGTATAAAATATTAATTTTAAGGAAATACACACACACACAGGGACGTACGCAGGGGGTGGGTCCTGGGGGTCCGAACCACCCCCGAAATTCTAGCTTTTGTGTAAATTTAGCCTAATTTTTGGGACAAGTTTAGGAATTTCAATATAAAATACACTGAATTTCAGTTTGGACCCCTCCCGAAATAAATTCCTGCGTACGCCACTGCACACAAACGCTCATACACACACACAAATGGGCATCCCTTGAAAATTGTCTCGTTGGCAGCGTACATATTTATAATATATAAGATACGTGGAAAAGTGCCACTTTCGATTTAATAGTTTTAGTTGCGGGTCCGGTTGGAATGAAATGCCGTATATAATAGAGTCAAGCTTATTTTCAATCTCCTATGCTATAAAAATAAACTTTCAAAGAAAAAAAAGTGAGAGAAAAGCTTGTTGAGAATCGAACCCAGATTTCTTAGATTTTAGACTTCCTACTTACTCCTCACATAGTACTGGTACGTAGCTGGCCCGCGTCTGTGGAATTATATACCTCTATAATCGGAAACACACTTAATTGTTTGCATACTTCCACAAAACATACAAACACCAAATTTTTCATACTTGTTCGTCATGGGATGTGAGTAATGGGAAAATTCCGATATCACGAAACAGGCGACATTTTCCATGTAAATGAAGTGTCGAAATTTTTCGTCGTCTATAGTTTATGATAGAAAAAAGAGCATTATAATTCGTTTTCGTTTCGCGGCGCAAATCGAAAAAATGTGAAATTTGTAATGGCTGTATGTAGGACGTTGAAATTTCGAGGTGATGTTTATTCTGATGCGTAGTTTGCGAATCCGCCCTTAAACTTGAAAAAAATAGTCATGTTCGGTGTAAGAAAGTGCTAGGAATGTTATAAGGTAGCGTCTAATTCTACACAACTTGTAGATATGGTGGAATCACGAAATTGCGTTCAAGTGTGTAGAGTACAACCCATGTGAGGGGAAAAATCCGACATGTTGGAAAAGTCGTCATCTTCGATTCAAAATGGCAGGTCAAAAATTTGTAACCATGAAAATTGTAAGTTGTGCTCTTGGTAGGTAAGCCAGGTTTCGCTATGTTATGAAGGACGCAGTTCAGTTCAAGTGAAGAAACAAATCATTGGAGAAGTCGCCATTTCGAATTCAAAACTGCCATATTTTTGAATTGCCTTCATTTGGCCTCTTTTGTGGTATATTAAGGAGAATAGAACAAACAGAATTCAACGTAGTAAGTTAGCTCCGCGGTAAAGTGTCTGCTTTCTGAGTACCAGGTCTGGGTTCGAATCCCCGCCGAGCCTGTTTGATCTTGCGTTTTTTTCTCATCACGTTGCTTCGTTTTATGAAAATAGTTTCTGTTGGCATTGCGTGAACAAAATATTTTCGTTATTACAGACATAGACGGAAAGGATATATTTATACGCTAACTGTTGAGATGGTCTCGAAACTAGGCAGTATGTTCGTGTAAAGTTTCGAGACGATACTGAAGTATTTAAAATCAAACATATGTAGCTTTGGAAATGGAGCACCACCAGTGTCTCTATCGGAAGCAATGTTCGGGGGGGTGAGTATTACCCCAGGGGCACTGCTGATAAAACTATATTTGTTATTTTATTATAAACGTACTATTTTGATCTCGCCTGGGGCGCTCTGAGGAGGCAGTGTCCCCCAAAAAAGTATGAAAGAAGCATTGGGCATCATTTTCACGATATAGTGTCCATACAAGACAACAATACATTTTGTCTCGCGACAACAGTGTCTGCTTCAAACCCGAAACGATTGCAAAATATCTCTCTCCCCTTTTATGTGCCTCGTTAAGATACATGCGTATACCAAATTTGAAGTGAATACCACAAATGGAAAGTATAAAATATTAATTTCAAGGAGATACACACACACACACAGGGACGTACGCAGGGGTGGGTCCTGGGGGTCCGGACCACCCCCGAAATTCTAACTTTTGTGTAAATTTAGCCTAATTTTTGGGACAAGTTTAGGAATTTCAATATAAAATACACTGATTTTGAGTTTGGACCCCTCCCGAAATAAATTCCTGCGTACGCCACTGCACACACACGCTCATACACACACACAAATGGGCATCTCTTGAAAATTGTCTCGTTGGCTGCGTACATATTTATAATATATAAGATACGTGGAAAAGTGCCCCTTTCGATTTAATAGTTTTAGTTGCGGGTCCGGTTGGAATGAAATGCCGTATATAATAGAGTCAAGCTTATTTTCAATCTTCTATGCTATAAAAATAAACTTTCAAAGAAAAAAAAGTGAGAGAAGAGCTTGTTGGGAATCGAGCCCAGATCTTCTGCACAGTAGGCTCACGTCGTTCCCCTACACTACTCAATTTCTTAGATTTTAGACTTCCTACTTACTCCTCACATAGTACTGGTACGTAGCTGGCCCGCGACTATGGAATTATATACCTCTATAATCGGAAACACACTTAATTGTTTGCATACTTCCACAAAACATACAAACACCAAATTTTTCATACTTGTTCGTCATGGGATGTGAGTAATGGGAAAATTCCGATATCACGAAACAGTGACATTTTCCATATAAATGAAATGTCGAAATTTTTCGTTGTCTCGAAATGCTGGTTTTTAGAGTAGTTCCACACACCATAGAAACGTCATATTTTGTTAGGCAGTGAAGCTAGAAACATAGTTTATGATAGAAAAAAGAGCATTAAAATTCGTTTTCGTTTCGCGGCGCAAATAGAAAAAATGTGAAATTTGTAATTCCTGTATGTAGGACGTTGAAATTTCGAGGTTATGTTTATTCTGATGCGTAGTTTGCGAATGCGCCCTTAAGCTTGAAAAAAATAGTCATGTTCGGTGTTAGAAAGTGCTAGAAATGTTACAAGGTGGCGTCTAATTCTACACAACTTGTAGATATGGTGGAATCACGAAATTGCGTTCTAGTGTGTAGAGTACAACCCATGTGAGGGGAAAAATCCGACATGTTGGAAAAGTCGTCATCTTGGATTCAAAATGGCGGCTCAAAAATTTGTAACCATGAAATTTGTAAGTTGTGCTCTTGGTAGGTAAGCCAGGTTTCGCTATGTTATGAAGGACGCAGTTCAGTTCAAGTGAAGAAACAAATCATTGGAGAAGTCGCCATCTCGAATTCAAAATTGCCATATTTTTGAATTGCCTTCATTTGGCCTCTTTTGTGGTATATTAAGGAGAATAGAACAAACAGAATTCAACGTAGTAAGTTAGCTCCGCGGTAAAGTGTCTGCTTCCTGAGTACCAGGTCTAGGTTCGAATCCCCGCCGAGCTTGTTTTATCTTGCGTTTTTTGCTTATCACGTTGCTTCGTTTTATCAAAATAGTTTCTGTTGGCATTGCGTGAACAAAATATTTTCGTTATTACAGACATAGACGGAAAGGATATATTTATACGCTAACTGTTGAGATGGTCTCGAAACTAGGCAGTATGTTCGTGTAAAGTTTCGAGACGATACTGAAGTATTTAAAATCAAACATATGTAGCTTTGGAAATGGAGCATCACTAGTGTCTCTATCGGAAGCAATGTTCGGGGGGGTGAGTATTACCCCGGGGGCACTGCTGATAACATTCTATTTGTTATTTGATTATAAACGTATTGTTTTGATCTAGCCAGGGGCGCTCTGAGGAGGCAGTGTCCCCCAAAAAGAGTCTGAAAGAAACATTGGGCATCATTTTCACGATATAGTGTCCATACAAGACAACAATACATTTTGTCTCGCGACAACAGTGTCTGCTTCAAACCCGAAACGATTGCAAAATATCTCTCTCCCCTTTTATGTCCCTCGTTAAGATACATGCGTATACCAAATTTGAAGTGAATACCACAAATGGAATGTATAAAATATTAATTTTAAGGAAATACACAAACACACAGGGACGCACGCAGGGGGTGGGTCCTGGGGGTCCGTACCACCCCCGAAATTCTAACTTTTGTGTAAATTTAGCCTAATTTTTGGGACAAGTTTAGGAATTTCAATATAAAATACACTGATATTGAGTTTGGACCCCTCCGGAAATAAATTCCTGCGTAAGCCACTGCACACACACGCTCATACACACACACAAATGGGCATCTCTTGAAAATTTGTCTCGTTGGCAGCGTACATATTTATAATATATAAGATACGTGGAAAAGTGCCCCTTTCGATTTAATAGTTTTAGTTGCGGTTCCGGTTGGAATGAAATGCCGTATATAATACAGTCAAGCTTATTTTCAATCTCCTATGCTATAAAAATAAACTTTCCAAGAAAAAAAAACTGAGAGAAAAGCTTGTTGGGAATCGAACCCAGATCTTCTGCACAGTAGACTCACGTCGTTCCCCTACACTACTCAATTTCTTAGCTTTTAGACTTCCTACTTACTCCTCACATAGTACTGGTACGTACCTGGCCCGCGTCTGTGGAATTACACCTCTAAAATCGGAATAATAATCGTGTTATATATGTGTTTTTTAGGGTGATTAAGGAAATGATGTCTTGTTATTTGATTGTAATAAGAAATTAGGAAGACACGATTCTAGTACAATGTTCTACTACAGTGTAGAAAGTGGTGTTGTTTAAGTTGCTATAAACTAATTTTTTAAAAGCCTCCAATATTATTCATATTCTAAATTACCTAGTAAATAAACGTCTTCATTGAAAATATAAGACTAAAGATACAGGACGACTGTATGTACTTGTCCAGTATAAATAAACATTTCAACAAGTCCTGCTGCCCAATAATTACTTTTGTACCAAAGGACAGCATTATAATACAGTGTACTACGTTACTGTGCAAAAACTTTTGTTCAACCAAATGTTATGAACTAATGTTTAAAAAGCCTTAACAAAATTCATATTTGTAAATTACGAACAAATTTAGTCTTCGTAAAAATACAAGAGGAGAGATACAGGTAGACTGCAAGAATTTGTGCAGTATATATGAAACTTTTCAAGAAATCTTGCTGAAGTAATATGTACAACTATGCCCAAGGTTTCCATTATAATCCACTGTATTACATTATAGTACAAAAGTAGTGTTCACTCAAATGCTATGAAAAAAAATTAAACAATCTCCAACAATATTCATATTTGTAAATTATCTAGTAAATTGTAGTCTTCATTGTAAATACAAGAATAAATGTGCAGGAAGCCTGAAATATTTTCCCACCTTTATATCACAGATATGAATTACTTTTCCTGCAGGTAATATGTACAATTAACTACAAGGACACTATTATAATACATTGTACTAAATTAAACTGCAAAACATAATATTAAAAAGTGCTACGAATAAATATTTGAAAGGTTGCAAAAATCACATTTGTAAACAGTGAGTGTTTTCGCAAAATGCAAGGTTTAATAGGTAGGCTATTGGAAGACAGTGTCCGCTGTTTATGTCTGAGAAAATAAAATCTGTTATTGTCTCTAACATGTATAGGTGTGCGCAAAGTGTACATAATAAGCCATGCACATCATTGCCAGAGTAGAAGTAGTAATAGAGTTCTTTCTAATAATTTGTGTGCTTGTTTTTCAAAGTTACATGGAAGGAATAATACCGGTTGAATTGAAGTATATGTTGGTAACAGGTGTCTGCTGTAAAGGGAAGTGAATTCCTGAAGGAATAGTTTTCTAGAACAAGACACCTCATGGCAAAGGCCTGACCGGGGGTCTGGGGGCGGAGCCCCAGCGAGCTTTAGCGAGTTACACCTCTAAAATCGGAATAATAATCGTGTTATATATGTGTTTTTTAGGATGATTAAGGAAATGATGTCTTGTTATTTGATTGTAATAAGAAATTAGGAAGACACGATTCTAGTACAATGTTCTACTACAGTGTAGAAAGTGGTGTTGTTTAAGTTGCTATAAACAAATTTTTTAAAAGCCTCCAATAATATTCATATTCTAAATTACCTAGTAAGTAAACGTCTTCATTGAAAATATAAGAGTAAAGATACAGGAAGACTGTATGTAATTGTCCAGTATAAATAAACATTTCAATAAGGCCTGCTGCCCAATAATTACTTGTGTACCAAAGGACAGCATTATAATACAGTGTACTACGTTACTGTGCAAAAACTGGTGTTCAATCAAATGTTATGAACTAATGTTGAAAAAGCCTTAACAAAATTCATATTTGTAAATTACGAACAAATTTATTCTTCATAAAAATACAAGACGAGAGATACAGGTAGACTGCCAGAAATTGTCCAGTAAATATGAAATATTTCAAAAAGTCTTGCTGCAGGTAATATGTACTACTATGCCGAAGGATTCCATTATAAGGACTTTTCTATATTACAGTGCAAAAGTAGTGTTCACTCAAATGTTACAAACAAATGTTTAAAAAGCCTCCAACAATAATCATATTTGTAAATCACCTACAAATTGTAGTCTTCATTGAAAATACATGAATAAATATACAGGGAGACTGCAATAATTTGTGCAGTACATATGAAACTTTTCAAGAAATCTTGCTGAGGTAATATGTACAACTATGCCCAAGGTTTCCATTATAATCCACTGTATTACATTATAGTACAAAAGTAGTTTTCACTCAAATGCTATGAAAAAAATGTAAACAATCTCCAACAATATTCATATTTGTAAATTATCTAGTAAATTGTAGTCTTCATTGTAAATACAAGAATAAATGTGCAGGAAGCCTGAAATATTTCCCCACACTTATATCACAGATATGAATTACTTTTCCTGCAGGTAATATGTACAATTAACTACAATGACACTATTATAATACATTGTACTAAATTACACTGCAAAATATAATATTAAAAAATGCTACGAATAAATATTTGAAAGGTTGCAAAAATTACATTTGTAAACAGTGAGTGTTTTCGCAAAATGCAAGGTTTAATAGGTAGGCTATTGGAAGACAGTGTTCGCTGTTTATGTTTGAGAAAATATATTCTGTTATTGTCTCTAACATGTATAGGTGTGCGCAAAGTGTACATAATAAGCCACGCACATGATTGCCAGAGGAGAAGTAGTAATAGAGTTATTTCTAAAAAATTGTGCGCTTGTTTTTCTAAGTTACATGGAAGGAATAATATCGGTTGAATTGAAGTATGTATTGGTAAACGGTGTCTACTGTAAAGGGAAGTGAATTCCTGAAGGAAAGTTTTCTAGAACATGACACCTCATGGCAAAGGCCTGACCGGGGGTCTGGGGGCGGAGCCCCCAGCGAGCTTTAGCGAGTTACACCTCTAAAATCGGAATAATAATCGTGTTATATATGTGTTTTTTAGGATGATTAAGGAAATGATGTCTTGTTATTTGATTGTAATAAGAAATTAGAAAGCTACGATTCTAGTACAATGTTCTACTACAGTGTAGAAAGTGGTTTTCTACACTCGCGAGCTTTAACGAGTTTTTTCTATAGGTGAAAGCATACTGGTACCTCATCAGATCTTTCGTAGAGCGATCACCTTTGCTGCTAGAGATGCTTCTTCTTTATCTCTTTAAGTTTATAAAAGCAAATTGTTTTCTTTAATTTGAATTCACTAAACGTTAATATGTAAGGGATATGTTAGTCCATTGGTAGAGCGTTAACCTTGTTCCTTCTCTCAAGAGAAGACTGTTCATGAGATAACTGTTTCCATTTTCCAGTTCATAATGTATATCTGAAAATGAATTTACAGATTTGAAGACATGTTAGTTCAGTGATAGAGTGTTTACCTTTTCTAGTATTAAGCACAATCCTTCTATTTTTATTCACGGATTCCAATCAAGAAAAATGAAGTTTCCAGTCTCGTTTAATAATTACATAATTCTCGTCTCATTTTATTCTTTAGTGGTAGAGTATTAACTTTTGCTATATAAAATCTCTAATTCTCATCTTTGATCGTTATATTTATGGATTCTTCATCAGGGAGAACGAAGTTTTTGGTCACAGTCAATAGTTTTAAAAGTGTCTCGTTTCATTTTTGAAAAAAAAAAACTTTTCATTTTAGTTGGATTGTTCTGTAAAGCGAAATAGAATGAGATACCTGTCTTCCTTTCTTTGAGTTCACAATGCATATATGAGAATAAATTTGAAAAATTGAGGTCATTATAATTACGTGATAGAATCATCAAATTTGTTATGATTCTATTCGCTTCTGTTTTATTCGAGAATTTGTAATCAAGAAGAAAAAATTTCTCGTCTGCCTTAATAATTTTAAAAGTTCCGTCTAGTTTCATTTGCTCATTGGTAGAGTGTTCACTTTTATTATTAAAGATCTCTAATTCTATTATCTTCTCTTTGTATTCTTAGATTTCTCAACAGGAAAATAGAAGTTCCTCGTCCCATTTAATAGTTTTAAAATGTCGTCACGTTATATTTCTAAAAGTAAGTTTTCATCTTAGTTCAATTTTTGTGTAAAACGGCTTAAACCAGTGTGATTCCTCATTGTCTCATATTGTGTCTCATAATCGTATAATATCCTTTAAAACTAACTTTCAGTTGACAACTTTTATCTTATATCATTTCTTTATATTTATGTATTTTTTGGATGGGAGAGTTTGTATGTATTTGTATAATAATAAACGATTTTACATTTTAGTAAGAGATATTTGGTTGTAAATAGCTGAATGGTTTTAAAAAATCTAGAGGATTCAAAAAGAAACAAACTAGTCTATACATTTGATTGTTACACTGTTAAAAATACGTTCTTAAATCTCACAAACCGTTTCTTATCTGGGCACTGAGAATATCTTTCCATACAAACAAGAGTTTGAGACACTTATTAATCAGAAAAGTAGTTGAAGTTGAATAAAGCGAAATGATAAATATATACTGTTACTTTTCTTATGAAAGAGAATTGTCAAATCTTATTTCAACAAAATATTGTCTTTACACAGACATTAACGATTTCTCAAATTTAAGGAAATGCTTTTAACATTATAGCTTACTAAGGATTATTTGAGACGTAATCTACAATTTAAAATAAAAATCGTACTACCGTGATACGTTTAAATTTCAATTGTGAGAAAAAGTATCAAGGCATTGTTTCACGTTACACACGAATTTATCTTAGATGAAAAATTCATAAATCAAAACGAGCTGAGACTTCTAGAAAGCTATTAAACAAAAGATAACTTTCTTCCTTGGTTGATAATCCATGAATTAAGTAGAGATGAGAAAGAATTTCTCCCAAATTAAACAAAGATGAAGAGTTTAAAAAGTAAAAGTTAAAATAAAATTAAGAATTTGCTAATTAAGTCAAGAAAATGAATTAATTTCAAGACGACACAATACTTTTACAAGACATATTAACGAACCAAGAAATTTATTTATTTCTGTATTAATCATACATGACCAACTAATTAACCGTAGATCTAGAAAATGGAGAAATCTCAAACCTAAATCCTACATTAACCATTCCTTATTTAAAATCTCATACTCATAGGACGAATAAACTACGAACTAAACACCTCTGCAATACAAGTAAACACACAGCATCTCCATCGTCGTTATATCACAATCAACATTTATAATAATAATACTGAAAAATTGATGAACGTATTTAGCTGAGAATTTTACAAATCCTATTGAGACGATAATTTTTTTATTTCTAAGTTAAGAATCCATTAATTAACAATCCACCTCTTGTTGAAGGTTTCCTTGTTTTGTGTTTTATGTTCGAGAGGAGAAATTAAGTCGAACGTTAATTTAAGACAAGAAACCGAGAGAAGAAGAATAACTTTTCACCTTAGCTAAATTTATATCTAGTTTTATTTTTGCACACATAAGTTCCAAAAAAAATCGTAAAAGTACCCTTGTTTTCTCGTTCTGTACGAACGTCACATAATATATGAGGGACACACTAATCTAGGTTGATGATATACTACTCTGTTTTACCTTACTTTATGAACTGTTCTGCTAGTTTTACAAAACGATCATCACATCAGAAAAAAGCTGTTAATATTTATCATTAAGGAAGTTTTTTTGATAGTCATACTTGGCGAAAATGCTGAACTGGGGGTTACACAAGGGAAAAACCTTTTCTTGAAAGAAAAGCAACTTTAAAAAACAAGAATAAATATTATTTATTGATAATGATAATATTTATACACAAAAGAAAAAATCTTTTAAAAATACTGACAAGAAAAGAACTCTGAGGAATATTTATAACATACATGAAAACGTTTTATTCATTTCGATCAGACAAATGCCAGAATTTATCCTAGAATACAATCAACTGAGCTTCTCAGGTCAAAGGCACCAATTTGTTAGCAGGTTTAATGCCCGTTGAATGATCCAATCTTGAATGAAACTAGAATAATCTTTCAAATCTCATTTAAGCAAGAAATTTTCTATAAATTATTCATGGTACTGAAAAGTGTCAATACACTCCAGTACTATACTGACTAGCGCATGCGACTTTGACATTTACATGGAATTCGGGTTCGATTCTCGGTGAGAGAGCGAGCGATATCAAACGAGTTCCATGGAAACTTCCGGCGGACTTAGACACACATCTATCCACACGTTTGTGGCCACATTAAGAGTCAAATTTTCACAAAAGAATTTTCCTGCGCGTGTCCAATCTTCTTATCTGTATGTCATTTACTAGGCGCCAGTCAGATCAAATGCACATATTTGTTCCTGGGTTTAATCAACATTGGTTGTATTAAACCTTCAATTAAACTAAAATAATCATTTAAATTCCATTTAAGCAATAAATTTTGTATAATGTTTCCACGGTTCTCAAAAGTGACAATAAACTCCAGTACTATACTAACTATTGCATGCGCCTCTGGTACACATGGGCTTCGGATTAGATTCTTGAAAGCAATGTGGTGATTCGAGTTCTTTGTTAAAACTGGAAATTCATCTCTGTGTCTCTCTCTCCCTCCCTCTTATAGCGTCGGTACTAAAAGGGACACTACATTCCACTATAACCAAGCAATACTTTAGCTTCTCTATTTAAAAAAGCTCATTGTTGAATATAGAAGTAAGGTGTATTCTAAGATCCATTTAATTCCATTCCCTTTCTATTGGTACTTTGACAACAAAATAACCTTCAAACGGAAAATAGTCCTTCGCGTTCGTGATTTCGATTCCGATGACTGGATAGTACATGCGACTTTGCTACTTACATATTGGTACTCACAATCATGTTACTCGCTACTTCCGTCCAAAAAAAATGTCGTCAGAAGCTATAACCCCTAAAGCATCGCCGTGAGCATAGCAACAGGCCCAACTACGAGAACGATACTAAACCATTTTTCTTCGGAACTTTCGGCCGAACTTTCGACAGTGGGCGGGATCTATCCAGACGTCTATGGCCACATACGTCAATTAACAGTCAAATTTTCACATAAAAATTTTCCCACGCGATGCCCAGGTTCCTGATCTCTCTAGCACTTAGCAACACTTTGCTTTACGAAGGACCTAAGTGTCAAACATTAAAATCGACCGAAATGAGGTGTATCCACTCGTATCAAAACGATGAGTTACACCTAGACGAAGCTTTGTATTTTTTCTGCACTATCTCGGACCTCGGGTAATTTGCAATCAAACTAATAAGCGAGTTTGTAATAACAAATGATTGGTTGGATATTTGTGTTCATATATTTAATAGCATTGTTTCTGTGTTAGGTAAACGACATTTACGAATTAAGTTTATTGATCCGTTACAATATCCTATAGAAAGCGTCCTTATAATATTATGGAAATACGCCTTTGTTATAAGTCATTAAAAGGTAAACGTGTATATCGTATATAAACGATAATATAGCTTTTCTTCGACATCTTTATTATGTTTTAAGGCCGCAACTTAGGCACAATGTGTTTCGTGGTAAGAAACGAGAAAGTTAGCAAATATTATTGAGTGTGGCTCATCAATATGATCATTATAAAAACAACTTTTTGGTTTATATGGGGCTGACTACTGCTTCGGATGTGAAAGAAAAGAAACACTTGCAATGTTATTTTTGTTGTGACTTGTACTCTTAAAAAGTATGTAATGTTAGGAAAACAGCTGGATCATGGATGTTAGTATTCCACAACGATCCACTACTAGTGATGTATATTTTTTGTATCAATTCCAGCCTACCAATAGTGATCAGTTGAGTGAAACTGATTATGTTAATAATGGTAAATACTTCAATCATAAATATTCCACGAGAATAGACATCAACAGTGGACAATGCATGCCTGTTCATAATACTAAAAACAACATAATTTGAAGAATACTTTGCCACTGAAGATAAAATCCCAGTGTGAGTCAAGTGTGTTGAAGTTAACGAAACCATTAAGATCTGCATTCAATAAACAGTATCCTGATACGACACTGGGGCAAGAACATATGGTTGCAGTTTTTGTTCAGGCTTTTGTTGTGTCAAGAAAATACTACGGTGGTCTTGATAGCTTCAGAATTATTTAAATGGTAAATAGAGAGTTGTTTGAACGCTGGATTTCACACTTAACAAAATTTATATCAGTGAAAAGTGACATTTTTACTGTGCTGGAATTGGTAATAAAACTTTGATAATGGCATGTTGTGACTTTTGGTAAAAAATTGTATTGTTAAAAGTGTATTGTCTTTTTTTGTCCCACATTTTGGTCGTTTTCATAGGTGGTATAAGGGGACTAAAAATCATGAGAATTCAGATTTGATCGGTAACAAACTGTTGTTGGAATTAGGACAATTTGCACATTTGACATATCCGCCTTTAGAATCAATTAAAGTTAGTTTCGTGACATTCCACAGTGGTCCAGAAACCCTCAAAAGCTGGCAAAAATTACCTTTTCATGCTAAAAGTTGAAATCTTGTGTTTTTCGTTGCAGAAATGTTATTTTATGCTAAAATAAGACAAAATGATGAAAGAATATGTATAACACATTCGAGACGGAGCCCGCCACGTAGGCGGGCTATTTTTTCTTTCTTCAGTGGACGGAGCCCGAATACCCGGCGGGCCTAAGGTTTCGTTACTTTGAATGGCAAACGTATGTCTGTAGCAGGGTTTCGACTTCTCAGTTATAATGCTTGATGTAGAAATCCCTGATATTGTTTGCACAAGCTTCAAATTTGTTTGGATCTATAGCCAGTACACAAGACAAGGCCTGCAGCAAGACTTCACACTGCTCAACAAGCTTTTTATCAGACCTGTTATTCTTGCAACTTGTTGATAGTTTCCAAACAATCGTCTGGCTGTATTGCCGTCGTTGGAGGTATCACTGCCGTCTTGCCTCGGTTCGTCAATATTGAAGCCTAACTCAGCTTCCATGGCCTCTTGAATCTCTTTTTTCTTCATCATGGTTGCTTGGTTGCCTTTCCGCACCTGCCATTTCTTAATATCCAAACGGTATGCCACATGCAGCACCCACTCCATAAATCTAATCCAGGCATGTAGCGTCGAATCCAGGCATCGAAAAGTTTACGGTTTCTCAGCTCTGGTTCCCTTCTGGAAGAAATTCATTTCTTTTGGATTAGCGCTGCAGACGTAGCAACTTCGTGCCGATCTTCTTTGTGTCACGGCGTTAGATATTTTGCCATCGCGAACTGCAGATTGTGTGTAACCTCGAATTCAATTATTTCTATACTGCGATCTCGTAAAAGCGGAATACTGATGCAGCTTGGAGTCAGGCACCTAATTTGCTCTCCCATTAGGCTAGCTTCTTGCCTTGAAAGTTCTTTAGTTTCTTTCCTGAAGTGTAACTTTATCGGCCGACAATATCTTGTGGATGAGTACGTTCATTTTGCCATACTACAACTCTAACCCCTTTATTCTCATAGCAGAGGCACAGCTGGCGTGAAAAAATATCGCTGCCTTCAAAGCCCTCCTCCTGAGCTGCTTGTATTTGGCTTGCTGGGAGGTTCCAACGCATCCCCATTTGGTAATCAGCTGCAGAGATTTCTAATACTTTTTTGGGATGGTTTCGAGCACAGGTTCCTGTTCTTGCAGAATTCTTGCAGTTGTATGGTCGAGGAGAGATTGTAGAGCTACTTCAGCTACAGATTCTGTGACGTTAATGTCTTCAGGATAACAGTCTTTCTTTGGTCCAGAACATAGTGGTAAGCAAGATATATATTGTGATCAATGTCCTTCGCCCCGTTCCTTAGCAGCTGGTACTGGTGACATGCAAGATCCTCCTCGAGTATCAGTGCTAAAGCCTCCTCTTGGGTTGTGACATTTGTGATTCTGTTTTTGTGTATGTGTCCATGACTTTTGAATCTTGCCAGCCCTGGTAGGCGATTCTTTCATTTCCTGAAGAAGTTTCATTTTTTTAAATTTTCTTTCCTCTCTATATTTACTTTGAGTAGCATAAGCAAGAGTAGTACCGCTGAATGAGGAGCGCAGTGTTTGTTTTCCCCTCTTCAAGCGCTCGCTGCTTGCAGAGAAAGTCACCTCTGGTCGTCCAGGTCCAGCTACACCTGCTGAAGTCGACGGCCACCAGTTATCTTCACTGACAGGTTCAGTCATCATTAATAACTCACCGTCCGGCTAATCCGCATTCTCCTCTTCCAATTTCTGGTAATTCCTGTTGCACTTGTCAAGCATGTGAAACAATTTTGAGAAAAACACACGCACGCTCTGCTTGGCTTCCTTTGACAATTTAGCACATGCTTTATCTTTGAGGTACGTGAACAAGTGCTTCTTTTTTTCACAGCTCTGTCTCCTTTTGCCCTTCAAAGAATCTCCTATAGCTGTCTTCTTGATGTTTGATAGGACATGGCTAAAAATAGAAGACAAAAATACAGTACAACTTAATTTTGCACTTTGTACAATGAGTCTTATCTACAACAATAATATTTCACAGACGAGCAAAAATGAGCAAGTTTGATTTACGGTTTCTGAAAGAGAAAGAGTTGAACTACTTCCAGAGTGCGATACCAAAGTAGAAGTACGTAGAAGTCAAAAGATAACTAAACGAGAACAAAAAAAAATACACATAACATTTCTTGCTCCATCTTACTTGCATTTCATCCCCTGTATATCGATAAATTTAATAGCTACACACTAATTTAAACTCATCATTATAAATAATAATCTTCATATATGTGACGAAAGTACTTCATTCCACCTGGCTACAGGAAGGCTAGGTAGAAAACATTCTCACACTTCGTTGGCGCTAACTTAGAAATCCTAAGTAATTAAGGCACAAGGTCAACCTCTCACTTCGGAAGTCAATTTCTGACTAAGGGGTGACAATTTCTTTAAGACCCAGGTAGGTTTGGATATCCCAGGTCATTGACTTTCAAATATATTTGGTTGTTTGCTATTTTTAAAGAGTTGGCCAGGTTTTGGGGGTTCTGGACCACGGTGAATTCCAGTAAACTCAACAATGGTGCTGTTTAATCTTCTGGTTTTCGAAACCAATTGCCTGACGAGTCCTTGTGCAGATGGTTTGTTGGAGAATCAACATAAAATTTGAGCGGTACAGCGGGTAGCAGTGTTGCGAACATAATGTAAGAAAAAATACCTAATACATTTATGCACTTCATTCTTGAAGGGAATATAATCTCGGCATCGAATATTAATCTGCATTGTTGGAAGAAGACAATACATTGCAGGGGTATGTACACGAAGTTGTTAGAAATTATTCAGATGTATCTTATAAAAAGAGAAGCAAGGTTAAAGTTGTGGAATACCAAATTCGTGTAAATAAGGAATCACCAATTAGGAAAAAGATATCAGTGAAGTAAACAAGATCAAATGCATATGGACGCTATTTTACACGAATTATTCAATCAGTGCATCATAGAAAAATCTGATATGAATGTGTTTTGCAGGTGTTTTAGTTAATAGTAAATAGGAGAGCAATAGATGTAAGTTAATTACTAGGATTTAATTCTCGATTATATTTAAACTATCAATATATTTCGAGGATGGAGGATATATCAGCAGAGATATCTGAAAAAAATGTAGATAAAATCTTCATGTCAGAAGGACTTTTATACAAATTCCCGAGCCTCAAAATATTAGCAAAATCGCAGCTTCCATGGCTCACTGTGGGCTTTTTCGGTGGCTGGTTTTGCCGTTTGCTTTAACCGCAGGTTTTCATATGTTATTAAAAGTTATTACTGAGAGTAGTGGAAAAATGATCGATCTGGCTCATACTACAAAAATCCAGGTCCTGCCTGATCGGAAGTACTCGATAGTCCACTCGCACGATACGCCATGACCCAGGTAACTGTCCAACCATGGAAAATCCAACACCCCGAAAACTCCTTCTCTTTTCAGAACACTTTTTTGGGGTGTATTCGTTCCCCATTTTAGAGGTATATTCATTCCCTTTTTTGACCACTTTTTCAACCCCTATTTTAACATAGCAGAAATTACAGAAGACTATGTAACATAGCAGAGTAACTAAAAGTGTATGACTTATTTTCCAACCCGTATTTTAATATAGCAGAAATTACATAAGACTATGAGCACACAGCAGAGTTAATAAAAGACTATGGCATATTTTCCACCCCTATTTTAATATAGTAAAAATTACATAAGACTATGTAGCATAACAGAAAGGATACTAACTTAATAGAGGTGTATTAATTCTCCTCTATAACATATATTTTAACATAGCAAAGCTGAGAAAAGAGTAGGACATATTTTTCAACCCTTATGCAACATAGCAGAGATTTTGACTTATTTTTCCCTCCTATTTTAACATAGCAAAAATTACATAAGACTCTGAGCACACAGACTACGAACGCATATTTTAGCAGCATTCCTATATAACATAGCAAAGACTAATAACATAACAGAGAGTAATGAGGGTGTACTCGTTCCCTTTTATGAGCACCTTTTTCAAGCCCTATGTAACACAACAGAGATTACTTAACACAATGAACAAAGAGACTACTAACACCTATTTTCTCAATCCCCTATGCATAAAAGAATATTACCTACTTTCAACCACTATTTAACATAGCAGAGGTTAGAACCCAAAGTTAATATAGTAGAGAATATGAACGAATAGCAGTAGTGTAATCGTTCCCTTTTATCGACCCCTATGTAACATAGTAGAAATTACACAAGCATTTATCTAGTACTACATATCTCAAAAGTACAGATTATCGCGGTAAAAGTAATACAATTAAGCCCAAATAACTCGTAAACGGAGCCACATATTTGACGTGCTGTTTCCACACTTAACAATAGGTCATCAACTCCTACATGTTCCAAAAGTTTGACCATCGAGACCAAGGGTCAAATATATAAACTCGAAAAACTCGTAAATGTAGCCACATATTGAGGTACAGTTTAAACATTTAAAGAAACGTCATCAACTACTACATGTCTCAAAAGTACTGACCATCGAGGTCAAAGGTCAAATATTTAAAACCGAATAACTCTTAAACTGAGCCACATATCGAGGTAGTGTTTCCACATTTAGTAATAGGTCATCAACCAATACATGTTCCAAAGAGGTTACCATTTTCTACTCTTTTCCGAAGATATATCTGTTCCGAACATTCAGCATTGATTTTATCTCTTCAGGATATAAGGTAATTTGCACAGATAGAATGCACACGCTAAGAGCTCAAACGGATCATCGTGTCAGTGAGATGATGTTTGTTAGCTTATAGACCACCACTGGGTCGAGGATTCAAATCCGTAGTGACCCGGAAATTCGACTGAGACTCGGTAACCCCGGGAATAAAAAGGAGATTTTAGTTATTTCCTAACGTTTAAACTGTATTTCTCTCAGAGATGACCAGGACTGAGATGTTATCCCCAGAGAACGAAAAACACTACGACGATGTTAACAGTTAATTTGATTCTCCACACCAGGTATATCGGGCTCTTCCTCCTTTTTAACTTTGGAACATGAAGTGCGTGTGTGTGTGTGAGAGAGAGACAGAGGAGAAGGGAGAGATGCAAAGTATACAAAAAATACACAAACGTAGCTATATGGCTCTCCTTGTAACAACCATGGTCTGCACAAACTTTAAAACGGCCCTTTCTCTGGGTGACACAAAAATTTACAAAATAGTACAAAATCTAGCACGACAACTAAATAGACCACTCAAATTAATTCCGTCGTTTATTTGAATACGAAAGATTTAAAATGCTGAGTTACTTATTTTTTTCTTTTTCTGGCTGAACAAAAAACAGGTCACTCAAATTTATCCCTACGTTTGTTTAAATAGTATAAAAGTTATAAATTTCTCAGTTAATTAAAATGGATCTTCTTTGTTTTTCTTTCTGGTTGGTACAAAATCGAACAGTCCACTCATATTCCTTCGTTTATTTAAACAGTACAAAAAGGTACAGGAATTCTGAGTAAGTCAAAATGGCATTTCTGTTGAGTCAAAAGTGGACCATCAAAATTATCGTCACTTTATTTAAGTTTTACGAAATGATATAAAATGCTGAGTTAGTTCAAATGAACCTTCTTCACGTTTTTCTGCTTGATAGAAAATTGAATAGGTCACTCAAATTTACTCCTTCGTTTATTTGAATAATAGGAAAGGAAAGAGTCCTCACAAATTTTATTCATTATTCTTATTCTTCTGGTTGGTACAAACCTAAATACTCAATCCAGATTTATTTGTTCGTTTTTTGAATAGCATAAAAAGGAACCGAAATTCTGAGGTAGTAAAATGACATCTCTCGATTGTACGAAAAATAGTACATCTAAACAAAACGGAACGGAACGTATATAAATTCTGAGTTAGTTAAAATTGTCCGGTTTGGCTTTCTCTTGTTAGTACAAGTTTATTTCTTTGTTTGTTTAAATAGTGGAATGTGATATAAAATATTGAGCTAGTTAAAATGGTCCTTCTTCGTATTTTCGTTTATTTGAATACTACAATATCGTATGGAAATTCTGAGCTAGTTAAAATGGACATTCATTTCTTCTCGTTAACACAAAAGTAAATAAGCCACTCAAATTTATTTCTTGAGAATGAAGATGATGAAAGTTTTCATCTAGTTAAATGGTCTTTCTTCGTTTTTTTTCTGGTTGGTATAAAAGGTAGAACACCCAAATTGCTTCCATCGTTCATTTGAATAGCTCAGAAAGGTACATAAATTCTGTACTAGTTAAAATGGTCGATCTTCGTTTTTTTCTAGTTGATACGAGAAACAGAACATTCAAATTTGTTCTTTTGTTTATTTAAATACTACAAAAGTTCATAAATTCTTATTAAGTTAAAATGGTACGTTTCGTTTGTTTAAACAATACATAATGATGTAAAATGCTAAATTAGTTAAAGTGGCTGTTCTTCACTTTTTCCAGTTGGTAAAAAAGAAATTAATCCTTCTTCTGGTTGACACAAAACTAAATAAACTATCCAAATGTATTTTTCCTTTATTTCAATATTATAAAATGGTATAAAATTCTTAGTTAGTTAAAATGGTATTTTTTGCTTTTTCTCGTTGCACAAATTTGTTCCTTTGTTTTTTAAATAGTAGAAAATGGTATAAAATACTCAGTTAGTTAAAATGTGTCCTTTTTTTTCTGGTTGGTAAAAAATTATTCCTTCGTTTATTTTAGTAGTACAAAATGGTATGAAAGTTTGAATTATCTGAAATGGTACTTCTTCGCTTTTTTGGTTAGTACAAATTAATTCCTTTGTTTATTTAAGTAGTACAAAATTATATAAATATATGAGTTAGTTAAAATTGGCATTTTTAGCTTTTATCTGGTTAGTACATATTTATTCCTTCGTTTAATTGAGTAGTACAAAAGATATAAAAATCTGAGCTAGTTACACTGGCATTTCTCGTTGATACAAGATTCACTTGTCACTCAAATTTATCCCTTCGTTTTTTAAAAGAGTACAAGGTGATATAAAATTCTCAGCTACTTAAAATGGCATATCTTTACTTATTTCTAGTTAGTACAAAAGCAAATAAGAACCTCAAATTTATTCAGTCTTCACTTTTTTCTGCTTGGTTCAAAATTGAATAGGTCACACAAATTCATCAGACGCTCTGTTTAAAAGCTATTAAGGATTAAATATTTGATCTTTGATCTCGATAGTCAGTACTTTTGGAATATGTGGTAGTTGGTGACCTGTTACTAAATGTGGAAACAAACGTCAATATGTGGCTTCGTTTAAGAGTTATTCGGTTTTAAATATTTGACCTTTGACTTCGATGGTCAGTATTTTTGAAAGATGTAGCAAACTAACGTGGAAATAGCATCTAAATATTTGGATTCACTTTTGCCTCATATTCGCGCTCGTCTACATACCTTAAAGCACAAAATTATAGGTTCAGCGTTAAAAATTGCTACAAAGCGGGAAAATTACATACTTGTGTTTGGGAATCGAAAGAATGAATAAAGGAAAGCTACTTATTTTTTGTAGAAATCAGATCAGTTGTTGTATCAATCCATTAAAACTTCAGTTGGCAATTTTCAAATTTTGTTTCAATTTTTAGTTCAACAATTTTGTTTCTTTTTTAAAAAATGGTTTAGCTCGAAAGTTTTTGGCTTGAAAATTCAGTTCGAAAAATTTTGTTTTGAATTATTTAGTTTTAATTTTTTGAATTAGTTCTAAAACATATGATTTGAAAATTTAGTTCGAGAAAATGTGGGTCTGAAATTATCTTGGTTGAAAAAAGCTTTGTGCTAAAAATTTTTGGTTGGAAAAAATTTTGTTTTTAAAATTTTATTTTTTCTTTTAGAAAAAATTTAATTTTGAAAATTTTTGCACTCAGCGGAACCGTATCGAAAAGAACCGGAGCAGTTTAGATTTTGAAAATCTCACATCACTGTTTCCATCAAGGAAGCGGTTAGTGAGCAAAAAGACGCTGAAAGTTTAAAAAATCACTTTAACTCACCACAATGTTTTATAAGTTTCCAAACAATGAACCAATCACATTAAACAAAGCATCATCTCTTTAGTTAATCTACAAGGATGGATCCCTCTTTTACCATTGTTAGAGAATAAATGTTTTCTTTCAGAGACATACTAACTAAAGGACAAGATTCTGTACTCACTCTCTAAACTGGACTCTTTCTCCATCAAGAGATTATCTTATATTTTCATTTCTGGAGATTAAGTACAGAAGATGTTCCTTGAATTAGTATGTCTCTGAAAGGATACATTTATTCTCTAACAATGTTGATATAGGGGTCAATGCTTGTCGTTTGTAGATTAAATAAAGAAATAAGGATATGTTTAAATCTGATTGGTTTAATTCTTAGAACTATTACAAAACATTGTTGAGAGTTTGAACGATTTTATAAACGCTTAGCGTTTTGTTGCTCTGTAAGCGCTTCATTGATGGAAACAGTGTTGCTAGATTTTTAATATCTAAACTCCTCCTATTCTTTTCGAAACTTTTCCGCTCAGACCAAGAATTTTCAAAAATTCAAATTTTTCAAAAAAATGTACAAAATGTTTAAAACCAAATTTTTCGAACCCAAAAATATTGATTAAATTTTCAACCCAAAACTTTTGGAATCAAAAATAGAATTGAAGCTATAAAATTTCAAACCAAATTTTTTCGAACTAAAATTTAAATCAATTCTACAAATTTTCAAATCAAATATTTCTCGAACTTAAAATTATTGACTTGAACCACATGCGGAAAAGATCCTAGATCTCTCAAAGCAAAGACATGTATGCTAACCGCTTAGCTATGAATGAACTCGGTTTTAATCGTGTTTGGTGGGTTTGGAACCATGGTCAATAGGTATGTCCTTCAAAGGTTGCACTTATGTGGGGAGTACCAACAATTACTACCATGTGGATTAAAATAAAATTCTATGAGACATCTTTATGTATTGACATACAAGCACATATGTTTTAAATGCAAACACCAGCAGGTGTTGAATCGTACTACTTTTGTTTTACTACGAACGTGTCAGCATGATTCATTCAAAGCAAACATTGAAACTATCTTAATGAATATGTGGTAATATCAATAATGCATTGTTTTGTCGTCACAGGTACGAAATGTAGTGACATCGTTTGGGCAGAAAACATTTGGTATGATGTCATGATCAGAATTGCGGTACTAGCTGTTTTATTAAGGACTTCATAACTATTGAGAAATGTAAATGACGTCCCGAGCGATTGTTACACATCATATTGGTTCGTGATTCATGCCGATTTCAATATTGAAAGCTGTTTTTTGATTGATTCTTTGTGATTTCATTTATGAATTTCCTCGTTTCTGATTGGTTGATAGTAACGTAATTTCCATTGAAAGCTGTTTTTTGATTGATTCTTTGTGATGTCATTTATGAATTTCCTCGTTTCTGATTGGTTGATAGTAACGTAATTTCCATAGCAACCTAAATAAGAATTTAAATTTAATTTTTCAAATTCTGCACCACTTTCAGCTGCCAGTGAAGAAGGTGTGCTTGTTATATTAGTGTCTTTATTTCAAACTTTACTTCAACGAATTTTAGTTCATTGAATTTGAAGTAAGTTATCCTAACACAAAATTCGAAAATCATTTTTGATACCCGTGGGAATCATAAACTGCGCATGAGGTTAACGTTGTTATCACTAGCACACTGCTGTCAATTTTGTTTCTAGCGTTCATTTTTGCTAGTGATCGTGGATTAATTAGGAAGTGGGAGCAAACTGAGTTCACGATGTTGTTAATCCGAAACCGGGGATCAAATTAGATACCTCAAGCACCAGCGGATCAGGGCCTTTAAAACTACTGTTGCCATGTCAGCGGTGTGTGCGCTAACCACTTAACTTAGTTAAGAAAACATTCATGAGATATTACGGAAAATTAGAAAATTTCGAAAACTATGCATGACAAAAATATTGTTCGATTGCCTTTGAAATTGTTGTTTTATTTGATTTTAGTTTAGCATCCCTTCAACTTAACGTGGTATTCAAGGACTCACCAGAAACTGAACCAGGGCCAGAGATCTGTACGCTATCCACTTAGCATAGCTTTGAAATTAATGCATTACAAAATTTCAAAAACTACGCATGAGAATAATAATATTAAATTCTCGAAAAGTCTTGAGAGCGACCCCTTTTAACGAGACGTGAAGCTAGAGTTTAACGTTGAAAGCAAACCCACCTACGATTGAACCAAGGTCTTTTACGTTAGAGAAACCTACGCTAACTGCTTAACTACTAGGAGAAAATGTGTATGAATATTTGGTTTAAAAGTTTTACACTATATAGATTTTCTTGTTGACAATTACATATGCGTAACGTTAAAGTTTGATGGATCCCTTAAGCTTGCAAACGCATCGTTTTAAAGTTGAAGGGGGAATCCTTACGCGTACTGTGTCACGTCTGTCCACTGTTGGAAGATTCATTCATTTCATGCATTTTTTCATCACTAACGAGTCGTAGATCAGATAAATGATCTCGAGTTTGATTTCCAGTATGAAAGTAATAAAATGCTCATTTCTGCAACGGAATTATTTAATACATCGTATCCTGGTTTTCACGTTTGATTTATAATAGGTGTGTTTCAACCATGGTACTCTGAGGAATTACTTAGTTAATAAATTATCATAAACGGTATGATTTCCTGTTTATCACGAGATCAGTTGATTAAGATTTTTCTTTCTTCTTTCATTGTAGAAAAAATCCAATTAGCGCTGCTCAATTCCTTTACCTCATTACATATTTTTTTTACCGTAATTGTTCCTGTTCGTTTTTGTTTCAATCTTGGTCAAATCGGGTTTCACTATTCACAACGAAATCACTCGTCATTACAGACGTTTTAATATTGAGGGCAGAATGCTGGAAATTCAATTTAACACACCACCCGTAGGAACTGATATTATTCAATAATTACACAACATTTCCCAAGCAATGCTGAATCATTTATTAGTCAATGTCGACGATGAGATGATGTTTGGTTTATCTGTAATATCTCCACGAAACATCAATAAACCATTTTTGTAAGATTCCTTCAAGCACGAAATCTAACACTGGAGACGATGTGAGTCTCGTTCGAAAAGGGCATTGTATAGTAACAATTCGTTTCTCCTTCACGAGCCATTCACTGTTTATTTTCATCGTGTCGATATTCCATTTTTACGGTCGTCTCCGGCAAGGAGCATTAGAGAATGAGGAACTGCTACGAAGTAAGCGAGGGATTGTACGCATAAAAAATCAAGATTTAAGATTTCTGGCGTAAGCTCTAGTAATTGGTATTGGTTGAAGTAATACAAGAATCTATATATGAAACGACATAAGCAATATCAACATAACTCTAAATGTGTTGTAGATCAAGAAGTGGATGCTTTAGGTACAAATGCAGGAGTCAATTTGGATTAAGGTGAGAGTATAAATGAAATTCGACAATTCCAGTCTTACATGAAAGAATACAAAATTACAGTGCACACAAGTTTTTCAGGCCGTGACATCATGTATGAAGGGCCCAACAATGTAGAAATCAAACGCGAAAACCAGGATACCACGTATTAAATAATTGCGTTGCAGAAATAAACATTTTATTATTTTGGAAATCAAACTTGAGATCGTTACACCAGCATGTAACTGATTTACGATTCTATAGTGATAAAAAGAATGCATGAAATAATGCATCTTCCAACAGTGCGGAGATTTGACAAAGTAAGCGTAATCATTTTCCTCTCAACTTTAGAATGATGCGTTTGCAAGCTTAAGAGGTCCATCAAACATTAACGTTACGCATATGTAATTGTCAAGAAGAAAATCTATATAGTGTAAAACTTTTAAACCAAATATTCATGTACTCTCTTTCCTCCTAGTTAAGCAGTTATCATACATGTCTCTAACGTGAAGGACCTTGGTTCAATCCTAAGTAGGTTTGCTTTCTGCGTTAAACTCTAGGTTCACGTCTCGTTGTTAGAAGGGGTTCCTGCCAAGCGTTTTGGAATTTAATATTATTATTGTCATGCGTAGTTTTTTGAAAATTTGTAATGCATTCTTTTCAAAGCTATGCTAAGTGGTTAGCATACACATCTCTCGCCCTGGTTCAATCGCTGGTGGGTCCTTAAATACTACGATAAGTTGAACAGATGCTTAACTAAAATCAAATAAAACACGGGTTTCAAAAGGAATCGAACCATTTTATTCTAATGCACAGTTTTCGAAATTTTCTAATTTTCCCTAATAACTCATGTTTTAATTTCTAAAAGATAACTGGTTAGCGTACACACCTCTAACAAGGCAACAATAATTTTAAAGTGCGTGATCCTCTGGTGCTTGAGGTATCTAATTCGATTCCCTGTTTATGATTAACAACATTGTGCCCCCCGTTTCTTCCACTTCCTAATTGATCTATGATCATTGGTTTGCTCTCCCATAGTAAAAAGGGAACGACATTTCATGCTAAAAAGTAAAATTGATAACAGTGAGTTAGTGATAACAATGTTAACCCCATGCGCAGTTTATGAATCCCGAGGATATTAAATAAAAATTGTATTCGAACCTTGTGTGAGGATAACACCTCAATGAACTTACCTCAAATTCAATGAACGAAATCTTGTGAAGTTTGAAATAAAGTTACTAGTATAAAAACCAGACCTCTTCATTTGGCTGCTCAAGGTGTGTAAGATTTGGAAAATGAAATGTAGATTCTTATTTAGGTCGCTATGATAATTTCGTTACTATCAATCAATCAATCAGAAACGAGTAAGTTCATAAATGACATCACAAGGAACCAATCAAAAAACATTTTTGAATATTGAGATCGTCATGAATCACGAATCAAAACGATGTGTAACAATCGGTCGTGACATCATTCACATTTCTCAATAGTTATAAAATCCTTATTACAACATCTAGTACCGCTATTCTGATCATGACATCCAAATGTTTTCTGCCCGAAACATGTCACTACCTTTCGTACCTGTGATGATAAAACAATGCATTATTTCAATTACCACACATTCAATAAGATAATCTCAATGCTTGCATTGCATGAATCATGCTGACACGTTCGTAGTAAAACAAAAATAATACGATACAACACCTGCTGACGCTTGCACTTAAATCATATGTCAACACATAAAGAAGTCTTTCAGCATTTTATTTTTATCCACGAGGGGTAACGTTACATAGCTGTAATTATTTTCTTTTTCACATCTCAAAGTATAAGTGCATCATTTCAGGGACATATTACTGACCATGGTTCCAAATCGCCAAACACGATTGAAACGGAACTCATTCATAGCTAAGCGATTATCGTACACGTCTTTGCTTTGAGAGACCTGGTTTCGTTTCCGCACGTGGTTCAAATCAGTAATTTTAAGTTCGAGAAATGTGTGATATCAAAATTTTTATATTTGACTTAAATCATTTAACTCGAAAATTTTGATTTGAAAATTTGGTTCGAAAAAAATTCTTTTGGATCTTTTAGGTTTCAATTTTGTTTTGATTTGAAAAGTTTTGGTTTGAAACTTTAATCAACATTTTTTGGATTCGGAAAAATTGTTTTTGAAAATGTTTTGTAAGAGTTCTAACAATGAACCAATCAGATTTAAGCAAATCATCATTTCTTTAGTTAATCTACGAACGACAAGATGGACCCCTCTTTCAATATTATTGGAGAGTAAATGTATCCTTTCAGAGACATACTAATTCAAGGACAAGATTCTGTGCTCTATCTCCATACTTGAACATATAATGTAAGCTCCCTTTCTATCAAGTTAAGAAAGTGGTTAACCATCTTACCAATAAAAGGAAAAGATAATATTTAAGGTGGACTTCAGTACACCATCATGGTGCCATAAAGGGTAATCATAAAACAGAACAAAGTTCTATAATCAAAGTCAATGGTGTATCACCTGGTCTCATGACGTCATAGCACGTGAAAGAAAAATTTAAATTTCACCCATGAGCGGTGGTAAGATCACATGATTTATATAACCCAATCAGAATCGAGGTACCAAAGCACTCATCTAAGAAAATAACCTTAAAATAAAACGAATTTTAAAAAAAATTGCGACCATAAAAGAGAGTGAAGAATTTCACTACAAAGGTGACTCATGACGTCATAAATGTGACTTAAAAATTTGGATTTTTCGCGTTGATGGGTGTTAAGATCATGTGACCTCTATCAGCCAATCAGAATCTTGGTACCAAAGTACACATCATGGAGGATACCCGTAAAAGGGAACGAATTTCAAAAATCGCAGGGCCTAATTTTACATGATCTCTATTAGCCAGTCAAAATCAAGGTTCCAAAGCACTCATCTTACCCGTAAAAGAGAACAAATTTAAAAAATTACAGGGCCTAAAATCACGTGACCTCTATCAGCCAATCAAATTGGAGGTATGAAAGCACTCATCTTACCCGTAAAAGGGAAAGAATTTCAAAACTTTCTGTCATAAAAGAGAGGAATTTCACCGTAGGGTACCTCATGACGTCATACCATGTGGCCTGATAATTTTAATTTCCCGCTTTGGCGGGGTCTAAAGTCGCGGGACATCTCTCAATCAATCAGAATCGAGAAAAAGTCTGGTCACTCGACTGGATATAAATGGGGCCTAGTACTAGCATGTTTTCTATTAGCTATTAAGAAAACATTTTAAAGGTATTGACATTGAGTTTGAAAGGTTGAGAAAGGCTGACATAGTAATGAAAAAATCTTTCTATAAGTTAAGTTGGAAATTAACATCTTCTATATAATAAATACTGGATATATTTGGTAATATCATAAATAAGAAAGGTGATGTTAACATTAGTGAAGAGCTACTACAGAGCTACTACTGAAGAGAGAAGAATAAGATAAATACATAACAGATATCACTCGTGAAAAGTACTATATAATTCGTGAAGATTTCAAAAATGAACTTCAGGAAACATTTACAACATATAATGAATCATGGGTTAAATTCAAAAATAAAAACTTGTTAATGTAGTTGATGGTATTGATCAGCAAGATATACTAACTTTGGACAACTTGAGACAATAAATAATCAAGTATAAAATGTTAGAGAGAAGTTCAAAGATGCATTAAAACATTACAAAAAAAATACTTAAAGAAAGATGAATTAGATATAGTATCAGAATTAACAAAAGTAAGTATTCGAATAGCTGATAGATACATACTCAACGAAGGTAGACGATTAAGGATTTTAGACGATGCAATTGCAGATGCCGATGCTGTAACATTATGTTGTCTTAAGTCAGCGTTAGATAACTTTGTTAAAAATGAATTGCAAACAACAAACAAAGAAGCAAATATGTTGATTATGAAGAATGAAACTACACAATTATTACGTCGATTGAGAAGTAAATGTGTTAAAGATTCCATTTTCAAAATATCGATGTATCTAATAGTTAAAATTTTATCTATGATGCTAAACTAATGCATATAGAATCATATTCTGATCAATCCCACCTAAATATATATTTAGGTGATGATATTTTGATTGAAAATTTACCTTTCAGCTTTAACAAAAGTAATATAATTACCATTAAACCAAACGAGAACGCTGCTATGGAAGAAGGGCAATTACTATTTCTTATATTGCATATTGAAAGAGAAGTTAAATGATTTTCTATATAATAAATAGTAATGATGATGTATTGTGTTAAGTATAAGTAACCATCAGATACAAAGAAAGATGCCATCAGAATAGAGCAAACAAAGAATGGAAGACATATTAAGGAATATGTTTTTTTCTGTATGGGGAATTAATAAAACTCAATTCGTTAAAAAGAAAGATTGACTAGAAGAAGGTAATGGCGTTAGAGAAGACATTATAGAAGAAATATATAAACCTGCAAGAAAAAACTATAATAGGCTAAGTGTTTTTATGAAAGACATTGATGATCTTTGGCAAGCTGATCTTGGGGAAATGGATAGTCGGGTACTAAAAGGTGTTTCCAAATTAAACCAAAATTATAAGTATTTACTGTCGATTACACTAGTTAACAAATTTAAACTTTTTGTTTGTTACATGAGAAAAATCACCTGATCTTAAAGGAACTTTTTGCGCTGAATTCGAATATGCACTCGGTTCCTCTCCATCACGTACAGTTTTCCCGTAACAGAGGGATTTTCGGGAAATTCCCTCAAAAATTTCCCTTTTTCAGATATTTTATTCCCCTAGCTCCTGTCCCCTTACATATAGTAACATAGAAATTATACCTAAGTATACCTTGATTTATATTTAATAAACCTTAAAAGTTTCGTAAAAATCGCTTTGTTCTTTCTAGAGAAATAAATATATTTGTATGTATACTGTGTGCACTGTTTATTGCACCTGATAGTAATGCTTTCAGATCTCCTGAGTTGGGGTAAAAACGATTTGCTTTATTACTACAAACACAAACATAAAAATGAATATTTACAATAGTCAACAACACACTTGTATTGCTCTCTGTAAATTAGAAACGTGTATAAAAATAGAATGTACTTCCAACGTATATTTTTTTAAACGTACAGTATATGTATATCTTAATACATATATATACAATTCTCCAAGTTTTTTCGTTTTGTTCATGAAATGGTTATCAATATTTGTTATCAAATGTAACAGAATGCAAAAGAAAGAAAGAATGGAATACAGACTCATTGTTGACAACAATGAACTAATGCAGTCTGAATTTTCCACTACAGTATCGTTTCCCTCCTCCCCCCGCGCATTTCTTTTTTTCTTGTGTTCTTGACACCTGGTGAGGGAGTTTTGTACATTTTTATATTGACGTGTGGTTTAACACTACTTCACTTTCAAAGTTGTCTTTGCTGCTAAGAGTGCTTTCATGTTTGATCTTAACGGCATTATACCCAACTAAGACCAGAAGTTTAGTTTGTGATCAGTACAATGGCGTCAAGAGGACGGCGTTCATGTTTTAACTCACCAAATAGTTTTTTGTTATGTGTGTGGCCAGTTTGTAGTTAAAGGACAGTGTAGATCCATTACGCCATCGGTGAAACTAGCATATTATATATATTTCGGATGTCGTGTGGGAGATCAGGACAAAACTTGGGCACCCAACATAATTTGTGCGTCGTGCTACGTCACTTTACTTGCATGGGCCAAAGGGAAACGGAGGTTCATGAAATTTGCTGTACCAATGGTGTGGAGAGAACCCACCAACCATCTGGATGATTGTTATTTTTGTCTCACAGTAGTTAAGGGACATTCTAAAAAAAGCAAATACACAATAAGTTATCCCAACGTTAAATCCGCAATTAGACCTATTCCGCACGGGGATGAACTTCCACTTCCCGAGCCCCCTACCAACTGGGAAGAGATATGGCCAAAAGACTCTGATGATGATCATGACCTTGATGAACCATCGACATCAACATGTACATCCAAGGATCCAACGTTCATCCCTGACTGTGTTCGCGAGCCACATTTCATCCGGCAATGTGAACTTAATGACCTAGTCCGTGATTTGCACCTGACAAAACAAGAGGCGGAACTTCTGGGATCAAGGCTCCAGCAGTGGAACTTATTGGATGCAGAAACGAACATATCAGTGTACAGGAAAAGGCATGTTCAATTTTCAAGCTATTTCTCAATGCAAGATAATGTGTGCGTATGTACGGATATAAATGGGTTGATGGCAGAGCTAGGAATTCCTTACGTTCCAGAAGAATGGAAGTTATTTATCGACGCGTCAATGGTCAGCCTTAAAGCTGTCCTTTTACATAATGGAAATAAAAAACCTTCTATACCACTTGCGCACTCAGTGAAGATTAAGGAATCCTATGACACCATGTCAACTTTGCTAAATCTTATAAATTACAAGGACCATTGTTGGCAAATATGTTGTGATCTAAAGATGGTTGGTATTTTATTAGGACTACAGTGCGGTTACACGAAGTACCAATGTTTTTTTTTAAGGGATAGCCGAGCTGATGACAAACATTATGAAGTGAAGGAATGGGAACCTAGAGTGAATTACGTACCTGGAGAATGCAACGTCAAATACGCTCCTTTGGTAGATCCTAATAAGATATTACTACCGCCACTTCATATCAAGTTAGGACTTATGAAAAACTTTGTCAAAGCCATGGACACATCTGGTGAAGGTTTCAAGTATTTGCGACATAAGTTCCCTAACCTGAGTGATGGTAAGATTTCAGCGGGAGTGTTTATTGGTCCCCAAATTAGGAAATTAGTGCTTGATGATAGCTTTGACAGCAAGTTAAACAGTGCTGAGCTAGCTGCCTGGACAGCATTTAAGTGTGTTGTGCGCAACTTTCTGGGCAAGAACAAAGCTGCGAGTTACACAGAAATCGTACAGGACATGATACAGAAATACAAAGAGTTGGGTTGTAGGATGTCTTTAAAAATCCACTTTTTGCACTCCCACCTCAGCTTCTTTCCTGCTAACCTAGGTGCTCTCAGCGACGAACAGGGGGAAAGATTCCACTAAGATAAAATGGCAATGGAGAAAAGGTACCCGGGACGATGGGATCCTTCAATGATGGGGGACTATTGTTGGGGTCTTGGTAGAAAATGCAACATTTCTTACAAAAGAAGGAAGTAGTGTACGATTTGGTAACCCAATGGAAGTTTCATATATTGTGATAGTTTTGATTATCTTTTAATGACCTTTTGGTACATTTGTATTATTGTTTATTGTAAATTGTCACACTTGTAAATTATATTGTATTATATTTTATATATGTGTTTGTGGTAATAAAGCAAAACGTTTTACCTCAACTTAAGAGATCTGAAAGCATTACTATAAGGTGCAATAAACAGTACACAAGGTATACATACAAACATATTTATTTCTCTAGAAAGAATAAAGCGATTATTACGAAACTTGGAGGGTTTGTTAAATATGAATCAAAGTATACTTAGGTATAATTTCTATGTTAGTATATGCAAGGCGACAAGATCTTGGGGTGTAAAATAAACGAAAAAGGAAATTTTTGAGAAATTTTCCCGAAAATCCCTCTGTTACGGGAAAATCGTACGTAGTAGTTTGTATACCTAACTACTAGCGCACTTTTGCCCCATAACCCTGACTACGAAAATTACAAACCCGCCACTGACCATAGTACTTTAACAAAGTTACAGAGCGCAAAGTATTCCCATAACTACAATGTTAAAGTGAGATTGAATATGCTTTTATGACACTTAAAATAATAAAAACTTACATCTAACTAAAACTAAAACTACAGCTAAATTATTCTACACATTTACAAATATAATCATATCCATAATTTTCACATCTACTACATCTTCCAAAGCTACAGAAGTCACTTGTACAATCTTTTTTAGTTTGCGTTGCAATTGATTTACATGTTGTGCAATAATATCGAAAGTAGTCTAATTTTATTATGTTTTGTTTAGGCATTTATTATATAAATGAATTGTATATATATATATTTCATTTTTCTTCTATCTTATAATGTCCCCATGGTAGGGTATTGACCCCATCCTTTAAAACACATCTCTTATCATACACGCAACATAAAGCTAACTTATTTACTTCTATACTGTACAAGTCGTGCTTATAACTTCTAATCAAATTCATCTTCTTATAATATTCTTTTTGGCTAATCAAACAGTCCTTATACTCGTTAAATGACAGTTCTTTATACACGACACTCTTCTTAACACCTTTAGCCTTCTTACAACACTTTTCCTTATCGAACTTACCTTTAAAGTCTTTATCTGTTAAATCTATTTGAGGTGCTTTTATACTGTACATCTTACTTCTTAAACCTACAAACTCTTCTATGATTGTACCTTTTATCTCATCCTTCATCTTACCAAGTATTTTCTTATTGATTTGCGGTATCTTATATTTGTTATCTTTAGGGTAGTCACTGGTATCGAAGTAATCAATGTAGTTTTTCATGTCCTCGTACACATCTTCTGTTTGAATATGGTATATATAGCTGTCAGTATCTGTATAACATACTTCTATTTTGTCTTGGTATTTTGGTTTCATCACATTGTAATGGAAGTCGTACATTAAATATTTCGATAGATCTAAGATACTCATTCCAACATATATTGGTTTATTGAAAGTTAATTTTGTTTTATTCATTATGATCGCACATAGATTCTCAGTATAAATAATTCTATCTTTAAAATTTGGTTTAGCAATTAATTTTTCTACTCTTGTTGGATCACATTCTATTTTTATAGGTTTACATCTCTTTCTAATATTTTCCATAGTCTTTCCGAAAACTGAATTGTTCATGAGCTTATAGAAGTCTTTTTCAAAGTCATTTGTTGCTCTAGTTCTCATCTGCGTGTTTAAATCAATATATTTCTTTAACCAATCTGATTGTTCGAACTCTATTACTCGATGTATCTTGGTAAGTTTTAATCCAAGTGAAAGACATTGTTTTAGGTTTCGATAGTGAATTACATATTTTTCTTTGTCATATAGGGTTGTTAAGAGTTTTGATTGTTTTGAACCAGGTGGACACATGTTTTGAGGTGCTAATGGGTAGTCTTTGTGATAGTCATGCAATTCTTTAGGATATTAAAGATCAACTTCTAATATGTAACCAGTATCAGAATCATCAGGTATATTTGTGAAATCTATTTCTCTTATCTCATCTTCACTTAACCATCTGAATCCCTTATACGGCATATATTGACTCATTGCCCACCCATACAAGTTATTGGCATCTAGATACATTAAGTAAGAATCTTCTTTATTCTTATTGTAATCTTCCATATACTTATTGTTTGCTTTCACATATCTTTTTGAGCATTGACTAATCCCGCCTCTTATACCTTTTTCTATCATCAATACCATATCCTAATCAGTTAATAACTCTAGTTTTATAGTTGTCATCTTTAACATTGCATCCCAAGCTAATCCTGGTGCTGTCATATACCAAGCTGGATCGAGACCATAAGCTTTAAGACATGTTTCTCTAAAGTTCTCAAACACATCTGCTAATAACAACACATCAGTTTTTAGATATAAGTCATGGTATTGTCCGAGATTCTTAATTTTAAATGTTTTCCACACTTTCTTTGCATGCTTATAATCCTCATCGCTTATATGTGTGTTGTTAAGCTTGTTGTAGAATGCTATCTTTGGTGGTAATTTTCTTTCTCTAAACCTATCCCATTTGTTAACATAATCGTACGGATAAACACCTTTTCTTGTTACAAGGTTGAATTGTTCTTCATCAGGATAGAAGTGTTGTGTGTGCACCATTTGTTCTCTCGTTAGGTTTGATGATAATTTGTCTAAACTACATGCCTTAAATCTAAATGAATCTACGAATTTTAATTTGATAGTTCCAACTTTTTTACTGAATGATATGTAGCGTTGCTCGTTATTAGGTATTAATTCTATTTGTTCTTTATTACATCCTAGCTCTTTTATAAACAAGTGAGAGTCATATCCAGATAAGTTATGTATAATTACTGGTACGAACTTAGGTATTCTAACTTTCAAATTACAGTTGTTACATAATGCAGCTACAAACTCTCCTGTTATATGGTCGTGATGTTTAACTTTGTGGTTTTCTGGTGTATATTTTGCTTTACAGTAAGAACAGGATTCGGATTGGTTGAACTCCTTTATCTGTTTACGTGTTAATGGTAGTTCATTATTTTGACTATATATGTTTGATATTTGTTTAGCTTCTTTCTTTAACATTCTTATGAACTTTTTTGCCGTATCTTTACCTCTATACACAACAGGATTAGTTTTACTTCCATCACTTTTTACAATATAGTAACAGAACCCAGATGGTTTGTGCTGTTGATATTTTTTGGTATATGACTCATCTTCCGGATAACATTGTTTACATCCCATTACCTTATGTAGCAGACATTCAAAATCAGCGTAAATCGTAAATGGCAACTTCATCGTAAATTGATAGTTTTTAAATTCAACGTATGTATCTTTCGGTGGCATTTCTATCTTAATAGCTTCGTGAGTGGAACAATCTTTTTCGTGTTTATCTAATGCACTTTGTGAGTAAAAATATAACAAGCATCTATCACATAAGTATTTTCGAGCTCTCCATTTAGTTATTTGACTGCTTACTAATCTATTTAGATCTTTAATCCAACAATAGTGTGTTTTAACTTGGTCTTTATTTTGTTCTTTTACATATAATAAATTCACATGGATGTCTTTCTTGTTTTTAGTATGATATAAAACGTATATTGTATATTTTCCATCATCACTATATGTATAAACGTTAAATGATATATTGAGCCGTCTTTCAATTTTTGGGATGTCTCTTAGCTTTACAGGAAAATGAATATCTTTTAATATTGTTTCTAAGTCTTTAACAACTTGCTTGTACTTTGATGGCCGTTGAGGATCTTTTTCAACAGGATGCAATGCAGAGGCAATTGAATACAAGTAACATTTTTCATCTTTGTTCTTTACATTGATAACAGCTTTTTTCCTTTTAATTTCATTTGGTAGTTCTATGTATGATGATCCTCTATACGGTGCATATTTATTAAGAGCTAACTCTAAGTAGTTTATATTTGTAAGAGCCCATCCAGAACCTCTAGCTTGGAACTCATCCATTCTTGCTCGTAATATTTGTTTAGCATCACTTATGAATTCTTTTAGATTGGATGATTGGAATACCTCTTTGTTATTAATGCTGAAGTAAATGTCTTGAATCTCTTTACCTTTCTTATATTGACAGCTTAATAGGAGATTAGCCTTTAACGATCCATGTTTTTGTAAGCTGATGTTCAATCTATTTATTAAAGCTTTTGATGTTGAGGTGATATATTGTTCTAGTGGATCATGTTCTTTATAAGTTGTTGTAAATCTCCATGTTTCTAATCTTGATTTGAATGCTGTGCTTTTAAGTTTTACATCGATTGGTTGTGATTCAACTTTGATTCTTGGTTTTTCAAATACTTCTTGTTGAAATGGGTATATATTTCTAATCTGCCTTCTGCTTTGTTCATCGTCATGTTGTTTAAGAAGGTCTATTAGTTCGGCTTTTCTTAATCGGGAATATCTTCTGATTCCCCTCTCTTTACATTGGCGCCTTAACTCTACTACAGTAAATCTATTATAATTACTCATCTTATTTATTATATAGAAAATCTTCGTTAGTACTCTTCACCGGGTTATTTCAGCTCATTTTCATTTTTTCTAACACATCGTTTAAACATCTGCACGCGTCTGCCATTGCCTACATATGTTTCCTCGTTGTGTTAGTCTAGAACTTTCATGGGATTAACCCATCAAAGTCACATATACACATTTAAAACTGAATCATTTTTGTAAACTTACTCATCATCATCATCATAATCATCACTACCATAATTGTATTCATCATCACTACTCAAATCAGATGTTTTTTGTTGCATTACTAATAACTCTTTTTCCTTTAACAGTATTTGCTTCTCTAGTAGTGTTGCTAAGAGTTTAAGATCATGATGAATTAGTTCAAGTCTATCATGTAATAAATCAAAATGCGCTTCCATATTTGTTATATAGAAAACCAACAAAAAATGAAATAAATTTAAAAATCTATGAATAAAAACAAACATGACTAGTGCTAAGGAAATATTATCTTACAAACCTGTATTTGATTGTGTATGTAAACATTTAGATATTGGTGGTTATAATGACAAAGACAAAATAAATTTTAGCGTATCCTTAGGTATGTTAGATCGTTTGTTCAAGAAAGCCACTAAAGAAAACAACTCATTTCTTACACAAAACATTCTCTATGCGAACGTTATGAACTTGTCAGATGAAATATTAGATTCACTGACTGATGAACAATGGTTATGATGATTATGAGGAGGAATATAACTATGATCACATTACAGAAGATTTCATACGCAAATATCTGTCGAAAGTTAATTTGAGTGAAATATGTTTATGGAAAGAGTTATCGGAAGAGTTTATAAGAGAATTCGCTGATAAAGTTGATTGGGAGATTATTTCAGGAAGCCAAGACTTATCAGAAGACTTTATAAGAGAATTTGCAGATAGAGTTGATTGGAAAGAAGTATCGTATCATCAAAAGCTATCTGAAGAATTTATTAATGAGTTTATAGATAAAGTTGATTTTGATGCTATATCTTACAAAAACGAACTCTCTGAAGCCTTTATACGAGAACATGCAGATAGAGTTAATTGGTGGTACATATCTGGAACTCGTCAATTATCAGAAAACTTTATAAGAGATTACGCTGACAAAGTAGATTGGGCAATGATTTCAATGTCTCAAAATTTAAGAAAGAATTTATTGCAGAGTTTGAAAGCAGAGTTCATTGGACTAACATTTCAACTTATCAAGACCTATCTGTAGACTTTATATATTCATTTAGACATTACGTAGATTGGAGAGCTATAATAAGAAAATATCATAATAATCCCAATTTAGGTGATATGTTGAATGTAGCATTCGCTGTTGCAGCAGAGGGTTAATGCATAACTAATTATCTTTTATGGCTATTATACCATAAAAGTTGTATGTTTGAAAGAGAGCCAGTGCTGGTGGCCCTCAGTTGTAACCAAATCTTCTTCTGGTAGGGATGTTCAAAACTCATTACCTTTTACCTTTTTTACGCCTATACATCTTTTAACTCCAATCCTTTTAATTTTTCGATTACTTCATCATCTTGAATTTCTTCTATAACTTCTTTGATCGTGTTAAGTTCACACTTGAAAAATTCACCTTTATATTTAAATTCATCTAATTGTTTATGCACAAGTGACTCTAACTTTTTAGCATCATTTGTCTTATAGGTTTCTTCATAATAAAATAACTCGAAGTCAAGTCTACACTCATTAAACTGATCTAGGCGTTGTTCAAGGTTTTTTGTATAACCCACTTTATATATACTCTTCTCTTGGTGCTGTTTGGTAGTTGCTATATAAACAAAACCTGACTTATCATTATCTTTTTTCAATTGAGACCATCTTTTTATTTCTTGGAACAAGTCTGGATGAACATATGTACCCGTGATTATCCTTGGTCTTCCTCCTAAAATCATGTAATATATTTTTTTAGACTGATACTTTTCTTCTAATTTTTTTTATTAGTTCTTTTGATTCTTTATTTTTCAGCCAGTGATCAAACCTTCTACCATTGATCTGACACAGTTTAGTAGCATTGAAGTATCCTGTACTCTTATCTATAATCAGTTTAAAATCACCTAAACTACCATGCCAATAGTTATCTTTGATCTGTTCATAGCAAATAGCATTTAATCTAAGAGAACTATCCATAGTAACCATATTTATTATATAGAAAATTTTTATTTTTAACTTCATTTTCGTTACCAGCTAGTTTTACTGTGTAAGATGAGTTTCTGAAGTGGTCGGAATCCCGACGAATTCGAAGTTTGTTGTGTTGTTAATTTTCGATAATTTCATCATACCGAATTCGGTCCCTGGAAATATATGCTATGAGGGGTAGCTTTTCGATACCCTTATCTCATTTAAACATTTATATTTACACTACACTAAGGGTTACAGACCAGACTCGTTGATGAAGATTGTATGAGTATGTACACTTGATAATGTCCTGGAAAACGGGACCTTGCTTTTTTTGTATGTAACTGTTTTTTGGAGCGACTCCCAGATCTCTGGGGGTCGGTTATTTTTTGATAATTTCCACAGCTAGAATACCGACCCTGGAAATATATGTTATGGGGATGTCGTTTCGTTACCAGCTTGTTTGACTTCATATGATGCCTGTTTGAAACCCTCAGAATTCCGATGATTAATTTTCTACTCATAGTAATTTCCCCATGTGCAAAATCCCACACAGCGAAACCAAACTAATTATCTTTTATGGCTATTATACCATAAAAGTTGTATGTTTGAAAGGGGTCCAGTGCTGGTAGACCCCCAGTTGTAACTTTAGTTTCTCGTACTTAAATGTCTCTTAACTGAATAAACCTGTCAACAAGATCTATATCACTTAAATCTGTGTTCATATGCGAGCCGTGCCAGGTTATTCTATCATCATATCTTTCTTTAGCCCTGTTGTATAAGTTGACAGAGTTTGGATCGTCGACGTTAAGCAGAATACTCATACTTGGATACTTAAGTTTGAGTTGTTTAATCCTACTTTCGTAATTGCATGTTTGTACTCTTCCAACCCAATACTTATATCGTTCTATTCTTTCTTTTTGATCTCGTTCTTCTTCGTCATAGTAAAAGATTATATTCTCAAGTTGTTCTTTAGTAAGGTTTTTCTTGATAATGAATAGCCTATGTATCTTTCCTGGATCTTCTGTATATGGTGCTGCAACTGTTGTAAGATAATCAACTTTGCTTTCTAGTTCTTGATTGTACAATCGTAATTGCACCATGTGTTGTTCTATCTCTTCTACTCTTGATTGTAACTCTTATTGGTCTTCTTGAATCTGCTTAAAGTCTTGTGTGAAGTAGTCTTCTATAATGTTACTACATTTATCATAAAAATCGAGCGACAACCATGAAGCTATTTCTAGAAGTATTCTTTTGTAAACATATGTTCCTGAAATTAATAAGTTACTTTTATTCGTACCTTTTGGTTCTATGTAATATGACGATTTTTGCCGGAGCACATCTGCTCCAGCTAATTTTTTATCACAATTTTCAAGTAGTTTTGTACTTCTTACTAATCTTAGCCAATCTTTAAATGATTTTCCACCACTCTGACACAACTTGATAGCATTGAAGTATCCTGTACTCTTATCTATAATCAACTTGAAATCACCGAAGATACCATACCAATAGTTATCTTTGATCTGTTCGTAGCAAATATCGTTTAAACTAGGAAAACTATCCATAGTACTCATATTTATTATATAGAAAATCTTTATTTTTAACTTCATTTTCGTTACCTGCTAATTTGACTTCATATGATGCCTGTTTGAAACCCTCGGAATTCCGATGATTAATCCCAGCCACTTCGAAGTTTGTTGTGTTGCTAATTTTTTGATAATTTTCACAGCTGGAATACAAGCGCTGGAAATATATGTTATGGGGGTATCGTTTCGTTACCCCCTTATCTCATTTAAACTATCCTTTTATGGCATAATAACCATAAAAGACAAACATCTATATTTACACTACAACATTACTCTTATCTATCCAACTTTTATGTGAATCATCAAACCCTAGCCATTTGACATATACTTTATCACTTTTCTTTCTCAACACCTTTTCTACCAAGTATTCATCTTTATGGTTCGTCCTTAATAGTTCTGGTTCGTAAAATCTACCTTGCACATCCTCTTCTTCTAAATCTTTAATTATATATATGTAGGCGGATTAGATGGAATAACTTCACTGATAACAAATACTTCTGTTGACCAATTAGGTGTATATCCTTTCTCAAATAACCCTTTCGACTTACTTATACGAACATGATCACCTAACTTGTATTTAGGCTTAACACGCTTATATTCTTTTTGATACACTTTCTCCAATATTGCTCGCTCATTCTTCTTATTAACTTCTATAGGCTTTAAACCAATTGCTCTATGAATTTGATGATTATACTCTTTAACTAGTGTTGGTAATATCTCTATCCATTTTTAATTCCCTTGTGTTGTGAACCTTTTCCACATGTTCTGCTTATGTGTTCGATTAAATCTCTCAACAACAGAAGCTTTCTTACCACTATAGGTTGAGTAGTGATTAATCTTATTTTCCTCCATCAACTTATTAAACTCTTTATTGTAAAACTCTTTACCTTGATCTGTTTGTAAGTTACTAGGTTTTCTCGTTCTTAATATGGATTCGAATGCTTCTGTAACATTCTTCCCACTCTTATCTTTAACAGGAACAGCAAACGCATATTTCGAGAACACATCTATAATCGTTAGCAAATACTTATAACCTTTATTGATTTTGGAAACGCCTTTTAATACCCCACTATCCATTTCTACAAGATCAGCCTGCCAAAGATCATCGATACCTTTTATAACCACACTTAATCTGTCAAAGTTTTTTCTAGATGGTTTGTGAATTTCTTCTATAATGTCTTCTCTAACACCTTTACCTTCTTCTAGTCAATCAGGCTTTTTAACGATTTGAGTTTTAGTAACACCACATACAGAACAAATAACTTTCTTTAGGTATCTTCCATTCTTTGTTTGTTCAATTCTAATGGTATCTTTCTTCGTATCTGTCAATTTCTTACACTTAACACAATACATCCTGTTTATTATATAGAAAATCAATAACTATCGCTGTTTAATATTATGCTATCAACATTCTCACCATCATCATCACTATCTTCATCTTCTCTTTCTACATGCATAAGAAGCAATAGTAATTTACCATGTATCAGATCAGAATCTTTTGATGGTCTAACTGCTAAATTATCATTTGTATTAAAGTGCAATGGAAAAGTTTCAACTAGAGAATCATTTAAATATATATCTATATAATACGTATTGTAAGATGACTCTATATGCATTATCCTACCTTTATAAAGAAATTTGTATGTGATAGATAGATTATGTATTAAAAAGAACGAAGTTTCAACATTTTCTGATATCAATCGACTATGAAGCTCTATAACATGACTCCGTTTGATGAAGTTAAGCTCTTCTTTCAACATAGCAATATCTTTTCTCACAACTGTACTATCTAACTCTGATGTCATTTTAACATTACCAAAGATATCCATATTTATTATGTAGCAAACGTCCTTAGGAAAGCTCTCTTTCTATGTACATTACAACAAACAATAATTGCCCTTCTTAAAATAGCTGAATTTTTACTTGGTTTAATTGTAATTATATCACTCTTGTTAAAGTTAATAGGTAAATTTTCAATCAAAGTATCACCCAAATATATCTCTAGAAAGTATTTATCCAAACTTAACTCCATATGCATTATTTTCCCATTATAGAGAAATTTGTAACCATTAGAGAGATTAAATATTCTAAAGATTGGCTCCTTAACGTTTTTAGCTCTCAATCGACATAATAGAGGTATGGTTTCTTTCTGCATAACCAATCTAGTAGTATCCATTCTAATCTTTAGAAAATCTTCTTTCTTTATGTATATGTCTTGTAACGTTTCTAATGCATCTTCAAATCGTTTTCTATCGTTCTCTAATTGGGCTTCTATTGACCTAAGTTGACTTACGCTAACAATATCATTTAAATTCTCCAACAATTTTAATTTTTCTTCACTAATATCAACATCACCTTTTCTATCTTTAACATTGCCAAATATATCTATACTCATTTATTATACAGAAAATGTCCATCCTAGTTTTTCAAAACATTTCTTTAACATCTCTAACGCGGGGGCGTTGATTCAACGCCCCTAACTTTTGAAAAATTTCTCTGCCCATCCTAGTTTTTCAAAACATTTCTTTAACATCTCTATTTGTCTAGGTGAGCGTTTAAAATGAATATCAACATGAACATCGTGCTTTTTCAACAGATAGTGCAATACACATTTTAGGTTAATAAAAAATGCTCTTTCTGGATACAGCCCCCTAAAGATCTCGTGTAAGTTTTCGAAGTCGTCTATAAGTGTTTCCTCCATATGTTGTAATTTTAATGGTTTTTGATCGGTAAGGTGAGTGTATTAAATAGACATCATCATAATATTTTGTGTATTTGTTTTTCTTTAGTACTTCTAGAACATCTTTTGTTGATATTAAATCTCTTGGTATATCTCTAAGTTCATCATTTAACACCTTGAGCATCTCTTCGGGGATAATTCTATCCTGTAAAGCTTGCAAGCGAGATAGCTGTAACTTAAATCTTTTTATAGTATCATACCATGGTTTTCGTACGCAAGCAGCTTTCGTTTCTTCACAAGTACTGTAAACCCAACCATTCTCCATGGAACAATCGTCACAAATGTAACTACTCATACCTTTTTTTAATGACTTACTACCACAATAACTGCATTGTAATGGTCTAGAGCTATAATCCGACAACAAGTCCTTTAAGGTAATTATTGGACGTAACTTTCTCAACTCTTCTTCCGTGTACAAAAATTTTGGTATTAACCTTTTCCATAGATCAATAATATTGTATACGTTGTTTTTATCTTTTAAGCCTATCTCGCTAACATCCTGAAAATACTGATAAAAATTATATATATCTAGTGCATCTAGTTCATCCTCATGCTTCTCAAAATAATCTAAAAATCTATTGTGTATAGCTTCCATATTTATCTTAAAGCAAAACTTTTATGTATACAAACCATAAAAGCACTTAATCATTTTTAATCATATACATAACGTCGCTAAAAGAATACCCTTGATTTAGAAGATTTAAAACCTTAACACAAAGATGACCACATATAACTGAGTTAAAGTCTTGTATTCGTTCGTCATTGTAAAGTAAGTGTTCGGTACCAAGATATTGTACCAGTTGTTTAGGAGGAACACCACCATAAGAATCGAACACGTACTTTATGTTTTTATCTTTCCAATAGCATATCCAATGAGTACCAATGTTTTCTGATTTATCAAGGTTAACTATACCACACTCATTTACATAAGGTTTTTGTGGAAGTTCATCACTCATAAATACACCTCTAAATCGTTTTATCTTTAGTTCTTTAGCCAACCTCTCTATATCGAAGTTGGTCAATGGTTTTAGTTTTTTGACTTCTTCGGTTTACCTGCTCCCTGCTTTTCTTCCGTAGCCATATTGTGTCTTTTTTGTTCTTCAAGTTCTTGTTTATTCTTCTTAGCATCCAGTACAGTTTTAGTAATTGCTGCTGCACCACCTGCTAATGAGCCAACTGCTCCTAAAGCTGCTAGAATGGCTGGAATTGTAAATATAAAACCGCCAATATGCTCTTTCTTAATCTTCTTCATTTGTGCAGTAGTTAAAGTTAAATCCATTCCTTTACCTTCTTTAATTTTCTTGGCTTTATCGTTAAGTTGTTTCTTTGTTAATACATGATCAATATTTAAATCCTTTAGTTCGTTATAAGGAACACTAAACATACAACCTTTAATAGAACACATCTTCCTATTTATCTAAGAGAAAATCTTGGTTTGTAAAAGTACAGTTGTTGTTGCTCCACCAAAATCAATTAAGGAATCATTCTCATCTGTTATCCTTATCTCAAAATTGTCAACCTTGTCTTTGGATATAGGGAAAAATAATGGATAAGTAGGCTCGTAAATAATACAATGTTTGAACTCAGCATCTGTTTTGAATGATGCTAAAATTCCTGTTTCTCTATGTGTGTATTCTGTATCTTTCACAAACATGCCATCTGCTATATTACAGTGAACATTTATAGTATCAAACGGATGAAACTTTGGCAACTTACTTCCAATGTATGTTTTGTTCTTTTCTAAAACTTCAAAAACATTAAACCCGAGGACAGTGCCTATACTCCCAATTGTAACATCATTACTATCAGTTTCAATTTTAACTCTATTTCTTAAATGATCTTCTGATAATGTTATGTTGATGGATTGAGATTTTAAATATTCATTAAGACTGTTTAAGCTGTATTGCCCTTCTGGTATAAAAACTTGTCTATCACCATATGAGAAACTTTTTTTTGTGTTGTTATGTTTGGTGTCAGATATGTACTGTAAAACCCAACTAGTCCTATACTTAAATAGTTGCTCTTGTTGTCTAATTCGTAATGGAGCTTCTTCTTTAAAACAGAAGTATCATTCGTTAGCTTAAATACCTTAGCCATTTATTATATAATAAATGAATGAATTTGATTTACCTAGAGATATTCCAAGAGAGGAAGTAATCAAGTTAATAGAAGATGTCATTCGAAAGTTAGAATGCAGTTTAAAGAAGAAAAAGAGAAAATTACGAATTGTTAAATATGCATACTACACTTTGATCACGTTGTCGGTTATACTTTCTGCGACAACTGGGTTTATTAATATTTTTATACCTGTAACAATTTACTCGATATTAACAACGTCTCTTGCAACTGGAAGTGCTATAATAACAGGTTTGTCTTCGAAGTTAAACATAAGCAAAAGAAAAGACGAATATAAAACCATTGTCACTTGTATTAACTCATTTAAAGAACAGTTAGAGATGATAATAACATTAAATGGTGAAATGGATAGCCAATATATAAAAGATACGTTGCTTAAGATCAGAGAACAACTTAAAGATATAAGATCATAAAAGGTGCCCCGCTGTATTCGAATGTCCAAAATTTTCTTAAGGGTGAGCAAAACGCTCACCTTACAGTTTGTCCTCAAACTGTTTGAAAGGGGTCGAGTGCTGGTGGCCCCCTGATTTTCTCTATAATAAATGAGTAAGAAAACTATTAATTGGGATGTAAAAGAGATGATAAAAGAAACAACAGCTAAGAAAAGAAATGGAGAGCTTATACCTGATGATATTCGTTGTCTTATCGTAGGTTCGTCGGGGTCTGGTAAAACGTTTTTGCTATTTAACTTCTTATTACAGCCAGGTTGGTTAAACAATAATTACTTCTACATATATTCTAAAAGCATGAGTCAGCCAAAGTATGAGCAGTTAAAAGATCGATTTGAAAAGGCAGAACTAAAGTTTAAGAAGCAAATAGCAACGTTCTTAAGCGGTAATGATTCTATTGTACCTATTGATGAATGTGAAGAATACTCTGTTGTTGTGTTTGACGATTACATTTTGGAGAATCAAGATACTGTTAGAAATTACTTTACAAGAGGTAGACATAGACATTTAGACTGTTTCTATCTTGCACAAACATATTCAAAAGTACCTAAACAGCTTATAAGAGATAACGTCAACTTCCTATGTATATTCAGACAAGATGATACTAATCTTAAACATGTGTATAATGAGTTTGTTGGAGGAGATATGTCTTATGATAAATTTAAAGAGTTGTGTTCAAAATGTTGGCAAGAAGATTATGGTTTCATAGTAATTGATATGACAAGGAAGGTAAACAATGGTAAGTATAGGAACAAGATAAAACACTTCTTGAACGTTTGATGTTTATTGACATTTGACGTTATAACGTTTGACGTTCTTTGACGTTTATTCACGTTTATTGACGTTCTTTGACGTTCATTGACGTTCGTTCGTTTGCTATACAATAAATGGATGAGAAAGAAATTGATAAGAATATTAAGTTGAAGGAGTTCTTGATAAAGGGCTTCAAATCTTGGAAGAAAGAAAGAGCAGGTATATACGATAAATTTAAGACACAAGAACAGCCTGTAATTGATGCTATTCAAAACTTAGGAAGTGAGATCAAAGAAGTAGCAGAACAAAATAAAAATCTAATAACTGAACTTGTTCCAGTTGCACATAAGACGGTCTCAATAGATCCCAGTCTATTAGAAACACATAGAAAGATAACTTATGATAGTTCTCCAAGTATTAGTGATACGCCTATAACGGGAGAAATAAAACAAATGAGGAAACAAATTAAAGACAAAGTGGAAGGAGTAGAACCTTTAACAACAGCACAGTCATTTGGTAAGATTGCAACGAAATATTATAGTAAAAGAAATGATACTGTGTTTGGAATAAGAACTGTAGAAGAAGATGGAAAAATAATAAATAAGATAGGAACTTTGGAAGTTAAAGTGAATGGTGATGATTTGATAATTAATGGTAAAACTTATAAAGGAACAGAAGGTCTATGGGAATTGTTAACGACGAATACTAATAAAACCATTGAAGATTATGATGATGATGATTTTGAACAGTACAAGGAAATAATAATAGACTCAGATGCTGCCTTCCAAAAATATAATCGATATAAAAAGGTAGCGTCTAGTAGAGGATCAAAGTACATTAATATTATCAAGCCTATTTGGGATAATTATATTAAACCAACTTTACCACCAACTCCTAAAAAGAACACGACACCTAAAAGGACTGGTGAAGGAATTAAACAATATACAGAGATACCTAAAGAATATATATGGATGGATGATGTCAGAAAGTTAATTGATCGGTTAATAGTTATAGATAGAGAAGAAAAGGCTGGTAATCATAACTTTTACAATGAAAGTAGGTATAGTGAGTATGATTAATAATAAGCTTTCACAATTTATTCCTAATGATCCAAAAGGTATAGGTTATTTGATTAAGATCTTAAATACGTTACCACCATGATTCTGGAATGATGAGAAGCTTGGGAAAGGATTAGTAAATGATTTGATTAATAAGCTCCCATTTGAATTACATATTCCAGGTTTCAGATTTTGCGGGCCTGGGACTAAGCTTCAAGAAAGGTTAGAGAGAGGTGATGAAGGTATTAACCCATTAGATGAGGCTTGTAAAGAACACGATATATACTACAGAGACAATAAAGATACAGAGTCGAGACATATTGCAGATAAGGAACTGGAGACTAAAGCATGGAAAAGAGCATTTAGTAGTGATGCGCCAATTGGTGAACGATTAGCTGCTTTTGGGGTTGGTACTGCTATGAATGCTAAGGTTAAGTTGGGATGGGGATTATAAGAGCGGTGAATTGGCGCTCTTAACTTCTGAAAAATTTTTCTTATCTTCTTCGTCTACATGATCTTGTGTTATTATGTATGAGTCTTTTATGGGTATGTTCCATAAAAGCGCCAAAGGGGAGTTTTAACCACCACCCCCTTACAGAACGTTCATCCTCAAACAGTTTTTATCAACGATGTTTCAAGATTTTCTTTATAATAAATGGATAGTGTTGAGAGTTACGAGTTTCAGAGTTTTAAAGCTAACACAAGAACATTTAATAATTTGAATGAAGCTAACAAATATATTGAGTTCGATTTCGACGTGGGTGATGGGTTCGTACATCCACACAAAGCAGATTGTCATATGACTTTTGAAGTTGTTGGTGCATCAGCTGGAGGAACATTTGGTGCAAATGATACTATAAAACTTGTAGATAACTTCTTCCCATTCTTCTTCTCTCAAATTGAGGTTAGAAAGCATGGAGTTGTTATAGATAAGGTTGAGCTACCTGGGATAACATCTACAGCTGTCGGAACATTAAAGATTTCCAAGCCAGATGTTGAATATTTAAAACAAGCAGGATTTGAAACAGATGATAAACTTGGTCTAAGAAAGAACTTTAGTGTTTTGTACCCATTAAGATTAATTCCAGGCTTTTTAAGTGATTATAAAGAGGTTATGTGGAAAGGTGGATTGAGAATAACATTTACAAAAGCTAACAACAATAACGATGTTTTGTACAAATGGGCTGGATCAGGAGCAGCTCCTCATGATGGAAAAATAACAATAAAAAGTATGGAGATAAGAATGCCTATTGTTGAATACGAATCTAATTACGAAAACAAGTTAAAGTTGAATATTCTTAGAGAACCAAAAATCATGTTTTCATTCCATACTTATCAATGTGTTCAGAACACTGTTGTAGGTTCTTTCTTGGAGTTTGATGTTACTACTCAATTTAATTCTAGACAATTTGATATGCCTGATTTCGTAGTTGTAATGTTCCAAACTGATAGAAGTTGCAAACAAACAGCAGATGCAAGTAAGTTTGATCATTGTAAGGTAAAGAATATCTATCTTAAGAATGGGAGGAATGAGGCATTTCCAATAGAATAAAGAAACATAGATATTGCTAACAAGGACTATTTCAAGATGTACGAAGATTATACTGCGTTTAAGAGAATAACATGTGGCAACACCGAAATGTACTATGCCCCTAAAGAGTTTATAGATAACAGACCAATGTATGTGATTAATTGTAGTAAGAGGAAGAATGTATCGGTAAATGAAAGAACAAACATAAAGATCGTGGTAGACTTTGCAGAAGTTGTGGCTGCTAATACTATATGTTATGCGATTTTAATTGGGAGAAAGAACTTTACATATGATCCTAAGAATGAGAAAGTAGTAGAAGAGTTTTAGATAGTAATTTTCACTGTCCTTAACTCCTAACCTTGCTTTATAGACTTAGTCTATCAAGCGCTTAATCAAACTTCAACACGCTAACGAAAATGAACCACTTGAGCCTTAAACAACCATAAGATAACCAGTTATCATGAGTGTATTTAAATTTCAAGACCAAGAGCTTCTAACTGTGATCGATGATAACGGAACTATATGGTTTAAGGGTAAGGACGTTGGGGAGATTCTTGGATATCAAAACACCAGAGACGCTGTAAACAATCACGTTGATATTGAAGACAGGCGCGAGTTTTAAGTCTTTTACAGACGTCGGGAAAATCGACGGCCGCTGTGATGGTAAAGCAATCTTCATCAACGAGTCTGATCTATTTAATTGTATGTTTGTATTGTTTACGGAAGTTTTCCATAAACGAAATTAACAAAAATGATTAAATATTTTTTAGTGAAGATAAAAATTGAAGATTGATTTTCTATATAATAAATACCATGGCAAAACACTTTGATTTTTTAAACAATCTTGAAAGTCTTGAGCAGAAACAGGTTATTGGATTAAGAGAATTAGAATTAAATACGGAATATAAAATTGTAAAAATGGAAAAAATTAAAACTAAATTTGGAAAGAGCATATTAGCCGAATGTGAGAAGTTTAAGATTTTTCTTCCACCTAGATTTACAAAACACTTAACAGATAAAATGATTGATGAGATCGTTAAAGATGGAATACAAATCAAATACACTGGTCTAAAAGGTAATTATCCAACTGTTGAGTTCTGTATGTAAATCCAAAAATGAACGAAAATGAACAAAAATATGTTGTCAGAACCAAAAAATAAAGTGTTTAGAAATGGATCCTCAAAAAAGTTTATTCTTACCAATAACTTTAATGTAATTGTGAAAAATGTGCAAACCGAAGTTCAAGTAGTTTTTGATATCAACGGCTGTCTATTCAGTTTGAATTACGATCAGTGGACAGTGTTTAAGAAATCATTGTTTTCTATAGAGAACGATGTTAACAGAAGATTCCATTATCAGTATCCGAACTTGTAATTTTAAGTATGTTTTAAGTGTTTTTATGGTAATGCCATAAAAGCTAAGACCTTTGGATATACAACTCAGCTATTGCATGCTTTCAAATCTAGAATGTGTGGGGAGAAAAAGAGAAATACATTTTATATATGCAACACTAACGCGCGCATGTGGCATATTTTGGAACTAAATAGTGGTTCTGTCGACAAGGCTGCTGTGTAACAGCGCAACATTCTTCGCTTGGATTCTGATCGTTACGAATCGTTACGAGAGAAAAGTTTAGCGAAGGATACAGCGCCCGAGATATGTTTAGCTGTTAATTTCAATACTAAGTATATGAGAGGCGACGTATATGCCGCCGTTAATCATTCTCTCTCTCTGTTTTCTATTGCATAAACCTCTCTGTCGTTCAGAGCTGATGGGAAGGAAAGAGAGAGAGAATGAGAGAGAGAAAAAAATTGGCAAGCGTCCAAGTTCTACTTCCTCCTTCTTCTTTGCTATATATGTATATGTGTGCTCTACAGCTGATATTGTAAATGTATGTGTGTGCGATTGAGCGAGAGTGCATATACATATATCTGTAGTATGCAACATAGTAAACTTTATCTTCTTATAATTCAGTTATTTTTGAACCAATTTACACTAAACAAAAACTATTTTTTCAATCAAAGACAGCGCTATAAGTTGTAAGTTTTAGATGTAAGTTTTAGATATAAGTTTTTATGATTTTAAATGTCATAAAAGCATATGCGATCTCACTTGGGGGTATCCTTCTGTGTTAAAGTACAATGGTCAGTGGCGGATTTGTAATTTTGTTAGTCAGGGGGGGAGGGGGAAAGTGCGCTAGTAGTTAGGTATACAATCTACTGTACGTGATGAAGAAAAACGTACAGTAAAAGATAAGAGTGGTAAGAACTTTACAGAAGTATCAGTATTACTTTGAATCAGTATTACAAACCTTTGTTAACTAGTGTTATTGATGTGTTCTCGAAATATGAGTTTGCTGTCCCTGTTAAATATAAGAGTGGTAAGAACTTTACAGAAGTATCAGTAAGAACTTTGAATCAGTATTACAAATTAGAAAACCTTGTAACTTACAACTGATCAAGGTAAAAAAATTAAAATAAAGATTTTAAGCAGTTGATGACGGAATATTTATAGTGGTAAAAAAGCTTCCATCCTAGAACGCTACAATAGACGTCTTGAACATAAATTGTTGAAAAAGTTTATTAGCAAAGAAATTATAAATGGACAGATGTATTACCAACATTAGTTAACAAGTATAATAATAAAGTACTGCGCTCCGCAATGAAATGTTCGACTATACTGTAACTTCCACATTTTCATTAACAACTCAGTTTTCTTAATATATTATCGCTTCTGTGTTCTTTCCTTGAAAGCAGTGTGGTAGTGAATAATTATTCGTAATTGCGGAGAACAAATACACCAAAATAAGAAAATTATAAGCAAAAAACACTTTATTCTTATGAAACCTTAGTCTGTGAAATAATTATAGCGAATATCCCGGGGTAAATTATAGCGAAAATGACTCGACACAGTGAACAGGTATAATGATCACTCACTAATATTTCAAGTTATTGAACAAAAACATGAACTGAACAGTCAACTATGCATTTCAGCGTTGAAATCTTCGATTCACACTTCATGAACAGTTCCAATATGCAAAATCAATCAATATCTTAAGTTGAAATTACTGAAATAGGGAGAAAATGACTTTAAAATTTAAAGTGTGAACCTTCAGTTGCAGACATGTATTAGAAATATTACATCGTATAATTTAATAAGTTTTCTCAGTGGTCAAGCATGAGTAGGTGTGGGATGGGGATTCTGCGCCACCTCATCATTTCCAATAACAATCTAGCACACCATCAATAATAAAAGCGCACTCCTAATAAAAATAGCGCATCCCCCTACCTCCAAATAACTTCTAAACTACCCCTAATAATTTCTACCTCACTCCCTATTTCCAAATAACTTCTATCACCATATCAAATAACTTCTATCTAACTCATAATAACTTCTAATGCATTCTATCACTAAATCTAGTTACAAAAAATCACTAAATCTGGTTACAAAAAAGTCACTAAATCTAGTTACAAAATCACTAAATTTAGTTACAAAATCACTAAATCTAGTTACAAAATCTAGTTATAACCGGTTTTGACTTCAAAAATCACTAAATTTCGTTACAAAATCTGGTTATAGCCGGTTTTGATTTTAAAAATTACTAAATTTGGTTATAAAAAATCACTAAATCTAGTTACAAAAACAAAAAAAATCACTAAATCTAACAACATTTAACAAGAATGAACAATTGCATTTTAAACTCTGATACATACTCTTTTAAATGCCGTTTGAATTATCAAAATCGGATAAAAAATAACGAATTTAGCATTTTGCCGCCTGTATTTATACAACCCAACACAGCACAGAAGGTTTGTCCACACACACATTTACAATTGAGTTTGCTTGAGAGAAGGAATAGCATATATGTACATGAGATTTACGATAATTCTCCTTCTTTCTTTCTTAGCATGGGAACGTGACTTGCTTACATCATCATACACTCATCCACACTCACATTCTCTTCAGTCAACCGGAGCAGCAACATTTTTTTTAGTAGTCAAGCAGTATATGGAAAGTGTAATAATAACAACACCAAAACTGTCACGTCACTTTAGCTAGTCACGTTATGCAGTTACAATTTTCTCTCTCTTCACAGTCGAAAAATTTTTAAACTTTTTTAAACTTCTTAGTTGTAACGTGATGATTTTTACTTTCGCGTGACAAACAGGGTTGGAAACTAATTCTTTTTAACATATTTTTCCAGAATTGTTAAAATTATGAATTAAGCTCTGAAACTATTACAAATGAACTAGTACCAAATAAGGTAAATATGATAATTTTTTTGGAAACGATAACCAACCCTGTTTTAATGGCGTACTCGAGGGATGTTATTTTTTTAAGTCGTTATAACTTTGTTGTTTATTAACCGATTTTCAAAATTCAAACGACAAATGAATACTAATAACATAACCAATTTTCAAAAATGCATAAATGGTTGCATAACCCAAAGGATACTTTTCCCTTTTTCAATATCTCCACAAAATTTCAACAAATCGAAAAAATAAAAATACTATCATAATTAGAAGACTTTTTTAAAGAATAACATTTTCCCAAAAACTCAAAAATAAACCCGTAAAAAATTCCCGAAATTTTGAATTTGCTATAACATCGTCAAATATTAACCGATTTTCAAAATTCAAACGGTAAATGGTTTCTATTTTTTATAATTTTTTTCTAACGCGTTACTGGTTGCCTATGTCTAAGGATAAAATTACAAAAACAACTTTTATGACTTAAAAATATAAATTTTATCTAAAACTAAACTATACATAAAAGTTAATTAAATTTACCTAAAACTAAACTATACATAAAAGTTAATTAAATATGACCTAAAACTAAACTACACCACACATAAAAGTTAATTAAATTTACCTAAAACTAAACTATACATAAAAGTTAATTAAATTTTATCTAAAACTAAACTATACATAAAAGTTAATTAAATTTTATCTAAAACTAAACTATACATAAAAGTTAATTAAATTTACCTAAAACTAAACTATACATAAAAGTTAATTAAATTTACCTAAAACTAAACTATACATAAAAGTTAATTAAATATGACCTAAAACTAAACTACACCACACATAAAAGTTAGTTAAATTTACCTAAAACTAAACTATACATAAAAGTTAATTAAATATGACCTAAAACTAAACTACACCACACATAAAAGTTAATTAAATTTACCTAAAACTAAACTATACATAAAAGTTAATTAAATTTACCTAAAACTAAACTATACATAAAAGTTAATTAAATTTTATCTAAAACTAAACTATACATAAAAGTTAATTAAATATGACCTAAAACTAAACTACACATAAATACATTTTAACTATATCTTATAATGCCCCCAAGCTAATGTACTTATACCACCCTCTAGTATATATCTTTTATCATCATTCGAATCTAAAGCTAATTTATTTACAGCTATGGTATACACATCATGCTTACAACTTCGAATTAGATTTATATTTTTGTATGTTTTCACATCATTGAATAGGGTTTGCTTATAATCATCAAATTGTAACTCTTTTGATACTACACATTTTGTTATTCCTTTTTTCTTTTTTCTTCTCTTTATTTTCAACTTTAAAGGCATACATCTTTGATCTTAACCCAATAAATTCTGTCATTATTTTACCATTGTTTTCATCCTTCATCTTTCCTAATACTTTTTTGTTTACTAATGGTATTTCATTTGATTATCCTTTCCATATTCACTTGTATCAAATAAATCAACCATTTCTTTTAAGTCTTTGTAGAAATCATCTGTATTAATTTTATATATAAAACTATCAGTATCCATATAACATAACCCTATATCAATATCATATTTAGGTTTCATAATGTTGTAATGGAAGTCATACATTAATAGTTTTGACAAATCTAGCACACTCATACCAACATATATAGGTTTGTTGAAGGTCAATTTTTCTTTTTTCATATGTATCGCACACAAATCTTCAGTAAATATTGTTCTATAATCAAAGTTCGGTTTCGCTATTAACTTTTTCACCCTCATTGGATCACATTCTAAAGTAATTGATGGCCTCTTTCTAATGTTTTCCATTGTTTTACCAAATACACTATTATTCATTAACTTGTAAAAATCTTTCTCGAAATTATTCTTAGCTTGTGTTCTCATATTTGTATTTAGATCAATATATTCCTTTAACCAGTTTGATTGCTTGAACTCTAATACTCGGTAAATTTTCTTTAATATCATTCCAAGTGACATATATAATTTTAAATTTCTATAGTGAATAACATATCTTTCTTTATTGTAAAGCGTTGTTAATAATTTTGATTGTTTCGATCCTGGTGGGCACATATTTTCTGGAGCTAATGGTAGATCTGTATGTTTATCATGTAAGTATTCTGGATATTCTAAATCAACTTCTAATATGTAACCAGTTTCTGAATTATCTGGAATATTCATTATGTTTATGTAAGGTTGAACCCATTTAAAGTCTTTGTAAGGCATGTATTGACTCATTGCCCATCCATATAAATTATTTGCATCTAGATAAGCTAAGTACTTTGAAGGTTTGTCTTTGTTATAACTTTTCATATACTTATTATTTGCTTTTACATACCTCTTACTACATTGTGAAATTCCACCTCTTATACCTTTTTCAATCATTAATATTTTGTCATAGTCAGTTAACATTTCTAGTTCGATTTTAGTCACCTTTAACATTGAATCCCATGATAAACCAGGAGCAGTGAAATACCAAGCAGGATCTAAACCATATGCCTTTAAACATACATCTCTAAAATTTTCAAATACATCGGCTTATATTAATACATTTGTAATGTTATAAAGTTCTGTATATTCACCTAGATTTTTAATATTGAATGACTTCCAAACATTTTTCGCATCCTCATAATCTTCATCACTGATGTGGGTGTTAGTAAGTTTATTAAAGAACATTTCTTTTGAAGGTAGTTTTGTTTCTTCTAATCTTTCAATTGAGTCAATATAATCATATGGGTACACACTTTTTAATTACTAAATCTAATAAATCATAAGTGAAATACTTTGACGTTTCTCTATATTGTTCTTTTGTAAGGTTATTTGCTAGTTCTGCTAAACCCCTTGACATAAACCTAAATGAATCTAGAAATCGTAAATTAATTCCATTCTTTTTATCAACCTTCACATATTTCGAGTATGTTATATATTTTTCTTCATTGTTTGCAATTAGTTTTACTTCATTCTTATCATAAGCAAGTTCTTTAACAAATAGGTGAGTATCATAACCACTTAAATTGTGAATAAATACTGGAATGAAATTAGGATTTCAATAGCTTAAGTTACAATAACTGTGAGCTGCACCTCTAAACTTTCCAGTTAAATGATCATGATCTCTTACTTTTGCTTTATTTATATTTATATTTTTCAAACATTTACCTAATTCATGTTTCCATTCTTCTAATTTTTCAACCATGCTATCATTATTTTTAGCGAATTTTATTTTCTTATTTAACACATTTATGTGTTTTTCAATTGCGGGTGGTAAATCATTCAAGTTTTTCTCACATATATGACAACTATTGGAATTATTATATAACTCTTCCTCATCTTTAGTTAGGTTATTCATTTCAACTCTTTTGTTATATATTTTCTTTATTTCTATTGCTTCTTGTTTTAACTTCTCCACAAACACCTTTGCAGCATCTAAACCAATATAACTAACAGGCCTTTTATACACACCATTTGAGTATTTGATGTAATTACAGAAACTCATTGGTAAATGCTTTTGATACTTCACAGTTTTAGAACAATTATGATCTACTTCCATTTTACATAACAAGCATTCAAAATCGGCATATATCGCAAATGATACCCTTAATGATGTATTATAATTTTGGAACTTTATTGGATTGTCATATGGTTTTGGAAGTTCTATTCTAACAGATTCATGCTCCTTACAATATAGTTCATGTTCTTGTAATTGTATCTCATTTCTAAAATGTCTTGTTAAACACCTATCACAAGAGTATAATTTTTCCTTATGCTTTGTTACTTGACTTCTTATTAATCTTGATAAATCCTTTATCCAACAAAAGTGATCATTATTTTCATCTTTTACATATAATAAATTGATGTGTTTATCCTGCTTATTTTTTGTGATTTGAAGTGGGTATATATTATATTCATCATCATAGGTATACACGTTAATGGATATGTTACTTCTTTTTTCAAACTTTACTATATCTTTTAATTGTACAGGAAATTCAATACCCTTACAATATTTCTCTTGTAATTCATCCACAATTTCTGTATAGTTTGAAGGCCGTTGAGGATGTGATTGGTGATCTATAGGTTTTAAATAACATGCAATAGAATATAAGAAACATTTATTATCTTTATTTTGAACATTAATCACTGCTTTTTTATCTTTAATTGGTTTAGGAAGGTCAATATAGGAAGAAGCTCGTAATGGTACATATTTATTTAATCTGATTTCTAAATATTTAATTTGATGTAATGACCATCCTGAACCTCTTCCTTGAAATTCCTCCATGTCTCTACATAGTTTTTGTTTAGCATTGGTTATATATTCATCTAAGTCAGTTGATTGTAATATTCTTTCATTCATTGTTTTAAAATTGCGTTCTTGTACTTCTTTATCTTTAATATAATCACAAATGAATACAAGGTTGACTTTTAATGGATGGTGCTTTAATTCTTCCTTGATTTTGTTAATAACTACTTTCCCACTTATATTTAAAAACTTCACTGGATCTTTATATCCTCCTATGTTTTCGATTGTGACAGTTTGTAATCGTTTCTGTATTGCTGTTTCCTTTGTTTGTACTTTAATTTTTATTCGTTGTGGTTTGGATTCTTCAAAAACATCTTGTTTAAATGGAAATATGTTTCTAATTAGTGATCTGTTTTGTTCATCTTCATATTTTATAATACGGTCAATAAGTTCAGCCTTTCTTAGTTTAGAATAACCTTTTATCCCCTTCCTTTTACAATGTTTTTTTAGTTCATCAACTTTCATTGTGTATATAACTTTCAATTCATCTGGTTCATTTTGATATTGTTCGATTTTTTTGATTAATTCACTCTTATTTAAAGAACTATAGTTACGGATTTTCTTGACTTTACATATTTGTTTTAGTTTTGTAATTGACATCTCCTCACCAGTAAAATTAACATTATTCATACTCATTTTATATGGAAAAACACTGTATCATAATTTTATATTCACTAAATTTTTTAATTCATTTTCATAATATTTTTATACCAACATTAGCAACTTATTTTTCTAATACAGCTGTTAATGTCGACATAAAAAAAATGATACAGTGTTTTTCCATATAAAAACACACCTTATATGAAAAAACACTGTATCGTTTTTTATATTCACCAGATTTTTTAATTCATTTTCATAATATTTTTCATGTTTAAACAAATTAAATTACATTACAACATTTATAATATTATATTATTTTTATTTATTTAATTATTATGTAAATTATTAAACCCTAACCATTTAATAAACTCTAATTATTTAATTATTATGCAAATTATTTATTTAATTATTAATGCAAATTATTAAACCCTAACCATTTAATAAACCCTAATTATTTAATTATTTAATTATTATGTAAATTATTAAACCCTAACCATTTAATAAACCCTAATTATTTAATTATTATGTAAATTATTAAACCCTAATTATTTAATTATTATGTAAATTATTAAACCCTAATTATTTAATTATTATGTAAATTATTAAACCCTAACCATTTAATAAACACTAACCATTTAATAAACAATTTATACCTTTTATGAAATAACATTTATAATATTATATTACTTTTATTTAATTAACTATTATACAAATTATTAAACTCTAACCATTTAATAAACAATTTATACCTTTTATGAAATAATCATAAAAGATAACATTTATAATATATTACTTTTATTTATTTAATTATTATGTAAATTATTAAACCCTAACCATTTAATAAACCCTAATTATTTAACAAACACGTTATTACCTTGTATGAAAATATTCATAAAAATTAAACACATTAAATTTACACTACAACATTTTCTTTATCTATCCAACTATTATGTGAATTATCAAACCCTAACCATTTAACAAACACTTTATTACCTTTCTTTCTCAATATTTTTTCAACCAAATACTCATCCTTATATTTAGTTTTCAATAATTCTGGTTCATAAAATCTTCCTTTAACTTCTTCATTGTTTAAATCTTTAATTTTATATGTTGGTGGATTAGATGGTATAAATTCATTAATAACAAACACTTCTGTTGACCAATTTGGTGTATATCCTTTTTCAAACAAACCTTTAATTTTACTTATACGAACATAATCACCAATCTTATACTTTAGCTTAACAGACTTATATTCTTTCTTATACACTTTTTTCAATATCACATGCTCATTTTTCTTATTCACTTCTACAGGTTTCATGCCAATTGTTCTATGTACCTTGTTATTATATTCATCAACCAAACCTTGCAATATTTTTAACCACTTATAATTACCTTGAACAGTAAATTTCTTCCACATATTTTGTTTAAGTGTTTTGTTAAATCTTTCAACAACAGAAGCTTTTTTACCACTATATGTTGAGTAATGATGGATATTGTTTTTTCCCATCAAATCTTCAAATTCTTTATTATAAAACTCTTTACCTTGATCAGTTTGTAAGTTATTAGGTTTTCTTACTTTTAACACTGATTCAAATGCTTCTGTAACATTTTTACCACTCTTATCTTTAACAGGAACAGCAAATGCATATTTTGAAAACACATCTATAATCGTTAGCAAATACTTATACCCTTTATTTAATTTTGAAACACCTTTTAACACACCACTATCCATTTCCACAAGATCTGCTTGCCATAAATCATCTATACCTTTAACAATAACACTTAACCTAGGATAATTTTTTCTAGATGGTTTATGAATTTCTTCTATAATGTCTTCTCTAATACCTTCACCTTAATATAGTCAATTAGGGTTTTTAATGAATTGGGATTTATTAGTACCACATACAACACATATACCTTTCTTAACATATTTTCCATTCTTTGTTTGTTCTATTCTAATGTTATCTATTTTTGTATCTGCTGATTTCTTACACTTAACACAATACATCATACTATTTATTATATGGAAAATTATTAACCTCAATCTATAATTGAAACACTATATCAACTAACATCGCTCTAAAAATCAACCTAATTCAAACTATAATTCAACTAACAATATAATTCTAAAGATTAGCCTAATTCAAACTATAATTTAAGCATATGTTTGTTTGATGCTGTTGTCGATATTTGATGATTAAGACTATAATTAACGGGTGTTGATATTTGATGATTAATACTATAATTAACAGGTGTCGGTATTTGATGGTTAATACTATAATTAATGCTGTTGTTGATTAATACTATAATTGATCATGAACTTCAATCTATAATTCAATCTATAATCAATCTATATAATAACTTCTACAATTCAAACACTGTTCATCTATATAATTTAATCAATATAACATTCTATAACTTAATCTATAATTCGAACAATAATTCAATCTATATAACAATTTATAATTCATCTGTATAATTCAATTTAGAATGTTGTTATATAGATTGAATTAGAATGTTATTATATAGATTGAATATAGCAAATGGTTTTATGAAAGTTCTCTTTCTATATACATAATAACTTGCAATGGTTGGCCTTCTTCCATAGCTGAATTCTTATTTGCTTGAAACATAATTATATCACCCTTTTTAATGTTTACAGGTAAATTTTCAATCAAAGTATCACCTAAATATATCTCTAGAAAGTATTTATCCAAACTTAATTCCATGTGCATTATTTTCCCATTATATAGAAATTTGTAACCATTAGAGAGATTAAATATTCTAAAGATTGGTTCCTTAACATTTTTAACTCTCAATCGACATATTAGGGGTATAGTTTCTTTCTGTATAATCAATTTAGTAGTATCCATCCTAATCTTTTGAAAATCATCTTTCTTTATATATGTGTCTTGTAATGTTTTTAATACATCTTCAAATTTGTTTCTATCACCTTCCAATTGGCTATTAACATTAGTATTTATTAAATCTAGCTGTTGTAAAGTTACTACATCATGTTGGTCAATTGCATCACTTACATTAACAAGTCTTTTGTTTTTGAAATCAACCCATGTTATATTTGATGTAAAAACTTCACTTACATGATTGAGGTTTGTAGTCCTCCTTTTAGTATTACCAAAGATGTCCATATTTATTATATAACAATTCAAATTATTTAATAGCAAGTAAAACAGTTATACGAGCTCCACCAAAATCAATCAAATCACCATTTTCATCTTTAATTGAAACTTTAAAATTATTAAATTTATTGTGATGTATTGGGAAAAATATATTTTCATTAGGTTCATATATAATTGGTTCTCTAAACTCTGCATTTGTTCTAAATGTTGCAATTAAGTCTGTTTCGTTGTGTGTTGTATCATTGTGTTTTAAAATCATACCTTCTGCTAAATCACAGTGAATATTTATAGTATCAAACGGATGAAACCTTGGTGGTTTATCTCCAATATGTTCTATGTTATTAGCCAAGTTTTTATCACTAAAACCTAATACAGTATTAATGGTATCTAAGGTTATATCACAAACCTCACTAAATATTTTAACTCTATTTCTCTTCCTGTCTTCTGTAATTTCAAAAGTATCTTTGTATTCATCAGTGTAGAATGGAAGGTTTGATTTAATATATTCTTCTAATTCTTTTAAACTATATTGACCAGGTTGAACTATGGCTTGTCTTGTAACTTCAGGTTCTTCAGTGCAAAACGTTAATTTATTATTTTTTTCTGTAATGTTTGGAGTTAAGTATGTTGTGTAAAATCCTGCAACAGCCACTTCTAAATCGTTTTCAAATGGGTAATGCAATGACATGTTTAATACAGATGAATAACCATTTAAATTAAATACTTTCATTTATTATATAATAAATAATTAAAATGGATAATTGGGATATTAAAGTAAGGTTAACAGAAGAAACGGCGAAGAGTAAGAGGAATGGAGAGTTGTTACCTGATGATATAAGATGTTTAATAGTTGGGCCTAGTGGTTGTGGTAAAACGACGTTAATGATTGATAATTTTTTGTTAGCACCTAAATGGTTAAAATATGCAAATGTTTATATATATTCTAAAAGTTTAAATCAACCTAAATACCAACACTTAATACAACTTTTTCGAGATATTGAACGTAATATTAAAGACACAATAGCAATAATAAAAGGAAACAATGAAGAGATTATTCCATTAGATGAATGTGAGGACTATTCTGTGGTAGTATTTGATGATTTCATATTAGAAGAACAAAATCACGTTAGAGAATATTTTACTCGAGGGCGTCATAAGGGTTTGAACTGTTTCTATCTTGGACAAACATATTCTAAAGTCCCAAAACAATTAATTAGGGACAACTTAAACTTTATTTGTATATTTAGACAGGATAATGTAAATTTAAAACATATATATGATGAATTTGTTGCATCTGATATGTCGTTTGAAAAATTACAATTATTATGTAGCAAGTGTTGGAGTGAAGAACATGGTTTCTTAACAATAGATATGACTAGGAAGGTGAATAATGGTAAATATAGAAATAAAATTAAAGAATTTCTAAAAGTGTGAATTAAACATATATGAATGCAGCTGAACGTATATGTTATGTTATGTTATGTTATGTTATGTTATGTTATGTTTTTATTTTTTTCTTTATATAATAAATGGATGTTAATAAAGCTAAGAAGTATAAAAAGTTAAAAGAAGAACTTATTAAAAGATTTAAGGAAATTAAACAAAGTAATCGAAGTAAGTATGAAAAATTTAAAGAACAAGATCAGCCTGTTATTGATGCAATTAAAGATTTAGGGCAAGATATATCAAAAGTAGCAGAAGAAAATAAAAATCTAATTCAAGAGTTAGTTCCAGTTGCGTATAAAAGTGCTAGAGTGGATTCAAGCTTATTAGAAACACCGCCTATGTATGATAGTTCTATAAATGAAAGTGATACGCCTATAACAGAAGAAATAAAACACATGAAAAAACAAATTAAATATAAAGTAGAAGGAATAGAATCTTTAGCAACAACTCATTTGGGTAAAATTGCCTCAAGATATTATGCAACTAGACATGATAAAAGTTTTGGAACACAACCATATGATGAAGATGGGAAAATTATACATATGATAGGAAATGCGGAAGTTAAAATTCATGGTGATGATTTAGTTATTAATAATCGACATTATACAGGAACAGAAGGTTTATTGGAATTATTGACAAAACATAATCCAACAAATTATAATGATGATGATCTAGAAAAATATAAACAAATAGTAATTGATTCTAGTGTTGCATTTCATAATAATGATCCGAATACAAGAAAACAAAAATCTAGTAAAGGTAAAAAATATAAAGAGATTATCAAACCTATTTGGGATGAATATATAAAGCCAACAACACCTTCAAAAAATACACCAAAATCTGGAGAAGGAATAAAGGTATATATCGAATTATCAAAAGAATACATATGGATGGATGATGTGAGAAAACTGATTGATCGATTGATTATTATTGATGGCGAAGAAAAATCTGGAAATAATAACTTTTATAATGAAAAAGTAGGCATAGTGGATATGATTAATTCTAAACTTGCACAATTTATACCTAATGATCCAAAAGGTATAGGTTATTTGATAAAGATATTGAATACGCTGCCACCAAAATTTTGGAATAGTGAAAAGTATGGAAAAGGATTAGTAAATGATTTGATTAATAAACTTCCATTTGAGTTGCATATTCCAGGATTTAGATTTTGCGGGCCTGGGACTAAGTTAGAAGAAAGATTAGAAAGAGGTGATGAAGGTATTAACAAATTAGATGAGGCTTGTAAAGAACATGATATATACTATAGGGATAATAAAGATACAGAATCAAGGCATATTGCAGATAAGGAATTAGAAAATAAAGCTTGGGAAAGAGTTTTTGCTAAAGATGCTAATTTAATAACTGAAAAACTACCTGCTCTTGGAACTGCTTTAATGATGAATACAAAAGTAAGATTTGGTTTAGGTTTATAAGTAATGAAAGTAAGATTAGGTTTATAAGTATTTTTTAGATTTAGGTTTATAAGTAATTTTTAGATTTATGTTTAGATATGTACTTTTTATGGAAATTTTCATAAAAAGCTTTTAATTTATATAATAAATATGCAGTTAAAAGGTTTTGCATTTACGATTCCTAATCAGGAACTTAAACAATTAAATAAAGATCACATTTTAACTAACAAACAACTCAAACAAAAGGAAGCAAAATTAAGTAAAGGACAATGTATGTCTCTATCTCTTTCTATACCACAACTTAAGAAAATAAACAAAGAAATGAAGGGAAATGATAATAAAGTTCATTATGGTGGTTTTATATTTACTATTCCAACGATTTTAGCTTTAATAGGTGCTCTAGGTTCTGTTGCTGGAGGTGCGGCTGCTATTGCTAAGACTGTAGATGATGCAAAAAAGAATAAAATGGAATTAGAAGAACAAAAACGACATAACTTAGCAATGGAAGAAAAACAAGGTGGTAAGCTTTCAAAAAACGTAAACTCCAAAACAGTAAAGAAAAAGAAGAAATTAAACCTTTAAGTAATTTAGATCTAATACAACTTCTTAAAAAACTTAAGATAAGAAACTTTAGAGGTGTATTTATGAGTGATGAATTGTCTAAACAACCGATCAAGAATGAGTGTGGTATTGTTAATTTTGATACGTCTAAAAATATAGGAACGCATTGGATTTGTTATTGGAAAAAAGGAAATAGAAAGTATGTGTTTGATTCATTTGGAGGTAATCCACCAAAAACACTCGTAAAATATCTTGGTCATAATATAGAGTACAATAGCAGCCGTATACAACATTTTAACGAGGTAATTTGTGGACATTTATGCATTACAGTGTTAAAAATGTTTACAGATGGGTATAGTTTTTCAGAAATTATTAGTCAGTTGAATAGGAATAAGGATATTTGGAGAAGTTATATTTAAGTTTTATGGGTTTAATTTATGGGCTTAATTCATAAAACGATTATATTTTTTATAATAAATATGGATAAGATAGAATCATATGAATTACAATCCTTTAAACCTAATCAAAAAACAATCGAGAATTTAAATAAGCCAAACAGGTCTATTGAATTTGATATTGACATGGGTGATGGCTGTATACATCCTTATTATGCTGATATTTATGTAACTTTTGAAATTAGAGGTAGAGATGGTGATGGAGAATATACTACTGGTCAAAATATTAGACTTATTAATAATTTCTTCCCACATTTGTTTTCTCAAATTCAAGTTAGTAAGCATGGTCAGATATTAGATATTATAGATTATCCTGGTTTAACTTCAACAGCTGTAAACACATGTACGATTTCAAAACCAGAGGCAAATCACTATGATGAATGTGGATGGGAAGGAATTACATGGGCAAGAACAGATGAAGAAATAGTGTTTTTGCTCAGACTTTTACCAGGATTTTGTTCAGATTTTAAAGATATTATGTGGAAAGGAGGATTGAAATATACATTTAAAAGAAGTGGTTCTGATGATAATGCATTTGCTATTTGGAAAACAAAAAAGCAGGATGGAACATTTGGGAATGATCAACCACATCCAGGTAAAATTAAGATTACAAATATGGAGTTAAGAATGCCTATTGTTAATTATGAACCTAACTATGCCACCTTGTTAAGATCTAATATGTTAAAAGAAGGTAAGATTCCAATTTCATTCAACACGTATCAATGTTTGCAGAAATCAGTTAGTGGAAAGTATTTAGAATTCGATTTAACCACACAATTTAACTCAAGTGAATTTGATATGCCTAATTTTGTAATTGCCTTTTTCCAAACTGATAGAAATGATAATCAAGAAAGAGATTCAAGCTATTTTGATCATTGTAAAGTTCAGAATATCCATTTTCGTAATTCTAGAAATGAATCTTTCCCATTAGAATCTTTAAACTTAGATTTTGCAAAACATAAGTATTTGAAAGTTTATGAAATGTATACGGTATATAAGCGAGCTACAATTGGAAATACTGAGATGTTTTATTATCCTAAGGAATTTTTAGAAAATAGGCCGATGTTGTAATTAACACAAGCAAGCATAAATCAGTAACTGTAAGTGATAGAACTAATTTGAAACTGACTGTTAATTTTGAAAGTGATGTACCAGATAAAACAATTTGCTATGTTGTTATGATTGGTAAGAAAAATTTAGAGTATGATGTTGAGAAAGAAAAAATAATTGAGAAGATATAAATCAATTATATGTTTATTAGATTTGTTTAGTTTGTAAGTGTTTTTATGATATTATCATAAAAACTTATTTAATAAAATGACTATTCCAGATAACATTCCACGTGAGAATTTAATTGTGTTAATTGAAGATACTATATTAAATCTTGAGAAGTTATTAATGAAAAATAAAAGGAAGTTTAAGAGAATAAAATGTGTTTATATTACTCTTATTACGTTATCAATTCTATTATCAGCTTCTACAGGATTCATCAATGTATTTATTCCTGTTACAGTGTATTCAATTATTACAACTGCATTTGCTTCGACTTCTGCTGTTATCACTGGTCTATCAACACGGTTTAATATAGCTTCAAAGAAAGAATATTATAAAAATATGGTGAATCGAATTGGGATGTTTAAAGATGAGCTTAATGTAATTAAGCTCATGAGTGGCGAATTAACAGATGAAAATGTAAGAGATATTGTTAACAGAATCAATGACATACTTAACGAAATTCGAGGCTATTAGAAACTGATTTTTAAAAAGTTTTAATATAATAAATACGATGGCGAGTCATATTGAACTTTTAAATAAACTTGGAAGTCTTGAACAAAAACAGGTTATTGGATTAAGAGAATTAGAATTAAATACAGAATATAAGATTGTGAAAATGGAAAAGATTAAAACTAAGTTTGGAAAGAGCATTTTAGTTGAATGTGAAGAGTTTAAGGTATTTCTTCCACCTAGATTTACAAAACACTTAACAGATAAAAAGATTGATGAGATCGTTAAAGATGGAATAAAAATTAAATACACTGGTTTAAAAGATAATTATCCAACTGTTGAGTTCTGTATGTGAATCCAAAAAATAATAAAAATGATCAAAAATATGTTGTCAGAAGTAAAAAATGGAGTGAATAGAATGGATCCTCAAAAGAAATTTATACTTACTAATAATTTCAATGTAATTGTTAAAAATGTGCAGACTGAAGTTCAAGTAGTTTTTTTGATATTAACGGCTGTCTATTCAGTTTGAATTATGATCAGTGGACAGAGTTTAAGAAGTCATTGTTTCCTATTGAGAATGAAGTTAGCAGAAGATTCCATTATCAGTATCCGAACTTGTAACTATCAATATACTAATTTGTAAGTATTATGTAATTATGTAGGATTTAGTTAACTTTTATGGCAATTATCATAAAAGTGTTTTTAATTTAATTTTACTAAATTTAGTGATTTTTATAACTAGATTTAGTGATTTTTTTGGTTTTTGTAACTAGATTTAGTGATAGAATGCATTAGAAGTTATTATGAGTTAGATAGAAGTTATTTGATATGGTGATAGAAGTTATTTGGGAAATAGGGAGTGAGGTAGAAATTATTAGGGGTAGTTTAGAAGTTATTTGGAGGTAGGGGGATGCGCTATTGTTATTAGGAGTGCGCTATTATTATTGATGGTGTGCTAGATTGTTATTTTAAATGATGAGGTGGCGCAGAATCCCCATCCCACACCTACTAACATGTTCAGTAGTGCTCTTGAAATTCTAGCATCGAAAGGCAGCAGTTTGAATTGGCCAGTAGGAAGTAATTTTGTTCAATATATGGAAACATTTCTTTAAATACAAAATTCTGTTTTGAAGTGCTTGAAAAAACAGAATCATATGAACTGTCACTTTTCAGGGCCCAGTCACATCTATTAACCCGTTCATCATGTATACTACACGAAGATGTTAACATTGCTATAATGGAAACAGATTTCTGATTTCAATACCAACCTCAAACCAGAAGTCAGAACTGAAAATTATTCATGTTCCTGATACCTATTGCAATGCATATGTGGACAAAGGGAGAGAGACAGAGTATGTGAGAAAGATAGAAAAACAGCATATGCTTGTATTTTTAAATACAACGTAAAAAGTTATTGTAATGCATAATGTGGATTGTTGTAAAGCGACTTGAACGCATGAAGCGACTTAATGTGTATAAAGCTTTTTTGTTGAAAGTAGTAGAAGAAAGTGAGTTCATACCCATTTCGTCATGCAGAGAACGAATTTCCCAGAGCCGCCAGATACGCAATGTCAGATCACTCAGGTACAAGGTGAGAAATTGAGTTTTCCGTTATAGGGGGGTATTCGTTCCCCTTTACGACCCTTTTGTGCCGGAATGTACCGCAAACATTTTCGTTTGTACCACTTCCGGTACGAAGTTATAAGGGTTTTAAAGTGGGGGCTGGAGAAACGGCAGCCTCCAAACTTGGAATTTCGAAACAAAACCTATGGCAATCGTTTGTGCTACGTTTGTGCCGGAATGTACCAGAAAAATTTTCGTTTGTACCACTTCCGGTACGAAGTTATAAGAGTTCTAAAGTGGGGGGCTGGGGAAAGGGCAATCCCCTACTTTGGAATTTCGAAACGAAACCTGTGCCAATCGTTTGTGCTACGTTTGTGCCGGAATGAACCGCAAAAAGTTTCGTTTGTACTACTTCCGGTACGAAGTTATAAGGGCTTTAAAGTGGGGGGCTGGGGAAAGGACAATCCCCTACCTTGGAATTTCGAAACGTTACCTATGCCAATCGTTTGTGCTACGTTTGTGCCGGAATGTACCGCAAAAATTTTAGTTTGTACCACTTCCGGTACGAAGTTAGCGTCTATAAGGGTTTTAAAGTGGGGGTCTGGGGAAACGGCAGCTCTCCCACCTAGGAATTTCAAAACAAAACTTATACCAATCGTATGTGCTACGTTTGTGCAGGAATGCACCGCAAACCTTTTCCTTTGTACCACTTCCGGTACGAAGTTATAAGGGTTTTAAAGTGGGGGCTGGAGAAACGGCAGCCTCCAAACTTGGAATTTCGAAACAAAACCTATGGCAATCGTTTGTGCTACGTTTGTGCCGGAATGTACCAGAAAAATTTTCGTTTGTACCACTTCCGGTACGAAGTTATAAGAGTTCTAAAGTGGGGGGGCTGGGGAAAGGGCAATCCCGTACTTTGGAATTTCGAAACGAAACCTGTGCCAATCGTTTGTGCTACGTTTGTGCCGGAATGAACAGCAAAAAGTTTCGTTTGTACTACTTCCGGTACGAAGTTATAAGGGCTTTAAAGTGGGGGGCTGGGGAAATGACAATCCCCAACCTTGGAATTTCGAAACGTTACCTATGATAATCGTTTCTGCTACGTTTGTGCCGGAATGTACCGCAAAAATTTTAGTTTGTACCACTTCCGGTACGAAGTTAGCGTCTATAAGGGTTTTAAAGTGGGGGTCTGGGGAAACGGCAGCTCTCCCACCTAGGAATTTCAAAACAAAACTTATACCAATCGTATGTGCTACGTTTGTGCAGGAATGTACCGCAAAACTTTTCGTTTGTACCGCTTCCGGTACGAAGTTATAAGGGCTTTAAAGTGTGGGGCTGGAGAAATGGCAGACTCCGAACTTGGAATTTCGAAACAAAATCTATGCCAATCGTTTGTGCCGGAATGTACCACAAAAATTTTCGTTCGTACCACTTCCGGTACGAAGTTATAAGAGTCTTAAAGGGGGGGCCTGGGAAAAGGGCAATCCGCTACCTTGGAATTTCGAAACGAAACCTATGCCAAAAGTTTGTGCCGGAAAGTACCGCAAAAATTTTCGTTTGTACCACTTCCGGTACGAAGTTATAAGGGTTTCAAAGTGGGAAGCTGGAGAAACGGCAGCCTCCCCACCTAGGAATTTCAAAACAAAACTTATGCCAATCGTTTGTGCTACGTTTGTGCCGGAATGTACCGCAAAAATTTTCCTTTGTGCCACTTCCGGTAGGAAGTTTTAAGAGTTTTAATGTGGGGGCTGGGGAAACGGCAACCCCCTACCTTGGAATTTCGAAACAAAACCTATGCCAATCGTTTGTGCTAAGTTTGTGCCGGAATGTACCGCAAAAATTTTCGTTTGTACCACTTCCGGTACGAAATTATAATAGTTTTAAAGTGAGGCAAAGTTTAGAAATATCAAATTCTATACAAATAGAGATAGAAACATTGAGTTAACGGCAATCGTTAGTGCACTTAAAAGCACTAAGCACTAAAGTTAGTGCTATCATATTTTGGGATTTATTCAAGATTTTTGGTAGGGGTGCCAACTTTAGAAATATGAAATTCTATACAAATAAAGGTAGAAACATAGTGTTAACGGCAATCATTAGTGCATCATCAGTGCACTTAAAAGCACTAAGCACTAACGTTAGTGCTACTATATTTTGAGATTTATTCAAAAAATTTGGTGGGCTGGTCAACATCAGAAATATCAAATTCTATACAAATAGGGATAGAAAAATGGGATTTAATGGCAAACGTTAATGCATCGTTAGTGCACTTAAACGTACTAAGCACTATCGTTGGTGCTACCATATTTTGGAATTCATTCAAGATTTTCGGTGGGATGGGCAACTTCAATAATTTCAAATTCTATACAAATAGAGATAGGAAAATAGAGTTAACGGCAATCGTTAGTGCATCGTTAGTGCACTTAAAATACTAAACACTGACATAAGTGCTACAATATTTTGGGATTTATTCAAGATTTTAGATGGGGGCCAGCTTCAGAAATATCAAATTCTATACAAATAGAGGTAGAAACATGCAGTTAAAGACAATCGTTATTGCATCGTTAGTGCACTTAAATGCACTAAGCATTAAGGTTAGCATTACCACATTTTGGGATTTATTCAAGATTTTTGATGGGGCCAACTTCAGAAATATCAAATTCCATACAAACATTTAGTGCTTTCTAGAAGCACTAACGATACACTAATGAATGGCATTAATTTTTTGTTAGTGCTTGAAGTTGACGCAAGTTCACCGTGCCCTCCAAAGATATTGTACGTGTAGCACCTACACTAATGAAGTACTAACGTTAGGGGCTGGTGCACTAAGAACCACTATCAATTGCACTAGAAAATATCATTAGTGCTTTTGAATATGACGGAAATTTGATCCAATTAAAAATTCCCAATAAATGTCTTATAGGAGTTTAGTGACATGTAATTGTCCATAACTACACTAATATTGAAGGACAAACGAAACTGTTAGTGTTTTCTAGAAGCACTAACAATGCACTAACGACCGCTCTAGAAGAGATCATTAGTGATTTTGAATTTCGCGGAAATTTGATTCAATGAAAAATTTGCCTAAATTTCTTATGAGTCTCGTGAAATGTAATTGGCCATTACTACACTAATAGTGAAGCACTAACGAATTGGACTATTTTTCCGTTAGTGCTTAAAGTGTCGGTGCGAAATTCACGCTGACTTCCCCATAGGTTTTTTTTTACTTGTAACACCTACACTAATGAAGCACTAACGTTAGGTGTTTGTGCTCTAAGAAGCAATTACGATGCACTAACAATTGCACTAACAGAGGTAATTAGTGCTTTTGAATGAGATGGGAATTTGATACAATGAATAATTCCCCATGTGTTTCTTATGGGAGTTTTGAGACTTATAATTGGCCATTTCTACACTAATGGTGAAACACTAACGAAACTACTTGTATCTTCTAGAAGTACTAACACTGCAGTAACGTATAAAACTAATTTTTTCGTTAGTGCTTGTTTTCTTTCCTTCGTTAGTGCTCGAAAGTTTTCTTTCCTTGTAACATTAGTGCTTCCTAGTGCACCAACACCTAAGTTTCGTGCTTCATTAGTGTAGGTGCTACAAGTAAGAAACCTTTGCGGGCCAACGTGAACTTGGTTCCCACTTCAAGCAGTAACGAAAAATAAGTCCACTCGTTAATGTATCGTTAGCGCTTCTGCAAAACACTCATAGTTCCGTTAATGCTTAACAATTGATGTAGTAATGGCCAATTATATGCCACAAAAATCCCATAAGAGATTCATGTGGAATTTTTCATTGCGTCAAATTTCCGCCAAAATCAAAAGCACTAATGACCTCTTCTACTGAAATCGTTAGTGCTTCTTAGTGCATTAACACCTAACGTTAGTTCTTCATTAATGTAGGTCCTACAAGTAAAAAAACCTTTGGAAGCTTTCATGAAGCCCACTTCACCCAATAACGAAAAAATTAGAGCCGTTTTCGTTAGTGCTTCACTATTAGTTTAGTTATGGCCAGTTACATCTCAGGAAACTCATATAAGAAATTTAAGGGGAGTTTTTCACTGCCAAATTAAAAAGCACTAATGATCATTTCCAGTACAATCCTTAGTGCATCGTTAGTGCTTCTTCGTGCACCAACCCCTAACGTTAGTGCTTAATTAGTGTAGGTGCTACAAGTAAAATGTCTTTGGTGGTCAGCGTGAATTTGCGCCTTCTTCAAGCACTAACAAAGTAATTAGTGCATTCGTTACTGATTTCTGAAAATACTGACACTTTGTATGGAATTTGATATTTCTGAAGTTGGCCCCCACCAAAAATTTTGAATATATCTCAAAATGTGGTAGCACTAACGTTAGTGCTTAGTACATTTAAGTGCACTAATCACGCTCTAACGATTGCTGTTAACTCCATGTTTCTACATCTATTTGTATAAAATTTGATATTTTTGAAGTTGGCCCACCACCAAAGATCTTGAATAAATCCCAAAATATGGTAGCACTAACGTTAGTCCTTACTGCGTTTAAGTACACTAACGATTGCCGTTAACACTGTGTTTCTACCTCTATTTGTATAGAATTTGATATTTCTGAAGTTGGCCCCTCCAACCAAAATCTTGAATAAATCTCAAAATATGGTAGCACTAACGTTAGTGCTTAGTGCGTTTAAGTGCACTAACGATGCACTAACGATTACTGTCAGCCCCATGTTTCTACCTCTATTTGTATAGAATTTGATGTTTCTGAAGTTGGATCCCCACACCGAAAATCTTGAATAATTCCAAAATATGGTAGCACTTACGGTAGTGCTTAGTGTGTTTAAGTGCACTAACGATGCTCTAACGATGCGCTAAGTTTTGTGAAAATCTGCCTGCATAAAGATGGGTGGAAAGCTAACTTCATATGAAGTTGGTCCCCCACCAAAATCTTCAATATCTCGTAAACGCTGATAGCACTAACGTTAGTTCTAAATGCACTAACGTGCACTAACGATGCATTAACGATGTGCAACGTTTGGTGTAATTTGGAAGAGGTGGGGGTCAACTTCAGGCACGTATTTTTTTTGCGGTACATTCCGGTAAAATGGTACCACAAACGATTGACATAGTCTTATCTCGAAATTCCAAGGTGGGGGTTCTGGAAACGGCAGCCCCCGGTTAAAACTGTCATACTTTTGTACTGGAAGTGATAAAAACAAAAATGTTTGCGATACATTCCGACACAAATGTTGTTAAACGATTTGCATAGGTCTCGTTTCGAAATTCCGAGAGAGTATGGAAACGGCAGCCCCGTAATTTGAAACTCTCGTATCTTTGTACCGGAAGTGGTACAGAAAAGAGTTTAGCGAAACGTTCCTGTTCAAAAGTAGTGCAAAGAGTGGGCATAGGTTTCATTTCGAAATTCCAGGGTACCGGGCTGCCGTTTCCACAGCCCCACTTGAAAAATCATATAACTTCGTACCGGAAGTGGAACAAACGCAACTTTTGCGGTACATTCCGGCCCAAACGATTGGCATAAGTTTTCGTTTGAAATTCCTAGGTGCAGGGCTGCCGTTTTCCAAGCCCCCCACTTGAAAACCCTTATAACTTTGTACCGGAAGTAGTACAAACGAAAATTTTTGCGGTACATTCCGGCAGAAACGTGGCACAAAGGATTGGCATAGGTTTTGTTTTGAAATTTTTAGGTGGGGGGCTGCCGTTTCCCCAGCCCCAGACTTCAAAACCCTTATAACTTCGTACCGGAAGTGGTGCAAGCGAAAATTTTTGCGGTACATTCCGGCACAAACGATTGGCATAGGTTTTCTTTTGAAATTCCTAGGTGGGGAGCTGCCGTTTCCCCAGCCCCCCACTTGAAAACCCTTATAACTTTGTACCGGAAGTGGTACAAACGAAAAGTTTTGCGGTACATTCCGGCAGAAACGTGGCACAAAGGATTGGCATAGGTTTTGTTTTGAAATTTTTAGGTGGGGGGCTGCCGTTTCCCCAGCCCCCCACTTCAAAAACCTTATAACTTCGTACCGGAAGTGATACAAGCGAAAATTTTTGCGGTACATTCCGGCACAAACGTAGCACAAAGGATTGGCATAGGTTTTGTTTTGATATTTTTAGGTGGGGGCTCCCGTTTCCCCAGCCCCCACTTTAAAACCCTTATAACCTCGTACCGGAAGCGGTACAAACTAAAATTTTTGCGTTAAATTCCGGTACAAACGTAGCACAAACGATTGGCATAGGTTTTGTTTCGAAATTCCAAGTTTGGAGGCTGCCGTTTCTCCAACCCCCCCACTTTAAAACTCTTATAACTTCGTACCGGAAGTGGTACAAACGAAAATTTTTGCGGTACATTCCGGCACAAACGTAGCACAAACGATTGGCATAGGTTTATTTCGAAATTCCAAGTTTGGAGGCTGCCGTTTCTCCAGCCCCCCACTTTAAAACCCTTATAACTTCGTACCGGAAGTGGTACAAACGAAAATTTTTGCGGTACATTCCAGCACAAACGATTGGCATAGGTTTAGTTTTGAAATTCCTTGGTGGGGGGTATCGTTTCCCCAGCCACTAACTTTAAAACCCTTATAACTTCGTACCGGAAGTAGTACAAACGAAATTTTTTGCGGTACGTTCCGGAACAAACAATTGGCATAGTTCTTGTTTCGAAATTCCAAGTTTGGAGGCTGCGGTTTCTCCAGCCCCCCACTTTAAAACCCTTATAACTTCGTACCGGAAGTGATACAAACGAAAATTTTTGCGGTACATTCCGGCACAAACGTAGCACAAACGATTGGCATAGGTTTTGTTTCGAAATTCCAAGTTTGGAGGCTGCCGTTTCTCCAGCCCCCCCACTTTAAAACCCTTATAACTTCGTACCGGAAGTGGTACAAACGAAACATTTTGCGGTAAATTCCGGCACAAACGTAGCACAAACGATTGGCATAGTTTTTGTTTCGAAATTCCAAGTTTGGAGGTTGAGGTTTCTCCAGCTCCCCACTTTAAAACTCTTATAACTTCGTACCGGAAGTGGTACAAACGAAAATTTTTGCGGTACATTCCGGCACAAACGTTGGACAAACGATTGGCATAGGTTTTTTTCGAAATTCCAAGGTGGGGGGGCTGGTGAAATGCACCTAGAAATTACATAACATTATGGACACATTGCAGAGAATAATGGGGTGTATTCGTTCCCTTTTACGACCATTTTTAGGTGTGTTTTCGTTCCCTTTTATGAGGCTTTTATCAACACCTTTTTTACCATAGCTGAAATCACACAGAGATTACGAACCTAGCAGATCTGAGAAAAGCCATTTAACAAATTTTTCAACACCTATGTAACATAGCCAAGGCTACTAACATAACAGAGAATAATGGGGGTGTATTCTCAACACCTGTACTCAGAGACTACTAACATAGCAGTGCTAATAAAAGACTATGAACACATTTTACAACCCATATGTAACATAGCTGAAATTACATAAGACTACAAACAGGTAGCAGGACTATAAAAGAGTTTAGCTTATTTTTCACCCCTATTTTAACATAGCAAATATTACTTAATACAATAAACACATAATCCAATCACAAAATACACAGAGACTACGAACATAGAAGAGCAAATTAAAGATTATGAACACATTTTCCGACTCCTATGTAACATAGCAGAAATTATATAAGACCACGAACACATTTCGCAACCCCTATATAACAAGGGATACGACGAACTTTTTAATAATTCTGTAACATAGCCTAGGGGCGTACTCGTTCTCTTCTATGACCGCTTTATCAAAAATTATTAAACGTGCCAAAAATTACCTAAGACTATGCACACAGAGACTATGAACGCTTATTTTAACAGAACTCCTATGTAACAAAGCCAACACTAACAACATAAAAGAGAATAATGGTGTAACCGTGACCTTTTATCAACCCTATGAACATATGTTACACACTCCTATTTAATACAGCAAAGAATATGAACTAATAGCAGAAGCGTTTTCGTTTCCTTTTATCAATCCCTATGTAACATAATAGAAATTACACAAGTATTCATCAACTACTACAAGTAACAAAAGTACTGACCAGTGAGGTGAAAGGTAAAATATTTAGACCTGAATAATTCGTTAACGGAGCGACGTATTGAGATGCTGTTTCCACATTTACTAATGGGTCATCAATTACTGTATGTCCCAAAGTACTGACCATCGGGGTCAAACGTCAAATATTTAAGCATGAAAAATTTTTAAACGGAGCCACACATTAAGGAGCTGTTTCCACATTTATTAATAGATCAGCAACTACTACATATCCCAAATTATTGACCATCGAGGCCACAGTTCAAATATTTAACCCGAATAACTCGTAAGCGGAGTCACATATTGAGGTAAATTTTTCACATTTAGTAATAGGACATCAACTACTACATGTCTCAAACGAACTGACCATCGAAGTCAAAAGTTAAATGTTTAAACCTTAATAACTATTAAATGGAGCCACATATTGAGGTGATGTTTGTAGATTTAGTAATACGTCAATAAGTATTACATGACGCAAAAGTACTGACCATCAAAGCCAAAGGTCAAATATTTAATCCCGAATAACTCGTTAACGGAGCAACTTATTGAGGTGGTGTTTCCACATTTAGTAATAGGTTATCAACTAAAAACATTTATATCATTTCGTACTACTCAACTAAACGAAGGAATAATTTTTAATAATGACAAAAAGCTAAGAATGGCCATCTTAACTAACTCATACTTTTATAACATTTTTTCCACTACAATAATAGAAAGAATAAATATCTTTGTTCTGTTTTATACCCACGAAAAAATGAACGTCCATTTTAGCTAGCTGATTATTTTGTACAATTTTGAAATATTTAAATAAACAAAGGAATAAACTTGTACTAACAAGAAAAGGCGAAAAAGGACCCTTTAACTGGTTCACAAGTTCTATATCATTGTGTACAATTAAAACAAAGGAAGGTATAAGTTTTATGTGACCTATTAAATTGTGTAGCAGAAAGAAAAAGCAAAGAAGAACCATTTTAACAATATTAGAATTTTATATACTTTTGTACTACTCAAATAAACGAAAAAATAAATTTGGATGGAGTATTTACTTTTGTACGAACCAGAGAAAAGTGAGGAATGAATACAATTTGAGTGGACTCTTTCCTTATGTCCCAACTGGAAAACGTGAAGGGCCATTATAACTTTTGTATTTATCAAATAAACGAGGGAATAATTTTTAATTACCAGAAAAGGCAAAGAAAGATCATTTTAACTAACTCAGAATTCTATACCTTTTTCTTCAATTCAAATAATCGAGGGAATAAATTTGAATGGCCTATTGAATTTTGTAAGAACGGGATATCCCATGTTAACTACCTCAGAATTTCTACAACTTTTTTGTTCAAATAAACGAGGGAATAAATTTGTACTAACCACAAAAAGCGAAGCACAATTTTAACAAACTCAGAATTTTATAATGCAATACTCAAATAAACGAAGTAATACATTTCGGTTGCCCATGTAGTTTTGTACCAACCACGAGAATAATCAAAGAAGGTCCATTTTAACTAGATCAGCATTTTATACCTTTCCTATGAATTCAAACTAACAGAGGAATAATTTTGATTGCTCTATTTTTTGTGGTGCTAGATTTTGTAATATTGTTTATGTTGTGTAACCCAGAGAAAGAGCCACTTTAAGGTAGCATTGCTAAGAAATTTTTCATTGCCTCTCTCGTCGCTAAGTAAAGCTCATAGTTCTAAGGAAAACTGGTGAAGCACGACGATTCTTGACAATAATAAAAATAAGAAATAGCATGCTTGGCAACGTTGAATCACAGTGCTCTTAGTGAAAAGGCAGAATGAAAACCAGACGAAGAAGACATCAAAATATAGTAAAAATCAAAGTAAAAATCAGCACACCAAGGAAACGAATTTTTTCTAGTTTCCATGTTGCACACCGTAAATAAATTGTTAGCTTTGAACACTTTTATTCAATTAAATCAACTATTAATATTTCTGTTACTGCAGAAATTTCCCAATTCCACCTGATATAAACTCGAAAAACTCGTATACTGAGCAATATATTAATGAGTTGTTTCCACATTTCGTAATGGTCATCAACTCTTACAGGACATAAAAGTACTGACCATCAAAGTGAAAGGTCAATTATTTAAACCAGAATAACTAGTAAAAAAAAGCATGTTGAGATGTTAATGCCACATTTAGTAATGGGACAAGTACTGCATGTCACAAAAGTACCGTCCATCGAGGACAAAAGTTTAAAACCGAATAACTTTTAAACGGAGCCACACAATTCGGCGCTATCTCAACATTAGTTATTAGGTCACCAACTACTACATGTCCCAGGTTGTGTTCCACTTAGCTCGTAACCATTTCGTTAGTCCTTACTGATGCACAGAACAAAGTTCCCAGTTCCACCTGTCTTAAACTCGAAAAACTCGTGTACTGAGCAACATATTAGGGTGTTGTTTCCATATTCCGTAATGGCTCATCAACTATTACACGTCCTAAAAGTACTACTTAAAAACACCTTAATATGTTGCTCAGTATATGAGTTTTTCGAGTTAAGGAAAGGTGGAACTGGGAAATTCGTTCTGTGCATGAGTAGGACTAACGAAATGGCTATGAGCTAAGTGGAAGAGAACCTGCAATTTTCTACGAGTTATTCGGGTTTAAATATTTGACTTATAAGGCGATGATCAGTAATTTTGGGACATGTATTTGTTGATGACCTAATAATTAGAACCTGCAATTTTCTACAAGTTATTCGGGTTTAAATAATTGACTTTTAAGCAGATTTAGCAATATGCTTTTTTACTAGCTATTCTGGTTTAAATTGTTGACCTTTGACCTGTATGGTCTGTACTTTTTTTACGTGTTGTAGTTGATGAGCAATTACTGAATGTGGAAACAACACCTTAATATTTTGCTCAGTATACGAGTTTTTCGAGTTTAAGTCAGGTGGAACTGGGAAATTCGTTCTGTGCATCAGTAGGGACTAACGAAATGGTTATGAGCTAAGTGGTAAAGAACCTGCAATTTTCTACAAGTTATTCGGGTTTAATTATTTGACTTTTAAGTCGATGATCAGTAATTTTGGGACATATAGTAGTTTATGACCTAACATGCTTTTTTTACTAGTTATTCTGGTTTAAATAATTGACCTTTCACCTTGATGGTCAGTAGTTTTAGGACGTGTAAGAGTTGATGACCATTACGAAATGTGGAAACAACACATTAATATATTGCTCAGTTTACGAGTTTTTCGAGTTTATATCAGGTGGAACTGGGAAATTTGTTTTGTGCATCAGTAAGGACTAACGAATGGTTATGAGCTAAGTGGCACAGAACCTGCAATTTTTTACCACTTTTAATTCAGTATTTCGAGTTTTTCGAGTTTAAGTCAGGTGGAACTGGGAAATTCGTTTTGTGCATCAGTCGGGACTAACGAAATGGTTATGAGCTAAGTGGTACAGAACCTACAATTTTCTACGAGCTATTCGGGTTTAAATATTTGACTTTTAAGTAGATGATCAGTAATTTTGGGACATGTAGTAGTTGGTGACCAATTAATTAATGTTGAAATAGCGCGGCATTGTGTGGCTCCGTTTAAAAGGAATTCTGTTTTAAAGTTTAGACACGATGGACATTACTTTTGTGACATGCAGTGCTTGTCCCATTAGTAAATGTGGCATTAGCATCTTAATATGCATTTTTTACTAGCTTTTCTCGTTTAAATAGTTGACCTTGACCTGGATGGTCAGTACTATTTGGACGTGTTGTAGTTAATGAGCAATTACTGAATGTGGAAACAACACCTTAATATTTTGCTCAGTATACGAGTTATTCGAGTTTAAGTCAGGTGGAACTGGGAAATTCGTTCTGTGCATCAGTCGGAACTAAAGAAATGGTTATGAGCTAAGTGGCACAGAACCTGCAATTTTCTACGTTATTCTGGTTTAGATATATGACTTTTAAGTCGATGATCAGTAATTTTGGGACATGTAGTAGTTGATGACCTAATAATTAATGTTGAAATAGCGCAGCATTATGTGTCTCCGTTTAAAAGTTATTCGGTATTAAACTTTTGACCTCGATGGACAGTACTTTTGCGACATGCAGTACTTGTCCCATTACTAAATGTGGCATTAGCATCTCAATATGCTTTTTTTTACTAGTTATTGTGGTTTAAATAATTGACTTTTCACCTTGATGGTCAGTACTTTTAGGACGTGTAGTAGTTGATCAGCCGTTACGGAGTGTGGAAAAGACACCTTAATATGTTACGCAGTATACGAGTTTTTCGTGTTTAAGTCAGGTGGAACTGTTAAATTTGTTCTGTGCATCAGTTGGAACTAGCTAAATGGTTATGAGCTAAGTGGCACAGAACCTGCAGTTTTCTACGAGTTGTTCGTGTTTAAATATTTGACTTTTAAGTAGATTATCAGTAATTTTGCTACATGTAGTAATTAATAAGCTAATAATTAATGTTGAAATAGCGCAGCATTATGTGGCTGTGTTTAAAAGTTATTCGGTTTTAAACTTTTGACCACGATGGACAGTACTTAAGTGACATGCAGTACTTGTCCCATTACTAAATATGGCATGAGCATCTCAATATGCTTCTTTGTATACTAGTTATTTTAGTTTAAATAGTTGACCTTTGACCTCGATGGTCAGTTATTTTAGGACGTGTAGTAGTTGAAGAGACATTACTGAATGTGGAAACCACACCTTAGTATGTTGCTCAGTATTAGAGTTTTTCGATTTTAAGTCAGGTGGAACTGTTAAATTCGTTCTGTTCAGCAGTAGGGACTAACGAAATGGTTATGAGCTAAGTGGCACAGAACCTGCAATATTCTACATGTTATTCGGGTTTAAATATTTGATTTTTAAGTCTATGATCAGTAATTTCGGTACATGTAGTAGTTGATGACCTAATGAAATCTTTTGAAATAGCGCCGCATTGTGCGGCTCCGTTTAAACGTTATTCCGTTTTAAACTTTTGACCTCGATGGACTGTACTTTTGTGACATGCAGTACTTGTCCTATTCCTAAATGTGGCATTAGTACCTCAATATGCTTCTTTGTTTATTAGTTATTCTGGTTTAAATTATTGACCTCTGACCTCGATGGTCAGTACTTTTAGGACTTCTGGTAGTTGATGAGCCATTACTGAATGTGGAAACACCTTAACATTTTGATCAGTATACGATCTTTTTTTGATTTTAAGTAAGAAGGAACTGGGAAATTCGTCATGTGCAGTAGTCACGACAAACGAAATGGTTATGAGCTATGTGGCAGAGAACCTGCAATTTTCTACGAGTTATTCGGTTTTCAATATTTGACTTTTAAGTGGATGATCAGTAATTTTGTGACATGTTGTAGTTGGTGACCTAATAATTAATGTTGAAAGACGCCGCAATGCGTGGATCCGTTTAAAAGTTATTCGGTTTTAAACTTTTGACCTCGATGGACAGTACTTTTGTGACATACAGTACTTGTCGTATTACTAAATGTGACATTAGCATCTCAATATGCACTTTTTTTACTATTTGTTCTGGTTTAAATAGTTGAACTTTCATTTTGATGGGCAGTATTTTTAGGACGTGTAATAGTTGATGAGCCATTACGGAATGTGGAAACAACACCTTAATATGTTGCTCAGTATACGAGTTTTTCGAGTTTATGTCAGGTCGAACTGGGAAATTTGTTCTTTGCATCAGTAGAGACTAACGAAATGGTTACGAGCTAAGTAGAACACAACCTGGGACATGTAGTAGTTGGTGACCTAACAACTATTGTTGAAATAGCGCCGCATTGTGTGGCTCCGTTTAAAAGTTATTGGGTTTTAAACTTTTGTCCTGGAGGGACAGTACTTTTGTGACATGCAGTACTTGTCCCATTACTAATGTGGCATTAGCATCTCAACATGCTTTTTTTTACTTGTTATTGTGGTTTAAATAATTGACCTTTCACCTTGATGGTCTGTACTTTTAGGACGTGTAACAGTTGATGAGCCATTACGGAATGTGGAAACTGCACCCTAATATGTTGCTCAGTAATGAGTTTTTTTTTATTTTAAATCAGCAGGAACTGGGAAATTCGTTCTGTGGATCAGTCGTGAATAACGAAATGGTTATGAGCTATGTTGCACACAAACTGCAACTTTCTACGAGTTATTCGGGTTTAAATATTTGACTTTTAATTCGATTATCAATAATTTTGTGGCATGCAGTAGATGGTGGCCTAATAATTAATGTTGAAATAGCGCCCCAATGCGTGGCTCCGTTTAAAAGTTATTCGGATTTAAATATTTGACCACGATGGACATTACTTATCTGAGATGCAGTACTGATCCCATTACTAATTGAAGCAGTAGCATCTCAATATGCATCTTTGTTTACTAGTTATTCTGGTTTAAATAGTCGACGTTTGGCCTCGATGGTCAGTACTCTTAAGAGGTGTAGTAGTTAGTGAGCCATTACTGAATGTGGAAACAACACCTTAATTTGTTGCTCAGTGTACGAGTTTTTTGAGTTTAAGCGAGGTGGAACTGGGAAATTCGTTCTGTGCATCAGTAGGGACAAACTAAATGGTTATGAGCTAAGTGGAACTGAACCTCCAATTTTCTACGAGTTATTCGGGTTTAAATATTTGGCTTTTAATTCGATTATGCGTATTTTTGCGACATGTAGTAGTGGATGACCCAATAATTAATGTTGAAATAGCACAGCATTATGTGGCTCCGTTTAAAAGTTATTCGGTTTTAAACTTTTGTCCTGGAGGGACAGTACTTTTGTGACATGCAGTACTTGTCCCATTACTAAATATGGCATGAGAATCTCAATATGCTTCTTTGTTTACTAGTTATTATAGTTTAAATAGTTGACCTTTTTCCTCGATAGTCAGTACTTTTAGGACGTGTAGTAGTTGATGAGCCATTACTGAATGTGGAAACAACACTTTAATTTGCTGCTCAGTATTTGAGTTTTTCGAGTTTAAGACAGGTGGAACTGGGAAATGCGTTCTGTGCATGAGTAGGGACAAACGAAATGGTTATGAGCTAAGTGGCAGAGAACCTGCAATTTTCTACGAGTTATTCGGGTTTAAATATTTGAGTTTTATGCGGATTACCAGTAATTTTGGGACATGTATTAGTTAATGAAATAATAATTAACGTTGAAATTGCGCCGCAATGCTTGGCTCAGTTTAAAAGTTATTCGGTTTTAAACTTTTGACCTCGATGGACAGTACTTTGGTGACATGAAGTACTTGTCCCATTACTAAGTGTTGCATTAGCATCTCAATATGCTTCTTTGTTTATTAGCTATTTTGGTTTAAATAATTTACTTTTGACCTCAATGGTCAGCACTTTTAGGACGTGCGGTAGTTGATGAGCCATTACTGAATGTGGAAACAACACCTTAATATGTTGCTCAGTATATGAGTATTTTGATTTTAAATCAGATGGAACTGGGAAATTCGTTCTGTGCATCAGTCGCGAATAACGAAATGGTTATGAGCTAAGTGGCACAGAACCTGCAACTTTCTACGAGTTATTCGTTTTTAAATATTTGACTTTTAATTCGATGATCAGTAATTTTGTGGCATGTAGTAGATGGTGACCTAATAATTAATGTTGAAATAGCGCCCCAATGCGTGGCTCAGTTTAAAAGTTATTCGGATTTAAATATTTGACCACGATGGGCATTACTTATCTGAGATGCAGTACTGGTGCCATTACTAATTGAAGCAGTAGCATCCCAATATGCATCTTTGTTTACTAGTTATTCTGGTTTAAATAGTCGACCTTTGGCCTCGATGGTCAGTACTCTTAGGAAGTGTAGTAGTTAATGAGCCATTACTGAATGTGGAAACAACACCTTAATTTGTTGCTAAGTGTTCGATTTTTTTGAGTTTAAGCGAGGTATAACTAGGAAATTCGTTCTGTGCATCAGTAGAGACTAACTATTTTAAATGGTTATGAGCTAAGTGGCACAGAACCTGCAATTTTCTACGAGTTATTCGGGTTTAAATATTTAGCTTTTAAATAGATGATGAGTATTTTTGCGACATGTAGTAGTTGATGACCTAATAATTAATGTTGAAATAGCGCAGCATTATTTGGCTCCGTTTAAAAGTTATTCGGTTTTAAACTTTTTTCCTGGAGGGACAGTACTTTTATGACATGCAGTACTTGTCCCATTACTAAATATGGCATGAGCATCTCAATATGCTTCTTTGTTTACTAGTTATTATAGTTTAAATAGTTGACCTTTGACGTCGATGGTCAGTACTTTTAGCACGTGTAGTAGTTGATTAGCCATTACTGAATGTGGAAACAACACCTTAATTTGTTGCTCAGTATATGAGTTTTTCGAGTTTAAGGCAGGTGGAACTGGGAAATTCGTTCTGTGCATCAGTCGGAACTAACGAAATGTTTATGAGCTAAGTGGCACAGAACCTGCAATATCCTACATGTTATTCGGGTTTAAATATTTGATTTTTAAGTCTATGATCAGTAATTTCGGTACCTGTAGTAGTTGATGACCTAATGAAATCTGTTGAAATAGCGCCGCATTGTGTGGCTCCGTTTAAAAGTTATTCGGTTTTAAACTTTTGACCTCGATGTACAGTACTTTTGTGACATGCAGCACTTGTCCTATTCCTAAATGTGGCATTAGTGCCTCAATATGTTTTGTTGTTTACTAGTCATTTTAGTTTAAATAGTTGACCTTTGACCTCGATGGACAGTACTTTTAGGACGTGTAGTAGTTGATGAGCCATTACCGAATGTGGAAACAACACCTTTATATGTTGCTCAGTATATGAGTTTTTTGAGTTTAAGCGAGGTGGAACTGGGAAATTCGTTCTGTGCATGAGTAGGAACTAACGAAACGGTTATGAGCTAAGTGGCACAGAACCTGCAATTTTTTTCTACTTTTGCTCCGTATACGAGCTTTTCGAGTTTAAGTCAGGTGAAACTGGGAAATTCGTTCTGTGCATCAGTCAGAACTAACGAAATGGTTATGAGCTAAGTGACAAAGAACCTGCAATATTCTACATGTTATTCTCGTTGAAATATTTGACTTTTAAGTCTATGGTCGGTAATTTCGGTATATGTAGTAGTTGATAACCTAATAATTACTGTTGAAATAGCGCAGCATTGTGTGGCTCCGTTTAAAAGTTATTCCGTTTTAAACTTTTGACCTCGATGGGCAGTATTTTGGGACATGCAGTACTTTTGGGACATGCAGTACTTTTCCTATTCCTAAATGTGGCATTAGTACCTCAATATGCTTCTTTGTTTATTAGTTATTCTGGTTTAAATAGTTGACCTCTGACCTCGATGGTCAGTACTCTTAGGAATTCTGGTTGTTGATGAGCCATTACTGAATGTGGAAACACCTTAACAATTTGATCAGTATACGATCTTTTTTGATTTTAAGTAAGAAGGAACTGGGAAATTCGTCATGTGCATTAGTCGCGACAAACGAAATGGTTATGAGCTATGTTGCAGAGAACCTGCAATTTTCTACGAGTTATTCGGGTTTCAATATTTGACTTTTAAGTGGATGATCAGTAATTTTGTGACATGTTGTAGTTGGTGACCTAATAATTAGTGTTGAAAAAGCGCCGCAATGCGTGGATCCGTTTAAAAGTTATTCGGATTTAAATATTTGACCACGATGGACATTACTTTTCTGAGATGCAGTACTATACCATTACTAATTGAAGCAGTAGCATCTCAATTGCATCTTTCTTTTCTAGTTATTCTGGTTTAAATAGTCGACCTTTGGCCTAGATGGTCAGTACTCTTAGGAGGTGTAGTAGTTAACGAGCCATTACTGAATGTGGAAACAACACATTAATTTGTTGCTCAGTATACGATTTTTTTGAGCTTAAGCGAGGTGTAACTAGGAAATTCGTTCTGTGCAGCAGTAGAGACTAACTATTTTAAATGGTTATGAGCTAAGTGGCACAGAACCTGCAATTTTCTACGAGTTATTCGGGTTTAAATATTTGAGTTTTAAGTAGATGATGAGTACTTTTACGGCATGAAGTAGTTGATGACCTAATAATTAATGTTGAAATAGCGCAGCATTATTTGGTTCCGTTTAAAAGTTATTCGGTTTTAAACTTTTTTCCTGGAGGGACAGTACTTTTGTGACATGCAGTTCTTGTCCAATTACTAAATATGGTATGAGCATCTCAATATGCATCTTTGTTTATTAGTTATTCTGGTTTAAATAATTGACTTTTGACCTCGATGGTCAGTACTCTTAGGAGGTGTAGTAGTTAATGAGCCATTACTGAATGTGGAAACAACACATTAATTTGTTGCTCAGTATACGATTTTTTTGAGCTTAAGCGAGGTGTAACTAGGAAATTCGTTCTGTGCATCAGTAGAGACTAACTATTTTAAATGGTTATGAGCTAAGTGGCACAGAACCTGCAATTTTCTACGAGTTATTCGGGTTTAAATATTTGAGTTTTAAGTAGATGATGAGTATTTTTTCGGCATGAAGTAGTTGATGACCTAATAATTAATGTTGAAATAGCGCAGCATTATGTGGCTCCGTTTAAAAGTTATTCGGTTTTAAACTTTTGTCCTGGAGGGACAGTACTTTTGTGGCATGCAGTACTTGTCCCATTACTAAATATGGCATGAGCATCTGAATATGCTTCTTTGTTTACTAGTTATTATAGTTTAAATAGTTGATCTTTGACCTCGATGGTCAGTACTTTTAGGAAGTGTAATAGTTGATGAGCCATTACTGAATGTGGAAACAACACCTTAATTTGTTGCTCAGTATATGAGTTTTTCGAGTTTAAGACAGGTGGAATTGGGAAATTCGTTCTGTGCATGAGTAGGGACTAACGAAATGGTTATGAGCTAAGTGGCAGAGAACCCGCAATTTTCTACGAGTTATTCGGGTTTAAATATTTGAATTTTAAGTCGATTATCAATAATTTTGGGACATGCATTAGTTGATGTAATAATAATTAATGTTCAAATAGCGCCGCAATGCATGGCTCCGTTTAAAAGAAATTCGGTTATAAACTTTTGACCATGACGGACAGTACTTATCTGAGATGCAGTACTCGTCCCATTACTAAATGTGGCATTAGCATCTCAATATGCTTCTTTGTTTATTAGCTATTCTGGTTTAAATAGTTGACCTTTGACCTCGATGGTCAGTACTTTTAGGACGTGTAGTAGTTGATGAGCCTTTACTGAATGTGGAAACAACACCTTAGTTTGTTGCTCAGTATATGAGTTTTTTGATTTTAAATCAGAAGGAACTGGGAAATTCGTTCTGTGAATCAGTCGCGAATAACGAAATGTTTATGAGCTACGTTGCACAGAACCTGCAACTTTCTACGGGTTACTCGGGTTTAAATATTTGACTTTTAATTCGATTATAAGTAATTTTGTGGCATGTAGTAGATGGTGAAATAATAATTAATGTTGAAATAGCGCCCCAATGCGTGGCTCCGTTAAAAGTTATTCGTATTTAAATATTTGACCACGATGGACATTACTTATCTGAGATGCAGTACTGATCCCATTACTAATTGAAGCAGTAGCATCTCAATATGCATCTTTGTTTACTAGTTATTCTGGTTTAAATAGTCGACGTTTGGCCTCGATGGTCAGTACTCTTAGGAGGTGTAGTAGTTAGTGAGCCTTTACTGAATGTGGAAACAACACATTAATTTGTTGCTCAGTGTACGAGTTTTTTGAGTTCAAGCGAGGTGGAACAGGGAAATTCGTTCTGTGCATCAGTATGGACTATCTAAATGGTTATGAGCTAAGTGGAACTGAACCTCCAATTTTCTACGAGTTATTCGGGTTTAAATATTTGGCTTTTAATTCGATTATGATTATTTTTGCGACATGTAGTAGTTGATGACCTAATAATTAATATTGAAATAGTGCAGCATTATATGGCTCCGTTTAAAAGTTATTTTGTTTTAAACTTTTGTCCTGGAGGGACAGTACTTTTGTGACATGCAGTACTAGTCCCATTACTAAATATGGCATGAGAATCTCAATATGTTTCTTTGTTTACTATTTATTATAGTTAAAATAGTTGACCTTTTTCCTCGATGTCAGTACTTTTAGGACGTGTAGTAGTTGATGAGCCATTACTGAATGTGGAAACAACACCTTAATTTGCTGCTCAGTGTATGAGTTTTTCGAGTTTAAGACAGGTGGAACTGGGAAATTCGTTCTGTGCATCAGTAGGGACAAATGAAATGGTTATGAGCTAAGTGGCACAGAACCTGCAACTTTTTACGAGTTATTAGTTTTTAATATTTGACTTTTAATTCGATGATCAGTAATTTTGTGACATGTAGAAAATGATGACCTAATAATTAATGTTGAAAAAGCGCCCCAATGCGTGGCTCAGTTTAAAAGTTATTCGGATTTAAATATTTGACCACGATGGACATTCCTTATCTGAGATGCAGTACTATGCCATTACTAATTGAAGCAGTAGCATCTCAATATGCATCTTGGTTTTCTAGTTATTCTGGTTTAAATAGTCGACCTTTGGCCTCGATGGTCAGTACTCTTAGGAGGTGTAGTAGTTAATGAGCCATTACTGAATGTGGAAACAACACATTAATTTGTTGCTCAGTGTTCGATTTTTTTGAGTTTAAGCGAGGTGGAACTGGGAAATTGGTTCTGTGCATCAGTAGGGACTAAATGGTTATGAGCTAAGTGTCACAGAACCTGCAATTTACTACGAGTTATTTGGGTTTAAATATTTGGCTTTTAAGTAGATGATGAGCATTTTTGCGACATGTAGTAGTTGATGACCTAATAATTAATGTTGAAATAGCGCAGCATTATTTGGTTCCGTTTAAAAGTTATTCGGTTTTAAACTTTTTTCCTGGAGGGACAGTACTTTTGTGACATGCAGTACTTGTAAAATTACTAAATATGGCATGAGCATCTCAATATGCTTCTTTGTTTACTACTTATTATAGTTTAAATAGTTGACCTTTGACCTCGATGGTGAGTACTTTTAGGACGTGTAGTTGTTGATGAGCCATTACTGAATGTGGAAACAACACCTTAATTTGTTGCCCAGTATATGCGTTTTTCGAGTTTAAGACAGGTGGAACTGGGAAATTCGTTCTGTGCATGAGTAGGGACTAACGAAATGGTTATGAGCTAAGTGGCAGAGAACCTGCAATTTTCTACTAGTTATTCGGGTTTAAATATTTGAGTTTTAAGTCGATTATCAGCAATTCTGGGACATGTATTAGTTGATGTAATAATAATTAATGTTGAAATAGCGCAGCATTATGTGGCTCCGTTTAAAAGTTATTCGGTTTTAAACTTTTGACCTCGATGGACAGTACTTTGGTGACATGAAGTACTTGTCCCATTACTAAGTGTTGCATTAGCATCTCAATATGCTTCTTTGTTTATTAGTTATTCTTTTTTAAATAATTGACTTTTGACCTCAATGGTCAGTACTTTTAGGACGTGTGGTAGTTGATGAGCCATTACTGAATGTGGAAACAACACCTTAATATGTTGCTCAGTATATGAGTTTTCTGATTTTAAATCAGAAGGAACTGGGAAATTCGTTCTGTGCATCAGTCGCGAATAACGAAATGGTTATGAGCTAAGTGGTACAGAACCTGCAACTTTCTACGAGTTATTCGTTTTTAAATATTTGACTTTTAATTCGATGATCAGTAATTTTGTGACATGTAGTAGATGGTGACCTAATAATTTATGTTGAAATAGCGCGTCAAATCGTTGCTCCGTTTAAAAGAAATTCGGTTTTACCCTTATGACCACGACAGACAGTACTTATCTGAGATGCAGTACGTGTCCCATTACTAAATGTGGCATTAGCATCTCAATATGTTTCTTTGTTTATTAGTTATTCTGGTTTAAATAGTCGACCTTTGGCCTCGATGGTCAGTACTTTTAGGAGGTGTAGTAGTTAATGAACCATTAGTGAATGTGGAAACAACACATTAATTTGTTGCTCAGTATACGAGTTTTTTGAGTTTAAGCGAGGTGTAACTAGGAAATTCGTTCTGTGCATCAGTAGAGACTAACTATTTTAAATGGTTATGAGCTAAGTGGCACAGAACCTGCAATTTTCTACGAGTTATTCGGGTTTAAATATTTGAGTTTTAAGTAGATGATGAGTATTTTTTCGGCATGAAGTAGTTGATGACCTAATAATTAATGTTGAAATAGCGCAGCATTATGTGGCTCCGTTTAAAAGTTATTCGGTTTTAAACTTTTGTCCTGGAGGGACAGTACTTTTGTGGCATGCAGTACTTGTCCCATTACTAAATATGGCATGAGCATCTCAATATGCTTCTTTGTTTATTAGTTATTCTGGTTTAAATAGTCGACCTTTGGCCTCGATGGTCAGTACTCTTAGAAGGTGTAGTAGTTAATGAGCCATTACTGAATGTGGAAACAACACCTTAATTTGTTGCTCAGTATACGAGTTTTTTGAGTTTAAGCGAGGTGGAACTAGGAAATTCGTTCTGTGCATCAGTAGAGACTAAATATTTTAAATGGTTATGAGCTAAGTGGCACAGTACCTGCAATTTTCTACGAGTTATTCGGGTTTAAATATTTGAGTTTTAAGTAGATGATGAGTATTTTTTCGACATGAAGTAGTTGATAACCTAATAATTAATGTTCAAATAGCGAAGCATTATGTTGCTCCGTTTAAAAGTTATTCGGTTTTAAACTTTTGTCCTGGAGGGACAGTACTTTTTTGACATGCAGTACTTGTCCCATTACTAAATATGGCATGAGCATCTCAATATGCTACTTTGTTTACTAGTTATTATAGTTTAAATAGTTGACCTTTGACCACGATCGTCAGTACTTTTAGGAAGTGTAATAGTTGATGAGCCATTACTGAATGTGGAAACAACACCTTAATTTGTTGCTCAGTATATGAGTTTTTCGAGTTTAAGACAGGTGTAACTAGGAAATTCGTTCTGTGCATGAGTAGAGACTAACGAAATGGTTATGAGCTAAGTGGCAGAGAACCTGCAATTTTTTACGAGTTATTCGGGTTTAAATATTTGAGTTTTAAGGCGATTATCAGTAATTTTGGGACATGCATTAGTTGATGTAATAATAATTAATGTTCAAATAGTGCCGCAATGCATGGCTCAGTTTAAAAGAAATTCGGTTATAAACTTTTGACCATGACGGACAGTACTTATCTGAGATGCAGTACTCGTCCCATTACTAAATGTGGCATTAGCATCTCAATATGCTTCTTTGTTTATTAGTTATTCTGGTTTAAATAGTTGACCTTTGACCTCGATGGTCAGTACTTTTAGCACGTGTAGTAGTTGATGAGCCATTACTGAATGTGGAAACAACACCTTAGTTTGTTGCTCAGTATATGAGTTTTTTGATTTTAAATCAGAAGGAACTGGGAAATTCGTTCTGTGAATCAGTCGCGAATAACGAAATGTTTATGAGCTACGTTCCACAGAACCTGCAACTTTCTACGAGTTATTCGGGTTTAAACATTTGGCTTTTAATTCGATTATCAGTAATTTTGTGGCATGTAGTAGATGGTGACATAATAATTAATGTTGAAATAGCGCCCCAATGCGTGGCTCCGTTTAAAAGTTATTCGGATTTAAATATTTGACCACGATGGACATTACTTATCTGAGATGCAGTACTGATTCCATTACTAATTGAAGCAGTAGCATCCCAATATGCATCTTTGTTTACTAGTTATTCTGGTTTAAATAGTCGACGTTTTGCCTCGATGGTCAGTACTCTTAGGAGGTGTAGTAGTTAATGAGCCATTACTGAATGTGGAAACAACACTTTAATATGTTGCTTAGTATATGAGTTTTTTGATTTTAAATCAGATGGAACTGGGAAATTCGTTCTGTGCATCAGTCGCGAATAACGAAATGTTTATGACCTACGTTGCACAGAACCTGCAACTTTCTACGAGTTATTCGGGTTTAAACATTTGACTTTTAATTCGATTATCAGTAATTTTGTGGCATGCTGTAGATGGTGACATAATAATTAATGTTGAAATAGCGCAGCAATGCGTGGCTCCGTTTAAAAGTTATTCGGATTTAAATATTTGACCACAATGGACATTACTTATCTGAGATGCAGTACTGATCCCATTACTAATTGAAGCAGTAGCATCCCAATATGCATCTTTGTTTACTAGTTATTCTGGTTTAAATAGTCGACGTTTTGCCTCGATGGTCAGTACTCTTAGGAGGTGTAGTAGTTAGTGAGCCATTACTGAATGTGGAAACAACACCTTAATTTGTTGCTCAGTGTACGAGTTTTTTGAGTTTAAGCGAGGTGGAACTGGGAAATTCGTTCTGTGCATCAGTAGGGACTAACTAAATGGTTATGAGCTAAGTGGAACTGAACCTGCAACTTTCTACGAGTTACTCCGGTTTAAATATTTGAGTTTTGAGTCGATTACCAGTAATTTTGGGACATGTATTAGTTGATGAAATAATAATTAACGTTGAAATTGCGCCGCAATGCTTGGCTCAGTTTAAAAGTTATTCGGTTTTAAAGTTTTAACTCGATGGACAGCACATTCGTGGCATGAAGTACTTGTTCCATTACTAAATGTTGCATTAGCATCTCAATATGCTTCTTTGTTTATTAGTTTTTCTGGTTTAAATAATTGACTTTTGACCTCAATGGTCAGTACTTTTAGACGTGTGGTAGTTGATGAGCCATTACTGAATGTGGAAACAACACCATAATATGTTGCTCAGTATATAAGTTTTTTGATTTTAAATCAGATGGAACTGGGAAATTCGTTCTGTGCATCAGTCGCGAATAACGAAATGGTTATGAGCTAAGTGGAACTGAACCTCCAATTTTCTACGAGTTATTCGGGTTTAAATATTTGACTTTTAATACGATGATCAGTAATTTTGTGACATGTAGAAAATGGTGACCTAATAATTAATGTTGAAAAAGCGCCCCAATGCGTGGCTCAGTTTAAAAGTTATTCGGATTTAAATATTTGACCACGATGGACATTACTTATCTGAGATGCAGTACTATGCCATTACTAATTGAAGCAGTAGCATCTCAATACGCATCTTTGTTTTCTAGTTATTCTGGTTTAAATAGTCGACCTTTGGCCTCGATGGTCAGTACTCTTAGGAGGTGTAGTAGTTAATGAACCATTACTGAATGTGGAAACAACACCTTAATTTGTTGCTCAGTGTTCGATTTTTTTGAGTTTAAGCGAGGTTGAACCTGGAAATTGGTTCTGTGCATCAGTAGGGACTAAATGGTTATGAGCTAAGTGTCACAGAACCTGCAATTTTCTACGAGTTATTTGGGTTTAAATATTTGGCTTTTAAGTAGATGATGAGTATTTTTGCGACATGTAGTAGTTGATGACCTAATAATTAATGTTGAAATAGCGCAGCATTATTTGGTTCCGTTTAAAAGTTATTCGGTTTTAAACTTTTCTCCTGGAGGGACAGTACTTTTGTGACATGCAGTACTTGTCCAATTACTAAATATGGCATGAGCATCTCAATATGCTTCTTTGTTTACTAGTTATTATAGTTTAAATAGTTGACCTTTGACCTCGATGGTCAGTACTTTTAGGACGTGTAGTTGTTGATGAGCCATTACTGAATGTGGAAACAACACCTTAATTTGTTGCTCAGTATATGAGTTTTTCGAGTTTAAGACAGGTGGAATTGGGAAATTCGTTCTGTGCATGAGTAGGGACTAACGAAATGGTTATGAGCTAAGTGGTAGAGAACCTGCAATTTTCTACTAGTTATTCGGGTTTAAATATTTGAGTTTTAAGTCGATTATCAGCAATTTTGGGACATGTATTAGTTGATGTAATAATAATTAATGTTGAAATAGCGCAGCATTATGTGGCTCCGTTTAAAAGTTATTCGGTTTTAAACTTTTGACCTCGATGGACAGTACTTTGGTGACATGAAGTACTTGTCCCATTACTAAGTGTTGCATTAGCATCTCAATATGCTTCTTTGTTTATTAGTTATTCTTTTTTAAATAATTGACTTTTGACCTCAATGGTCAGTACTTTTAGGACGTGTGGTAGTTGATGAGCCATTACTGAATGTGGAAACAACACCTTAATATGTTGCTCAGTATATGAGTTTTTTGATTTTAAATCAGATGGAACTGGGAAATTCGTTCTGTGCATCAGTCGCGAATAACGAAATGGTTATGAGCTAAGTGGTACAGAACCTGCAACTTTCTACGAGTTATTCGTGTTTAAATATTTGACTTTTAATTCGATGATCAGTAATTTTGTGACATGTAGTAGATGGTGACCTAATAATTTATGTTGAAATAGCGCCTCAAATCGTTGCTCCATTAAAAGAAATTTGGTTTTACCCGTTTGACCACGACAGACAGTACTTATCTGAGATGCAGTACTTGTCCCATTACTAAATGTGGCATTAGCATCTCAATATGCTTCTTTGTTTATTAGTTATTCTGGTTTAAATAATTGACTTTTGACCTCAATGGTCAGTACTTTTAGGACGTGTGGTAGTTGATGAGCCATTACTGAATGTGGAAACAACACCTTAATATGTTGCTCAGTATATGAGTTTTTTGATTTTAAATCAGATGGAACTGCGAAATTCGTTCTGTGCATCAGTCGCGAATAACGAAATGGTTATGAGCTAAGTGGTACAGAACCTGCAACTTTCTACGAGTTATTCGTTTCTAAATATTTGACTTTTAATTCGATGATCAGTAATTTTGTGACATGTAGTAGATGGTGACCTAATAATTTATGTTGAAATAGCGCCTCAAATCGTTGCTCCGTTTAAAAGAAATTCGGTTTTACACTTTTGACCACGACAGACAGTACTTATCTCAGTTGCAGTACTTGTCCTACTACTAAATGTTGCATTAGCATCTCAATATGCTTCTTTGTTTATTAGTTATTCTGGTTTAAATAGTCGACCTTTGGCCTCGATGGTCAGTACTCTTAGAAGGTGTAGTAGTTAATGAGCCATTACTGAATGTGGAAACAACACCTTAATTTGTTGCTCAGTATACGCGTTTTTTGAGTTTAAGCGAGGTGGAACTAGGAAATTCGTTCTGTGCATCAGTAGAGACTAAATATTTTAAATGGTTATGAGCTAAGTGGCACAGAACCTTCAATTTTCTACGAGTTATTCGGGTTTAAATATTTGAGTTTTAAGTAGATGATGAGTATTTTTCCGACATGAAGTAGTTGATAACCTAATAATTAATGTTCAAATAGCGCAGCATTATGTTGCTCCGTTTAAAAGTTATTCGGTTTTAAACTTTTGTCCTGGAGGGACAGTACTTTTTTGACATGCAGTACTTGTCCCATTACTAAATATGGCATTAGCATCTCAATATGCTACTTTGTTTACTAGTTATTATAGTTTAAATAGTTGACCTTTGACCACGATCGTCAGTACTTTTAGGAAGTGTAATAGTTGATGAGCCATTACTGAATGTGGAAACAACACCTTAATTTGTTGCTCAGTGTATGAGTTTTTCGAGTTTAAGACAGGTGTAACTAGGAAATTCGTTCTGTGCATGAGTAGGGACTAACGAAATGGTTATGAGCTAAGTGGCAGAGAACCTGCAATTTTTTACGATTTATTCGGGTTTAAATATTTGAGTTTTAAGTCGATTATCAGTAATTTTGGGACATGCATTAGTTGATGTAATAATAATTAATGTTCAAATAGTGCCGCAATGCATGGCTCCGTTTAAAAGAAATTCGGTTATAAACTTTTGACCATGACGGACAGTACTTATCTGAGATGCAGTACTCGTCCCATTACTAAAAGTGGCAGTAACATCTCAATATGCTTCTTTGTTTATTAGTTATTCTGGTTTAAATAGTTGACCGTTGACCTCGATGGTCAGTAGTTTTAGGACGTGTAGTAGTTGATGAACCATTACTGAATGTGGAAACAACACCTTAGTTTGTTGCTCAGTATATGAGTTTTTTGATTTTAAATCAGAAGGAACTGGGAAATTCGTTCTGTGAATCAGTCGCGAATAACGAAATGTTTATGAGCTACGTTGCACAGAACCTGCAACTTTCTACGAGTTATTGGGGTTTAAACATTTGACTTTTAATTCGATTATCAGTAATTTTGTGGCATGTAGTAAATAGTGACATAATAATTAATGTTGAAATAGCGCCCCAATGCGTGGCTCCGTTTAAAAGTTATTCGGATTTAAATATTTGACCACGATGGACATTACTTATCTGAGCTGCAGTACTGATCCCATTACTAATTGAAGCAGTAGCATCCCAATATGCATCTTTGTTTACTAGTTATTCTGGTTTAAATAGTCGACGTTTTGCCTCGATGGTCAGTACTCTTAGGAGGTGTAGTAGTTAATGAGCCATTACTGAATGTGGAAACAACACCTTAATATGTTGCTCAGTATATAAGTTTTTTGATTTTAAATCAGATGGAACTGGGAAATTCGTTCTGTTCATCAGTCGCGAATAACGAAATGTTTATGAGCTACGTTGCACAGAACCTGCAACTTTCTACGAGTTATTCGTGTTTAAACATTTGACTTTTAATTCGATTATCAGTAATTTTGTGGCATGTAGTAGATGGTGACATAATAATTAATGTTGAAATAGCGCCCCAATGCGTGGCTCCGTTTAAAAGTTATTCGGATTTAAATATTTGACCACGATGGACATTACTTATCTGAGATGCAGTACTGATTCCATTACTAATTGAAGCAGTAGCATCCCAATATGCATCTTTGTTTACTAGTTATTCTGGTTTAAATAGTCGACGTTTTGCCTCGATGGTCAGTACTCTTAGGAGGTGTAGTAGTTAATGAGCCATTACTGAATGTGGAAACAACACTTTAATATGTTGCTTAGTATATGAGTTTTTTGATTTTAAATCAGATGGAACTGGGAAATTCGTTCTGCGCATCAGTCGCGAATAACGAAATGTTTATGACCTACGTTGCACAGAACCTGCAACTTTCTACGAGTTATTCGGGTTTAAACATTTGACTTTTAATTCGATTATCAGTAATTTTGTGGCATGCTGTAGATGGTGACATAATAATTAATGTTGAAATAGCGCAGCAATGCGTGGCTCCGTTTAAAAGTTATTCGGATTTAAATATTTGACCACGATGGACATTACTTATCTGAGATGCAGTACTGATCCCATTACTAATTGAAGCAGTAGCATCCCAATATCCATCTTTGTTTACTAGTTATTCTGGTTTAAATAGTCGACGTTTTGCCTCGATGGTCAGTACTCTTAGGAGGTGTAGTAGTTAGTGAGCCATTACTGAATGTGGAAACAACACCTTAATTTGTTGCTCAGTGTACGAGTTTTTTGAGTTTAAGCGAGGTGGAACTGGGAAATTCGTTCTGTGCATCAGTAGGGACTAACTAAATGGTTATGAGCTAAGTGGAACTGAACCTGCAAATTTCTACGAGTTACTCCGGTTTAAATATTTGACTTTTCATTCGATTATCAGTAATTTTGTGGCATGTAGTAGATGGTGGCCTAATAATTAATGTTGAAATAGCGCCCCAATGCGTGGCTCCGTTTAAAAGTTATTCGGATTTAAATATTTGACCACGGTGGACATTACTTATCTGAGATGCAGTACTGATCCCATTACTAATTGAAGCAGTAGCATCTCAATATGCATCTTTGTTTACTAGTTATTCTGGTTTAAATAGTCGACGTTTGGCCTCGATGGTCAGTACTCTTAGGAGGTGTAGTAGTTAGTGAGCCATTACTGAATGTGGAAACAACACATTAATTTGTTGCTCAGTGTACGAGTTTTTCGAGTTTAAGACAGGTGGAACTGGGAAATTCGTTCTGTGCATGAGTATTGACAAACGAAATGGTTATGAGCTAAGTGGCAGAGAACCTGCAACTTTCTACGAGTTATTCGGGTTTAAATATTTGAGTTTTGAGTCGATTACCAGTAATTTTGGGACATGTATTAGTTGATGAAATAATAATTAACGTTGAAATTGCGCCGCAATGCTTGGCTCAGTTTAAAAGTTATTCGGTTTTAAACTTTTAACTCGATGGACAGCACATTCGTGGCATGAAGTACTTGTTCCATTACTAAATGTTGCATTAGCATCTCAATATGCTTCTTTGTTTATTAGTTATTCTGGTTTAAATAATTGACTTTTGACCTCAATGGTCAGTACTTTTAGACGTGTGGTAGTTGATGAGCCATTACTGAATGTGGAAACAACACCATAATATGTTGCTCAGTATATAAGTTTTTTTGATTTTAAATCAGATGGAACTGGGAAATTCGTTCTGTGCATCAGTCGCGAATAACGAAATGGTTATGAGCTAAGTGGCACAGAACCTGCAACATTCTACGAGTTATTAGTTTTTAAATATTTGACTTTTAATACGATGATCAGTAATTTTGTGACATGTAGAAAATGGTGACCTAATAATTAATGTTGAAAAAGCGCCCCAATGCGTGGCTCAGTTTAAAAGTTATTCGGATTTAAATATTTGACCACGATGGACATTACTTATCTGAGATGCAGTACTATGCCATTACTAATTGAAGCAGTAGCATCTCAATACGCATCTTTGTTTTCTAGTTATTCTGGTTTAAATAGTCGACCTTTGGCCTCGATGGTCAGTACTCTTAGGAGGTGTAGTAGTTAATGAACCATTACTGAATGTGGAAACAACACCTTAATTTGTTGCTCAGTGTTCGATTTTTTTGAGTTTAAGCGAGGTGGAACCTGGAAATTGGTTCTGTGCATCAGTAGGGACTAAATGGTTATGAGCTAAGTGGCACAGAACCTGCAATTTTCTACGAGTTATTTGGGTTTAAATATTTGGCTTTTAAGTAGATGATGAGTATTTTTGCGACATATAGTAGTTGATGACCTAATAATTAATGTTGAAATAGCGCAGCATTATTTGGTTCCGTTTAAAAGTTATTCGGTTTTAAACTTTTTTCCTGGAGGGACAGTACTTTTGTGACATGCAGTACCTGTCCAATTACTAAATATGGCATGAGCATCTCAATATGCTTCTTTGTTTACTAGTTATTATAGTTTAAATAGTTGACCTTTGACCTCGATGGTCAGTACTTTTAGGACGTGTAGTTGTTGATGAGCCATTACTGAATGTGGAAACAACACCTTAATTTGTTGCTCAGTATATGAGTTTTTCGAGTTTAAGACAGGTGGAACTGGGAAATTCGTTCTGTGCATGAGTAGGGACTAACGAAATGGTTATGAGCTAAGTGGTAGAGAACCTGCAATTTTCTACTAGTTATTCGGGTTTAAATATTTGAGTTTTAAGTCGATTATCAGCAATTTTGGGACATGTATTAGTTGATGTAATAATAATTAATGTTGAAATAGCGCAGCATTATGTGGCTCCGTTTAAAAGTTATTCGGTTTTAAACTTTTGACCTCGATGGACAGTACTTTGGTGACATGAAGTACTTATCCCATTACTAAGTGTTGCATTAGCATCTCAATATGCTTCTTTGTTTATTAGTTATTCTGGTTTAAATAATTGACTTTTGACCTCAATGGTCAGTACATTTAGGACGTGTGGTAGTTGATGAGCCATTACTGAATGTGGAAACAACACCTTAATATGTTGCTCAGTATATGAGTTTTTTGATTTTAAATCAGATGGAACTGGGAAATTCGTTCTGTGCATCAGTCGCGAATAACGAAATGGTTATGAGCTAAGTGGTACAGAACCTGCAACTTTCTACGAGTTATTCGTGTTTAAATATTTGACTTTTAATTCGATGATCAGTAATTTTGTGACATGTAGTAGATGGTGACCTAATAATTTATGTTGAAATAGCGCCTCAAATCGTTGCTCCATTAAAAGAAATTTGGTTTTACCCGTTTGACCACGACAGACAGTACTTATCTGAGACGCAGTACTTGTCCCATTACTAAATGTGGCATTAGCATCTCAATATGCTTCTTTGTTTATTAGTTATTCTGGTTTAAATAATTGACTTTTGACCTCAATGGTGAGTACTTTTAGGACGTGTGGTAGTTGATGAGCCATTACTGAATGTGGAAACAACACCTTAATATGTTGCTCAGTATATGAGTTTTTTGATTTTAAATCAGATGGAACTGGGAAATTCGTTCTGTGCATCAGTCGCGAATAACGAAATGGTTATGAGCTAAGTGGTACAGAACCTGCAACTTTCTACGAGTTATTCGTTTCTAAATATTTGACTTTTAATTCGATGATCAGTAATTTTGTGACATGTAGTAGATGGTGACCTAATAATTTATGTTGAAATAGCGCCTCAAATCGTTGCTCCGTTTAAAAGAAATTCGGTTTTACACTTTTGACCACGACAGACAGTACTTATCTGAGTTGCAGTACTTGTCCTATTACTAAATGTTGCATTAGCATCTCAATATTCTTCTTTGTTTATTAGTTATTCTGGTTTAAATAGTCGACCTTTGGCCTCGATGGTCAGTACTCTTGGAAGGTGTAGTAGTTAATGAGCCATTACTGAATGTGGAAACAACACCTTAATTTGTTGCTCAGTATACGCGTTTTTTGAGTTTAAGCGAGGTGGAACTAGGAAATTCGTTCTGTGCATCAGTAGAGACTAAATATTTTAAATGGTTATGAGCTAAGTGGCACAGAACCTGCAATTTTCTACGAGTTATTCGGGTTTAAATATTTGAGTTTTAAGTAGATGATGAGTATTTTTTCGACATGAAGTAGTTGATAACCTAATAATTAATGTTCAAATAGCGCAGCATTATGTTGCTCCGTTTAAAAGTTATTCGGTTTTAAACTTTTGTCCTGGAGGGACAGTACTTTTTTGACATGCAGTACCTGTCCCATTACTAAATATGGCATGAGCATCTCAATATGCTACTTTGTTTACTAGTTATTATAGTTTAAATAGTTGACCTTTGACCACGATCGTCAGTACTTTTAGGAAGTGTAATAGTTGATGAGCCATTAATGAATGTTGAAACAACACCATAATTTGTTGCTCAGTGTATGAGTTTTTCGAGTTTAAGACAGGTGTAACTAGGAAATTCGTTCTGTGCATGAGTAGGGACTAACGAAATGGTTATGAGCTAAGTGGCAGAGAACCTGCAATTTTTTACGATTTATTCGGGTTTAAATATTTGAGTTTTAAGTCGATTATCAGTAATTTTGGGACATGCATTAGTTGATGTAATAATAATTAATGTTCAAATAGTGCCGCAATGCATGGCTCCGTTTAAAAGAAATTCGGTTATAAACTTTTGACCATGACGGACAGTACTTATCTGAGATGCAGTACTCGTCCCATTACTAAAAGTGGCAGTAACATCTCAAAATGCTTCTTTGTTTATTAGTTATTCTGGTTTAAATAGTTGACCTTTGACCTCGATGGTCAGTAGTTTTAGGACGTGTAGTAGTTGATGAGCCATTACTGAATGTGGAAACAACACCTTAGTTTGTTGCTCAGTATATGAGTTTTTGATTTTAAATCAGAAGGAACTGGGAAATTCGTTCTGTGAATCAGTCGCGAATAACGAAATGTTTATGAGCTACGTTGCACAGAACCTGCAACTTTCTACGAGTTATTGGGGTTTAAACATTTGACTTTTAATTCGATTATCAGTAATTTTGTGGCATGTAGTAAATAGTGACATAATAATTAATGTTGAAATAGCGCCCCAATGCGTGGCTCCGTTTAAAAGTTATTCGGATTTAAATATTTGACCACGATGGACATTACTTATCTGAGATGCAGCACTGATCCCATTACTAATTGAAGCAGTAGCATCCCAATATGCATCTTTGTTTACTAGTTATTCTGGTTTAAATAGTCGACGTTTTGCCTCGATGGTCAGTACTCTTAGGAGGTGTAGTAGTTAATGAGCCATTACTGATTGTGGAAACAACACCTTAATATGTTGCTCAGTATATGAGTTTTTTGATTTTAAATCAGATGGAACTGGGAAATTCGTTCTGTGCATCAGTCGCGAATAACGAAATGTTTATGAGCTACGTTGCACAGAACCTGCAACTTTCTACGAGTTATTCGGGTTTAAACATTTGACTTTTAATTCGATTATCAGTAATTTTGTGGCATGCAGTAGATGGTGACATAATAATTAATGTTGAAATAGCGCAGCAATGCGTGGCTCCGTTTAAATGTTATTCGGATTTAAATATTTGACCACGATGGACATTACTTATCTGAGATGCAGTACTGATCCCATTACCAATTGAAGCAGTAGCATCCCAATATGCATCTTTGTTTACTAGTTATTCTGGTTTAAATAGTCGACGTTTTGCCTCGATGGTCAGTACTCTTAGGAGGTGTAGTAGTTAGTGAGCCATTACTGAATGTGGAAACAACACCTTAATTTGTTTCTCAGTGTACGAGTTTTTTGAGTTTAAGCGAGGTGGAACTGGGAAATTCGTTCTGTGCATCAGTAGGGACTAACTAAATGGTTATGAGCTAAGTGGAACTGAACCTGCAACTTTCTACGAGTTACTCGGGTTTAAATATTTGACTTTTCATTCGATTATCAGTAATTTTGTGGCATGTAGTAGATGGTGGCCTAATAATTAATGTTGAAATAGCGCCCCAATGCGTGGCTCCGTTTAAAAGTTATTCGGATTTAAATATTTGACCACGATGGACATTACTTATCTGAGATGCAGTACTGATCCCATTACTAATTGAAGCAGTAGCAACTCAATATGCATCTTTGTTTACTAGTTATTCTGGTTTAAATAGTCGACCTTTGGCCTCGATGGTCAGTACTCTTAGGAGGTGTAGTAGTTAGTGAGCCATTACTGAATGTTGAAACAACACCTTAATTTGTTGCTCAGTATACGAGTTTTTTGAGTTTAAGCGAGGTGGAACAGGGAAATTCGTTCTGTGCATCAGTAGGGACTAACTAAATGGTTATGAGCTAAGTGGCACAGAACCTGCAATTTTCTACGAGTTATTTGGGTTTAAATATTTGGCTTTTAAGTAGATGATGAGTATTTTTGCGACATGTAGTAGTTGATGACCTAATAATTAATGTTGAAATAGCGCAGCATTATTTGGTTCCGTTTAAAAGTTATTCGGTTTTAAACTTTTTTCCTGGAGGGACAGTACTTTTATGACATGCAGTACTTGTCCAATTACTAAATATGGCATGAGCATCTCAATATGCTTCTTTGTTTACTAGTTATTATAGTTTAAATAGTTGACCTTTGACCTCGATGGTGAGTACTTTTAGGACGTGTAGTTGTTGATGAGCCATTACTGAATGTGGAAACAACACCTTAATTTGTTGCTCAGTATATGAGTTTTTCGAGTTTAAGGCAGGTGGAACTGGGAAATTCGTTCTGTGCATGAGTAGGGACTAACGAAATGGTTATGAGCTAAGTGGCAGAGAACCTGCAATTTTCTACTAGTTATTCGGGTTTAAATATTTGAGTTTTAAGTCGATTCCAGCAATTTTGGGACATGTATTAGTTGATGTAATAATAATTAATGTTGAAATAGCGCAGCATTATGTGGCTCCGTTTAAAAGTTATTCGGTTTTAAACTTTTGACCTCGATGGACAGTACTTTGGTGACATGAAGTACTTGTCCCATTACTAAGTGTTGCATTAGCATCTCAATATGCTTCTTTGTTTATTAGTTATTCTTTTTTAGATAATTGACTTTTGACCTCAATGGTCAGTACTTTTAGGACGAGTGGTAGTTGATGGGCCATTACTGAATGTGGAAACAACACCTTAATATGTTGCTCAGTATATGAGTTTTTTGATTTTAAATCAGATGGAACTGGGAAATTCGTTCTGTGCATCAGTCGCGAATAACGAAATGGTTATGAGCTAAGTGGTACAGAACCTGCAACTTTCTACGAGTTATTCGTTTTTAAATATTTGACTTTTAATTCGATGATCAGTAATTTTGTGACATGTAGTAGATGGTGACCTAATAATTTATGTTGAAATAGCGCCTCAAATCGTTGCTCCGTTTAAAAGAAATTCGGTTTTACCCTTTTGACCAAGACAGACAGTACTTATCTGAGATGCAGTACTTGTCCCATTACTAAATGTGGCATTAGCATCTCAATATGCTTGTTTGTTTATTAGTTATTCTGGTTTAAATAGTCGACCTTTGGCCTCGATGGTCAGTACTCTTAGGAGGTGTAGTAGTTAATGAGCCATTACTGAATGTGGAAACAACACATTAATTTGTTGCTCAGTATACGAGTTTTTTGAGTTTAAGCGAGGTGGAACTAGGAAATTCGTTCTGTGCATCAGTAGAGACTAAATATTTTAAATGGTTATGAGCTAAGTGGCACAGAACCTGCAATTTTCTACGAGTTATTCGGTTTTAAATATTTGAGTTTTAAGTAGATGATGAATATTTTTTCGGCATGAAGTAGTTGATGACCTAATAATTAATGTTGAAATAGCGCAGCATTATGTGGCTCCGTTTAAAAGTTATTAGGTTTTAAACTTTTGTCCTGGAGGGACAGTACTTTTGTGGCATGCAGTACTTGTCCCATTACTAAATATGGCATGAGCATCTCAATATGCTTCTTTGTTTACTAGTTATTATAGTTTAAATAGTTGACCTTTGACCTCGATGGTCAGTACTTTTAGGAAGTGTAATAGTTGATGAGCCATTACTGAATGTGGAAACAACACCTTAATTTGTTGCTCAGTATATGAGTTTTTCGAGTTTAAGACACGTGGAATTGGGAAATTCGTTCTGTGCATGAGTAGGGACTAACGAAATGGTTATGAGCTAAGTGGCAGAGAACCCGCAATTTTCTACGAGTTATTCGGGTTTAAATATTTGAGTTTTAAGTCGATTATCAGTAATTTTGGGACATGTATTAGTTGATGTAATAATAATTAATGTTGAAATAGCGCAGCATTATGTGGCTCCGTTTAAAAGTTATTCGGTTTTAAACTTTTAACCTCGATGGACAGTACTTTGGTGACATGAAGTACTTGTCCCATTACTAAGTGTTGCATTAGCATCTCAATATGCTTCTTTGTTTATTAGTTATTCTGGTTTAAATAATTGACTTTTGACCTCAATGGTCAGTACCTTTAGGACGTGTGGTAGTTGATGAGCCATTACTGAATGTGGAAACAACACCTTAATATGTTGCTCAGTATATGAGTTTTTTTATTTTAAATCAGATGGAACTGGGAAATTCGTTCTGTGCATCAGTCGCGAATAACGAAATGGTTATGAGCAAAGTGCTACAGAACCTGCAACTTTCTACGAGTTATTCGTTTTTAAATATTTGACTTTTAATTCGATGACCAGTAATTTTGTGACATGTAGTAGATGGTGACCTAATAATTTATGTTGAAATAGCGCCTCAAATCGTTGCTCCGTTTAAAAGAAATTCGGTTTTACACTTTTGACCACGACAGACAGTACTTATCTGAGTTGCAGTACTTGTCCTATTACTAAATGTGGCATTAGCATCTCAATATGCTTCCTTGTTTATTAGTTATTCTGGTTTAAATAGTCGACCTTTGGCCTCGATGGTCAGTACTCTTAGAAGGTGTAGTAGTTAATGAGCCATTACTGAATGTGGAAACAACACATTAATTTTTTGCTCAGTATACGAGTTTTTTGAGTTTAAGCGAGGTGGAACTAGGAAATTCGTTCTGTGCATCAGTAGAGACTAAATATATTAAATGGTTATGAGCTAAGTGGCACAGAACCTGCAATTTTCTACGAGTTATTCGGGTTTAAATATTTGAGTTTTAAGTAGATGATGAGTATTTTTTCGACATGAAGTAGTTGATAACCTAATAATTAATGTTGAAATAGCGCAGCATTATGTTGCTCCGTTTAAAAGTTATTCGGTTTTAAACTTTTGTCCTGGAGGGACAGTACTTTTTTGACATGCAGTACTTGTCCCATTACTAAATATGGCATGAGCATCTCAATATGCTACTTTGTTTACTAGTTATTATAGTTTAAATAGTTGACCTTTGACCACGATCGTCAGTACTTTTAGGACGTGTAGTAGTTGATGAGCCATTACTGAATGTGGAAACAACACCTTAGTTCGTTGCTCAGTATATGAGTTCTTTGATTTTAAATCAGAAGGAACTGGGAAATTCGTTCTCTGAATGAGTCGCGAATAACGAAATGTTTATGAGCTACGTTGCACAGAACCTGCAACATTCTACGAGCTATTCGGGTTTAAACATTTGACTTTATTTCGATTATCAGTAATTTTGGGCATGTAGTAGATGGTGACATAATAATTAATGTTGAAATAGCGCCCCAATGCGTGGCTCCGTTTAAAAGTGTTTCGGATTTAAATATTTGACCACGATGGACATTACTTATCTGAGATGCAGTACTGATCCCATTACTAATTGAAGCAGTAGCATCCCAATATGCATCTTTGTTTACTAGTTATTCTGGTTTAAATAGTCGACGTTTTGCCTCGATGGTCAGTACTCTTAGGAGGTGTAGTAGTTAATGAGCCATTACTGAATGTGGAAACAACACCTTAATATGTTGCTCAGTATATGAGTTTTTTGATTTTAAATCAGATGGAACTGGGAAATTCGTTCTGTGCTTCAGTCGCGAATAACGAAATGGTTATGAGCTACGTTGCACAGAACCTGCAACTTTCTACGAGTTATTCGGGTTTAAACATTTGACTTTTAATTCGATTATCAGTAATTTTGTGGCATGTAGTAGATGGTGACATAATAATTAATGTTGAAATAGCGCCCCAATGCGTGGCTCCGTTTAAAAGTTATTCGGATTTAAATATTTGACCACGATGGACATTACTTATCTGAGATGCAGTACTTGTGCCATTACTAATTGAAGCAGTAGCATCTCAATATGCTTCTTTGTTTATTAGTTATTCTGGTTTAAATAGTCGACCTTTGGCCTCGATGGTCAGTACTCTTAGGAGGTGTAGTAGTTAATGAGCCATTACTGAATGTGGAAACAACACCTTAATATGTTGCTAAGTATTTGAGTTTTTTGATTTTAAATCAGATGGAACTGGGAAATTCGTTCTGTGCATCAGTCGCGAATAACGAAATGGTTATGAGCTACGTTGCACAGAACCTGCAACTTTCTACGAGTTATTCGGGTTTAAACATTTGACTTTTAATTCGATTATCAGTAATTTTGTGGCATGTAGTAGATGGTGACATAATAATTAATGTTGAAATAGCGCCCGAATGCGTGGCTCCGTTTAAAAGTTATTCGGATTTAAATATTTGACCACGATGGACATTACTTATCTGAGATGCAGTACTTGTGCCATTACTAATTGAAGCAGTAGCATCTCAATATGCTTCTTTGTTTATTATTTATTCTGGTTTAAATAGTCGACCTTTGGCCTCGATGGTCAGTACTCTTAGGAGGTGTAGTAGTTAATGAGTCATTACTGAATGTGGAAACAACACATTAATTTGTTGCTCAGTATACGAGTTTTTTGAGTTTAAGCGAGGTGTAACTAGGAAATTCGTTCTGTGCATCAGTAGAGACTAACTATTTTAAATGGTTATGAGCTAAGTGGCACAGAACCTGCAATTTTCTACGAGTTATTCGGGTTTAAATATTTGAGTTTTAAGTAGATGATGAGTATTTTTTCGGCATGAAGTAGTTGATGACCTAATAATTAATGTTGAAATAGCGCAGCATTATGTGGCTCCGTTTAAAAGTTATTCGGTTTTAAACTTTTGTCCTGGAGGGACAGTACTTTTGTGGCATGCAGTTCTTGTCCCATTACTAAATATGGCATGAGCATCTCAATATACTTCTTTGTTTACTAGTTATTATAGTTTAAATAGTTGACCTTTGACCTCGATGGTCAGTACTTTTAGGAAGTGTAATAGTTGATGAGCCATTACTGAATGTGGAAACAACACCTTAATTTGTTGCTCAGTATATGAGTTTTTCGAGTTTAAGACACGTGGAATTGGGAAATTCGTTCTGTGCATGAGTAGGGACTAACGAAATGGTTATGAGCTAAGTGGCAGAGAACCCGCAATTTTCTACGAGTTATTCGGCTTTAAATATTTGAGTTTTAAGTCGATTATCAGTAATTTTGGGACATGTATTAGTTGATGTAATAATAATTAATGTTGAAATAGCGCAGGATTATGTGGCTCCGTTTAAAAGTTATTCGGTTTTAAACTTTTGACCTCGATGGACAGTACTTTGGTGACATGAAGTACTTATCCCATTACTAAGTGTTGCATTAGCATCTCAATATGCTTCTTTGTTTATTAGTTATTCTGGTTTAAATAATTTACTTTTGACCTCAATGGTCAGTACTTTTAGGACGTGTGGTAGTTGATGAGCCCTTACTGAATGTGGAAACAACACCTTAATATGTTGCTCAGTATATGAGTTTTTTGATTTTAAATCAGATGAAACTGGGAAAGTCGTTCTGTGCATTAGTCTCGAATAACGAAATGGTTATGAGCTAAGTGGTACAGAACCTGCAACTTTCTACGAGTTATTCGTTTTTAAATATTTGACTTTTAATTCGATGACCAGTAATTTTGTGACATGTAGTAGATGGTGACCTAATAATTTATGTTGAAATAACGCCTAAAATCGTTGCTCCGTTTAAAAGAAATTCGGTTTTACACTTTTGACCACGACAGACAGTACTTATCTGAGTTGCAGTACTTGTCCTATTACTAAATGTGGCATTAGCATCTCAATATGCTTCTTTGTTTATTAGTTATTCTGGTTTAAATAGTCGACCTTTGGCCTCGACGGTCAATTCTCTTAGAAGGTGTAGTAGTTAATGAGCCATTACTGAATGTGGGAACAACACTATAATTTGTTGCTCAGTATACGAGTTTTTTGAGTTTAAGCGAGGTGGAACTAGGAAATTCGTTCTGTGCATCAGTAGAGACTAAATATTTTAAATGGTTATGAGCTAAGTGGCACAGAACCTGCAATTTTCTACGAGTTATTCGGGTTTAAATATTTGAGTTTTAAGTCGTTTACCAGTAATTTTGGGACATGTATTAGTTGATGAAATAATAATTAACGTTGAAATTGCGCCGCAATGCTTGGCTCAGTTTAAAAGTTATTCGGTTTTAAACTTTTAACTCGATGGACAGTACTTTGGTGACATGAAGTACTTGTCCCATTACTAAATGTTGCATTAGCATCTCAATATGCTTCTTTGTTTATTAGTTATTCTGGTTTAAATAATTGACTTTTGACCTCAATGGTCAGTACTTTTAGACGTGTGGTACTTGATGAGCCATTACGGAATGTTGAAACAACACCTTAATATGTTGCTCAGTATATGAGTTTTTTGAGTTTAAGACAGGTGTAACTAGGAAATTCGTTCTGTGCATGAGTATGGACTAACGAAATGGTTATGAGCTAAGTGGCAGGCAACCTGCAATTTTTTACGAGTTATTCGGGTTTAAATATTTGAGTTTTAAGTCGATTATAATTATCAGTTTTTTTGGGACATGCATTAGTTGATGTAATAATAATTAATGTTCAAATAGCGCCGCAATGCATGGCTCCGTTTAAAAGAAATTCGGTTATAAACTTTTGACCATGACGGACAGTACTTATCTGAGATGCAGTACTCGTCCCATTACTAAATGTGGCATTAGCATCTCAATATGCTTCTTTGTTTATTAGTTATTCTGGTTTAAATAGTTGACCTTTGACCTCGATGGTCAGTACTTTTAGGACGTGTAGTAGTTGATGAGCCATTACAGAATGTGAAAACAACACCTTAGTTAGTTGCTCAGTATATGAGTTTTTTGATTTTAAATCAGAAGGAACTGGAAATTCGTTCTGTGAATCAGTCGCGAATAACGAAATGTTTATGAGCTACGTTGCACAGAACCTGCAACTTTCTTCGAGTTATTCGGGTTTAAACATTTGACTTTTAATTCGATTATCAGTAATTTTGTGGCATGTAGTAGATGGTGACATAATAATTAATGTTGAAATAGCGCCCCAATGCGTGGCTCCGTTTAAAAGTTATTCGGATTTAAATATTTGACCACTATGGACATTACATATCTGAGATGTAGTACTGATCCCATTACTAATTGAAGCAGTAGCATCCCAATATGCATCTTTGTTTACTAGTTATTCTGGTTTAAATAGTCGACGTTTTGCCTCGATGGTCAGTACTCTTAGGAGGTGTAGTAGTTAGTGAGCCATTACTGAATGTGGAAACAACACCTTAATTTGTTGCTCAGTGAACGAGTTTTTTGAGTTTAAACGAGGTGGAACTGGGAAATTCGTTCTGTGCATCAGTAGGGACTAACTAAATGGTTATGAGCTAAGTGGCACAGAACGTGCAATTTTCTACGAGTTATTCGGGTTTAAATATTTGAGTTTTAAGTAGATGATGAGTATTTTTTCGAAATGAAGTAGTTGATGACTTAATAATTAATGTTGAAATAGCGCAGCATTATGTGGCTCCGTTTAAAAGTTATTCGGTTTTAAACTTTTGTCCTGGAGGGACAGTACTTTTGTGACATGCAGTACTTGTCCCATTACTAAATATGGCATGAGAATCTCAATATGCTTCTTTGTTTACTAGTTATTATAGTTTAAATAGTTGACCTTTTTCCTCGATGGTCAGTACTTTTAGGATTTGTAGTAGTTGATGAGCCATTACTGAATGTGGAAACAACACTTTAATTTGCTGCTCAGTATATTAGTTTTTCGAGTTTAAGACAGGTGGAACTGGGAAATTCGTTCTGTGCATGAGTAGGGACAAACGAAATGGTTATGAGCTAAGTGGCAGAGAACCTGCTATTTTCTACGAGTTATTCGGGTTTAAATATTTGAGTTTTAAGTCGTTTACCAGTAATTTTGGGACATGTATTAGTTGATGATATAATAATTAACGTTGAAATTGCGCCGCAATGCTTGGCTCAGTTTAAAAGTTATTCGGTTTTAAACTTTTAACTCGATGGACAGTACTTTGGTGACATGAAGTACTTGTCCCATTACTAAATGTTGCATTAGCATCTCAATATGCTTCTTTGTTTATTAGTTATTCTGGTTTAAATAATTGACTTTTGACCTCAATGGTCAGTACTTTTAAACGTGTGGTAGTTGATGAGCCATTACTGAATGTGGAAACAACACCTTAATATGTTGCTCAGTATATAATTTTTTTGATTTTAAAACAGATGGAATTGGAAAATTCGTTCTGTGCATCAGTCGCGAATTACGAAATTGTTATGAGCTAAGTGGCACAGAACCTGCAACTTTCTACGAGTTATTCGTTTTTAAATATTTGACTTTTAATTCGATGACCAGTAATTTTGTGACATGTAGTAGATGGTGACCTAATAATTTATGTTGAAATAACGCCTAAAATCGTTGCTCCGTTTAAAAGAAATTCGGTTTTACACTTTTGACCACGACAGACAGTACTTATCTGAGTTGCAGTACTTGTCCTATTACTAAATGTGGCATTAGCATCTCAATATGCTTCTTTGTTTATTAGTTATTCTGGTTTATATAGTCGACCTTTGGCCTCGACGGTCAATTCTCTTAAAAGGTGTAGTAGTTAATGAGCCATTACTGAATGTGGAAACAACACCTTAATTTGTTGCTCAGTATACGAGTTTTTTGAGTTTAAGCGAGGTGGAACTAGGAAATTCGTTCTGTGCATCAGTAGAGACTAAATATTTTAAATGGTTATGAGCTAAGTGGCACAGAACCTGCAATTTTCTACGAGTTATTCGGGTTTAAATATTTGAGTTTTAAGTCGTTTACCAGTAATTTTGGGACATGTATTAGTTGATGAAATAATAATTAACGTTGAAATTGCGCCGCAATGCTTGGCTCAGTTTAAAAGTTATTCGGTTTTAAACTTTTAACTCGATGGACAGTACTTTGGTGACATGAAGTACTTGTCCCATTACTAAATGTTGCATTAGCATCTCAATATGCTTCTTTGTTTATTAGTTATTCTGGTTTAAATAATTGACTTTTGTCCTCAATGGTCAGTACTTTTAGACGTGTGGTAGTTGATGAGCCATTACGGAATGTGGAAACAACACCTTAATATGTTGCTCAGTATATTAGTTTTTCGAGTTTAAGACAGGTGGAACTGGGAAATTCGTTCTTTGCATGAGTAGGGACAAACGAAATGGTTATGAGCTAAGTGCAGAGAACCTGCAATTTTCTAGGAGTTATTCGGGTTTAAATATTTGAGTTTTAAGTCAATTACCAGTAATTTTGGGACATGTATTAGTTGATGAAATAATAATTAACGTTGAAATTGCGCCGCAATGCTTGGCTCAGTTTAAAAGTTATTCGGTTTTAAACTTTTAACTCGATGGACAGTACTTTGGTGACATGAAGTACTTGTCCCAATACTAAGTGTTGCATTAGCATCTCAATATGCTTCTTTGTTTATTAGTTATTCTGGTTTAAATAATTGACTTTTGACCTCAATGGTCAGTACTTTTATGCGTGTGGTAGTTGATGAGCCATTACAGTATGTGGAAACAACACCTTAATATGTTGCTCAGTATATAAGTTTTTTGATTTTAAATCAGATGGAACTGGGAAATTCGTTCTGTGCATCAGTCGCGAATAACGGAATGGTTATGAGCTAAGTGGCACATAACCTGCAACTTTCTACGAGTTATTCGTTTTTAAATATTTGACATTTAATTCGATGATCAGTAATTTTGTGACATGTAGCAAATGGTGACCTAATAATTAATGTTGAAATAGCGCCCCAATGCGTGGCTCAGTTTAAAAGTTATTCGGATTTAAATATTTGACCACGATGGACATTACTTATCTGAAATGCAGTACTTGTGCCATTACTAAATGTGGCATTAGCATCTCAATATGCTTCTTTGTTTATTAGTTATTCTGGTTTAAATAGTCGACCTTTGGCCTCGATGGTCAGTACTCTTAGGAGGTGTAGTAATTAATGAGCCATTACTGAATGTGGAAACAACACATTAATTTGTTGCTCAGTATACGAGTTTTTTGAGTTTAAGGGAGGTGGAACTAGGAAATTCGTTCTGTGCATCTGTAGAGACTAACTATTTTAAATGGTTATGAGCTAAGTGGCACAGAACCTGCAATTTTCTACGAGTTATTCGTGTTTAAATATTTGAGTTTTAAGTAGATGATGAGTATTTTTTCGACATGAAGTAGTTGATGACCTAATAATTAATGTTGAAATAGCGCAGCATTATGTGGCTCCGTTTAAAAGTTATTCGGTTTTAAACTTTTGTCCTGGAGGGACAGTACTTTTGTGAAATGCAGTACTTGTCCCATTACTAAATATGGCATGAGCATCTCAATATGCTTCTTTTTTTACTAGTTATTATAGTTTAAATAGTTGACCTTTGACCACGATGGTCAGTACTTTTAGGACGTGTGGTAGTTGATGAGCCATTACTGAATGTGGAAACAACACCTTAATATGTTGCTCAGTATATGAGTTTTTTGATTTTAAATCAGAAGGAACTGGGAAATTCGTTCTGTGCATCAGTCGCGAATAACGAAATGTTTATGAGCTACGTTGCACAGAACCTGCAACTTTCTACGAGTTATTCGGGTTTAAACATTTGACTTTTAATTCGATTATCAGTAATTTTGTGGCATGTAGTAGATGGTGACCTAACAATTAATGTTGAAATAGCGCCCCAATGAGTGGCTCCGTTTAAAAGTTTTTCGGATTTAAATATTTGACCACGATGGACATTACTTATCTGAGATGCAGTACTGATCCCATTACTAATTGAAGCAGTAGCATCTCAATATGCATCTTTGTTTACTAGTTATTCTGGTTTAAATAGTCGACGTTTTGCCTCGATGGTCAGTACTCTTAGGAGGTGTAGTAGTTAGTGAGCCATTACTGAATGTGGAAACAACACCTTAATTTGTTGCTCAGTGTACGAGTTTTTTGAGTTTAAGCGAGGTGGAACTGGGAAATTCGTTCTGTGCATCAGTAGGGACTAACTAAATGATTATGTGCTAAGTGGAACTGAACCTCCAATTTTCTACGAGTTACTCGGGTTTAAATATTTGGCTTTTAATTTGATTATGAGTATTTTTGCAACATGTAGTAGTTGATGACCTAATAATTAATGTTGAAATAGCGCAGCATTATGTGGCTCCGTTTAAAAGTTATTCGGTTTTAAATTTTTGTCCTGGGGGACAGTACTTTTGTGACACGCAGTACTTGTCCCATTACTAAATATGGCATGAGAATCTCAATATGCTTCTTTGTTTACTAGTTATTATAGTTTAAATAGTTGACCTTTTTCCTCGATGGTCATTACTTTTAGGATTTGTAGTAGTTGATGAGCCATTACTGAATGTGGAAACAACTTTTTAATTTGCTGCTCAGTATATTAGTTTTTCGAGTTTAAGACAGGTGGAACTGGGAAATTCGTTCTTTGCATGAGTAGGGAAAAACGAAATGGTTATGAGCTAAGTGGCAGAGAACCTGCAATTTTCTAGGAGTTATTCGGGTTTAAATATTTGAGTTTTAATTCAATTACCAGTAATTTTGGGACATGTATTAGTTGATGAAATAATAATTAACGTTGAAATTGCGCCGCAATGCTTGGCTCAGTTTAAGAGTTATTCGGTTTTAAACTTTTAACTCGATGGACAGTACTTTGGTGACATGAAGTACTTGTCCCATTACTAAGTGTTGCATTAGCATCTCAATATGCTTCTTTGTTTATTAGTTATTCTGGTTTAAATAATTGAGTTTTGACCTCAATGGTCAGTACTTTTATGCGTGTGGTAGTTGATGAGCCATTACAGAATGTGGAAACAACACCTTAATATGTTGCTCAGTATATAAGTTTTTGATTTTAAATCAGATGGAACTGGGAAATTCGTTCTGTGCATCAGTCGCGAATAACGGAATGGTTATGAGCAAAGTGGCACATAACCTGCAACTTTCTACGAGTTATTCGTTTTTAAATATTTGACTTTTAATTCGATGATCAGTAATTTTGTGACATGTAGTAAATGGAGACCTAATAATTAATGTTGAAATAGCGCCCCAATGTGCGGCTCACTTTAAAAGTTATTCGGATTTAAATATTTGACCACGATGGACATTACTTATCTGAGATGCAGTGCTTGTGCCATTAATAATTGAAGCAGTAGCATCTCAATATGCTTCTTTGTTTATTAGTTTTTCTGGTTTAAATAGTCGACCTTTTTCCTCGATGGTCAGTACTCTTAGGAGGTGTAGTAGTTAATGAGCCATTACTGAATGTGGAACAACACCTTAAAATGTTGCTCAGTATATGAGTTTTTTGATTTTAAATCAGATGGAACTGGAAAATTCGTTCTGTGCATCAGTCGCGAATAACGAAATGGTTATGAGCTAAGTGGCACAGAACCTGCAACTTTCTACGAGTTATTCGTTTTTAAATATTTGATTTTAATTCGATGATCAGTAATTTTGTGACATGTAGTAGATGGTGACCTAATAATTTATGTTGAAATAGCGCCTCAAATCGTTGCTCCGTTTAAAAGAAATTCGGTTTTACACTTTTAACCACGACGGACAGTACTTATCTGAGATGCAGTACTTGTCCCATTACTAAATGTGGCATTAGCATCTCAATATGCTTCTTTGTTTATTAGTTATTCTGGTTTAAATAGTCGACCTTTGGCCTCGATGGTCAGTACTCTTAGGAGGTGTAGTAGTTAATGAGCCATTACTGAATGTGGAAACAACACCTTAATTTGTTGCTCAGTATATGAGTTTATCGAGTTTAAGACAGGTGGAACTGGGAAATTCGTTCTGTGCATGAGTAGGAACTAACGAAATGGTTATGAGCTAAGTGGCAGAGAACCTGCAATTTTCTACGAGTTATTCGGGTTTAGATATTTGAGTTTTAAGTCGATTATCAGTAATTTTGGGACATGCATTAGTTGATGTAATAATAACTAATGTTCAAATAGCGCCGCAATGCATATCTCAGTTTAAAAGTTATTCGGTTTTAAACTTTTGACTCGATGGACAGTACTTTGGTGACATGAAGTACTTGTCCCATTACTAAGTGTTGCATTAGCATCTCAATATGCTTCTTTGTTTATTAGTTATTCTGGTTTAAATAATTGACTTTTGACCTCAATGGTCAGCACTTTTAGGACGTGTGGTAGTTGATGAGCCATTACTGAATGTGGAAACAACACCTTAATACGTTGCTCAGTATATGAGTTTTTTGATTTTAAATCAGATGGAACTGCGAAATTCGTTCTGTGCATCTGTAGAGACTAACTATTTTAAATGGTTATGAGCTAAGTTTCACAGAACCTGCAATTTTCTACTAGTTACTCGGTTTTAAATATTTGAATTTTAAGTAGATGATGAGTATTTTTTCGACATGAAGTAGTTGATGACCTAATAATTAATGTTGAAATAGCGCAGCATTATGTGGCTCCGTTTAAAAGTTATTCGGTTTTAAACTTTTGTCCTGGAGGGACAGTACTTTTGTGAAATGCAGTACTTGTCCCATTACTAAATATGGCATGAGCATCTCAATATGCTTCTTTGTTTACTAGTTATTATAGTTTAAATAGTTGACCTTTGACCTCGATGGTCAGTACTTTTAGGAAGTGTAATAGTTGATGAGCCATTACTGAATGTGGAAACAACTTTTTAATTTGCTGCTCAGTATATTAGTTTTTCGAGTTTAAGACAGGTGGAACTGGGAAATTCGTTCTTTGCATGAGTAGGGACAAACGAAATGGTTATGAGCTAAGTGGCAGAGAACCTGCAATTTTCTAGGAGTTATTCGGGTTTAAATATTTGAGTTTTAAGTCGATTATCAGTAATTTTGGGACATGTATTAGTTGATGTAATAATAATTAATGTTCAAATAGCGCCGCAATGCATGGCTCCGTTTAAAAGAAATTTGGTTTTAAACTTTTGACCATGACAGACAGTACTTATCTGAGATGCAGTACTCGTCCCATTACTAAATGTTCATTAGCATCTCAATATGCTTCTTTGTTTATTAGTTATTCTGGTTTAAATAGTTGACCTTTGACCTCGATGGTCAGTACTTTAGGACGTGTGGTAGTTGATGAGCCATTACTGAATGTGGAAACAACACCTTAATATGTTGCTCAGTATATGAGTTTTTTGATTTTAAATCAGATGGAACTGGGAAATTCGTTCTGTGCATCAGTCGCGAATAACGAAATGGTTATGAGCTACGTTGCACAGAACCTGCAACTTTCTACGATTTATTCGGGTTTAAACATTTGACTTTTAATTCGATTATCAGTAATTTTGTGGCATGTAGTAGATGGTGACCTAATAATTAATGTTGAAATAGCGCCCCAATGCGTGGCTCCGTTTAAAAGTTATTCGGATTTAAATATCTTACCACGATGGACATTACTTATCTGAGATGCAGTACTGATCCCATTACTAATTGAAGCAGTAGCATCTCAATATGGATCTTTGTTTACTAGTTATTCTGGTTTAAATAGTTGACCTTTTTCCTCGATGGTCAGTACTTTTAGGATTTGTAGTAGTTGATGAGCCATTACTGAATGTGGAAACAACACTTTAATTTGCTGCTCAGTATATTAGTTTTTCGAGTTTAAGACAGGTGGAACTGGGAAATTCGTTCTGTGCATGAGTAGGGACAAACGAAATGGTTATGAGCTAAGTGGCAGAGAACCTGCAATTTTCTACGAGTTATTCGGGTTTAAATATTTGAGTTTTAAGTCGATTACCAGTAATTTTGAGACATGTATTAGTTGATGAAATAATAATTAACGTTGAAATTGCGCCGCAATGCATGGCTCCGTTTAAAAGTTTTTCGGTTTTAAACTTTTAACTCGATGGACAGTACTTTGGTGACATGAAGTACTTGTCCCATTACTAAATGTTGCCTTAGCATCTCAATATGCTTCTTTGTTTATTAGTTATTCTGGTTTAAATAATTGACTTTTGACCTCAATGGTCAGTACTTTTAGACGTGTGGTAGTTGATGAGCCATTACTGAATGTGGAAACAACACCTTAATATGTTGCTCAGTATATTAGTTTTTCGAGTTTAAGACAGGTGGAACTGGGAAATTCGTTCAGTGCATCAGTCTGAATAACGAAATGGTTATGAGCTACGTTGCACAGAACCTGCAACTTTCTACGAGTTATTCGGGTTTAAATATTTGACTTTTAATTCGATGATCAGTAATTTTGTGACAGTAGTAGATTGTGACCTAATAATTAATGTTGTAATAGCGCCCCAATGCGTGGCCCCGTTTAAAAGTTATTCGGATTTAAATATTTGTCCACGACGGACATTACTTATCTGAGATGCAGTACTTGTCCCATTACTAATTGAAGCAGTAGCTTCTCAATATGCACCTTTATTTACTAGTTATTCTGGTTTAAATAGTCGACCTTTGGCCTCGATTGTCAGTACTCTTAAGTCGTGTAGTAGTTAATGAGCCATTACTGAATGTGGAAACACCTTAATTTGTTGCTCAGTACACGAGTTTTTCGAGTTTAAGCGAGGTGGAACTGGGAAATTCGTTCTGTGCATCAGTAGGGACTAACTAAGTGGTTATGAGCTAAGTGACACAGAACCTGCAATTTTCTACGAGTTATTCGGGTTTAAATATTTGACTTTTAAGTAGATGATGAGTATTTTTGCGACATGTAGTAGTTGATGACCTAATAATTGATGTTGAAATAGCGCAGCATTATGTGGCTCCGTTTAAAAGTTATTCGGTTTTAAACTTTTGTCCTGGAGGGACAGTACTTTTGTGACATGCAGTACTTGTCCCATTAATAAATATGGCATGAGCATCTCAATATGCTTCTTTGTTTACTAGTTATTTTAGTTTAAAAATTGACCTTTGACCTCGATGGTCAGTACTTTTAGGACGTGTAGTAGTTGATGAGCCATTACTGAATGTGGAAACAACACTTTAATTTGTTGCTCAGTATATGAGTTTTTCGAGTTTAAGACAGGTGGAACTGGGAAATTCGTTCTGTGGATGAGTAGGGACTAACGAAATGGTTATGAGCTAAGTGGCAGAGAACGTGCAATTTTCTGCGAGTTTTTCAGGTTTAAATATTTGACTATTAAGTCGATGATCAGTAATTTTGGGACATGTATTAGTTGATGTAATAATAATTAATGTTGAAATAGCGCCGCAAGGCTTGGCTCAGTTTAAAAGTTATTTGGTTTTAAACTTTTGACCTCGATGGACAGTACTTATGTGACATGCAGTACTTGTCCCATTACTAAATGTGCCATTAGAATCTCTAGCCTATTTTTACTAGTTATTCTTATTTAAATAGTTGACTTTTGACCTGGATGGTCAGTACTTTTAGGACGTGTAGTAGTTGATGAGCCATTACTGAATGTGGAAACAACACCTTAGTTTGTTGCTCAGTATATGCGTTTTTCGAGTTTAAGACAGGTGGAACTGGGAAATTCGTTCTGTGCATCAGTCCCGAATAACGAAATGGTTATGAGCTAAGTGGCACAGAACCTGCAACTTTCTACGAGTTATTCGTTTTTAAATATTTGACTTTTAATTCGATGGTCAGTAATTTTGTGACATGTAGTAGATGGTGACGTAATAATTATGTTGAAATAGCGCCTCAAATCGTTGCTCCGTTTAAAAGAAATTCGGTTTTACACTTTTGACCACGACGGACAGTACTTATCTGAGATGCAGTACTTGTCCCATTACTAAATGTGGCATTAGCATCTCAATATGCTTGTTTGTTTATTAGTTATTCTGGTTTAAATAGTCGACCTTTGGCCTCGATTGTCAGTACTCTTAGGAGGTGTAGTAGTTAATGAGCCATTACTGAATGTGGAAACAAAACCTTAATTTGTTGCTCAGTATACGAGTTTTTTGAGTTTAAGCGAGGTGGAACTAGGAAATTCGTTCTGTGCATCTGTAGAGACTAACTATTTTAAACGGTTATGAGCTAAGTGGCACAGAACCTGCAATTTTCTACGAGTTATTCGGGTTTAAATATTTGAATTTTAAGTAGATGATGAGTATTTTTTCGACATGAAGTAGTTGATGACCTAATAATTAATGTTGAAATAGCGCAGCATTATGTGGCTCCGTTTAAAAGTTATTCGGTTTTAAACTTTTGTCCTGGAGGGACAGTACTTTTGTGAAATGCAGTACTTGTCCCATTACTAAACATGGCATGAGCATCTCAATATGCTTCTTTGTTTACTAGTTATTATAGTTTAAATAGTTGACCTTTGACCTCGATGGTCAGTACTTTTAGGAAGTGTAATAGTTGATGAGCCATTACTGAATGTGGAAACAACACCTTAATTTGTTGCTCAGTATATGAGTTTTTCGAGTTTAAGACAGGTGGAACTGGGAGATCGGTTCTGTGCATCAGTAGGGACTAAATTGTTATGAGCTAAGTGGCACAGAACCTGTAATTTTCAACGAGTTATTCGGGTCAAAATATTTGGCTTTTAAGTAGATGATGAGTATTTTTGCGACATGTAGTAGTTGATGACCTAATAATTAATGTTGGAATAGCGCAGCATTATTTGGCTCCGTTTAAAAGTTATTCGGTTTTAAACTTTTTACCTGGAGGGACTGTACTTTTGTGACATGCAGTACTTTTCCCATTACTAAATATGGCATGAGCGTCTCAATATGCTTCTTTGTTTACTAGTTTTGATAGTTTAAATAGTTGACCTTTGACCTCGATGGTCAGTGCTTTTAGGACGTGTAGTAGTTGATGAGCCATTACTGAATGTGGAAACAACACCTTAATTTGTTGCTCAGTATATGAGTTTATCGAGTTTTAGACAGGTGGAACTGGGAAATTCGTTCTGTGCATGAGTAGGAACTAACGAAATGGTTATGAGCTAAGTGGCAGAGAACCTGCAATTTTCTACGAGTTATTCGGGTTTAAATATTTGAGTTTTAAGTCGATTATCACTAATTTTGGGACATGTATTAGTTGATGTAATAATAACTAATGTTCAAATAGCGCCGCAATGCATGGCTCAGTTTAAAAGTTATTCGTTTTTAAACTTTTGACTCGATGGACAGTACTTTGGTGACATGAAGTACTTGTACCATTACTAAGTGTTGCATTAGCATCTCAATATGCTTCTTTGTTTATTAGTATTTCTGGTTTAAATAATTGACTTTTGACCTCAATGGTCAGCACTTTTAGGACGTGTGGTAGTTGATGAGCCATTACTGAATGCGGAAACAACACCTTAATACGTTGCTCAGTATATGAGTTTTTTGATTTTAAATCAGATGGAACTGCGAAATTCGTTCTGTGCATCAGTCGCGAATAACGAAATGGTTATGAGCTAAGTGGCACAGAACCTGCAACTTTCTACGAGTTATTCGTTTTTAAATATTTGACTTTTAATTCGATGGTCAGTAATTTTGTGACATGTAGTAGATGGTGACGTAATAATTATGTTGAAATAGCGCCTCAAATCGTTGCTCCGTTTAAAAGAAATTCGGTTTTACACTTTTGACCACGACGGACAGTACTTATCTGAGATGCAGTACTTGTCCCATTACTAAATGTGGCATTAGCATCTCAATATGCTTGTTTGTTTATTAGTTATTCTGGTTTAAATAGTCGACCTTTGGCCTCGATGGTCAGTACTCTTAGGAGGTGTAGTAGTTAATGAGCCATTACTGAATGTGGAAACAACACCTTAATTTGTTGCTCAGTATACTTGTTTTTTTGAGTTTAAGCGAGGTGGAACTAGGAAATTCGTTCTGTGCATCTGTAGAGACTAACTATTTTAAATGGTTATGAGCTAAGTGGCACAGAACCTGCAATTTTCTACGAGTTATTCGGGTTTAAATATTTGAATTTTAAGTAGATGATGAGTATTTTTTCGACATGAAGTAGTTGATGACCTAATAATTAATGTTGCAATAGCGCAGCATTATGTGGCTCCGTTTAAAAGTTATTCGGTTTTAAACTTTTGTCCTGGTGGGACAGTACTTTTGTGAAATGCAGTACTTGTCCCATTACTAAATATGGCATGAGCATCTCAATATGCTTCTTTGTTTACTAGTTATTATAGTTTAAATAGTTGACCTTTGACCTCGATGGTCAGTACTTTTAGGAAGTGTAATAGTTGATGAGCCATTACTGAATGTGGAAACAACACCTTAATTTGTTGCTCAGTATATGAGTTTTTCGAGTTTAAGACAGGTGGAACTGGGAAATTCGTTCTGTGCATGAGTAGGGACTAACGAAATGGTTATGAGCTAAGTGGCAGAGAACCCGCTATTTTCTAGGAGTTATTCGGGTTTAAATATTTGAGTTTTAAGTCGATTATCAGTAATTTTGGGACATGTATTAGTTGGTGTAATAATAATTAATGTTCAAATAGCGCCGCAATGCATGGCTCCGTTTAAAAGAAATTTGGTTTTAAACTTTTGACCATGACAGACAGTACTTATCTGAGATGCAGTACTCGTCCCATTACTAAATGTTGCATTAGCATCTCAATATGCTTCTTTGTTTATTAGTTATTCTGGTTTAAATAGTTGACTTTTGACCTCGATGGTCAGTACTTTTAGGACGTGTGGTAGTTGATGAGCCATTATTGAATGTGGAAACAACACCTTAATATGTTGCTCGGTATATGAGTTTTTTGATTTTAAATCAGAAGGAACTGGGAAATTCGTTCTGTGCATCAGTCGCGAATAACGAAATGGTTATGAGCTACGTTGCACAGAACCTGCAACTTTCTACGAGTTATTCGGGTTTAAACATTTGACTTTTAATTCGATTATCAGTAATTTTGTGGCATGTAGTAGATGGTGACCTAATAATTAATGTTGAAATAGCTCCGTTTAAAAGTTATTCGGATTTAAATATTTGACCACGATGGACATTACTTATCTGAGATGCAGTACTGATGGTATAAAAATAAATTTGAATAGATTTCGAATGTAACGTCCTTTTCGGCGCCGAGGACATATCAGGCGTTTAGCTACTGATTAGCGTGGAATCCGAATGACATGAGTTCACATCGATAATCGAACCGGGACTCTTACCTTAAAGTAGTGTTGCCAACGTTTTTAAGGAAAAAATCTTGACTGCACGAACAGTGTTGGAGAATTCCTTCCATTCCCCGTGGACGGCTACAAGAACGGCAATTCGTTGAAAACAATGTAAATAATCAGCGGAATAACACGAACTTGAGTGAATGCGGCAACTTATTTTTTTATTATTTTCCTGCCTACTGTTCATCACTAGGTATATCGCACACTCGGTTGAATAGTTTTACAATTCAAAAAATACAGATTTTGAGTTACCATCGCTCAAAAAAGAATAGAAAAGGAAGCTGTACCTGGTGGTATTTTCGCAGAAACGCAACTAAATAAATATTACATGCAGAAACGTACATGGCAGAAATATTTGTATTTCATATACCGATTTTGATAGAATAACAAACTTTAAAACTCATGTTCCCCCAAATGCTTATTTTTGACAGTCTTCCACCGGGTGTGCGATATGCAACAAATTCAAACCAAAACAACTGCAATTTATTTAATATAAACAGAGTTTAGAGAGATAACTATATAGAGCTTTTCGTCACAAATGAGTGTATAATAAATTACTAACAAAAGGTATTACTAAAATGAAGTCTTTTTCTTTGACTATCATCATACAACAAATTCAAACCAAACAACTGTAATTTATTTAATATAAACAAAATACAAAATTTTAAAATTGTCTCTATATATAAAGCTGCGCGTGTAAAACAGTAAGTTATTCCTTTGTAAAATGACACAGTAAAATATTAATTCACTTTGAAAGTCGATAAATATGCACAACATGCGTCCCGATGAGTGTCCCGTAGGCACGCGGGACCAATAAGTCAGGCGTCGATACACTGCCGCCAGAATCGGGACGTTTAGCAACCCCCCGTCAAAGCTGCGTACGCCAACCGTTTAGCCACAAAGAAACTCGGTATGAAGATAGCATCCACACATTACTTCATATTATTTCATCGACAGATTTCTGTTTTATGATCAGTTAAATTAGTATTTCTGGACACTGTAAGAGAAAATGTAATTGCTATTTGTTGCACTGTGAGAAAAATAAATAGCATAAACACAATAAAAGCGTAATAATTAAAAGAATTCAATGTAAAGTGCTTTGTTTCTCTCGTATAAAATACTCAATATATTACAAGTGCATAGGTACCTCGAGCATTTGTAGTAGAGCTATTAAAACGTGCTGATGGTGGTGATAACTTGTCTGTGTGGTCCAGTGGTTTGCACGTGCGTCTTTGGTGGACAAGGTCCGAGTTTGAATCTCGGTGTGAAAACTTTTGGAATTTTAAATGTTGTCAGTGTTTCTGTGTTCCAGTCTCTGTTGCTCGAGGTTACTGGAAATAACTGTAAAAAATGTATAACCGAGTAGGAAATATACACAAGTTACTGGGAACCGGAAAACAGACTTTAGTAATTGATTTCGGGACACCTTTCGCGAGGTAGGAGTGCACAATTATAGTGTCAATATTACAAACTGCAATAGCCAGATAATCCTTTTTAAAGTTTTGACTCTCCGCATAAATGATAGAACGCGTTATCAAGTGAAAGAGTGAGGAGCATCTACACCTCACGAGCAAGAGGTCCCGCTTGAGTAATTTTTGTTGCTTTGACCAATAAAGTGGCTATTTGTAACTGAAAATAAAATATTAATTCACCATATGTTCATAATACATACAACAATAAAGGTGTTCAAATCACTTGTATGCATAATTATATTGACAGTGGCGTACTTAGGGTGCCTATCGGGCTCAAGACCACCCCTAAATAAATTTTGTATGTACACAATTCATTAAAATTTTCCTGTACCCAAAAGGAAAAATGAAAGTGCTTTTTCACGTGTTTTGCGTAGCCAATCCCCCAAACAAAATCCTAAATACACCACCGTATATTGATATCAATAATTATATTATGGTTACTACAATCGTTGTGCAAAAAATGTTCTTGACGCTTCATATCCATATCTGTGGACAGTGCAAATTACAAGGGATATGAGAGGAACTCCCCTTTGGTAATACTGGATGTATGCTACAACCAGGGGCATCATTTGAAACTTCGTTTGAGGAGGCAAGAGCACCGTCGACATAAGACTTTCATGTTTTGTACAAGTATGTAATAAACAATTGATTAAATTATATTTATTCCTCAAACTATTGGAAGGTAATTGCCTCTTCTAGCTCCGCTAAATGACGCACTTGGCTACAACTGTTATAGCTTCCCATGCCAATGTCGTCTGAAATGATGCCCCTGGTTATAGGACACGTTCAGCATAAGGGGATATCAACTTATCCCCTTGTAATTCGCACACTGTCCACTAATATAGACAAGAAGCGCTAAAAACATTTTTACGCAACGACTTTAGTAACTATATTTTATCTAGTGATATCAATATACAGTGGCTCATTTAGGATTTAGTTTCGGGGAGGGACTTTGCACAACACATGAGTAAGCACTTCATAAACAAAGGGCGGGAATCAAAAATTTATGAGAATGTGTGTTAGCAGGCCCGTGCTGTGTTGTCATACGGTTAGGAATTCGCCTGCGAAATCAGATATCTTAATTTCAATTCCGCGCAAAGTAACAATTTTATGTGTACTTTTCTCTACTAAAATAATAAGTTCATACTTTTAACTTCAATAAATATAATGTATTTTTCCGCAATTTATTAACTTGCCAGGAAAAACATATTGAAACAACAATGGTTTGTTTTGTTGTAAATAATCCTATGATCTCTAATCATAATGTCCCTATTACTAAGTACCACTTCCCAAAGCTAGTTTTAAAAAATATTATCGAATTTGGATTGTGGGCAACTTCAATAAATTAATAACACTAGTTAACAAAGGTTTTGTTACATAAAAGGAAATACCTGTTCTTAAAGGAACTTTTTGCACTGAATTCGAATATGCACTCGGTTTTTCTCCATCACGTACGATTTTCCCGTAACAGAGGGATTTTCGGGAAAATCCCTCAAAAATTTCCCTTTTCGTTTATTTTACACCCCAAGATCTTGCCCCTTGCATATACTAACATAGAAATTATACCTAAGTATACTTTGGTTCATATTTAACAAACCCTCCAAGTTTCGTAATAATCGCATTATTCTTTCTAGAGAAATAAATATGTTTGTATGTATACTGTGTGTACTGTTTATTGCACCTTATAGTAATGCTTTCAGATCTCTTAAGTTGAGGTAAAACGTTTTGCTTTATTACCACAAACACATATATAAAATATAATACAATGTAATTTACAAGTGTGACAATTTACAATAAACAATAATACAAATGTACCAAAAGGTCATGAAAAGACAATCAAAACTATCACAATATATGAAACTTCCATTGGGTTACAAAAACGTACACTACTTCCTTCTTTTGTAAGAAATGTTGCATTTTCTAACAAGACACCAACAATAGTCCCCCATCATTGAAGGATCCCATCGTCCCGGGTACCTTTTCTCTATTGCCATTATATCTTCGTGGAATCTTCCCCCTGTTCGTCGCTGAGAGCACCTAGGTTAGCAGGAAAGAAGGTGAGGTGGGAGTGCAAAAAGTGGATTTTTAAAGACATCCTACAACTCAACTCTTTGTATTTCTGTATCATATCCTGTACGATTTCTGTGTAACTCTCAGCTTTATTATTGCCCAGAAAGTTGCGCACAACACACTTAAATGCTGTCCAGGCAGCTAGCTCAGCACTGTTTAACTTGCTGTCAAAGCTATCATCAAGCACTAATTTCCTAATTTGGGGACCAATAAACACTCGCACTGAAATCTTAGCATCACTCAGGTTAGGGAACTTATCTCGCAAATACTTGAAACCTTCACCAGATGTGTCCATTGCTTTGACAAAGTTTTTCATAAGTCCTAACTTGATATGAAGTGGCGGTAGTAATATCTTATTAGGATCTACCAAAGGAGCGTATTTGACGTTGCATTCTCCAGGTAAGTAATTCACTCTAGGTTCCCATTCCTTCACTTCATAATGATTGTCATCAGCTCGGCTATCCCATAAACATAAAAAACATTGGTACTTCGTGTAACCGCACTGCAGTCCTAATATAATACCAACTACCTTGAGATCACAACATATTTGCCGGTCCATGTAATTGATAAGATTTAGCAAAGTTGACATGGTGTCATAGGATTCCTTAATCTTCACTGAGTGCGCAAGTGGTATAGAAGGTTTTTTATTTCCATTATGTAAAAGGACAGCTTTAAGGCTGACCTTTGACGCGTCGATAAATAACCTCCATTCTTCTGGAACGTAAGGAATTCCTAGCTCCGCCATCAACCCATTTATATCCGTACATACGCACACATTCTTGCATTGAGAAATAGCTTGAAAATTGAACATGCCTTTTCCTGTACACTGATATGTTCGTTTCTGCATCCAATAAGTTCCACTGCTGGAGCCTTGATCCCAGAAGTTCCGCCTCTTGTTTTGTCAGGTGCAAATCACGGACTAGGTCATTAAGTTCACATTGCCGGATGAAATGTGGCTCGCGAACACAGTCAGGGATGAACGTTGGATCCTTGAATGTACATGTTGATGTCGATGGTTCATCAAGGTCATGATCATCATCAGAGTCTTTTGGCCATATCTCTTCCCAGTTGGTAGTGGGCTCGGGAAGTGGAAGTTCATCCCCGTGCGGAATAGGTCTATTTGCGGATTTAACGTTGGGATAACTTATTGTGTATTTGCTTTTTTTAGAATGTCCCTTAACTACTGTGAGACAAAAATAACAATCATCCAGATGGTTGGTGGGTTCTCTCCACACCATTGGTACAGCAAATTTCATGAACCTCCGTTTCCCTTTGGCCCATGCAAGTAAAGTGACGTAGCACGACGCACAAATTATGTTGGGTGCCCAAGTTTTTTCTGATCTCCCACACGACATCCGAAATATATATAATATGCTAGTTTCACCGATGGCGTAATGGATCTACACTGTCCTTTAACTACAAACTAGCCACAAACATAACAAAAACAATTTGGTGAGTTAACACACGAACGCCGTCATCTTGACGCCATTGTACTGTTCACAAACTAAACTTCTGGTCTTGATTGGGTATAATGCTGTTAAGATCAAACATGAAAGCACTCTTAGCAGCAAAGACAACTTTGAAAGTGAAGTAGTGTTAAACCACACGTCAATATAAACATGTACAAAACTCCCTCACCAGGTGTCAAGAACACAAGAAAGAAAGAAATGCGCGGGGGGAGGGGTAAACGATACCGTAGTGGAAAATTCAGACTGCATTAGTTCATTGTTGTCAACAATGAGTCTGTATTCCATTCTTTCTTTCTTTTGCATTCTGTTACATTTGATAACAAATATTGATAACCATTTCATGAACAAAACGAAAAAACTTGGAGAATTGTATATATATGTATTAAGATATACATATACTGTACATTAAAAAAAAATACGTTGGAAGTACATTCTATTTTTATACACTTTTCTAATTTACAGAGAGCAATACAAGTGTGTTGTTGACTATTGTAAATATTCATTTTTATGTCTGTGTTTGTAGTAATAAAGCAAATCGTTTTTACCCCAAATCAGGAGATCTGAAAGCATTACTATCAGGTGCAATAAGCAGTGCACACAGTATACATACAAATATATTTATTTCTCTAGAAAGAACAAAGCGATTTTTACGAAACGTTTAGGGTTTATTAAATATAAATCAAGGTATACTTAGGTATAATTTCTATGTTACTATATGTAAGGGGACAGGAGCTAGGAGAATAAAATATCTGAAAAAGGGAAATTTTTGAGGGAATTTCCCGAAAATCCCTCTGTTACGGGAAAACTGTACATGATGGAGAGAAACCGAGTGCATATGTGAATTCAGCGCAAAAAGTTCCTTTAAGATCATGTGATTTTTCTCATGTAACAAACAAAAAGTTTAAATTTGTTAACTAGTGTAATTGAAGCTAAAATGCATAAAAGTATTTGGGAAAAGAGATAAAGAGTTTGCCTTGTGCAGGAATCGAACTCAAGACCTCTGAGGCCGGACTCCAATACAATTACCATCTGACCACAGACTACGGGCTGATAATCACCATCTTCATAATGTTTTCTTACTCCTTTTTTGTATGTCAATTCAAGGGCCATCCGTGAAGGGCCTGTCTAAATTGTAGACCAAGACTAAGATAGGAGTTGTCTCGGTCCTGGTCTCGGTCTAGCACATCCAGTCTTGGTTTTGGTCTTCCTTTGGAACCCTAGATCTTGGTCTTGCTCTTGCACACCTAGTCATGGTCTTGGTCTTGGTCTTGCTTGCAAGAGTCTTGCAAATATTGCATTTAAGAAATCTTACACTTTTCATAGGTAAATTTTAGTTTGGGCATAAGGGATAATAAGTTCTACAATGCGCCAATAGTAACAGAAATACGAAGTATGTTTCTAAATGTAATACAGTTTACTTTTGTGTAAGTATGATGATAATGTAAAACATACGTTATGACCTTTATTTTTTAATGGGTGCTCACACTTCACTACTTATAAGATAGATCACATTGTTTCATAATCTGTTTATATTTTTAACAGATCGAACACACCATTGGTTCCCAAACTTGGGAGGCTACCCCTGAGATGTATAAAAGAAAATCAAAACATCGCAGACTATTGAAATATAATGAATTTGCAAAATCATTTTTACACTCTAAAGGAGTCAGATTTTTATTTTCAACCACGATTTGCTAATCCTTGTATTAGACAATTTTTCAATTAATTATTGAGATTTTGTTTTACTGATTCCAATATGCACTCTATGGGGCTGAAACATGGATATTACGCAAAAACGAAAATATAATTGCAGGCTTTCGAAACGTGGGCATGGACAAGAAAGGTGAGAATTAGCTGTGTTGAGCGAAAAGCAAATGAGGTGTTAGAGATATTAGCAATGGGGAAAAAAGAAGAATTTGAGATATTGTCAAGAGGAGGGCGAAGAACTAGTTCGGATATTGGCTGAGGAGGAACTGTATCATGAAAAACGTGCTAGAGAGTATAGTATAAGTAAAGACATGGAGAGACTGAAGGAGACTGTAGTTGAAAGAATGTATTAAAACAGAAAATTGCTACATCAAGAGGAAGAGAATAGCTGAGGTCCACCGTACATCGTAGCTTCTCAGTTGCAGGAAGTAACCTGCCAATAATGGTAGAATAGCTATGATTATGATGATGATGATGACATTTTGCAATATTGACAAAAAAGAGAAAAAATAAAATAATAATTATAATCAAACCTCTTAATATTTACAATAATTTGAGTGAAAACTGAAAACGACTCAAATGTCTATGTCTTTTGCTTCCCAGTCTAATTTGTCGTTATGGATTACAAGGATCAATTAACATCATCGCTGTTTTTTTATAAAGATATAGATATCTTTCGTTAGTCACTCACTTTTTACTATTACTAAAGCGCTCTCAGATATCGGTCATTTTCGGAAGTTGCGGGATGGATTTTCATTTAAATTGCATCGGTGGTGTCGCTGTTTAGCTCAGAGACACCGAAACCTAAAGATTCGGCATTTTTGGTCATTTTCAATTTAATATATATATTGTGTGGATCCCCACGTCACGACAAGATCACTTGTCAATTCAACATGTGCTATTGATTATAAACAACATAGCAAAGAAGAAGGCGACACGACAGACGCCGAGGAACGCCGAAAGAAGACGGCCTCACGGAAGGACCCGTAAAAGGACAGATAAAAGGCGACCAACCTGGAGACTGCTATGAAGCTAAGGAATTATCCTAACCACAAGTAATTCCTGGAGGCTGCTATGAAGCTAAGGGGATCACTTTGAATCCCATACCTCGTGAGGGCTGATATGAGTGGAGGTTCCTTAGAAACAAGTCCTTGAGATTCCCAGAGGCTGCACTGAAGCTAAGGAGTTGTCTGTACAAAACACTATGAACTGTTATCTTGGTCATTGAAAGATATTGTATTGTCAGACCTTTTGTAGACACAAAAGAATTAATTTTATAATAAAATTGGTGAAGGGATAAATTCTCGCTCCATTATTGTCTCTAGCAAAAGTCATTACATGGTGATAGGTACCTGAGGCTTGTACAGGACTCTCTTTTTATTAACTTCTAACAAGCACTGATATGGTCAGTATCAAAATTTATCTGAGTTTTGCTAACAAAATTCAACTAAATTTTTTATAAACCCCCTCGCTCCTTTTTTCTCTTACTTTTTAAAGTGCGATTTATGCCGTTAACTAGAGTAGGTATACAAACATACAGACCAGGAGAGAATAACACGAATATGACAGACAGTGCATCTAATATATCCTTCAACATGCCACACTTATCGAAATATGTGGGACACGTTCACGGAAACCCGGACAGGTTATTCATGCTATTGGACCATATTGCAGCCATTCAGTCATTGTCGGCGGCTAAGAAGAAGGAAATTCGACGAATATGTTTACAATACACGGCACTAGATCACGTATTGCAGCTTAAAAACCAAAATCAATTTGATACGATGACATATGCAATTAAAAATTTTATTTAGTAGCACTATGTAGTCAAAAGGTACCATCGTATAAAGCAGAACAGGAAATATTCGATGTATAACAGGGAATGGATGTTACAATAGACTCATACAATTTATGTAAGCTTCGAGCAATAGGGCGTTACTACCAGAAGCGACTGAACAGCAAGGGTTCCATCATATATCCTTGGGTTTGCAGAGGGATTTCATTATTAAGATAGCATTAGAAAGGTTCGAACGGTACACGCTCTACAAACTAAATTAAACATTTTGGAAGCCGTTAATGACCTTCTGAGGAAAAGAGAGCATGCAGAGCTATCACAGAAATTACACATGTTATACGGCCAGAATCATATACCTAACCCGCAGACTTATATCGTATGGCTTACTAACCGACCCAAAGAGAATTCATCCTGGACAACAGTTACGTCAAAATACATATCCCCTAAAAACGCAACCTGTCACACAATCAATGCACAGTTATGCACCTGTATATCAACAACAAAGTAATCCTTCCATGGCAATGTCTCAACTTAACCCTCAAGAGTTTCTAACAACAAGTCAGGAACCTAAGACCCTTCCCCACCATGAGCAAAATCCTCCAAAAGTGCCCCTCTACCTTTATCAATAAAATGGCAGAATTGTCGCTGATGATAGCCCGGAGATTACAGAAAGCAACCGAAAAATAGGAAACAGGGAAACAGAAGGAGAAATGACAATAACAACAATAAGAACAATGAGCAGGCTATGGAAGATCAAATTTTGGTATGTGCGATATGCCTTTAGCGGGAGCATGGTGCATCTGGTTCTTACAAGTGTCAAAAAAGACATGTAAAGCAGCCCCTTGACAAGTGGGCTGACAGTCATCATCACACAAAAAAAGGACACCAAAGAGAAACTGGTAAAAAATACGAAATTCCAGTAACGAAAGAACAATCAGGGCAATTGGCGGAAAGAAGGAAAAGCATTGCGTTAGAGGAGGAAAATAACAGGTTGCACTTAACAATTAAAACTAAATCAGGCCCTCAGAATGCGATAATTGACACAGGAAGTACAGCGTCCCTCTGCCCAGCCGATGTCGTTCCTCCTGAGACAAGTCTAATTCAATTTCAGACAATAATAGAAGGAATTTCAGACAATAATAAACGTTTGAACCAAATTGCATTAATAAAATTAAAATAAATCAAATAACATTTACTCATTACTTTAGAGTAATAGACAAGACTACGCCAATAATTGAAGGAATTGACTTTCTCCAACGTTCACGTTCCACCATCGACTTAAACAAGAATACAATCTCCTTTTTTAAACGTCCGAGGAAGCCACAGCTACCAGCAAGCAGAGAAAATAGATTCTCAGCTTTCAAGACTCAGATAGTATCGCATACGGACCAGAATTGTTTATACACGAAACTAAGCAAGGAACTTTACCTCCACACTCTCATACAATTATACAAGTTGCGAGAAAAAAAATAGCTAATAAAGATTTCTGTATGCTTCACTGCGTCCTGGAATATACCAGAAGCATAGTTTAAATGGACCCCATCAGAAGATAGAAATAAATAAAATGATAATTAATTTCAAATCCCAATGGCAATAGCGTCACTATAAAAAGGAATACACCAGTGGCGGCGGCTCTCGAGGTAGGGTACTAAATTTCCTTAACGCCTTAGAAGAACCATTTTTTAGATAAAGCATCTCAGTTTAAGACAAAAGAGGAAACGGAAGAACGTTAAAATATACAAAAACACTTTTTGATAAAGAGCTCTTAGACATTAACCCCGACCTGGACAGAAAGCAAAAGCAACCTGATTATGACTTATTATTTAATATACAGAGAAGTTTTTACTTTCGAGCTCAGTCAATCCAGAAAATCATATCAATTTTTGAGATGCCCAATGGGATATAAAACAAGTTTCCAAAGCTTGAGTGTGGACACGAGAATGATTTTTGAAGGACTACCAGAAAGGATTACAAGTTTTGTCGTCGATCTTGTCACCAGTTCATATAATTTTCCACAGCACTTGCAGGATTTAGAATTATTATTTCAGAAGCTTAGGAAACACGAGTTTCAGGCATCACTCAAGAAGACAGACATTGGCTACCAGGAACTTAACGCATTTGGACAAGTTGTTAGTGGGGAGTCCATTAAAATAACTCCAAAAATAGCCAAGAAGATACGAAATTTTAAGAGACCGCCTACTAAGCGATTCTCAAAAGCTTTATTGTACTATGTTCATACCTTAGGGCGCACATCAAAGACTTCGCGATAAAAATTGAGCCTTTCCAGCTATTAGTCACATCTAAACCTAATTTAAGTGGACGGAGAACCACGGTGTTCTCTTTGAACAATTGAAGGAACACATATTTAACGCCCCATCACTCGCTCATTTTGACGACTCGCTAGAATTCCGCGTCTATTGCGATAGCTGTAAAATGCAAATTGGCAGAATACTTGTCTGCTATGACCCAAAAACCAATACTGACAAGGTTGTTGCTTATTGTTCTCGAAGACTGACAAACCGAAGAGAAAACTAGCATATGGTGAAAAGAGTTGTCCGCTCTCATATACATATTGCGCAAATTTCGTTATTTTTTTTACTAAATAGAAAATTGAAACTCTACTTAGACGTAAAGTATTTGCGGCAATGAATACACAAACGGACAAGGTCGAGAAATATATAAGCTCTTCTTAGCTGATTATGATTTTGATATACTGTATTTACCTGGGTACAAACATCCAGCACACATCATCTGTAGACTTGAACAAATGGAAGATATAAAGAAATCAGGAGAGAAAGAACAAAATGACGAAGAAAAGATGAAGACTACCTTGCTTTTGAACCAAATAGTCTTCAAGTTAATATTGTAGAATCAGGAGATTACAACCTTTTACCAAACATGGCAAGGGAACAGCGTAAATAAGACAATTACAAAGACATTATTTCCGTAGACAAAAAAAAGCCAGATCAGCAAGATTTTCTGTCTCAAAAACGATATATTCTATGGAAAACAAAACCACCCTGAGTATGGCTTAGTATATCTTTAATGTATACCGAAGTCGATAGCCAATCTGTGGTTCACAACGTTTCAGCGTCTAGCGACTAATCCGCATTTTGGGTTTTGAAAATCGTACACAACCGCTATCGAGAAATTATATATGCCGTATCTGAAAAACTATCTTGCTCACAAAATACGCACGTGTGAAAATTGTCAACGACTAAAGAAACTGGCACAAAAGAGGGAAGCCGAACTACTATATCACCTGGTTTGAGAGATAGCAACAACATGGATATATGACGACCTAGGGCCTTTCCGAAGCAGAGAAGGAAGAAATAAGTACATACTTGTAGCCACGGAACACGATATGTGATCGGAAAACAGTGGATGGCATAAACCAGGAAAATATAGAGAAATCCTTGAAACATGATATTATCCTCAAATTTGGAGCTTTTACAACGCTGTATTGGGATCAACTTCCAGAACATTGAGCAACTCGTTTACAAAATGTAGCGCAGAATTACGATTTCGTCTACAAGTACTCATAAGCATATAGTCATGCTTCCTCAGGATTAGTAGAACATACCAACAATATTGTATATAATTGTCTTAGGTTTTTCGTACAAGAACAACATAGCCTGGGAAAGATGTTCACCGCACTTTATTTTTGGCATCAATACATACGTACAAGTAGGAACTAAATAATCAGCAAGCTAATTATTATTAGGTTACGAACCCAGGATCCCGACAGAGTGTACACTCGCATCAAAATAATATATACAAATTGACAGAGATAAACTAGCGGCCATCAGGAAGAAAGTACAAAGTAACCTGGAGCAGGGGTATAACAGACAAAAGCAGTTTTACGATAAGCGCCATAGACAGACAACTTAAAATCCAGGGGACCTTGTTTTGCATATTATCCCACCAGAAAAATGGGTTTACCCGTACATTTTACCGTTCACTATGAAGGCCCGACACGAATCTTGGAGAAGCTTAATTCAAATTTATATAGACTCGAATTACCATCTAAATTCAGACATAGAATTCAGGACATTGCGGTAAAACTATTTTATGAGGACCAAAGTAAGGGAACACAAAATTGAGAGAGGCACAAATCCAAGAAGAAGAATCTAACAAAATTACCGAGACCACAAGAGGAACCGACAGCCGTAGAAACCAAAAAAAAAAAAGATACACTGGCATCAAATCCGCACTTCTTTATTTCATCTATAAACTATATATCATTCTGTTACATAACTTCCCTACTGTAGTATTTCCGTTCTTCTCGCAAAATACAGGATAATCATTTTTTCTCCTTTTTTGTCTGAAAAGTATTTAATCCTTGCAAGGTCGAAATAAAACGCTTTCCTGATTCTCGCATTGCTTCTTCAATACCAAATACATGAATGCTTATTACGTCATTATTCTCTTATACAGGATGTTCATAAAATCTGGGCTTTGATTCCTGTTGGGAAATATGTTTGGACGAAAAGTAATCGCTAATATGCGAATGTTAGGGAAGCGGATGTGTAAAGAAGGTAGTTCTTATTGTCGGAGGTTTCAAATGTGTTGTTTGATATGTGTAACAAAGACTACTTAGAGCATAGAAATTTGGACTAGAAGTGGAATTATAATTATGATTTGTGTGAAGCAGAGAGTGCAGGGTGTACAGATTTAGAATAAAGATTTGTAGGAACAATTCTAGTATTTGAAAAATAATAAAAGAAATAAAGCAAATTACTTTTATATATTAGCGCAGTCGGTATGATCATAATAAATCCAACAAACAAATTATAATTAGCACAATGATTTTATCGAAACCCGTTACGATTTCTTTTCGATGTGAAATCACGATATTAAATTTATTCTAGATATAGGCGCTATTGTATCTGCTATAAGTGTTAAGCATAAACAACAATGGTTTCCATTAAAAACGGTAATGAAATTTCAATGTATATTCAGAAATGCAGATACAACCTCCATTGCTACTATGGGCTATTTTAATATCGTGGTTACCTTTCAGAATCGAAACTTTAATCTGTCGTTAGTCATTCTTCAACAAGATATGCCAATACCCATAATGGGCCGCGATTGATTAGATGTTTTAACGCAGATGTGGAGGCAGGAACGTGTTGGTAATTTTTTGAACCAGTATATGTTAGCACGTGCGTTGGAAAAAAAGAAATTACCCAGAATATCTTCACCAGAAATTTTTACAAGATTTTAAGTCAGTATTTTTTGAATATATTGATAGCCCAGTTCAAGGATATAAAGTCACGATACCTATAAAAGAAGGTGCCATACCAATATTGAGAAAAGTCTATGAAATTCCTAATGCTCTAATGGGTGCAGTCAAAGAAAAGTTATACAAGTTATGTAAGCTAAACCTTTTGCAGAAAGTGGAGAATTCGGATTGGGTTTTGACACCGATGGTGGTAGTTCGGAAAAAGAATGGGGATATACGTCTATGTTTTCTTTTCAAGCAAACAGTTAATCGTTACAAGGAAAAGTGTGCTATCCTATCCCTAAAATTAAGGATATGTTAAATAAGGTGGTGGGAGCAAGGTATTTCGCGGTTTTCGGTCTGAGCAATGCGTATTTACAATTAGCAGTGGACGAAAAAGCTACAAAGTATTTGGTTATAAACACTCCTTGGAGACTTTTTCGGCAATTAGATTACCTTTTGGATTAAATTTTTCACCTCAAATATTTCAATGTTCTATGGACCAGACTCAAAGAATGTGACGGTATTGCAACGTATTTGCATGACATACTAATTTGGGGTCAAACAGTGGAGGAATGTTATAACAGAACACTAAAGATGTTAGAGAAATTTAAGGAATTTAATGTGTCGGTGCGTGAAGACAAGAATGTCTTTTTTAGTCCAAAAATAACGTATTTAGGATACGATTTGGATGGAGACAATATTTCACCAGAGAAAAATTTTAAATAATATTCAGCCGCCAAAGGGGGTTCAGGAGTTACAATCGTTTTTAGAAATGATAATTTCTACTTTCGGCATATTCCCGGTTTGTCTATGAAAATTAACAATCTGTTTAATTTATTACATAAAGGTGTGAGATGAAAATGGAAACAAGAAAATCAAAATTAATTTGAGTTAATTCAAATTCAGCACAGATTTTACATCCCTTTAAGGAAAATGATCATTATGACCGACGCATCGTAGGAGCTGTAAAGCGTAGGAGCTGTACAGTTAAACCGCAGTAATAATCAGTTCCAAATGGTTCAATGTGCGTCTGCGACGCTGACAAATGCTGAACGAAATTACTCCCAGTTTGAAAGAAAGGTTTTGGCAGTAGTATTTGCTTTAAAAAATCCACAAATACATTTATGGAAGACCATTTAAAATTTTTACGGACTCTCAGCGAGTGTGCTGGATATTTGGGGTGAAAATACCGCCATTCACTATTATGCCACGTCTTTAAAAATGGTGTTTGTTGTTAAACAATTATAGTTTTGAAATTGTGTACCATAAAGATGTTAAAGTATCAAATTTTTTGTCAAGATTTCCATTGTCCAACTCCACCCAAGATGAAGAGATATTGACAAATTACGTAAGTCAATTACAGATATTTCTGTAAACCGAAATTGAAATAGCCGTAGAAATGCCACAAAATAGTTGGATGAAGACAGTTTTAAATTGGATAAAAGAAGGTTGGTAGAAGTAGATACATGCAAATCCGGACGCCAAAGAACATACGGTCTTTCTAAGCATAGATATGAATTTTAAGTACAAGGGAACTTGCTGTTCTTTCAGGAAAACGTAATTGTGCCGTTTAAATCACAGCATTTGTATTTAAGAAGATTACATGCAAAGCACTAGGTATTAAAATGATAAATATGGCCAAAATTAAAATGTGTTAGCCCGTGTTAATTAATGAGATACATGAGTTAGTTTGGAGGTGTAATTGTTGCTATGCAGTGGAAAATGCACCTGCAACAAGAAAGTATATTTTTTGGCTAGAATCAAAACAACCCTGAGAAAGGGTACATTTGGATCATTTTTCAATCTTTTGTTTTAGTTTATTATTGTTAACTGATCTATGGTCGAAACGGATAAAAGTATGGGTTGCGAAAAGTACAAAATGTGAGGAAATAATCGAGAAGTTAGAGGAAGTATTTCAATGGTGTGGCTTTCCGACGACTTTAGTGACAGATACTGGGTCTCCATTTTCATCGATACAGTTTACGAATCTTTGTAAGCAAAGAAATATAAAACTCTTCCAAACACCTCCTTATCACCCGGAAAGTAACGGTGTTGCAGAAAGAGCCGTTCAATCAATAAAGAAATTATTGAAAATAAAATTTATACAGGCAAATTTCTGGGCAACACAGATGATGTGTGACAATTGGTTACGGCAGGATAATTATGTGGTTTTACATACAAACTCAAAATAAGTACAAGAAACGCCTGCGGAAGCACTGTTTTCATTCAAACCCCGAACATGTTTTACCATTCAACGAAATGATCAGATTTGCGGGACTACGGAAACAGCATGTAAAAAAAAGTACAGTGTGGGTTAAAATCAACAGTCCTCTATACAAAAAATTCATAAAAGTTGAACTGCTAGGGAAAATTGGAAGGAACACGTATCGAGTGTTAGTAAATGGATATACACGTATTTATCATGTGCATCAAATTAAATTTGGTTTTCAAGATAGTAACTTAGAAGAGAGGAACGAATCAAATAGTGGTTCGAATGAAGAAAACGAAAGGGAAACCACAAATAGAGTTGACCACTTGTTTCCTACTCGGTGGAGGTATTATACGAATACAACCGGTACGAATTGCGAACAACTTACTTCAGAAGTCCAGGAAAATGTCAGAAGATCCAGTCGACAAAAGAGACCGCCTGACAGATGGGGATACACTTTTAGGGAAGCAGCACTACAGAAATGAATTATTAGTTTGTTGTTGGCTAGATTTAAATCAGTGGATCAGATACGTCCAATTCTACTTTTGTAGAGGGGGAAAATTGTCGGGAAATATCTTCGGGTGAAAAGTGCTCGCTAATATGCTACTGGTCATTACGTTGTTAGGGAAGCCGGATGTGTAAAAAATGTCGTTCATAATGTCGGATGTTTCAAATTTCTTGCTTTCTATGTGTAACAAAGAATATTTAGACCATAGAAATTTGGTTTAGAAGTGGAATTGTGATTATCATTTGTGTGAAGCATAGACTGCAGGTTGCACAGATTTAGAATAAAGATTTATAGGAACAATTCTAGTATTTGAAAAATAATAAAATAAGTAAAGCAAATTACTTTTATAAAATTCCATAATACAGAATGACCAAATATTCACATTTTATCTTTTTTAAGAAGACAAGCTACCAAATTCCAAAACTGATTCTTCTCTTTTCATTCACTCTAATAATAATTAATTTGCTTGCTAATAAAAATTGCTTTATATCCAAAATAATCTTCCAGATTATTTTTTCCCCAAATAATGACCGAAGCACATGTCAACTCAACACGTGCTATTGACAGTAAATTAATTTGTACAGTAAATTAATTCAAACACTGCCTAAGGAGGCTAAAATTATATTGATAAACGATTATTCAACGTATAAGCATCCGCCCATGAAATCAAACTTGGAGTTACATGCATTAAGTTTTTGTCAATGTCATAAAAATGTTATTTCGATATTAATTTTATGAGCACATATTCAAAATTTCCAACGGATGCTTGAGTCTTAGAGCCAAGGCCATACCTATGTAGTCGGCACCTATGGTGTATGGAATTATCGATGTTCAATACATTTCTCTTTTGTTTTGGAAGAAGAACACTACTAATATGCTTTGAAATGAAATGAAGTATCTCGTTTATCGTCCCACAGTTTTGCACAAGGGCTAAGGGAGACGCTGATGATGAGAAATAACTGAAATGGTGGACTGAAGAAAGTAGGAGGGAACGAAAAACCCCGAGGAAACCCACACACACGGTGTTGTCCACCGAGAAAACTCACATGGCGCAAGTTGACGCTATATGGATTGAAAAGAAGCAATATTTACAGAAAAGGCGAACAACCAATTCAGAAAACGAGATTCTGTAGCTACAAGCTACACTGGCAGATCGGCTCATACCAATTGCATAAACTACTGGGAACATATTAACTTCAGCGTCATTTTTACTGAAGCCAAGAAATTCAAGTAAAAGAAGTAATGATTTTTTCACTTCTTTTTAGCATTCTATAAAAAATTCAAGTACTAACGGTACTTGTGCAAGATTCTTAGTCTTAATCTTGGTCTTGCAGGTATAATTTTTGTTTTCGTCTTGCACCCCTTGCCCTTGGTCTTGGTCTTGCATCGTGATTCCTGGTCTTCGTCTTATTCTTGGTCTTGGTCTAGCATGCAAGACTCTTACAAAAACTGCAAGACCAAGATTCTTGGGCGCATCACTATCTGTTTTCAATTCTGGGTCAAATCATTGATCGTTTTATTCTGGAGAATTCAAATATGCAATAGGAAATGTGGGTTCACATTAAAAATACCACACGTGGGAATACCTCCGGTACTTCCGAAGGAGGTAGGGATAGGGGTTGCCTTTGGTATCATTGGATAGCCTTTTCAAAAGTATTTAGCACATGTATTTTCTGTTTTCCTGATATGTATATTTCGCGAGATATTTGATCGTTCCGTGGCTACGATAGCACACACACACTTACATATATATATAGTGTGTTTTCCATAAGATGTCACAATTGTAATTATTAATTTTGTCAATTTACAAAATGTTTCCACATAAAAAGTCTCACTTCCCATGGATTTAAATCACAATACTAACAATCAGTAATAGTCAGGTTTTCTATTTTTTTCGCTTCTTATAATAGCCTCGCTGCTGAAAGAGATGTTAAACTCAAAACGAACTCAACTCGTATCCTGATATAAGCGTACTGATACAAGATTTCTTATATCAGAACAGACGCTATGGTTGTTGTTGGATTGAATCGTGCTTCTGGAGTGGATCTTTAAAGTTGTTATTCTAATGTGTTGTAATAAAAGGATATACAAGTGTAGAAGGTGCAAAGCAAATACATGGTTAAGGAGCAAATATGTTCAATGATTTTTGAATGATTAGCATCCTCATCAATGGTGCGAGACATCTGAGTTTGAATCTCTAAAGTAATCTACGAAACTGCAACGAAACTTTGTGTAGTGACAATATGCAAAAAATAAGTGAATATGATATTTTTATTTTAGATCGAAAAACGATTTTAGGTGGCAAAAGCCCCCACCCAAAATTTTCAATGTAGACGGATGAAAGGCTAGAGGAGTGCACCGAAGTCAATGGAACTAGGCACAGATATTATAGTAATCTGAGTTTTGAATGTGATAGCGCATATGGTTTATTATAGAGGAAGATTTCTACTGAGAATTTTCTAGAGAAGGAAGACCAATTGACTTACATGTAACACTTCTCAAGTATAACACTCCGATTTTGCTAAAATATAGCAGGTAGATACTACACATAAACGAATGCGTTTTTTTTATTTTCTGCGGACAATGGTTTTAGGGGGCAAAAGTCCCACCCAAAATTTTGAAATTTGACGCCCGAAAGGCAAAAAGAAGTGGATCGGAGTGTATAAAATTGTGCACAGATATTGTAGATGTAAAATGATGGAATAATATTTCGTATTTTTCTGGAGAAAACGGTTGGGTGGGGCACGAACCCCTCCAAATCTTTGATCATGAAATAACAAAAGTACTAATAACAGTATGTCAGAAGTTCCTAAAGGACATGAACAATTTCAACGAAACTTTGTGTAGTGACAATATGCAAAAAATATATGAATATATGTTTTTATTTTAGATCGAAAAGCGATTTTAGGTGGCAAAAGCCCCCACCCAAAATTTTGAATGTAGACGGATCAAAGCCTCGAGGAGTACACCGAAGTCAATGGAACTAGGCACAAATATTGTAGACGTTAAGTGAGGAAATACTGTTTCGTAATGTCATATAAGAAACGTTGGGAGGGGCCACTGACCTTCCAAACCGTTGATTACGAAATATCAAATGTGCAATTCGAAAGGGGACTTGTCCCCAATACTGTTTTGGGGGCCGAAGTCCCCTCCGGAAAAAGAAAATTTTACAGTAGTAGGCAAGAAAGTGTGGACGACAGCAAATGAAATTGTGTGTAGGTATTGTGCATGTTAAATACGGCCTCTCGTGTTTGCGAAGTGTCCGCATCTGATTTGGGAACATTCAAATTGGGCTTCAAGTTGGGCACCTCAACTGTAAATAAGAAATACACCGACACGTCTTTCTCTTTATGCGGTAAAACATTATAAGGGTTAAAGGCTGCTCCCGAAATACTATATAATACGCTATACTCTTTGTGCTTAATGTTGATGTGCCAAATTTGAAGAAATTGGATGAGGACACATATTGACCACAAATGGCCTTATTTTACATATGTAATAACTACACGCAATTTCAATCTCTTCGGTCCATTCTTTCCGCCACCTAACGCTACAGTCCACAGAACCGTTCTTCTTCTTCTTCTTCTTCTTCTTCTTCTTATTATTATTATTATTATTATTATTATTATTATTATTATTATTATTATTATTATTATTTACAGGAAAATTCGAATAACGTATTCCCTTATCTTTCAATATCTGTACGCAATTTAATTCCCTTTGGTTCACTCTTGCGTTTCGAGCGTCAACTGTCAAACTTTTGAGTGGTACTTCTGCCCATAAAGACCTCTCCATAGAAAATGAAAAAAACACTTATTTGTTTATTTTTTGCGTATAGTCCCTATATAAAATTCCGCTGTAATTTTTGATGTTCTTTAGGCACTTCTGACAAACTGTTATTAGCACTCTTCATATTTCGTGATCAAAGGTTTGGAGCGGTTCGTGACGACAACCTTCTTTCTTTTTTTAAATGTTAAGCAAGAGTTCCCTACGTTACAATATCTATGCAGAATTTCATTCACTTCGGTTCACTTCTTCTTGCCTTTCGGGTGTCAATTTTCAAAATTTGGTATGGGGAGCTTTTGGGCCCTGAAACTGTTCTTCCGCAGAAAATAAGAAATACGTATTCATTTATGTGTAGTATCTACCTGCTAAATTTTATCAAAACCAGAGTGTTACACTTGGGAACTGTTACATGTTAGACTTATAGGACCTTATGCAAAGTCGTTCTGATGCGTGATTAATGCCTACTAAAGAGTTCGAGTAACATATGTTTCCTGTTGTAGTCAGGCTTTTAGTATGACACTAATCACACGTAAAGGCAACTCTGCATAAGGTGGGTAGAGTTTAAACCGGGCTGCAGTGACTCAGTAGTAAAGCGTTCATTCGCGTTCGTAAAGCGTCTGGTGCATTCGATCTCAGTTCGCGCTAAGGTTATTGCACTTGACAAGCACAGTGTGCGTTGGTTTTCTCGGGATTCACCCAGGTTTTTCATTCCAGCCTTGCATTCATTTCTCATTATTACCGTCTCGTTTAGCCTAGGTTACATAACCGTTGGACGTAAAACTTAGACTTCATTTCATTGTACAGTTTAACGCCACTTTCAGCAGCGAGGCTATATGAGACAGTACCTATTGATTAACGTGGTATCTGAACCAACGAGCTCCCGCCGGGAATGGAAAACCAACTAAGTATATAACAAGTAGTGTATATTTACATGAATACATGTACCATATACAAATCTCTTTAGTTCTGATACTAAAATACTACTACTACTACTATTATTATTATTATTATTATTATTATTATTATTATTATTATTATTATTATTATTATTATTATTATTATTATTACATACTACTCGAGATGCAACCTATAGTTGCAGTATTGTAGAAGGAATATTGCCTAACTGATAATACCTATGAGAATTGTTAGGTTTCCAAAGGGAAAGTAAAAATTTTTATATCGTTTTTTTTTTCTGTAAAACATGACTGTTTGGTTTTGCTGGAGAAAGTTGTTTCTGTCAGGAATATTGAACGTTAAAAAACAGTAATGGAATGAATTAATTTCTTTATACCGGTCAAAACAAAAAGTTATCATTTCCAAATAGACCAGAAAGATAGGAAGTAAATACAAATCTAAACATCTGCTGAGCTAGTAATCACAGAACAGTTTGTTATGTCAAAAACATTTTTTAACATTTTGATTTTATCTAATGCCTTGAGGCAATTACAAGGTCAGTACAATATATTCAGTTAACGTTTAAAAATTGCCTGAAGGAAAGTGGTACTACATTAGATCTTATCACTTGCTAAACAGTTGTGCAGTACGCACTTTAAGACAAACAACATATATTGTAATAAGCAGTAGATCCTTGGTGTTAGCAAATAAAAACTACTATTTTATAAGCTGTTGAAGCTATCAACTGCACATACTGCTAGAAATAAGAGCGATTGCTAGAAATAAAAGAGATTCAAATGCTTCAGTAAAAGTGAAAATATGCTTCTTACCAATTTAATTCCGGCTTTGAAAAATTGCCGCAGTGAGAATCGTAATGTGATTCCCACGTTAGTAGTACATGACTTTACCGTCTGAGCAGCGATTATTGCTTGCTTTTGTGTGGTATAGCAATGCATTTTCGGCTCCACTTTGGAACATGAACATGAATATTGATTTACATGAACATTGAAAGGAAATAATTAAAGTGATGGGATTGTCTGTTTGAACTCTCCACTATTGCAACGCTAGTGGAGCAATACAACATTACGCAAACTCTGTTTTTATATATAACCATTATTATACATTTCATTTTCATAAATTTGTTCTACGGATAACAATAACGATTTCGTAATTGAACTCAAGGTATAGATAATTTTTGAGTTGAGTTGATTTTGAATTTTGAGTTAAGTCATTTTCAATCTATATAAGAGATTTATAAAAGACGGAACCAACTTATTAACCCTTTTAAATTATGATGCTACAACACCTGTGCCATGGTGTCGACCTTCGTAATTTGCTTTATAAGTCTCTAGCAAAGCTCTTTAGACCGTTTTTTTTTTTTTTTTTTTTTGCATTTATTCAAATATGAAAGCATCATATACCATATTTTAAGGGTATTTTGTAGCCTCGCGTGATCTGTCTGGGGACTGTAACGTCACAAACATGGACGATGGGTTTAAAAAAGGGGTTTGAGGAGTTTCTTTTTTTTTAATATCCCTGCAACATTAGTCTTTACCCTAGAATCGCGATTTGTGCCTCGTTGGTTTTGTTATGAAACAGGCTTTTGAAAGATATCACTCACATTTTTCTATCGTGTACCTGAAGCGGGAAAATCTCGTCTAGAATGGAAAAAAGGGGATTCTTAAGAAAAATTTCCCTTTTTCCCATGTTTCTCTTCACAGGTACATGATAACGAAATTTGAGTGGAACCATTTGAAAGTCGGTCTTACACTAAAGAAAATGAGGTATTACTCATGTTTGCTAGAGTCAACAGACGTGTGTCAAAAAACTCGAATTCTTTATTTTTTTCATTTTTTACACATTTTTAGTCAATTACTTTAGTAAACTATCTACAGTACTACCACTATTAATTCTAAAATCATGATACATATCTTTGGCATAAACCAGTCTTTCAAACGAAATCACTCGCATATCTGTATCACGTACCATAGTGGAGAAAATTTGCAATAAATGGAAACTTTTGTAAACAAAAAATCACAGTGTAAAGTATATTTAAAATTTTTGGAGGCTCTGTGGGTTGAAACAGGGGCCGGCCAGAGGGGCTCAAAATCAGGGAAAAGGGATTTTTTGACAAAAATTCCCTTTTTCGCAATGGTTCTCCCCGTGGTACATGCTAGAGACATGGCGAGTGGTACCGTTTGTAAAACTGTCTCATGGCAACGAAGACGAGGTACAACGAACAGTCTTGATGATGATCATGATAGTATAGAAATTCACTAAAAAGGTATTATCAAGGGAAAATATGTAAATTGGTTGAAGCATCAAAACTATTCATTCCCATTCTATTCTTTGTATCTTATTCTCTTCACCATAAAGCAAAGTCTTTTTAGTAGCATTCTCAAGATCGTATCCTATACCAAAAAGGAGATATTTGTAAAAAAAAAAAAAAAGAAAAAAAAAGAAAGAAAGAAAAGAAATTATTTAAAAACAAAATCCTTTTTTCCCGTTTTGAGCGGAAATATCCCGCATTTAGAAAGCTTTAGGGAAATTTTACAGATGCATTTGAAAAACACTGCTTTAATTGAAACAAAACAGGGTATGAACCATGATCCTACGATAAATAGTCCTGACGCAATAGATAATTGAGTGAAAGTCTACAAAATACCTCAAAGAAGCCATAATTTAAAAGAGTTAACATGGATTCCGGTCAACATGAACTCCCGTCTAGAGTCGAATCAGTGTCTCCAAGGCCAGGCTGCTAATATTCTTGCTATAAAGTAAAAAAATAACTAAAGATGTGACGTAAATAAATGAGAAACCTAAGATATTGCGGATTACTGAAAGTGCAATTTAATTCACTTTTAAACATTGTACAACAACGGGAAGTTCTTTATAAAGATGCAGAATATGAATTATACTAATTTTTTCAATGAAATGAAATCATTAAGTATAGCTTCCCAAGCTTATGTCGGCTAGTTAAAGCAGACGGCGATCAATGAAAATTGAGAAATCGATTGAAATTATGGACCGAAGAAAGTGGGTGGAAACAGGAGAACGCTGAGAAAACCCAAGCACACGGAGTTTCTCCACCATTAATCTCAATTTGTGCAAGCTGAGATCGAACCAAAAATCCCATGTGCCAGCGGTGACCGCTCTACCACTAAGCCACCGAGGCCGTATGAAAAATACAACTATATTTATTCTCTCTCTCTCTCTCTCTCTCTATATATATATATATATATATATATATATATATATATATATATATATATATATATATATATATATATATATATAGAGAGAGAGAGAGAGAGAGAGAGAGAGAGAGAGAGATTGATAGAAAGACATATATCAGGAGTATGAATAATTTTCATTTTTGACGTATGTTTTCAAGTTACTATTTTACTCAGAACTCTATTTTTGATTAGTTGATTTGATATAGAGTTTAACGTCCCTTTCAACAGCAAGATTATATGAAATGTGGTGGTATTAATTAACTTAAAAACCTAACCATGTGAACTCTCGCCGAGTGGAGATGATGATGATTTTGAGGTTTTTCGGGTCAGGGTTAGCAGCGAGGTTATTTGAAGCGTGGACTTACTGATTAACATGGAATACGAACCACATGAGCTCCCACCGGGAATCGAATCCGGATCTTCTACGCCAAAGGCGCATACCGTAACTCCAGACAGGAATTGAAATCTGTTCTCATTGTTAGAATGTTAACGTTAATTATTTTACTTTCTTCGTATAATTTGATACACATAGCGAGTAAATACGACTGAGCTTTGAAACCTGACAGTTCATCTATTTTGTTTTTTCTAGCACTTCAAAATAAAACATTATATTTTTCAAAAAGCCATCCCTATATTGAAAAAAGAAATTCGCTCTCGCCGCTCTCGGTTTCTAGAACTTCAACAGCATTATTAAACGCGCTTGACCACAAATTCAACTGCCGAAATTGCGTAGTGATATAGCTAATAGAATCGCTCCAAGCGCAAGTTTACACTTTGAGTTTTAAATAGTTATTTTCTGTCTTTCTCAATAATTTCAACTGAAGCTATTAAACGATTTCCCATATTGGAACTTTGCGTGAAGTGTTAATTTCTAACTTCGGGTCCGCGGTGGCTCAGTAGTAGAGCGATCCCCTCTGGTGCTTTGGTTCCCGGGTTCGATCCCAGCCCCCGCCATGTGAACTTTGTTGTGGACAAACACCGTGTGCGTGGGTTTTCTCGGGGTTCTCCCGTTTCCTCCCACTTTCTTCATTCTACCATTTCGTTCATTACTCATCATCACCGTCCCCTTTAGCCTGACCGGCATAAGCGTGGGACGTAAAACTCAAAGATTTTGTTTCATTTTTTTAAATTTTTAAGTTCATGTAAAAAAAAACATATATTTCTGTTCTTTCAGTTTTGCGTACTTGTGAGTGTTCCTAACACCTGTGCACTGTGTGGGGTCTTTTCCCTCAAATTTTCCTCGGAATATTCTTCGTGTATTTATCTGATAGACTAAAGGTTCATAACATCAAAGCTTTTTGCATATAATTTTCCTATTTTGCTTTATTTTTTTCTCAAAAATCATAAATAATTATTCATTACTACACAGCTTTCTTATGGAAAGCACAAAGAAGTGATAATATATTAAGAAACCTGAATTATTAACGAAACTGTGGAGGTTACAGTATATGCGAACTTTTTTATGGCGGATGACAATATATAGAACAATTGTTATAAAGCCTGTAGAAAATAATAAAGAGAATGAAGAAATAATATTAGAGAAAGTATATAGGAAAGAATTTAAGCGTGTTAAACCTAAATACAAAATTAATGATTACGTTCGTATAAGTAAATCTAAGTTTATGTTTGAGAAGGGGTATAATAAATTGAATAAAATTTCTCTAGTCCTTCACGCATACAATCCTTAGGGAAAGGGGAAGGTCAAGGATCTTGAAATGCAGCAGCCATGGCCTTACAAAAGGTACTATTTTGGCTTTCGCCTGGTGGCACTGAGAAACTAGGAAAACTTCAGTCAAGACGGCTGCTCGGAGCAAGCTTGGTGTCCACGCTCAACCTACCGAACGATGCTTGGGAACAAGACACACTATCCCTACATCATCAGCTGAGTAGTAGTAATAATGAAAGAGATTAGGATATATAACTTTAAATATGAATGAAACGAACTTTTAATAAGAATGGAAGTAACAAATCGATTAATGGCAGATAATGTATTTTACTATTCCGTTTTCCTAAAAAAAAAAAAAAAAAAAAGCTGTCCACACTAGTATTGAAGAAAATGCTACAGTTCAATAGTACCGGTTCTCGTATAACGTTGCGGAAGTTGTTTCGATTATTAACTTTCAGATATCAACAAAAAATGGTACTTCAGTACCCGAAGTATTTAAGGAAAGACTCCTGTACTCAGAGAATGAAATTAAATATTGAGTTTAACGTCCCAAAACTTTGCTCCAAGGCTAAGGGAGACGGTGATGATAAGAATGAAATGGTGAAATGAAGAAAGTGGGAGGAAACGGGAGAACCAAGAGAAAACCCTTACACATGATGTTTGTTCAACACAAAGTCCACTTAACGCAAGCTGGAATAGAACCAGACTCCACGCACAAGAGGTGAACACTATCACTGAGCCACCGCAGCCCCGTACTCAGAGACGAATATGGCAGTATCCCATGGGCCTGTAAGGGTCTGATGAGACAGTCCACAAAATTAACTTTAAAGAAGATGGGTTTATGCGGAGGCGGCTCCGCGTTCTGGATAGGTGCTAGTATAGAGGGTTATAAGGTATTTTTTCAGACTTCCTTTAATTCTTTTCAAATGAAAGTAAAGCTTTTTTTTTAAAAAAAAATATCAAATATTAATAAATTGTAAAACCACAAGCGCATATTAGAATGCCATTCTGTGTCAAACAGTATGTTCATATCAAGAATGCCATAGAATTGATGGAGGAAAGACAGGGTCACCCTATGCGACAAAATAGATGAAAACTTGTAACTAATACACAGGGTTTGCCCAAGTGGGCGCAGCCCGAAAAAACCCGGTGGGTTTTTTCGGGTTGGACCCACCTAAAAAACCCACCTGGGTTTTTAACCTATTTGTTAGTATATTAGTGGTACAACTAAGGTGATCACATTGTAAGTGATTTTCATCAGATTTTAGACTTTCCTTGGGCAAATTAGAGGCTTTCACGTTAAGGTATACAATAACATTCAACATAAGACCTTTATAAAGTTTTAAATGTACTAAACGATTTTTTTTTTTAAAAAAAACTTACCTTAGCTTGAGATAGTTATACAACAAATTAATGTATGGGTTATGCTTATAGCCTATTTGAAGTAAAATAAGCGATTTTGTACTTTCGAAAATTTTTCCGTGAATAGTATGCTCGTCGACTTGGCGACACCGAGGGACATTATCACTCATACGTTTGACGGGTTTAAGGAAATAGGTGCCGGTACTAGTTGTACATATGTAAATACATTAGTAAAACTACTAGTATTATTTCTTACTTTTGATGTAAAACACAAGTTTCTTCAACTAAAATTTGGTTCTCCAACAGTAACAGTTTAGTTCAGTCATTTATTGCTACTCTTCAAATAAGCATTCTGTAGAATCAACAATAGCGTAAAAATTCTTGTCACATTTAAGAAGCTTAATGCTCGGGGTTCCGAAAACTATGTACCGCTTACTCTTTCAAGTGCTGAGTTCAAATTTCCGTACAAATGGAAGTTTTGATGTACACGCCGTGAAAGAAGTGCTCGGGAAATTAAACGCAGAAGGATAGGAAATGAATACTTCAACAATAAAACTTTTTATTTTACGCTTAAGCCTGCCATACGTCCCGTAAAAAACGTGACAGTCCCGTTTCTGGGCCCGAGTGTCCCGCGTCCCCGTAAATTTAGTCGTGACAGGGAAATGTCCCGTATTTTAACTCCGTTCCATTTCTGCTATCAATATCAGCTTATTCGAAAAGTGAAAAAGAAAATCTGACTGGCTGGAAATCCTCTAATTAGTGAATGAACAGTGCGCTGTTACAGGTAACAGTTTCGAGGAAGTTATTACACCACCCTGTTTGACTTAATAGCGAGCGAAATTTGCAATGGTACTTTTTCCATTGCACTTTATGGAAACTCGGATACTTTCCGGAACATTAAAAAAAATGGCTTTGAGTGTTTCTACATTTACAAACACAGGGAAGATGACTAACCTTTTCTCCAGCAACACATTAGATAAGTTAACAAGAATTATAATCATTTTCAGAGGCTAGGGCACAGAATTGTGCTTGGGTCCAGGTCTTAGAAAAATGTAAATCTGGTCATGCCAATTACACAAGACACAAGGAGAAAAATCAGCTTTTCATCAGATTAAACTGACGAACGTAATTTTGGCAAATACAGCCATGTAAATAAATATCGCTCAAAGCGTGAAGAATATTGAAGGTAGATTGTACCACTGATTTAAATAATTTGCATATTGTTTTCCTGTAAAGCATTTTTATAGCACATCTTAAGTTTTTAGGCATCTTCAGTCCGTACAACTAATTGCAGGGTACGAAGAGAGAAAAGCAGCTGGTGCTTACTGAACTTTCGCTTATTATATATTCTTGAAAAAAAAATAAATCTTTTAGTTTTAGTCTCACGGTTATGCCTGCTATGCTCAAGGTGATGGAGATGATGAGAAATGAATGAAATGACGGAATGAAGAAAGTGGGAGGAAACATAAGATTCCCAGAAAACCCACACACAAGGTGTTTGTCCACTACAAAGCTCACTTGGCGCGAGCTGGGATCGAACTAGGGACCCCATGCACCAGAGGTGAACGATCTACCACTGAGCCACGGCGGCCTATTATATTTTTGTTCATAACCAGACTACAGTTCGTTGCATTGTGTTGGAAAGTTGAGGCGGGATCTGAGGTGTCCGTATTCTCATGGAGAAAATATGGGAAGTTCATTTACGCTGGAAGATGTTAATTTCATATAAAACATTTTGAAACATTTATTTATTTCATATAACATGAATTGTATCTTTGTTTTAAACTAATAGACCCCTTTTAGTATTCATATTTGGCAAACGTCAGTCAGGCTTCTGGATCACTTGATCTATATTTGTTCGTTTGTCTGCCGAGCTCCTTCATGACTAAGCGGTTAGTATACGCGTCTTCGGCGTGGGAGACCCAGGTTTGGTTCCCGGAGGGAGCTCATGTGGTTCGGATTTCATGTTAATCAGTAGGTCCCGTCTCATATAGCCTCGCTGCTGAAAGGGACGTTAAACACAAAACCAAATCAACTTGTTTGTCTGCCTCTACCACACACACTACAGGGTAAAACTTCCGGCCTTTTAAGTTAAAATTTTCAGAGTACAAGCACGAGACACACTAAATTTCCTGTATAGATTTTGGCGGTATATCAACGTAAAATATCAAAATGGCGGCCATTTTTTCAAAACAGCGAGAATCCACTGTAAAAGCGCAATTTTCAGTCTTTTAAGTTGAAATTTCGACGGTAGAAGCACGAGTTACGCTAAATTTGCTGTACAGATTTTCTCGATAAACGAATGTAAAATTTCAAAATAGCGGCAATTTTTTCAAAAGAGTAGTGAGTAGAAAATTGTTGCAAGTTGTGACAATGACAATCTTGAAATATAAATCACATTTTAACACTTTTAGCCCAAAGACATTGAAATATTTCGAAAAAAAACGAAAAAACCCAATTAAACCCGAAAAAACCCATATGGGCCCAAGTGGGTTTGGCTTTTTCAAAAAAGCCCGGGTTTTTGCAAACCCTGCTAATACACAGCATATTATTTATTTATTTAAATGTGGTGTGTAAACAGATGTGATAAGAGTTATTGTAGCTAAAATAAAACTCACTATGATTATTTATCCTGTATTTTGGAAAATACAAATAGTTCACCTTTTGCTGGACCTCGTTCAATATCTGTTCGATTTAACAAACGCGGTGTCGTTCTAAAATATTAGCAACTTCCCACAATCCAACGATGCGGTAACATTCCGCTAAGTAATTCCATCATCCCTTATGAAACAAATACAACTTCACGTATTATCAAGCATACAGACGACAAATTCTCCATTTCGCACGGTAATTTTCTCAAAACTTTGACTAAAATTACGACATGCCCCTTTCCCGGTTTCCTATGGTGACTCGATAATCTTGTGCCTTTGTTTGCCCTCGGGTAATTTGGAAGCGGATCCATGGTTCCCAAACAAATCACTAGCTTCAGTTAGCTTAGTTCGGGGAAGGTTTTAGAACACTGATCCTCTCACGTGAGACAGATTGGCTGCTTTCTGTACAACAAATGGTTGTACTTAATCCACACGGACTATTGCCGAGCGAGTGAAAGCGCGTTTGAAGCCCCGCAGGGCACGTTGCTTCTAGGTTTATTAAAACTCAATGGAGAGGGAGAGTGTTCTCGAATCTTGCTTCTCGTCCCAGAGCAAGCAGGATGGGGAAGGGGGGCTTCGGCACTTTTGTGGCAATATATGTTGGTGTTCCGGGCAGGCGGTTAATACACTTATGTCGTTTGGGTGATTGGGACTGTCATATTATAAAGTTTTTGCAGCATCATAGTGTGTTAAAACGTATAATCAACTATGTGGCGTGTGGAAAAAGAAGTAAAAATTCAAAACAAACGAATCTCTCCTCGCAGCGGGTCATTTGTACCCGGGAAACCAGTGAAGCCATTTTGAAAGTAAGAGTTATTATAATTATTTAAGTGTTTTTGAAGGTGAAAACTATTGCGGATGTCTTATGTATTTTTACACTATCATTGTTTATGCGTATGCTCCGCTCGGCCCCCCTGCTGCGCTCCTGCCCTGACTCGGTTCGATAGCATTCGTGCTTTTAGTGGCCACCTAGCACAAATTAGTTCGTGGTTTATGCATTAGCTCCTCTTTTGTGCATTCTCTGCAAGAAGAAATCGGAAAACGCAATAAATGTGTGAAAATTCGGTAGAGCCGTCTGCTCGAGTAATGCCGCAGCTTTTTACAAAGTGAAACTGGAGGGGCGTTCCTAGAGTTCTCCATTATTTTGGATTAACTTTAGTTGCTCCCCTTCGTTTTGACAAGACATCTGCAAAATTTGTAGGAGAAATGAGGTAAGGAATGGTAATTTCGAGTTCTTCCTACTGCTACTACTACTACTACTACTACCACGGTAATGAATTTCAAAAACACAACGAGCGTTGCGGGGCTACTAACCCACCTTAGTTCACTCGGCGATACTGCGTGAATTAAGTAGGCTATTGAACTTATTCGTAGGTTTGATAGAGCAGGGATACATCTAAAAGGTAATAGTACTCTGTGAATTAAGTATTTCGATTTTTTTCTAGGTTTGATAGTGGAGGGGAATAATTAAATCTAAGCCATTATTTGCAATTACCATCGGTATCTCTCCCCCGTTCTCGATTTTAATGGAGCGGAAATCAGGATCAAAAAGCTACAATTACATAAGTATTCAATTAACTATCAATGTACACAAGGGTATAATGCAAGTAAACTTCACAGTAAATCTTCACTTGCAGTAGCACAGTATTTAAACATGAGTTCGAGTACATATTAAATACAGAAGTCACATTGTGGCCAATGTTACAAAACATATTTTTACATTGGTTTTATTAACCAATACATATTAACATCGAATAATGATAGAGATGGATCAGTGATAAGTTATTTTGATTTTTTTTTTTTTTTTGTTCTGATTGTTCACTTCATAGTAACAACTGAAAATAGAAAGTAGGAATTACGGCTCATATCAGATAATTAAGATGTGTGTGTGTGTGTTTTTACGCATATAAAGACATATTCTGCTGTAGAAACTGATTAATTTTGTATGCCACTTACAAACCAAACATTTACCGTATACGCACATACATTCAGTATATTTTTCTCAACAACTTAGTCAAACAATACACGTTTAAAATATAAATTATCTCTAAATCTGGATACTTACGTAATTATCTTAATTATCCACTTCTACCTATATACGAACCTTGCTTCTATCTACACTTAGCACCTGTACAAATGGCGACCTGACAGGAAATTTCTAAAATTAGACTTTTGTGCCACCTGTTGGTAGAAACTAGAACTGATACACTTGCTACAAATCTCCAGCAAGCCTCCGAGGTAAGTAAAATCTAGCAAGTGAAAATCAAATTACGACATTTGCGGGTAACTCTTTCAAACAGCCTGCAGCAGGTGTACAGTGCACGGAAAGTCTAGCAAGTTAAAATCAAATATAATGAAAGACTTGCTGCAAACCAACATGCTATTAGGGTTTGATAAACGTTGTCTCGATGAAATTCCTATCGAAGATACTATATCAGCATAATCACTTATAAAGTGCTCAGATAAAGTTGGAAACCATCATAAACCATTCCAATCAACCTTATCACCAAACTCTATTATGAAATCTGATAAGTCGTTGTACGTTTAGACTTCCTAATTGATCTCATTCTTATATTTACGTATAAAATCGTCTTTAACATTTTCAGTAAAACGCTTATATGACCATTGCTTATCTGTTGGTGTATCTAATATTTCATCTTACAAATTCATAATATACTTCTCATTAATATTTTGTTCAAGGCATTTGATATGCTCCTTAATAGCTGTTTTTAAATAAATGATACCAATAGAAATACAAAAATTAATCAAAAGAGGTTTATCAAAATTAACTCATTCATCTGGATAATCTGGGTCATAATCATCATCATCTTAATAATCGTCTAAATAATAACATACGATTGGACACATGTGTAAGAGATAATACTTTTTCAGCAAGTGATAAGTTCGATTACGATTTTCTCTAAAAATTATAGTTAATTTCATATTGAAAGATTTTCTTCATAATAAATATAGATAATTCAATATATGATAAACTTAACCTTATTCATAAAGATCTTAAATAAATAGCAGGACTACTGAAAAAAAAAACAAATATTATTAAATGAAAAATTAATGTTGTTAAAATAAATAGAATTAAAGGGAATACAGCACTAGAAAGATATACACTAGATTCAAATTGGGATAGTGATAAAGAAAACGAATCCGTGCAGAGTGATGATGAGATAGGTTCTTAAATATATAGTTCAGAATCTATGGTTTCTATGTGATAAATTCATAGAAGCCACTCTATAATAATTAAGACGAGTACTGTTAAGAAAATGAAATCAGATCAAAATTCGCAAGTACGAAATAAGATGAGTTTAAGTATTAATAGTAGTGTTACGAACGACATAACAAAAATGAAATCAGACCAAAATTTGTAAGGACAAAACAAGAAGATGAAATCTTTAGTTAATCATGTGGTGGTAGAGTTAAGGACTATATGTAAAGATAAAGAGATAAGAAGTTATTCCTCAATAAGCAAAGTAGAACATTTTGATCGTATTAATAGTAGTGTTGAGAACAATATAACAAAAATGAAATCAAATCAAAATTGCAACGACTAAACAGGAAAATGAAATCTTTAGTTAAATATACTGTAGTAGAGTTAATGAGTATATGTAAAGATAAAGGGATAGGAGGTTATTCCAGACTAGGGAAAGCCGAATATATTTACTTACTAGAAAAATATGATCTTTAAGCATTTAAAGAAATTCCAAGCAGACAGAACGTTTTCCCATTCCATGAAGACATTTTTAGAGAACCAAAACTTAAGCTTTAAAACTGTTTCAATTTAAAAAGAAATAATTGAAGAACCGAGTGCAACCTAAATCCCTACCAATTATGTAAAGTTCCAAGACTCATCATTTAAATCAAGATTAGAAACGTGGAGGTTTAAAACAGATTATAAAGAACACGATCCTTTAAAAAACAATATATCACTTTAACTAGAGGAGGTCAAAATTCTCAGTCAAAACTCCCACACTCAGAAAATGTCAAAACGCCCACACAAACGGTCATAACCCCTACACAAATTGAGATATCTCCCAAATACAGGAACGGTCATACCTCACACAGCGAAAACTCCTACACTCAGATAATTTCAAAAACGTCCACACAATTGGTCATAACTCCCACACAAATGGACAGAACACCACACCTTGAAACGGTCACAATTCCCACACAAATGAACAAAACTCCTAGACGTCAAAAATTTTGACTCTTATAATTAGAAAATTACACTTTTCCTCAGTATATGGAGTTTTCTTTTTTTATCATTTATTTCTCCACTCCTAACATTGTATCTGTCAATGTATCCCCCTTTACCTATTTTAATCTTTCTCCCTCTTTTTTCTCTTAATATTGTCCGCCATGGTGTTCTCCCGCTGCAACACTTCTTAAAAAGGACCCTGGTTTGGACCACTTCATCACTCATGATGAGGAATGTAGCATATATTCTGGTTATGAGCTCCCATTTCTTTGCTCGGAGAAAAGAAGCCAGCTCGAACAAGTCAACAGAGAAATATGTAAACTATATAACCAAATGAGTTATTAAAGAAGTATAGCGTAACAATTGTTATATGTCACATATTATGATAAGGATTTGCGACTATTTTACATAGTATATTACAATAAATGGGCTACCTAAATCAGAAGTGGCCCACCTACAAAGATACTATATAACGGACTCACATTTATAATCATTTCCAATGATATCTTTTTTTAAAAAAATAACTGTAAACAGCAAACTATAAAACTACAAGCTACATAATTATGTTTTTGCTAACATAACAGAAACATAGATTCTTCTTGAGATACTGAACTTCAACTTTAGTTGTGGAAAATTTCAAAATTTTGAGTTAGGCCATTTGGCACCCAGGAAGTGCACTTTAAAATAATTCCCTTGTCAATTTACTCTAATAGTGTAGGTACTTTTGGAACCTGTGGATCTTACATCCTCTCTAACGGAAGCTAACTGATTACTCATTATATGATGATTACATACAGGGTGGCCCATTTTAATATTTACACGAAACTATCTCGGAAACGGTTGAACATAAATGAACTGAACCAAACCTCAAATAAAGACTACCATAGAGCAAATCGATTAGTGATGTCGCGGTGTCCCCCAGGTCCAACTGTCAAGGTTCAAGTGGGCTCCAGATCCAACTTTAACATTTTAAATAGAAACTAGAGGGAAGTGACACAACATTTGGTACATCTTTAAAAACTAAATGGCGATGTGGCAAAATATTTTTTATATTGGTTATCGTATTCAAATGGGCCGCCAATATTTTTTACCTGTATCAGATAAACTTTCAGTAGCACTAATATGAATACGGTTTAACATAAATGAACAAAACAAAAACTCAAACAAGAATGCCATGGTAAAAATTGAATGATGTTAGGGAGGTGCCTCCAAGGTCTTCTCTCATAAAGCACAGGTCCAACTTACATATTTTAAACGAAAATATGGATTAAGTAATACCACGTTCGATAGATCTTCATACACCAAGCAGCGATGTCTCAAAAGATTTTTCATATGAGTCACCATTTTCAAAATGGCCGCCAAGACATGGGACCTGTATAAGATAAAACGTCTTGCACCACTACTATGAAAACGGTTGGAGATAAATGAACAGGATAAAACTCGTATAGGAAATCACAGAGGGTGTTTATCATTTCACGCCTCGAGAATAATTCAAGGCAGAAAAATATTATTAATGTATAAGTGACATATTGCTGAGGTGGATATCTAATTTTGAGAATATTATCTTTCCAATCTCCCTTCGTAAGTGGGTGAAACGGGAATGAATGGTAAAATCTCAACTGATAACCCCACGTTTACTTGCAACAGGTATGGCTTGTCTGAAACACTTTGGTGTACAAGTGACTGGTACTGTAATGAACCAATAATCTGTAGACGACTTTGGAGGAAAATCCACGCTTGTACACATTGTTCTAAAATTGCATTGTCCGACCAAATGGTTTCGCATTCAGTTGATTCATTTTTGCACAAATCATTGCCTGCAGTCAAAATGGAAGGTATCATGTAATAAGAATTTTACCTACTCTCTCCATTACATATATCTATCTCTTATAAAAACACATTTGAGATAATTTTGTTATGTAGATACAATGTGCAAAAACTAAGGTTCACATTGCAATTTCAACGTTCCTTCCCGTCTCGTCTTACCAGAGGACATTAGAACGATGATTTTCTAGGAATTAGTTTTCCTCCTTTACATTATGACACTTTTACTCTAATCATCTTCTCTGTTGCAACATTTTCGAGCCGTGAAATGATAAATACACTCTGTGATTTCCTACTGGAGTTTTATCTGTTCATCCGTTATTATCTTCAACCGTTTTCATATTTGTGGTACTGGACGTTTTATCTGGTACAGGAACCATGTCTTGGCTGCGAGTTTGAAAACGGTGACCCATATGAACAATATTTTGCCACAACACTGTTTAGTGTATGGAGAGCTATCGAACGAAGTATCACTTAACCCATATTTTCGTTTAAAATTTCTAGGTGGGACCTGGCTCTAAATGAAAGTTGGTCCTGTGGGGCACCGCGAAAACATTATTCGATTTTCCTCATGACTTTCCTATTTGAGGTTTTGTTTGTTTCAGTTATTATAAACCGTGTTCAAATTAGTGGTACTGGACGTTTATCTGATACAGGTAACTTATCTTGACGGTCATTTTGAATACGGTAACCGATATGAAATCTCTTTTGCCAGGTCGCTTTATAGTTTTAAAAGATCTATCGAACGATGTGTCACTAGCCCTAAGTTTCCATTTAAAATTTTAAAGTTGGGCCCCAGGACCCCTTGAAGAGCGACCCTGGGGGACTCCGCTACATTAGCATTCGATTTGCTCCATGGTATTTACTTTTCGAGTTTTTGTTCAGTTCATTTATGTTTAACCGTTTTGGATACATTTTCGTGGAAAGATTACAATTGGCAACCCTATATAGGCATTCTCTGAAAGTTAAATAGGGTGTTAACTTTTTAATTTTGTCTCGTGCACATCCGTACTTAGTATATTACTAATATATATATATATATATATATATATATATATATATATATATATATATATATATGTAAGTTTCTATTAATATGAATATATATAGGTTTTATTCCTTATTAACTTGACAAAGATTTCTCGGTCTTATCACGTAGGTTTCTTTATTGAATAGATATTGATTCTTTGAATCGCTGAAAGAGAGATGAATTTAGTCTTTCTTTCTTTTGTTTTCAGAAATTCAAGTTTTTCTTCGGAAGCGTTATTTCATTCGTTTACCAGTCTGGTTTTTATCTGGTGGCTATTTCCTTTTATTCTTTCCATGGAAATTGCAGATAGTTTTGTCTTGTGCTGGCAGCATCCTTTATATCGATTCACGTGAAATAAAGTATTCGTTTTGTATTTAGTTTTCAATTTTCAGAAGCTTTTAAATTTACAGTATATGCGCTAAATGTTCAATACGCTTAAATACTTTTATTTTTACGTAGCTCACTGAGGAAAATCTATTTAATAATTATAACATTATGACTAAGAATTTATGAATGTAAAGAGAACTTGAACTAGCCCTGAACTAGACACCCACTCTGAATCAGATCTCTCTTGAGTTTTCCTCATTCACACCACGCAAATGTCAGGATGGTATCTAACATTCACTTCCATGGAAAGTGTGCTTGACGATAGACGTTGTCCCCTATACGTGACGGACTAGATGGCGGTAATCCCAGAAATATTTTTAAATAAATAATCAAAATAATTTTTAAAACGGACCGAAGCCAAAGCTTTCCGCAGAAGTATAATCCTCTTTTATTCTTCTACTTATACTTATTCTTCTACTTATATGAGTAGTGAGATGATATGAGTAGTGGTTTTTCACCAGAAAGAGACTTAAAACTATGGTATATTTCTGAATCCAAGATGCCTCCGATTCCAGGATTATCCCCCATTTTTCAACAAACGGTTACAAAAAAATTACATGTGCAGGACATACTGGATATATTTTTAGAACTTACTATAAAAGTATACGAAAAATCATATGACAATATACTTAGCTTAATCTTAATCACTGGACGGATTCACTGAATCTGCAAAAGTTTGCTCTTAAGGAAAGCTCGTGATTTCGTTGAGTAAAGGAAACCAAAATAAAGATCACATGAAGACGACCCCATACTTTAGAGCACAAAATTACGGCAAAAAATGTCATCTCGAATTCAATCAATTATATAACCTTTTTAACTTACTATTGATAAATATCCTGAAGTTCATAATGATTCTGATTGAGATTCATATTTTGTAAATATCTTACACACTGTTTTCAAAACCGAAAGTATGCGTCTTCTACAAGTTTCTATCATAATTAACCATTTTGGGATCCTATGGACAATTTGTACCATACGCGTTTTTCATGGTACATTGCGTTAATCCTCTTCTATTTGAGCATTTTCGTCCGTTTTTTTTCAAGTACAGAGGCATTGTAGAAGACATTACCTATGGTTTCAGACCGTCCTGCGTCCAGACATAGGAGGTGATGACGTCATAATTCTAAAATATATTCTTTCATTTATTAAGCCTATGTTTAATATTTTTTGGAGCGCTTATTTTTGCACGTAGAAGATTGAAATTTTGCACAAGCATTCAGTCTATCAAATAATATTTACCAGATTTTTTTTAGATGTGTGAGCTAAAACAGGGGGGAACTAGAGGGGCAATGGGTTGAAAAAAGGGATATTTTTACCCCCAAAATCCCTTATTTCGGGATTTTCCCGCCATATATACATGATGGAGACACGTGAGTCATATCGTCTGAAAGGCAATTTTATTCTGAAGAGAATGATGGGCGAAACATGACCCTAGGGAAATTAGAGATGTCTCAGGGAATTTTTAAAAAGTATCCCTCTGTATAGGGTAATATGGTACATTGTCGGTATATATATTTTTGGGCGGGCTTACTTTTGTACCTAGAAGATTGAAATTGTGCATAAACATTCAGCCTATTTAGTAGTAGTTATCAGATTTTTTCAGATCTCTGCGTTAAAACAGGGGGTCCAGAGGGGCTAAAAGTTGAAAAAAGGGATATTTTACCGAAAAATCCCGTTTTTCGTCATTTTCCAGCCTTGGATACATGATGGAGACACGTGAGTCATACCGTCTAAAAGGCAGTTCTATTCTGAAGAAAATTATGTGAAATCCATGACCCTAGGTTAATTAGGGATGTCTCAGGATTTTTTTCCCTGAGATCATAGTGTATTGTGGTAATTGGGGGCATTGTGGGAATTCATGATAAAATTTCTCCCTCCCTTAGTATTAAAGATAGAAACTTGAAATTTGGCACACCCATTCAGTATACCAAGTAATATTTATCAGATTTTTCCCAGATGGCTACGTTTACACAGGGCCGTTCCAGGGTGGGCCAAAATGCGAGAAAAAATTTCCCCCCGAAAGTTTTCCCTTTGATATCATTTTTCCGCTCCTGGTATGTGGTATGAGCATGCAAGTGATACCATTTGAAAGCCAGCTCTGTTCTGAAGAGAATTAGGTATGAACCATGATCCGAGGATAAATAGTGACGATGCAGTAGCTGCTTGACTGAAAGTCTAAAAAATACCCCAAAAAGCCGGGATACCAAAAGGGTTAAATAATTGACATTAGCTTTAATTTGCAAAGAAATAAAGAACTAAGCCTGGCATATACATGCACAAAAGTACGAGTTTCGAAGTTAATAAAGCAGTTGAGACGACTGAAAATTCTTGAAAGAAAAGCAACTCGACAGATTCGACCAAAGTCCATTTGTTTTTAATAAACATTATCATCGATAATACTTCTGTAACATGGGTGAGGGCCATTAAGTGAGTCATATTCGACTGACTTCAGCTCCAAGCACAGAGGATTATGTGAGAATCTTGGTAAACATATACACCATATTGGGTCGAAAATTGAACAATTTTCACGAGAGTAGAACATATTTTCTTTAAACCCGTGAAGGGGGAAAGAATATAAGTTTAGTCTCAGATTCTTCATTGATTTCATATCTATGTATTGAAAATAATAGTGCAGTCTGAATAAACATGCGCAATATTGCATGAAAATCCAACAATCTTAGATATCACGAATCATATTTTCATATATCATATATCACATGAATCATATATAAACGTGTCTGATGTAGTGGGGATTAGTCCATCACAAATTTGGGGGCTAAATTCACTGCTCTTATTTGACTGATTTTTATCAAAAGTATCGGGAATTACAAAAAAGAGCAAGCAAACAGGCAATACACAACATTATATCAAAATGAAATGAGATTTGCGAAAGTTGTGTCAGCTATTTTGCCGGTGGTCGCAGAATACGTATACTTATGATGATTATAACAGTTGAAACTCTACTAAAAGAAATGTCGTGGAGTTCACTACTTTATTCTTTACAGATTTTAACTACGTAGAGAGAGAATGATTATGAAGCCTGAAAGAAATGTATGATTTACCAAAATCGAACATTTTGTAACGAAAATAAACGTTTAACTTTTCCTACATTGGAGAGGGAGTAAATTTGCCCCTTTTATTCGAGTCAGATTTTAACTCCAAGCTTTGGGGACAAACAGAATTCCATAAATAAATTATAAACTAAGTTTTGTCATAATGGAATATTTTTTACGTGATTTACGTTGCAAAATTATCTTGAATGTACTATCTACCTTCAAATTTACGAAGTATTGCTGGATTCTACGCCATATTACTCTTTATTCTTTATGGATTGCAATCCTAAACAATGATTATATCTTCAAGTCGAGACGAAACACCTACAGGGAATCAATATAATTGGGTATATTTTGCAAGAATTGTAGTGAAATATACGAAAGAACGGCGAGGGATTTCTGTGTAACATTGTGGGGGGCCCTATGGGAGATACATATTACTAAAAGGGAAAAGCGAATGACCATATTCCGTAGAAATAGAAGAACCTACTTCAACTTAGCATTAGGGGATCCCATTTCAACCTTGAGGGGAAGGTTCCCATAACCCCTGGGATCGGTGCACTTAACAGACAGATAGACCGGCAAACTGGCGTACATAGAAATACCGGTCGAGTTTAATGGTAGAAGATTCGCAACACTCGCATCAATAATAATATTACACGGATAACCATTCGCCACGGCAAAATTTTCGGGATTAGCTGTTTTAACCCTCGTCTGGAACCACGAAAAAAATTACACTATAGGGACCATGGGGTCAAATTTGAAAAATGAAAATGAAATTTTTGAGTTTTACGTCCCACGATTATGCCTGTTAGGCTAAAGGAGACGGCGATGATGAGAGATGAATGAAATGATGGAATGAAGAAAGTGGGAGGAAACGGGACAACCCCGAGAAAACCCACGCACACGGTGTTTGTCCACCACAAAGTTCACTTGGCGGGAGCAGGGTTTGAACCCGGGACCCCAAGCACCAGAGTTAAACGCTCTACCACTGAGCCACCGCGGCCCCGTGGAGGTCAAATTTGACCCCACTTACAAAACACTACTATACAAATAATATTACATCTAGAATTATATTTCTTTATCCAGACATCTTTATTAAAGAATGTGAACAACATTTTCATTATGCTTGAATATCAATGTGTTATTTGTGTACTCTCATCTTTAGCACATTGCACATTGCATTTATACAAGAGTATTCGTTATTTCTGTAATTGCTCCTTTGTAGTTCTGTTTAGTTGTCCTTGCACACGTCGCACTTTACAAGATTCTTGCTATGCTGTTTGCATACAAAGTTGATGCACTTGGTGCAGAATTCTTAAGATTTTGCAAGGAATGAAGGTGGTATGCATCTCTTGTTTTTCTTCATGATTCCGACCAGTGTCGGGCCCCATGACTTGAGTTGATTGGCCAACGGAATTGGTATATAATAATTGACCGTTGTAATGTAGCGATTGGTCGCAGGAAGAACTCCTATCAAGTCGAGTGCAGCTTGAGTAGGAACTGGCATACCAGGATCGTGAGTACCTTTATATATACTTTGGAACACAAAGAATAGAAAATCGTGATATTAGGTAACACGTACATTTTTATTCCATACTTACTGGGCTTTTTCCGGATATACTATTTGAAACCGCATCTTCCTCGAAACTCTAACAGAGATTCATCCACGGTACACTCACTCCCAGGCATGTAGTTTGCTTTGCAAGAGTCCAAAAAACATCTCAAAAACTTCCCCGATTGTGCTAATTTGTCAACAGCCCTACACTGGTCTCGAATACTCCTGTCATCGAATCTCAAGCAGTAAAGAAGAAATAAGAACCGCTTCAGAGTCATAGCTGCAATGCAGAGAAGTTTTCCAATACCATCCATTGCCCAAATGCTTCAGAAACTTTCCTTTGAATCTTTAGTTACACCGAGAAAGAGTCATACTCCCAAAAGTTCTTTTAGTTCATCCTCATCAGTCTTGTAGGTGAAACAGCATCTACCCTTGTACGTGGATTCACAGCTTCTATTTTCTGGTTTGTACATTTCACTATCACAGATATCATTCGCTATCACGTGAATAGCGAAAATGCTTTCAATGGAGTGTCGGCTTGACTTCCAGCTCCTTTAGGACCTGGTTTTCCGCTTACCAAATTTCTTGCGGGTGTTGTTTTTGATCGTTTTGACTTTGTTTTCAAGACGTATCTATCCTTCCCAAGCACACACCACTATCGTTTTATTCATCGCACTCAGAATCACTTCCACTTTCCTCACTCTGGAGTCAATCGCTCCGTTGAATTCTTTGTCAGTCTCATCCCAAACTGTCCTGGATAGTCTTCTTTGTCACTGACTTCCTCCAAATAGGGCAATGTTTCTTCAACAGGTAGCTTTTGTCTCGCCCTAATGTTGTTTCGTTTACCTCTGCTTGATAACAATGTGTTTACTGATGCTAGCGTTGCCAACTACAGGTGGTGTAATGAAGCCAAGTCTAGGAAAAAATATCTCATATTCCAGGAAAATATATTAGACTCAATATGATCCCGTATTCAAAGATTTGTTCACTTTGCGATTGTAATAATAATAATAATAATAATAATAATAATAATAATAATAATAATAATAATTATTATTATTATTATTATTATTATTATTATTATTATTATTATTATTATTATATTATCTGCTATTTATTTTAGTAGAAAAATTAATACATAGGGTCTAAGTCATAAAAAATGAATCTAACATACTACATAATTTAGAACACAAGAGGTACCATGGGGTCAATTTTGACCCCAAACACTTATACTAACAAATACCTGTCATTATGTAAACCCGAGGTCAAGTGTGTACTAAGCATAATTGCTGTCTGAAAGCAAAGGTAAAATACAAAAAAGGGCTTGAAGCTATTTCGAATGTATTAAAAGTTACAGCAGTGGAAAGAACACTGGGGTTAAAATTTGACCCCATGGTACCTGAAGTGGGTTAATAATACGAACTATATCAAGTAACACATATTCATCAACTTACGTGCTTATTGTAAATCCTTTAGTCCTGCTTTTATTACATGTTTCGGCATTTTATGTAATGGACTTTGACAAATAAATAAAATAGTTTTTCTATAAATTACAATTATAAAAAAAATTATCAATGGTAACATTCCTGTGCACATTATAATTATGAATACGACATCAGGTCACATTTATTACTGAAAGTGCAGTAGTTAGCAACATTCAGGAGAATGTTTCATGTAGCGAAATTCTTAAAAGTTGTATTTTTTTTTTTTTAGTTTTTCCCCTTATCTATTATCATCATAAATACACGTATTGTGCGATGACTGGCAGATCTTTTGTCATAAATTTATATCCTTCTATGCTAACGGTGCAGCCAATGTCTTCGTATTGACGGAAGAATGTAATGCGTAATCCGCAATCATAAACTTTTCCTACTCTTATCTATCAATTTTAGACAACACTTCTTTGGAGATCGCATAGCCGGCGGTACCTCAGTGGTAGAGTATGCATCTCTACTGTTTAATGTCCTTGGTTTGATCTCGGCCATTGTCAAGTGCTATCTGCGTTCAACAAGTACCGTTTACGTTGCTTTTCTCATGTTTATCTCATTCCTTCCAACTTGACTCCACTAAGTTTTCCATTATCATTCTCGCCTCCCTTCATTCATACTCTCGAAACATGACGGTGAGATATTACACTTATATTTTATTATATTCGCTTGTCTTCTAAGTGGGTTCCACTCAGCCAATTCTCTCCAATCTTTTACATTCCTTCATTTCCAAAATTTCTAGATCTTTTACATCGTTCTTCCGTAATATTCGCATTTCTACCCCGTACAGTACAATTCTCCAGACGAAGCATTTGTTGAGTCTCTTCCTTAACTCTTTATTTACAAATCCACCAAATAAGATTTGATTATATTGTTGTGATCAGTGCACGAGCCTAAGGATATTCTCTGCAATGTTTTCGGTCGAGAGAGAGGAAATACTTTTGATGGTCATGTTTGTGTTATATGTGTGTGTGCACGACGTCTCCTAGACAAAAATGGTGAAATCCGTTCAAAAATAGGCTTAGTGATTATCTTATTATAAAGAAATAAAAGATCTATCGAACGTTATAATTCCGACATAGTATTCCAACAATGAAATAAACAGCAACGGAAATTCGTTAAAAACGAACATTTAAACTTTTTCAAATATTAATATCATCAATACTTCTTTATCACTGATAAAAATTATTTTATTTTGTTGTGCACCTTCTTACACATAGATATACGATATGAATTAATGGAATCTTCAAGCAGCGTTCCCAGTGTTCAATCTCCATCAGTTAATTCAGCGGAATCAGGTGAAACCGATAACCCCGGCAATGACTTGGACTCCAGCACTGGCAGACCAGCCAGAGGCCACTTTTCAGCCACTCCTAGATCTGCGAAGGCGTTACCTTGTCCCCATTGTGGAAAGTTTTATGTGAATGCAAGAGGATTAGCCATTCATATAGGTAAAAAGCATCCGATCATAAACGCAGAAGAGGACTGTCTTCATATCAATAATAATAGCCTTCCTGACTGTAGAGCCACAAATGTAAGCATCACTAACTGCAATGGTAGCACAAAGGATTTAACGTTACCTAACTTGGGTAAACTGTTGACGTCATTAAGATACTCTACACACATCCTAAGACGTGTCCCTCGTGGTGATCGAACTGAGGTTGCCGATGCACTTTCCAAGTTATTACAACAAGTAGCTATTTCAAATGGAGAAAGAGAATGAATCAACCTGTTTATATTTCCATTTGTAGCACTAACTGCTCCCAAACAATCCGAGAATGTAAAGAACCCTACCTCATGGGTAAAACAAAGAGTTCGTGTTTGGGATAATACAGGTGTTGACGCCTTAACCTTGCAATCGACAAAGATCAAGAAATCCATGCCTAAACAGAATGTGTCAAATCTGAAAATTATAGAAAACAAACTAGCCGATGGTGATATCCGAGGAGCAGCCCGTTTACTAATGTCAGATGCAAAAATAGCAGCCCCTGACACTTCAGTGTTTGAGACGTTGTTGGAGAAACATCCAGCCCACCCTGGAACATTTACTTCACCGAATCTTCCAGAAGATGAAAACAGGGTTCAAGGAGTTTCAATTAACGAAGTTAAAAATGCTATACATTCTTTTCGATCTGGCAGCTCGGGAGGTCTAGATGGTCTTCGCCCTTCGATTCTCAAAGATCTTTTATCTTTTCAAATACTCGAATCGAAGGAAAAGCTATTAAAATCACTTTCTGATCTGTTCAATCTCATTATTTCGGGAAAAATACCCTTAGAAGTTCGACCTTTGTTTTTCGAAGCAAGACTTATCGCTCTTAAATAGAAGTGTGGTGAAATCAGACCTATCGCCATAGGGAATATTTGGCGCAGAATATCAGCCAAAATTATATGCTTCAAAATACGAGAGCCTGTTAAGAACTTTTTGTCTCCCCATCAACTTGGAGCTTGTATTCCCAACGGAGTCGAAGCAGCCGTTCATGCAACCAGGATATATTTCTCCTCCACACAAAGAGCTCCAAAGGATATCGTAAAGCTGGATTTTCGCAACGCTTTTAATGAACTTCGCCGGGACTCCATGCTTACTGAGGTATTGAAATATTTTCCCGCAATATACCCATATGGTCACCAGTGTTACGCCCAACCCAGTAACCTATTCTTGGGCCAAAAAACTATTTCATCCCAGAGAGGAGTACAACAAGGTGATCCCTTGGGCCCAGCACTTTTTGCCATAACAATACATTCTTTAGTAAATTCGATTAATACTGAACTAAACATCTGGTATTTGGATGATGGGACTATTGCTGACACACCTGAGGCAGTCCTTTCAACGTTAACACATATAAATGAGAAATGTCAGATCTGGGCTTACATTTGAATTTCTCAAAATGCGAAGTTGGTTTTCTTGGATCAGATGAAGTCACATCCGAACAATTATTCAGACGATTTGGAGAAGTTGCACCAGGAATACGTTTCCTAAGCAAACAGAATGCTTGTCTTCTGGGTTCTGCTCTCACAAAGGAAGCATTTACAATTGTGCTATCAACTAAAATATCCAAATTAGAATATTTTCTGTCTCGTTTTGACTCGATTTCAGCACACGGAGCTTTTTTCCTTCTACGTCCTTCATTGTCAATCCCTCGCCTAAACTACTTTCTACGGTGCTTTCCATCTTGGAATCAGACTCCACTGCTGAAGAAATATGATCATATCCTCAAAATGGGTCTGGAGTCAATTTTGAACTGCTCCTTGAGTGACGAATCTTGGATGCAATCATCCTTACCTGTTGGATTAGGAGGCCTTGGTATTCGACGAACCGTTGATATGGCGATTTCTACCTTTATAGCGTCCTACCACGGATCCCTTCGTTTAATCGAGGCTCTCCTTCCTCAAGGCTACCACCTGGACCCAGATGGGATAGTTGAAGAAGGCTCTACCAAATGGATAAATATAACAGATACGGACCTTCCAGAAATCAAAAAAGAGGTTCTCAGGCATCTTGGTACACACGAATAGTAGTACATTTCCATAAACTTCTTTTACAATCCGTTTCTGTTCCAGAGGATAAAGCTAGACTTCTTGCTGCGTCATCTCCCCATGCTGGTGCACGGTTAAATGCGTTACCTTCTCCCCAATTAGGTCTTCACATGTCTAATGAAACCTTTCGAATCACTGTAGCCCTAAGACTAGGTTCAGCTGTTTGTGAGCCACATCGCTGTCCAGCTTGAGGGGATCAAGTTACCCAACGTGGCCTGCATGGCCTCTCATGCATGAAGAGCATAGGCAGAAACACCAGACATTCATCTGTTAATGACATCATTTTGCGAGCCCTCACGACGGCAGGAATTCCTTCGATTCGTGAACCGTCAGGCTGTTGTCTTTCCGATGGTAAACGACCTGATGGCATGACATTAATACCTTGGATGAGAGGCAAATCTCTGGTATGGGATTTTACATGTTCGGACACATTCGCCCATTCAAGCTTGCCGTTGACCGTTGTGAATGCTGGAGAAGTTGCTAGACGTAAAGAGGCAGAAAAGGAAAGGAAATACAATAATCTCCTCGATAAATTTATATTTGCTCCAATAGCTATCGAGACCAGTGGAGCATGGGGTTCTAGAAGCCTTGATTTTATCAGAGTGGTAGGCAGACGCATATCTATCGTTTCTGGAGATGTTCGTTCAGCATCCTTCTTATTCCAACGTATATACATTGTGGTCCAACGTGGAAACGTTTCGTCAGTTGTTGGTACGTTGCCACCTGGAAAGTAACTGGAGGAGGAGTTTCTTCTCTAGTGCAACAGAAACAAGCAAACAATAGAATAATGAAAATAATATATCAACTGTTCAGACAAATTTTACATATATATTATATTGTTATCCATTGTTTCTAAATACTACATACTATACGCTATATCTCCGAAACTTATTTACATATTTTTACAATCATATATTGCTGTAAATTACTGTTTGATGCAAATGTATAATATCACAGTAATTGAATAACATATTTTTATTTCTATTTATTTCTTCTGAGATTCCCGTTCTTTGCTCTATTTCCATTTCGCAGTTTAAGGTTTCTACAACAATCAACATATTCTACTTTCTTCTCCTCAAGCAGGGCGCAGTTTCCCTTGGCATGCTATTCTATTGTCTCCAGAGAGGTTAATGCCCCTGCAGTTAAAAGGGTAGAAGAGATGGAATGTGAAAGTGGTTTTCTATTTTGCTTGTGTTCTATAGTGACAATGTATAAACATATCGGCGTGTTTCCTGAACAGTTTCTGAAAAAATCCCATCTTAATACCAGCAAACATGGTTCTGAGTAATACTTCAAACTCCCAATATGTCGCAAAACTAGGACGTAAATAATAACTTAACTTGAAGGAAGTCGAATGATTCAAGTATAAAAAAGAGGCTTTTAAAATACATTAACAAACAAACAAATAAATGATAAATATCAAACTTTGACTTCCCTATTAAAGTCTATGCATGGTGTATTTCTTGGAAAACAGTATTTTAAACACCAGTGATATTTTCGACAGAAGAAGCGCTATTATTTTAATGCACACAGAAGACAGCATTCTTTTGATTGCGTATATTAGAAGTCTTTTCTCGTAAAAAGCTTTCAAAGTACTGATAGAAAACTTTATCTTCATAGTAGGGATGAGAGAGAGGTATACAATATTGTTCTTAATTATAAACCTTTAAATGCTGGGGAAATAATTTGAAACTAACACATTACCATCGCCTTAATTACCAAACTTAGTTCAGCATTCCACAAGGTTTAAAATAATATATTTCACTGCTTGTAATACTTTTCGGAATTATTAAGAAATTCATTCTTAACCGACAATAGGAAGCATTCTTAACCTTGGGTATCTAACTATTCTGGAGACGTTAAACAAAAGCAACTTGTTTCATTGCCGCTATAACGAAGACTACACTGAGAACAAATTCTGTAAGATATTCAGGGATTCTTGATGCTATATTCTAACCGTATATCAAAATGGAAGTAAACTAAATTCCCCTCTCTCCCACACACACACCTCTGTAGCGGTTCATTCCCATTCTGCCTAAACACCCTTCAGCACTGTAGAAATATTTCCAATAATCCTATATTTAGGATTAACGGAATTCCGCTCTGCTTAATCATTAGACACAGATAATTTTAGGTTCCCTCCTGTTCTGCCTAATGACCCTCTAGCACTTTGTAATAAAATATTACCTACTCCTATCTTCGGGCAGAACATGAATTCCTGTTCTGCCTAATTCTTGCAAAAGGTATATGTAAATTTAAGGGACATATATTATAATATATTTTCTCTTGATTTTCAAATATCATTCCAGAGTCCTCTCCGCTACTGTAATTCTTTAAGAAATAACAAGTCATACAGTCATGTTAAAAATTGTACTTATCATAAGGACTATATTTAACGCTAAACACTATTTTAAAAAAACTGATGGTATATTCTACTGTATTCTTTACATGTTTCAACTTATTAGCTTGAAGGACACAAGTGACACATTAAACTATAAGTGTAATTTCTGTCAACTGTTTTCTATAAAAAAAATGCATAAAATTTTAGCTTGCAGGTTGAATAGAGAACATTAAAAAGAAATGGATGTTCAAGGTTTTGTTTACCTTCATTGCTGAGCTTGAGGTAACTCAATAGTTAGCTCGCGGCACTTCAGTGTGAGGATTACGTGTTGTTTGCCACGATGTAATTTCCACGACTCGATTTTGGTGTTGTTTGCCAGGGTATTGTTCTCTCTGGCTTATCTTATATCATAATCGTGAAAGACTTATAAAAATTGATTCATAAGCTGTGGGTTGCCAGATGAACATATTATAAGAATCAAATATCGCATATTTATAAACAGAATACATACAATACAAACGGTCCCAAACACGTTATTGGGTTATTGCTCCTATTATGTAACCTAGTTCTTAGTATTGATTAAATATTTCTCTCCAAAGAGATTTTAGGAGTGTTTTAGTTTATTCTTAAAATTTAAATACAGCATGTTTAAATTGGGCAATTTCCAAAACTGAAGGGGTGGGTCAAGGTACAACTTCCAAATTTTAAGAAGGGTGCACAAATATACCTATGTCTTATGTAAGATAATTGACCCCTATCCATATACGTATAATCATATAAGATAATAGGATTACATATAAGGGGATAACTTATGTCAAAACCAAACACGTGGTCGTACTAATTTTCGAAATTTTTTACCCATGAAATGGAACGAGTTGGACCTTCCAAATTTAACATGATACGTATTGATATCCTGTCCTATAGTACCGAGTGCTTAAATTGGAGAATTTTTAAAATTTAAGAGGTGGGCCAAGGTACCCCTCCCAAAAATTTAAAGCGATGCATCAATATACCCATGTTTTATGATAGGGAATTTACCCGTGTATACGCCCATATAACCACATAAGGTAATAGGACCTAATCAAAGGGGATATTCCAAAATTTAATGGCTGGGTCAATGACCCTTGCCAAAAATTTAAAGGGGTGCATCAATATACCGATGTCTTATGAAAGGGAATGGACCTCAGTATACGCCCATATAACCATATATGGTAATTAAACCTCATCAAAGGGGATAAATTAGGTCAAAAATCCCCAAAATTTGACTTTTTGTCATTTTTCTGCCCACGAAAGGGAACGAGTTAGACCTCCAATACTTATAAAGGCACACACTATACTTCTAGGCTACAAACCAAATTTTTGATTTGACAATTTTACGAAATTGAAGGGGGTGGCCCTATGTACCCCTGCCAAAATTTAGAGCGTGGCCCCAGGTTCCCCTGCCAAAATCTGTAGGGGTAGTCCTATGTATCCCTAGGTTCTTGAAACCGGGAGGGAGGTCAAATTCCAAAGTGAGACGAAGTGGTTCTTGTACTACTATGTATCTAACACCTCGACCAGAGTATCTGGCGGAAAGTTGAGCTAGTCGATGACTATTTTAAGAATAAGGAGGTGCCCCGCCATGTTCGGATGTCTGCAGCACTGGCCCTAATACCAATAGAATATATTCCTTGTGGTTGGTTGATCATCATCCAAAACTGCCCAACTGGACAAAATGTCGATGATTTTAACGATTACTATTTAAGGAACAGTCCCCGGAAAATCCAAATCTTCCTATCGAAAGTTGTAATTGTAGCAGTCAGGTGCATCGAACAAATAATACCCTAGATTGTTGGCGTAACTGATTAAAATAAACGATATCCAGAACCTCTCTGCACATGTTTAGCCTTTAGCAGGTGCTGAAGGAAGGTGCTATGTTTAATTTTAATGTTTGCAGAAGAATGGAAATGCAGAGCCTTCATAGGAAGAAAAGAAGAGTAATCTATGTAAGACTTGATAATGGGATACATTTAACACAAAATGTGACCTGAGGACATATCTCAGGAACTTGAGCTTTGTACATATATTTCAATAGTTAATAGCACCATTTTATTACGGATTTATATTTTTCTGCATAGACGACGTACAGTTTATACAGAATGCAGAGGACAAGTTTCTAATAGGCGAGGCCTAGGAGTATGAGCAAAATGTGATATAGTAATAATAAATACTTTATTTCATGCTTGTTAGTTTAAAAATTGTAGCCTATAGTATGTTATCTCTATAGAAAGCCTGCTGCGGAATATCAAAAGTGAGTTAGAAATAGCAGAAGGGCTATATGACATCAACTATGACCTTCGTAACATATATTTGTTTGTTACAGTTGACATTTTGTAACTTTTCCTATTCTTAAGACCGCTTGAACTATATATTTTTCTTAGGCATGTAGGGGCAAAGGTGGGTCAGTAGGGTGGATGGATTCATCTCTGGTGCTTGGGGTCTCTGGTTAGATTCCAGCACGTGCGAGGTGAGCTTTGTGGTGGGCAAACACTGTGTGTGCCGTTTCTTGGGGTTCTTCTGTTTCCTCTCGCTTTCTTCAATACACTATTTTTATTCATTATTATTATCTTCATCATAATATCCTTTATCTTACACGGTATAATCGTGGGACTTAAAACGCAAATATTTCATTTCGTTTTTCTTAAGTAGTCTATTTAAAATCCAGTTCTTCAGTCGCGTAGCATAACGAAGAAAAGAACATTATGTAATAGGAGATGATATTAAGAAATCCGTTAAATAAGAAAATGCAATAATAGGATTATCAATTTGATAAGCTATTGTGATATTAATGATGTTTTGTGTTCATTTGTTTGCAGCTAAATGTTTTCTCTCTGCAGCGAATGTAATGAGACCTCTCTGCTTTGAAGGCGAGAACACTTACCACTTGTCCCAGAGAATCAAAATCAAAAGTGCGTGGCAACCCTTTCTTTCACTTCAAATGTCCGTGTAGCTTCGCTATAATCAGATCTGATAACATCAAAATACAAAGACTGTGGCACAATCGTGGCAAACAATATCAACATTGAGTAGTGGAAAACAACACCGTGGCAAAAAACACGCCACCAGTGTGAGTGGTCGCTGATCTTAATGTCGTTAGAATCACTAAACGTTTGTCGTGACCCAGCAAATTTTGTGACATTGGAGAGTTTCCTCGTCACATTTAAATGTGAATCTTGTAGTTCTTATTTTGAAGAAAGAAAAAGTAAACAAAGTCAAAAATTAGATTAATGAATTGGTTGGTACTAATTGTGTTGCATAGCCAAAGAAAGGAACACCTACTTTCTATGTTAGTTGATTTTCAATTCTCTGCATCATTTTATCATAAGCGCAGTCCACATATAGAACACATAGGAATAAGCTACTCTCCGTTGCACTGTATTCTTACTCGCAAACAGAAGATAATTTTCCCTTCTGACCGATGACGTACAAAAAATGACAGTCTTTTTGTTGAGGGCAAGAGTGAGATGCATAAATTGAATGTTCAGTTTGGTTTGTTTCTTCTCATTGGCGAAAAAAATGTTTTATGCTACCAAACAGCCCTAAAAGTATTTTTAGTATTAGTGGAAGTGTCCAGAATGATGCAAAAAATAAACGTAGAGTAAATAATTCCATAATTTGTTGCAGATAAATACTTTCAAATACAGTAAAAAGTCGTTAATACGCACGCACAGCACTCAGAACACCGCCTTACTCAGAACGGCTTCCAGTTGTCGTCTCTACATACAATAATGCAATCGTTACATTTCCATTTTACAATAATGCAATCGTAAACAACTGTAAACAAAACTGTCGGGATTAGTCAGGTCAGTCCATGTTCAACGTTGTACAGTATGTACATGCCTGTACTGTTGTTGCTTGCAGTAAGCAGGGAGTTAGCAAGATGTCGTCGAAAAGCAAACATGTTACTCGAACTTTAGAAGATAAGTGGAAGAATATAAAGAAACTGGACAATGGAGAAAGTTTAGGAAAACTTGCTTCAGAATACGGTGCTTTCAAATGGACAGTATCATTAAAAGTAAGAGAGATACATTATCTCTCACTGCTCTCGCAGGAAAGCGGCAAACTTTGAGAACGGTTAAAATGTGGATGTTGAACAAGCACTTTACATATGGATGATGCACCAGAAGGCCAAAACTAGCATGCTAAGTAGAGACATTCTCGCAGAGAATCCTAGATCTTTTTTAACAGAAAAGTAATGGGCAGTGATAACTACGGTCAGTAAATTTATGTATTTTAAACTTTGCCGGTAGATTTTTTAAAACATTCCTTAGTAATCCGAACTTTGTGACAATCCGAACAGCTCCAGCAAACAAGAAGCTTTACAAGAAAAACATTGCGCTACAATAACAATTTAAAATACCGCAACAAGAACTTAAGTTTTAAAATCTTAAAGGCTTCACACATATCTAATTAATTAAAGAATAACAGAACCTCGAAACTTTAAAATTCGTTCTTATGTACACATATAATTGAAACATGGACATATCCGCTCACACACAACTTTCATTGTTCTAAATGTAAGCAGTAGGAGACAGCGTCTACATACAAAACTAAATGTAAACGAGCTCATTCCAATCTACTGTATAAGGACTTGGCCCTATTGTGCACACGCTTTTATTTATTATTTTTTCTTTCTCTTTCTCGGATTTTTTCCGACATCTAACATCTTTTGCTAAAGTTTCAATGAAATACGTATGTTCTAACACAGGGTTAGAAATCGCAACATTCGAAGTGGGAGGAGACGGAAGTGCATAAGGAAATGTTTTTCGCACTGAAATGTTTAGACATAGGGAGCTCATACATTTGAATATCCATAATTATCAAACACGCGACTAAATATTAGTTCATCCAGGGACGTGGTGGCTCAGTGGTAGAGCGTTCACCTCTGATGCATGAGGTCCTTGGTTCGATCCTAGTAGCGCCAAGCGAGCTTTGTAGTGGCAGCATATAACGTTTTATTATGATCAAAAAACTTTTTGAAAGTCAGGGAGGGCCGTAAGTTTCGTATTATTATGATTCATGGTGTCAATCACCTTCCCAACAAGACGTTATGTTTTGCCATATAGTGATAAAATGTAATGTGTTCATCGGGCAGACAGTCTCCGTTTGGCAGGGTGTGAGCATATTTGCGTACATCATTAGCATGAAGTTGTTTTATCCATGCCTTCCTTTTGTGAATTGCAATCATATTTTGAGGGGAGCTGGGTAGGATCCAAAGTTCATGAAGCGCTCTGTAAAGATACGCTAGGGCTTCACGTTGTTCTCGTTTCTGTTCAGCTCCATGCCATTTGAAAAAAAAAACTTGTTATTTTAGGCTTCGCATATTTGACCCACCAGTCATTTAGTGTCGGGCAATAGTGACGTCGTGGAAGCCAGTACGTCCATTTAGTTCTAAATAAACAATTCGTGTCGGCGTCAGTAAGTAATTGAGTATTCAGTTTCCAAGCTGTTCGTCCATAGGTTGTAGAAACACCTAGCAAATTTTCATGTCAAAATTACTGCGACATGATCATTAAACGGAACTAATTTTAAATGAATATCAGTGATAGAGGATACTAAATCAGTGGATACCAAAACTCGGTCCAACCGACTGCTCATAGTAGAATTTTTAAAAGTGAATTGGAGATCTCGCCTGTGGTGTACCCAGACGTTCTTGAAAGGTATTGACGAAACTAGCTGCTGTAGGGCAGGGGAGGGAATAAACTTTCCAGTGGTATCGATTGCTCTTGAGACAGCATTAAAATCACCTGCAAGTATTATGTTAGTCGGGATACTCGGAAACACTGGTATCATTTCAGTAGAGTAAAACTGTTCCCGTGCTATTCGATTATTAGTGCCAGAAAACGCATAAATATTAATGATAATAATATTTTCATAAGTAATGTTAATACCCCTGCCAGACGGCAAATAAATAACATTTGAGACCTCTATAACTCGTTTACATAATATAGCTGTACGAACTTCTTGCAGTAACACGGATATAGCGCACAGGAACAGCAGAAACAAAAAAGAAAGGAATTGACATCTCTGGTACGTTTTGTAACAAACTGCACATTTGTAAACAACCTATATAACAGCTTATAATAGAAGGACATTGTAAATGAAGCTTTGTTATCGCAGCCACTATCACGTAAATCCTACTTTAGAGTCAAAATTACAACCATACCGTGAAACTATCAATCTTGAAAGAAAAAAAGAGAGAGAAGAGCTGTTCGGTGTGTTGTTGGTCTTGTGTCTGAAACGTGTAAGATCGCAGAACGATACAAACACGTGGAACATGGTTTCTTGGGAATCCACTGGCTAAAATTGTTTTCACCATTTGCTGGAGTGATGGAAGACACTGCACTAGAAAGCCACATGGATAAAGCATTTGCCACGTCATTCCGTTCATTAGACACTTTTGTTTTCCTTTTCTTTAATACGTTTCCACTTTGCCTTGGCTGTAACGGAGGCTCTAGTACAAAAGGGGCAGTTACGGGTGCTTCTTGCTTAATAGACAATTCTGGCTGTTTAGAGTCGGGCGAGAGGTCAGATGTCAGGGTCGTTGCAGTAGTGGGAATCATCGTCGCGGTGGCTTGAGGAACACTGCCCTCTTTACTCTGCTTCTCGGATACAGCTGACTGAAGAAATCCACTTTTGAGGGCAACTGGGGAGAATTCCTGTCATCCTGTAAATTAATAGCCGAAGGGGAGGGGGTGCTCTCTAGGACCATTGGTTGGGCAGTAGAAACCTTTGGTAACTGTAAATCGGGGGAAGAAGGGCAATAACTAGGAGTTGTACGCATCTTACCACCCAAAAGTTCACTCATCTTAAATTCCTTGGTAGCTGAAGTAGATATCAATTGGGGTTTAACTTTCCGTGGACAAGCACTTGCGACATGGTTAGACGCCAGACAAATAAAGCAAGTAGGCGGTTGACCTTGATACATGACACTAGCACGACATGCACGAACCACAATTTAAAGGGAATATCTTTCCCTAAAATCATTTGAACGAGTCTAGTGCCACTATAAGATGGAAATGGTAACGTACTGCAACACATTTCCTCCGCGATACGTATCACTTTTCCATAGGGGCGAAGCACTGCTCTAAGTTCATCATCAGTGATTTCCATGGGGATATCCAATATGAGAACACGGGTATATTGTAGACTTGCAGTGGACAACTGTACTTGACTTATTGTGCCATTTTCATGCTCAAAATTCATGGTTTCCGGGTACTGACGAAGAAATTTGTCCACGTGATCTTGACATTTAAACTTGATGTACAAACTATAATCCTCATTATGAAGTTGAATCGCTGAAATATCCTTAATATGTAACTTCAATTCGTTTGTCAACCAAGCCTTTATCCTGGCTACACTGGGCCTGATATTACGCGTCATCTTGTCAAATGCAATTCGAACTATACTTTTACGTACAGCATTGTTGTACGTGGTACATAACTATTGTAGAGTGAAACAACAACTAATATTCACTAAAGAAAACTAAGCAGAAATCCTGATTAGGTACACTGACAGAAACACAACTGAAATTGTATCACGCACGAAGTCCGTCAAGGCGAACGTATAACCAAGTTGCAGCGGAGCTGACACAGAGGTGCACTTAACCGCGTTTCACAACGAACTCCATCAGTCAACCACGATCACTACACCGTAAACGTTAGGTTTCTTTGCCTCCGCTTGCAAAGTTGTATGTTATATTTTATCGTTTCAGACCGTCTTTTGTATATCTTTTATGATGATGTAAGTGGATAATATCCGGCAAAGTTTATTATAATAACTTGAGTTGTTATTAAACCTTTGGTTCACAAGTTTGTTTCTTCTACACACGAAACTACAGTTATGACAAATTTAATTCTCATACTTTGCACTTGCTTTCAAAGCAGTCACCAATCACTGGTAAAGCATTTTTTTCCGTCACGGTTAATGAATTTTGTAAAAAAAAAAACAGTCAAGAAATGAGTTAAATAAAGGATGGAAGAGTTGATATCAAAGTTGAGTACTGTAAGCTAATGAAAAGCATGTAATGTCAGCTACTTTTAATTCACTAAGTGGTATTAGATTTGGTTCAAGCTTGAAGATCTGGAATGCACAAACTCAGTGTAGCTAAAAGAAAAGCGCAACAAGAATAGACGAGATTCGAACGTAGGACCACCAGTAGAAAACCCGTTCACTATCGCCTCATCTACCAAGCCAACACGATTTATAAATTATAAATTTGCATGCAAAATATACCATTATACGTTTGTGCAATCAATGTTTTGCTCTTTTTATGTTCAAAAACGTAGCATGTGTACGACGATTCGTTTCGTTTTCCATTAAAGCTTTGAAAGACATGATTTGTGCTTTAGTACAACATCTTACTTAAAAAAGGCAATAGACTGATATCGAAAAAGTAATTAACGAATTCCTCTCGGAGAAAGATCACATGTACACTTATTTTTCAAATGGTAATTTATAATTATACTTTGGTTGAAATTTCCCCATAGTTACGGGGGCGAGACACTGAAACCACCCCTATCAAGAGGTAAAATGACATGTAAAAGACATCAAATACGAACGATATTAGTGTCGCATTCATGTGCAAAGATGAACAGTGACACTGTGGATGCTGCGTAAGACCAACCCACAGAGCACATCACAGCCAGTGGACGTACATATTAGATCCAGAACGTCCAGTTTTAGTAAATTGACTAATGCGTAACATCCATTGGTGGTCCATATTACGTTCGGCAATGGATATCCACATTCTGAACTTGAGTGGACTGTCCATTGGATGTCCATATTACGTTCAGAAGTGAATATCCATTTTCTGGACTTCAGTAGATGGTCCATTGGATGTCAATATTTAATCCACGAATGAAACGTCCACGGACCTACATGATCTGGATAAAAAAGGGACGTACGGAAAACAACATTCAATTGTTAGTGACGGCACATGCGCAGATCCATGCACAGTACACTCTCAGCCGGTTTGAATTGAGTGGTTGATTACAAGCGTAGAAATTTCAGTAATATTAATTCTTTTAGTTCTATGTTGGAGTGAAGAAGGAAGAGAGAATAAGAACTGCGAAAAGTAAGACATGATGAGTGATTTGTTTATATAGATTTATTCTGGTGCACCATTTATTATACAACTGAAAATTTGTGTATGTGGACAAAAGTAACTCATTATCAATTATAAATCAATTCTTAATTAAGAAGGAACAATTCAGGACGTGGATAACTTCACTATTACGTCGACATGCCATTTCAAATCTTATATTCGGGTGTATTATAATAGGCTGGGGTAACGTAGATGGGTACAAGGGAATTGGTAATATATATATATATATATATATATATATATATATATATATATATATATATATATCAGTGAATTCAGATGGTGAAGGGTGTAATAACACCCTCATATAAGATACTAGTGAGGTTCGTTCCTTCAGTACCAAAGCTCAGGACTCAATTCGACATTACTCAAGAAGACGGTTCTACCAAATTTTGACAGATTTCTTACATTCCCAGGTTAGATTAGAGTTTTGTATTTCTTTTAGCCCAGCATGCACAAAATGAGGAGCTCCATTACTACTTGCAGATTGACTTCAGGAGGGCTCAGTATGGGTTAACTACTGTATCGCCGGACCAATTTTAGAAAATTTACCAGATAAATTGGAGAGTTTCTTTTGGTTCGTGAGTAAAAGTAAGTTGAGGGTCATAGTTACCAAAATACTTGTCGTTAGTTATTTTTGATATTGTAAGCTACATGGGGGGGCGGCAGGGACTTTTGGCGGTATATTTGTTATGATTTTTGGGAAAGGCAGTGCGTAAATGACAAGGTTGTGTCATATTGTGATTGAGTTTTATGAAGTTATACAAAAATGAGTGTCAGTTGTCGAAATTGTGTGAAAGGCATGGTCTACTAAACAGGCAAAAAGTTTATTGTGACTAGTGCAAATTGAAGCTACAGAAAAGAAGAGGAACATTTAACCAAACCTAATCGAGTATAATCTAATTTAGTACATTTTGGTACTTTTTGGATTGCATGTATTACCTCCCCCAAAGCTGTGCAACACATAAGGCGTGCATTGTATGAAATAAACTGTTTGATGAAATTGATTTTCCACCATCCTCGTTTATGCGTATTCTCATCGCCGCTGACACGCTTCTCCCTACGGACGCTGTTCCTGCTCTCCTGTTTTAACTCGGTTAGGTGGCATTCGTGCTTTTTACTGGCCACGTAGCAAAAATTAGTCAGTGTTTTATGTACTAGCTTTTATGCCCTACGTTCACATCGTATTTCGAACAATAATCATTATCAATGAGCCAGGGCCAATATCTAGTATTTTGGGTGAGAATCTAAATAATATTCCTTTCCTTATTTTCGTATTCTGGCAATACAGCAGTAATACCATAAGTATAAATACATTGCGGATGTGAGCTCCTCCATGGCTAAGCAGTTCGCGTGCGAGACCCAAGTTCGATTACCGCCGAGAGATCAGGTTGTTCGGATTCCACGTTAATCAATAAGTTTACGTCTTATATAGCCTTACTGGTGAACGGGACGTTAAACTCAGCAGCAACGACATTGCGGATACCGGTTCTGAAAGACTGGCCTGAGCCTAATAAAAAAAATTACGGGTATGTGGCATAAAGCCTACAGTGCATGATGATGTACCAACTTGTGCTAGGTGACCAACAAAAAGCACGAATGCTATATTCCCGAATCAAGGCTGGGGCGCGGTAGGGAGGGCGTACGTCCGTAGGGAGCGGGCGTCTCAGCTACGAGAGTTATACGCTAAACGAGGATAGTGGAAAAACACATATACACATAAAATACTTCCACTATCACTCGAATTCATTTTAATATGGTATGCACTGACAGTAATTACTCATATTCACACTTTTATTCCTTCACGAAATGTGTTTCCCATCATATTTTACCCATAAATTTTCTATTTGGTGGAATCGTTTGCTTGGATGAACCCCTCAATTCACATAGCGATCGATAGCGGATAAAGGCGGGTTGTTAGAGCCTCGTAGGGCACATTACTTTCTTGTTTCATTACAACTGAATGGGAGGCGAGTCAGTGGTCTGCACCCCTGCCGCTTGAATATGTTGAAATGTTCTGGGAATGATCTAGAAAACTGTTCCAATATTATAAGCATTTACATCAGATTACGTTAGGCCTAGTTTGTTTCAGAGTATAATGAGGGTTCTTGGATATTTTACACTTCAAGTTATCGCTTAAAAGCTCTTCTCGCATCATTTCTCGTCTGCTCAGAGGAATGGGGTGAACATGTATTCGCCAAGCGGTGCTTAGTCTCTACTGAAGTTGCATACAGCACAACCCAGTAATGTGTATGGTCCACCTCTTTTCCTTTTTTTACCTTTCTTCTCTTCACTTGCCTCCCCTTCCCCCTTCTAATCACTTATGCTCCGTCGTTTCGTAAATGAATGAAAATTATATTTTTGAGTTTTACGTCCCACGGTTATACCTGTTACGCGAAATGAGACGGTGGTGATGATTAGAAATGAATTAAATGGTGGAATGAAGAAAGTGGGAGGAAATGGGAGAACCTCGAGGAAATCCACGCACATGGTGTTTGTCCACCACAAAGTTCACTTGGCGGGAACAGGGTTTGAACCCGGGGCCATATGCAGCAGAGGTGACCGCTCTACCACTGAGCCATCGTTTCGTAAAGTGAGAATACTTCAAGTCAACTGAAGGCATTATTTTATAGTGAAGATACGCTTTCACAATACGATATACTAAAAACTTTTAGATGCAGTGTTTATCTACTTAAACATATCTGCAGATATTGTAATATAAGTACTGAAAATACTCCACAATAAAAACTGAAGATGCTGGATCATAGACACTCAGATGAAAGTATTCGCCAAATTGTGTATTTCTATGTACTTGTTTTTTATTTTATTTTAATTTTTTTATTTTTATTTATTTATTTTTTCCCCTGAGTTATTTTTTCTCTGTTCTGCCTGAAACACTCCCGCATTTCAATACTTCAGTGTGTAACTTATCGTTACAATGATTAGAGAGAGAGAGAAAAAAACTCTTTTCATACCCTCCCCCTTTTCCGTATAGATTTTTTTATCGTGTATTTAAATATCAGCGCTTTGCCAAGAAACAAAAATGTCAGTTAATAAATAAACGTAAAAGGTCTATAGCATTATTTTCATGGGAGGATAATAATAGTAAAGTTTATTATTTACAGTATCCTTTATATTTACTAAGTTGAAATAATTACTAGCAAATGCTAGCAGTGTAATTTTTTCTTCGTCACATCTGCCACAGGTGGATAGAAGAAATGTCATTTGTTAAAGATTTTTAGCTCTCAGATTTCTAGAAGCTGGGAGTAGGAGATGTAGAAGCGTCTTTTCTTCGAACATCGGGGTTGGATTAACACGTACAATGTAACTATAGAAATTTTCAGTTTTAAAGTTTCGACGTAAAAGATATATCGACCAGATGAGGTTGAGTGGAATTTAGTCGCAATTCGGTGTGTAAGTGAAGACGAATAGTGTAATGACATCTATGCGTATTGGTATCTTGCGAAATTTCATAAATACGTCCATATATTATTTAGTAACGTTATTATATTATATATTTACAATATTTCCAATAACGAGGAAGATTTAGTAAGGAAAAAGTAATACAGGTTAACACATCCTATGGTTTTTTTCATTATTTCGGTATTTTCCAGTTTTTTGGTTGTACTTTATTTTCATTCGAATTAAGTACTTTCTTCCTTCTTTGTTTTCGTGTGAGAGGAAATTTTCATCTCCTTGTATACTTCATGGCGTTTGTCATGGTTCCTTCGGGGCAGAGCGGTGTGATGTGGAGGGACATGTGTGTGAGCTCACAGTAAGAAAGTTTAACGTTATTTTCCATCACCGATGGGCTTGTACTAATAACTATCCTATTTAATTTTAAGCTTTCCTCCGGATATGTAATTTATTCCTATTTACTTAGTTCACCTTTTGATTAGAGTAATTTCTATTATTAATTTTTTTAAACTGGATTTTTTTATTTTCCTTTCTATTATCTTTGCTTTTTAACCAACTTTTGGTGGTAACGAAGTTTGTTTGTTATATAGAATTTGTAAATTCCAATTCTGAAGGTCGTCTAGTTGACACGAAATAACTAAGACGCAGTTACTAAGAGGGAACTTTCTAACGGTGGTCCTCCTTCGTATCTCTGCTTGGTCACAGACTTATAGCTGGTTTGAGGATAGTATAATCGGTCTGTATTGAGAGGACCATACGTTTTTAGGGTATATGTCTAATTGTTTCGGTTTAAGTCAACAAATGGTTATAAGTTTTATAAATCCATAGCACACCATCTCCAGAATTAAATGGCATTTGCAGTACTGTCCTAGTAGAAATGCAGTGTTAGATTCATACGTGTAGCATGTTACCAGAGACACGCGTTTGAAATATAAAAAAATGTCAAAAAAATTGCATCATCAATTTGGTTTTAGTCTTAATATTTAAATATTTGGTTTTAGTCTTAATATTTAAAGGCTAAATTGTAAGCTATAATGGACGTAGACAAAATTGTAATTTAATTTCATAATTTCTTCTAAGACAGTTAATGATTTTTTTTTTATCCAGGATAACACGGAAATAAAATTTACTTGAAAGAAAAGGGTCGGGTTGAAAATGGGCTGTAGTGTAATAATTTGACGTGCAATGACTCAAATATGTTTATCTCCTTTTTTTTAAAAAAAAAAAATAGTACAATTTTTATGTTCCACATTTATGGGCGATAAATATATTTTCGTAGTAAATGGGCTGAATGTTAGATACATAAAATTTTTAAGTCGATTACAAATATCTACCTTATAACATTTGTCCTTTCAATTACACATAATATATCATGCCTTCCTCTAAATTAAAGTTAGAGGCAGCGCCGTAACTTAGATTTTTGGGGGGCGGAAAGCATTAATATTTGAGACCCCTCCAAAAGATTGTTTTGGATTCCCCACAAAATTCGAAAATAGATCTCGTCTTTCCATCTTTCTCTTACTCTTTGCGGGCCGACAATGACAAATTAACTAAAGGGACAATATTTACAAATGTCAAAGCCATAAGAATAAAGATTTCTGGGGCACTTAATAATATAGACATTTTTTACTGAAGTGAGTCCATGACACATTTTTGTTTTATCTACCTGTTGTGTGCTGTTTTGTGTATGTAATGTAGTGAACCTGTTTGATGCTTCATTTATAATTACATGTATTACAGTATACGGAATAAAGAATTGTCTTAAAGTAGGCCCCTCGAACGGCGGGAAGCTTCCCTGGAGGGGCAGTTGCCCTCCCTGCCCCCACAAGTTACGGCCCTGGTTAGAGCAAACAGGCATGATTACGTTAATTGCTGCAAAATTCTTTAGTTGCTGTTTTTACATTTTCTGGTTATAACTATTTTAATTCTCATAGATTTTCAGATGTTAGAATGTCAAAATAATACACACAGACTCAAGTATAACACTTATTCTTCTTTCCACAGAATCCGTAGAAAAAGCTTGCGGGACAGTTACAGAGAAAAAGTGGAGACGATAATTCAGAAGCGAATGCGACGAACGAAGGAGAGACAGGAGGGAAGAGAACAAAGGTTAGTTATGATTTATTGAGCAAGTATAGTTTTAAGTTATAAAATTAAACAAATTTCCAAAGTAGTAAAATGATATTACGGTTGTTTTAATAAATTGCGTAGAACATAAGGTAGACGAACAAGGTAACGTACAGAATAGAAACTGAAGTTTAATGTACTCTGGCAACAAACTCTACGATACCAAGAAGCTGTGTTGTATTGAAGTAATAGTGTACTTGCTTACTATTACCGTTTAATTTAATTTTTTAAAAATATCAGGGTGTTTACTCAGTGTTTAACAAAACTTTTGAAAAGAAAAATGATAGTTTCACCGAACAGCCTCATATTCATTTGTATTCATGCTGCATAAGTAGTAGATTAAGATACGAAACTATAAATAAATACATAGAAATGTTTAAACCTTTTAGGATTTCCCCTTTTTAAGTAAACCTGAGACTCTCACTCAAACCACTACTGCTTCCTTAAAATCTGTCGTAGGATCAAGGTTCATATCTTGTTTCTTAAGGATAGAGGATACTTTCCAATGGTATCATTCGCTTGTCCGTATTATACACTAGAAAGGAAAAAAAACTGGGAGATTTTTTGGAAAAAAGAAGTCGAAATTTTTGCGCCCTTCTGGCCCGGGCCTGGGTACAGTCATGGTTCAAACGTCATTTTCTTCAGTATAACGAGCTCTTTCTAACAGTACCACTACATGTCCGTATCGTACACATCAACCGGAACAATCGAGACAATCGAAAATTTTTCAGAAAAACTCACCGCTTCAGACCCCTCCGAAAAACACTAGAGCCCCTCGTACCCGACCCTGGTTTCACATAAGGATCTCAAAAAGAATGAGAAATACCTAATGGTGCACGCAATCAGTATGCAAAATTTCAATCTGATATCTTGAAAATTAAAGGCGTGAAAAATTTCAGAAATTTGTTTTGTGAAAAATTTCACGCCCCTCCGCCCCCACTTGGCGTCGCCAAGTTCACCATCCGGTTTCAAAACGCATCTGGGGTTTTCTTTGGTCCATTCTAAACTTGAGTAATAAAAAAAACCGGCTTAAATATTTGTTATAGAACCTAAATAAGCGATCAAATACGATACTACGCCGTGGTAACAGAAGTTAGTATAAAGCCTAAGAGGGTTAATCCTTGGAAACAGAACGCCACTGTTGAGCTTCGCACTGCCGCCACCTGTATATATATTATTTCGGAAAGGTGGGGATATATTCGTACTTACAGTATATATTTCTTTCGATATTTTAGAAAATCGGAAAACCTTTAACATTCTTCGATCTTACAATGGGATGATAAAGCCTGTTTCTTAGATGGAACGACTTTTGGGAGTTAAACTTGAAATATGAGATTCATTGTATTGTGCTTGAACAGAATAAAGTATGAAAAGGAAATACATTTTGTGGCCCAAGGCTGCAAGAAAAAAAGTAGATTTTCAGAAATTTGAAACTGCTGCTAATAATACATTTTGTAATTTATATTGATTAATTTATTTTTAGTTTAACGTCCGTTTCAGCAACTAGGCTATATGAGACGTGGACCTACTGATTAACGTGGAATGCGAACCACGTGGGCTCCCGTGGGGAATCGAACCCGGGTCTTTCGCGCCAAAGGCGCTTATGCTAACCGCTTAGCCACGGAGGAGCTGATTTTTGTAATTTGTAGTTCCATTTGGAATTTGTAATTGTAACTTTGTATACCTTTGAGTCCCGTTTGTATAGTTTAAAGCCAAAAGGTCCCAAGTTGAATCCGTCATGTAATTTGTACTCTTTAAATTTAAACATAAAGAACCTTACTTAACAGCAACCTCATAATCTGATTTTAATTTTGATCGTTGTGATGTTGATTATACCTAGAATTAACTTTCCCATTTTCTTAATTTCAGAAGAAAGAAAAATGGAGCGCACGAAGAAAGAATCTCATGATATATGAGTGAGAAGGTTAAAATTCACTTGCTTTTAAAAAATATTTATTTTAGTAACAATATTATGCGTTTATAATACATTTCATAATCAAGAATAAAACATGTATACGAAACTTTTAATATCATTGAGATGCGAAAGAAAATCGTGTTACAATCTTATTCACTATATTAAAAAGGCAAATATTGTGGAGCAGTATATGTAATTAGAGGTAATCCAATAAAGTGTATTGTTATGTTATTTGTTTCTTTCTATGTTACGCCTTTCTTATTCTTTAATGTATATAAGTTCAATAATTTGTAACGTTGTCGGCTATTAATGGATGGCATATTTTGATTGAAGTTAATGTTTCTCCTATGGGTATGATAATATGCAAAAAAGGGGGGGAATAGTGTTAAAAAGTTTTGGTCATCATTTGTTTCAATATGAGAAGTGAAGCGTAGCTGTCTTGTCCTCAATACTAAGGAAAAGGGAGAACTGATATTTCCAAATGAATTTGAAACTTTAGAGTGAATCGAGGGAGGTTTCGGTTTGTGATATCTTTCTATGCATCTACAAAGAGTGGAAAAGGATGCAGGTTTGAAGCTTTTTTAATCAACAAATTGTATTAACTGAAGCGTATGGGCAGAATACTTTACTTTGTTCATTATATTTTGAGTTCTCATTTTCGGGAGATAAGGATGCATTATTGTAAGGAAGGATTAATTCATGTAAAATTGGAACTAGATTTGCTATTGATACCGAATCTTCCAATAGTTTGACCTTTCAGTAGATAAAAATCGAAAACCAATTATTTTCGTGGAACACAGAACAAGAATTTTGACTGGAAAGGTACGACATATTAAACGTATTAAAAATATTTCTCATTGTTTTTTTGTTTGCTCATAAAACTTTATAGTATAAATGTTGACGACGTGTGTATTTGTTAGCTGATAGTAAAAATTGATGGAAGATGGCTTATTTAAATGTCGCTTTGATATGGTAAAATTTAACCTATGTTAAAAATAGATTGATTCCAGATAGTATGGCTTCTGTATCGGGCTTTAAGTGAATAATCCTTTTGTTACAGCCCTTTAGAACATTCAGTGAAAGGCCATAATTGGTCCGTGTAGGAACCAAAAATAGTCACAATTTGTACGTTGAGGTTCCCATGATATCCACATATGGACATCCTCTACATCAGTTTGAAGTCCATAATAGGTCCATTTTAGCTCCGAATGGACGTCCAGGGGATGCATGGCAATTGTCCCAAAGTAACATCTTGTGTATATCGAGTGGACGTCATACGGACCAAAAGAACATGTCCTCTGAACGTCCATTGGGCGTCTGTACGTCCATAATTAGATCGTTTTGGTACCAGAAATGGACATAATATGTACGTTCTGGACGTCCAGTAGATGCACGGCAACTGTGCCACCTGTACTCTCCCGTGTACATCCACTAGACGTTGTATGGACCAAAACCACACGTCCACTGGACATCCCGTAAATCCTTGCCCAGACGTTAAATGGATGTACATTGGACGTCGGTGTGCTGTGTGGGAAATTAAGCCTTTGTTGGCATGGAGTTGACAATGGGAGAGTGACAGGCAAAAAGAATCGAAAATATCCTATATTTGTGTCGAATGGATAGTTTTCGTGAACTCTGATATAAAAAGTGATATTTCAGGTGTGGAAATATCCAAGGTTGACCCTATTGCCATGAGCTCATAGGGGAGACCGGTGAAGACTTCAGAACAGTTCATTTTAGTACTTTTCAATACACTACAGGTGAAGAGTGATAATGCACAGATGCTGATATCACACTCGGAAAAATCGGAAATATAACTTCTGGGGAAACATTATTAACTGCTCACTTTCTAAAATTTTCACTGCTTTGAAGGGGCGTAGACAAGGCTTTTTGATGACATGTTTTACTAAAATGTCTATCATCATCTCTAAAATTAGATATAATTTACAGAAAATTAGTGATTTCGTGGGGCAGGAGCTCTGGAATGCCAAGGCCTGCATTCTGTGTATGTCCCTGCTGCTCTGAATTTTCATAAGCTCCTCATCAAATGTAAGACGTAATATGTAATTAAGAAACGTATAACGTAGAAGATAACATATATAGAAAATAAGTTCCTATAAATAAGAAATACAATAGAAAATAATTATAAAACAAAATGTTGAAGGACAAGCTTTTTTAAAAAAAGCAATCATACTTGAATGTCAAATATACATTTAAAACAATTTTCCATTTATGCAAGGCTAGAAACAAGTGAGGAGTGCCATCTGGTAGCCGCTATTCATTTCTTCGAATCCGAAAAGTATGAATTTGACACCAATATTCGTATTCTATTTTTCGTATTCTATTACTTTTTTTTTTTTTACTTATAACCCTTTTCCCTCCCTGGAATGGTTTCATTGTCTTAGCCCCTACAGTAGATTGTTGGGATTGTAATTTATACGTATAGTAAATTCGTTTGAAATTCCTCCAAGAGTCAATGTTGCACTGTACGTTTTTTTCTTAGTCATACTTTCCAAATATATATGAATATATTCCAGTAAGAACTGAATTTTGTATTAACGTCTGCCTGTCGTCGTTGTGCAAACATTCATGATGATATGCCGTAGGGAAATGAGTTACATTAAGGTTGTAAGATTTAATATCAAGTTTAAAACATCGCAAGTTAAAGAAACGCATGTAATAAAAAATATCACATTTGAAAATAATTTCGAATTAAACTAGCTGTGACTACATTACTTCAAAATTGAATTTGTGGAATGCACAGTATGAGCGTAGCTCAAAGAAAATAATCAATTAGAATGGTCTTGATTCGAAGCTCGGACCATACACGTAGGAGTAACTTACATTAACCATTCACCTAAGAGACGATGACGCACAAGGTTTGGCACTACTTTATCAGATGGTTCTATCAAACGTAACCTAATTAACATAATAGTAACAAATTTTACTGCCCTAAAAGTGTTCTGAACAAGGAAAAGTTCATTATGAACATTGTAACTAAGTTACAAGAGATTTATATCCTATCAGAACGGCGCATCCACCAAGTCAACTTTTGGAATATTACATTAAGTTAGCTTTCAACAAGGTGAAGAAAACGTATGTTCATAAGCACCGAGTTCTCCGTAGCAGAGTGGATAAAATCATGGTTCCATAAGTACAATTTTCGCGGTTCGAAACCTGCCTCGGAGCTTCAGATTTTTAAAATTCTTAATTCCTCAGTTCTCAAGATCTTTCTCTCCATTCGTAATCATCTGATGCTCTCAAAAGTTTTCTCCACCTTATTTCGACAACTGCCTAATGTGGTCCTCGCAGTTCGAAACCTTCTCTTCTTCTGTATCACAAAATCAATTTCTGTCATCATGCGAATGTTGTCCGATCATTTGTCCCCAGTTCTAAATCTGTGTAAATAAATCATTCCTCTCTGTCTCCATATTTCAATCTCTCTCTCTGTCTGTCTCTCTCAATGTCGCCCAGGAACTCATATGGCTTGATATCAAACCTTCGAATCTTGAAACCAAATGTAAGCTCTCTAGCAGTGTACTATCGTAACTCTATTGGTTTGTTGCTAAAAGCAGTGTCATTTTAGATTTTATTCAGGGGGAGGAGAGTCTCCGCCGACAAAAAATTTCCACCTTTTTATTAGTGTATTACTATACATTTGCTCAAACAATATGTATTTATAAAGCTCAAGGAAGGGTAAATTCCTGTCCCCTTCTCTCCTGCCCAAATGACGCTCTTGGAATATTTGCTTGCAATTACTGAAAAGAAATGAAATGAATCATTGAATAACATTCATTTTTGTCAGTAAATTTTCTCGAGCTCTGTGCGTGCATTACAGGCTTTAGGAAGCACAAAGTTTATTGACAATTTCCATAGATTTCCTAGGGAGCATCTTATTAGCTTGCAGTCTTTAAAGAAGGGGAAGAATGAAACTAATGGTATTAATGAAGCTATGGGAAGATTGTGTGACTTCTTTAAAAATAGGCTCTTAAAAGGTATTTCAGAACAAACGAACGAAGAAGACTGTTTTAGGGCTAAAATATTGTAAACTTGATTCCTGTTTTTTTCCGACTGAATGGAAAGAGTGTATTACGTCGCACACGCTGCTTTATTGGGGTAGAGGTGGAGGAGGGAGGGATTTGGATTGAAGACAAAAAAATAAGTAAAAGATCGAGACATATATTTCTGGATTGCTTAAGAAAATGGGGCAAGAGTTTGTTATTAATTTGGACTTAGAATTTTTTAACAATTTCAAAGCCGCGGTCTGTACAAGGACTTTAGAATTGATAGATGAGTAGTTTACTGCTAGTTCTTTGGTTCCATTCACGATTATTAACTAAAAACATTATTTTCGGGACTTTAAACTTCCTCGAAAATATTTTTCTATATCAATTGGTTTATGTATTCGTCTAACCCACGCAATTTATGACGGGGCATTGGATTTGGTTGTGTTAAAGTGGGACTAGGATCATTTATTTTAATTTCATAAATAAAGTCTATCACAGTCCCTAATTCTTCATTAATTACGTCCTTGTACTGATCAAACAAATTTTCATCATATGGGATTTAATGAAGTGAAACGATGTTTTCACGAATTTTTTTAGCGTACCTAAGTGTTCTTCCTCCGGATAAACATCATGGATAGTTGGATTTGAAATTGATACGGATGAAGGGTCATCCTGGTAGTGGGCCGAGTTAACATCCAAAACATATTTCAATGTTTTAGATGAAGATTGTTTATCACTCTCCAAACCAGGTGGCCGGGCCTTGGTGCCGTCCGAAAAAAATTATCTTCGCTTTTTAGATTGCGTATGGAAATACTTCTGGGCTGACGACATTCCTCTATTCCGATTCAGCTGTTCCCGATTGACAAGTTGGTTGCAGCTCATGCCCGTCCTTTCCGTACATCTTGAAGGTTCGCTGCTTATTTCTGTCTTTTCCCTCTTCCCGTGCGTCAGGTTCGTGTGGCGACACAGAGATTTCAAAACCAGAACTAACACGAGAAATTCGGAATTCCATAGATCACTGGATTTACATCTAGGTTGTTTCAATTCAGATAGTTTTACAGTTAAGTTAATGTCTGCAAAATTCAACTTCCTTTTACAAATGTTTACATTAACATCATACTGTTGTAAGAAATCAAGTCCTACAAACAGTTTTAAATACGGGCAACGAACCACAGAAGACTAATTGACGAACTTAAACTCCATTGATGAAATATATCAGTTCCACTTGTTTATATATTTTTATGGGTTCAGAATTTATATCCGAAATGGTAAAGTCCACTGCTTGGATTTTACAAAAAAACTCTTCTTCAATTAATCAAAGACTAGCCTACTTCCAGATTCGATGACACAAGAATATAAATCTCTATACATTTGGCATATCGGCATTTGTAACAAAAAGGGACGTTGATACTCATAATATGTTTTCTCACCTCAAGTAATGTTCTTATTGTAAGGACAAACTTTCCAAAAATGATTGTTAAAACTTCAAGAATAACATCCACGTGTTATTTTTTCTGTTTATCTCTCTCACTAACACAAACAAAGCACTTTATATGTTGTTGTTTTGCAAAACAAATTTATAATCTATACTATAGCGCTAATTGATTTCATAACTCTCTGCTACTTCTATTACTTCATTCTCTGAATGAGGGACACTAGTAATTAAAATCAAGTCACGGATTTCAGGAGTTTGAAGATTAGCAATAGTGTCACACAATTCATAGTCAGATATATTCATGTGAAAATAAATAATACGCTAAGCTTTTCTTTGATAAAATGTACCTCTGCTGGCATACTTCTGTACAAGGTAATTTTCAAAAATTCCATTTTCACAAGGGAAGTTACAAATCTTTCAAGAAATTAAATCATAATACTTTCCCAATCAGTAGTTACGTTTAACAACCCCTGCACTTCTTCGAATGTTGAGGCGGTACATATATTTAAAGAGGCTACCGACAAGGCTTCTGTAGGAGCTTCAAGTTGGGCTTGTGACAAGTCAAAATTTAATAAGAATTTACATATTCGAAACCCATTGCGTCCGTGTATTTCTGGTAAGTTACTTACCTGCTCTTCTATTGCTTTATACGTATGATTACAAAGAATTTCATTAAAATTAAATTTTATTGCTGGTATCGCAACTGGTTTTCGGTACGCTATTTGAAGAACAATAGATCCAAATTGAGACGAAGAACAGTTATTGCTTTCTCGCCCGCCCCCAAAGTATTCACTACTTCTCCCTCGCCACGATTAATTAAAAAAAGCATAACCGCTGCGGTCCTCCCTTGTAGTATCACAATCTATAATTTAGTTTAACATTTTTCTTCTCCCAGATTAAAACCAAACTTCTACAATTTGTAAATATATACCTAAGTACCTTCTTACTATTTTCACTTATTATATTTATGCTTCCAAATAATGACTTACAATCCATAAACATTTTTCTTCCCAGATTCTATTCCGAAGTCATTAAAATGACCCTTTCTTTTTAACTCAAGTGTTAAAGTCAGTGGTACTTAGACAAGGTAAAGATATGTAAAGATTAAGATTTGATTTGTTAAAAGATTTGTAAATAATAAAATTATGCGTCTGAGTCGGAAGGTCTAGTGCTTAATAGCTTGAAGAGGAAGAATGGTTAATATTGACGTTACATCTATCTATCTATCTGTCTATATCTAGGTCTATCTATCTATCTATCTATCTATCTATCTTTAGCTGCTAGGGGTCTAAAAAGGACGGAACAATAGATACATTCTATATTTTCTAACTTTGATTTATTTGCTCCTCTCTATACTATATTGACTAAATCTTGATCTGAAGAAATGCGTGAAGCAATAAAACTATGAATATGCTATTGCCATCAACACGTTCTGTTCTAATTTAGTTTTCGGAATGTCATGATATATTTCCTAAAATATCACTATTTTTGCAAAAATGACTTTTGATGTCACCGTTTTACAAAGAAATAAGTATAAAAAGCTTTATCGACCCTATTATCTATTCACAAATAAATATTTTGTTGTTTTTTAAGAAACAGAATATATTTTGTTCACTACATATCACCAAGGCATCTTTCTGTGAGGCGAAAAAGTCGAAGGACAAAAAAGTTTATATTTTCGAATAAATTTTGTTGAGAGTGGTAAAGAGCTGTGAGAAACATTGTTATAGAAAGTTTCGTTAATTGATTTTAATAAATAACATATTTATACATATCTATAATTTTGAGGGGTTTAAACGGGACGAAATGTTTCCAATAATTTGGATTATTTTAAAATAACAACAATATTTTACATCTTATTGCAATGAATCTGACATAATTCAATCTAAGTAGCATAAGAAACGTTTTCCCGAGACGTGTCAGTAATTAGATAGAAATAACGTTGATCGATATGACGATATTTTTTATGGTCAAGGGGTTTTTTCGGGACGATTTTTGGTTATTTCCAGGTATCCAACTCTCAACAGAATGTGTAAGAAAATGTCGGCAACTGTGAGCGTACTCTTTAAAACGTCTCCTCTCAAGCATTTCTCATTTCATAAACTATTCTGTTTAAACAGTTCACAGAAATTAGGATGGAAAATTGACAAAAACAGTGTCTACCAACATTTCAGATAGAACATCATTGCCATAACAATTGCTTCGGAGAAAGTCACACCACCGTTCGCTCATAGCAAACAGCATTGAGAAGGGGGAAATATGTAGAGGAGGAGCCCTCCCCACGTGCGTCACGCAGCAGCTCAATAGTTGATTGACACCTGAAGTTCCTTTATAGCTGTTTTCTTCCGCTGGTTATAAAGCAGTAAAGCGAACAAGAAAGACTGGTTACAGATTTCAATAACAATTGTATAGGCTGTGCTCTACACAAACATATTTAAAGCTGAGAAAATATGTAGAAGCCCTGGACTAAAAGACACACATCATTTGAAATATTATAATAAATAACTACAATACATGTATATAGAATAAGAAATACATGTTACTCAATGATAATTAAATAATCCAGTGTAACACCACTCTACAATATATCCCATATTTTCAGGAACACCATCAATAAGACCGTTATATTACTGTTTTATTTATGGTTTAGTGTCTCACTGGTAATTACACTGAAAGGAGAGGTTCCGACTTCATATGATCGCATGCAGTTTTTATATGGTTTCTTGCCTTTCACTCCTTACATTGTGTCGTTTATTATTATTATTATTATTATTATTATTATTATTATTATTATTATTATTATTATTATTATTATTATTATTATTATTATTATTATTATTATTATTAGTGAGTTGAGTTGATTTTGAGTTTAACGTCCGTTTCAGCAGCTAAGCTGTATGAAAAGTGGACGTACTGATTAACGTGGAATCCGAAACACATGAGCTCCTACTGGGAATCGAACCCAGGTACCCCACGCCACAGACGCGTACGCTAATCTCTTAGCTATGGAGATACTACTACTACTACTACTACTACTACTACTACTACTACTAATAATAATAATAATAATAATAATAATAATAATAATAATAATATAGTTTAAATTAAAAGACAAATTCTGACCAAAGCATACATTAACTAATAAATAATAGCATTACAGTTTCGGCAAATTGCTTTGGTTAGACTTTGTCTTTTAATTTATACAAGAAGTTCCAAAGCTAGAATGAGTGATATTCAAATAATATAGTTAATAACATCAAGAAATTTTGAAAACAATAATTTTGGGAGAAAATAGTTTTTGTGGTGGTAAATTAAAGAAATGAAATTAACACTAAAAGCATTTGCGAGATTAAATGTTTTTATAAACTAAACTACTTCCCTGATATTCGAGAAAACCGCACTCAATGTTTTTAATTTCTTCATTTTATCTTCTCAAAAATAGTTTCTTCTTTTTAATGCATTTTATAAAAACTTTGCTTTGTTATAATTTCAGCATCATCTTTACCAAAGGATTTACCAATGAATAAATGAGAACTTTATTTATGACCTCTTTCTAGTACCGAAGCTATACGTTGCTTGAAAACAGTAATGGTTTTAGATTAGGTGTGTAAAGTAATATTGTTGAAATGGTGGGAAATCCACATTTAACATGCCCAGGAGGAATTCAATTGCTCCAAGGGGCTCCCTGTCACTCTCTGAAATAATCACTGCTTGAAAATGAAATCTCTGAGTTTAGTGCCACACAATTATGCTCCAAGGCTCAAGGAGATGGTAGTGAATGAAACAAACAAGTGATGGTAAAATCTTGGCGATATAAAAAGTAGGAGGTAATGGAAGGTCTTCGAGAAAACCCGTGCACATAGTTTTCATCCTTGGCGAGAACCAGGACCGAAGCAGGGGCCACATATCCTAGGAAGTAGATAGGTGCTCTATCACTGAGCCACCGAGGTTTCCGTATAAGTGAATCCATACCTCAAGATCGAATCAGATCTACGTTAATAAGTTCAAATTTTAAAGCTGATCAATAGAGACCGGATGTTAGGCAAAATGCCTATTCTCTAACATTAAAGATATGATCAAAAATAACATTTTAAAGTTTATATAGGGGGTTATACCTTCGATTTAAGCCAATTTTATTTTGCCTATTTTGCCTATTTCGACCTTTACTGCCTAAATAATTGCTTTAGTGCCTAATGTTGCCTATTTTATGCATTTTCTTCAAAATAAGCCTTCATTGGGAAAATATATAATTTATATAACATAAATAATACATACATATATACGTATATTAGGTGTTTGTAAACACAAGCACGTGGTACGTTACAATATATACACAGGGTGAACTTCAAAGATGTGCACATCCGAGGTGATTAATGCTATCAAAAAAAGACAAAAAAGTTCTCCTGTAGTTTGTCGAATCCCGTGTGGTGTGCGAGTGATAGTGATGCCAACTTGGAATCGAAAATCGAATCTTGACAATTGGAATGGAACAGACAGATGTACACATACATTGGGAGGTGATTCGTGACATGAAAAGAAGACAAAAAGTCGTGTTGCATATGGAACTCTGCGTCGTGTACGAGTGACAGGGTGCCAACTTGGAATCGAAAATCGAATCCTGACAAAAGAAGACGTGAAAAGAAGACAAAAAGTCCTTTTGAATGTCACGAATCACCTCCCAAAGTACGTGCACACTTTTATGTCTCGCTCCAATTGTCAGGATTCGATTTTCGATTCCAAGTTGCCCCCCCTGTCACTCGTATACGACGCGGAATTCCATAACATGTAAGAGGACTTTTTGTATTCTTTTGATGTCACGAATCACCTCCCAAAGTATGTGCACATCTTCCAGGTTCACCCAGTATATATGGAATCCATAACAAACTTCGTTTTTATATATACAATAAAAGAAGATATTGACAAAGAAATATGTTTCTATATTCTTTGAGCATTATTTATGACTTGAATCTATTTTTTAATGGTATTGAGTATTTATCTTCATTATTTCGACCTACATTTTAGTGCCTATTTTACTGCCTATTTTTTAAATTTTTAGTGCCTATTTGCCTGCTTATTTTCTAGGTTTTTAGTGCCTAAACATCCGGTCTCTACTGATCAAGAATCGAACTCGGAGCCTCTTACATCACGCTCGTTAACCACTAGAACAGAGCGGGGACTGTAGGGGGTGAAATACAGGGACCTGATCCCTATTAATTGTAACTTCCTGAAGTTAGCTCTCCACTCATCACAAATATATATTCCAAATATTATACTTTATTCCTTTTAAGTCATTTTTAGTACTCAAAGAGCATGTTCCTTAAAAATCTCGAAATCTAATTTTGTAAAACAAACACAGGGGCGGATCCAGGATAGCGATCGGGGGCGATCGCAACCCCCAGAATAGGATTTAAAAAATAAAACCCATTACGGGGCCGCGGTGGCTCAGTGGTAGAGCGTTCACCTCTGGTGCTTGGGGTCCCGGGTTCGATCCCAGCCCCCGCCAAGTGAACTTTGTGGTGGACAAACACCGTGTGCGTGGGTTTTCTCGGGGTTCTCCCGTTTCCTCCCACTTTCTTCATTTCATTCATTACTCATCATCACCGTCTCCTTTAGCCTAACCGGCATAACCGTGGGACGTAAAACTTAAAGATTTTAAAACCCATTACAAAGTTGTAGCTCTTGATTTTTTTTAAAACATTGTATTATAATTATAGAATAAAACCTAAAATAAATAAGTCTTCAATTGCAGAAGTTAAATGAATCAATACATCTCAATAAATTACTTGCATTGGAATTCTTGCTCAGAAAATGCCCACTTTTGAAAATGTAGGTGGTAAACAGTAAGCTATAAACCCATTTGTCCGCAAGTGTTTGCCAATATTCCTTAGGACTTTGACAGTACAGAAAGTCAATAAACGTAATGGTTCTGGCATTTTACATGCAAGTGCAATTGAAAATACAAAGAAGGAAGTAATATAACTAGCGTATGAATAGAAATTAAAGTTCATGATTCAAGAAGAATTCGTATTCTTATTATTATTCTTATTCTACTGCTACTACTGTTTATTATTATTATTATTATTATTATTATTATTATTATTATTATTATTATTATTATTATTATTATTATTATTATTATTATTATTATTATTATTATTTGTAATCCATCCGTATCAACGTTTAAACAAGTCAACATGCATGGCAGTGCATGGCAGCCAAGTTACGCGAAGAAAATGAAAACTGGCCTGCACTGCCGTAAGCATATTATACACAATTAGAGGTTTGGGTAAAATCGCCGATTTCGAGGCTCTGTAAAACCGATTCTAGTAACGGGAAGAAACATGAAATTTAGAATTTAAGGAGATATCCGAGAGATGTGATCATATACCAAATCTCACATTCCTACCTTCAACCATATTCGAGCACTGGACCCCTAAAATATGCAGTTTTCAGGCTCACTGACTCACTGACTCATTCATCAAATTGATTAGGTACTTCTCAATGAGACAGAGACGTAAAACTTAGCACAAAGGTACCTTATAATGACCTGAGTATAGAAAAAGTCCGAAATCTGATGAATGTGCTATGGGAAATTTTACATGGGCAAAAAACTGTCCTTAGCTAAGCAAGAAATCGTTTCACTCACTCACTCATCAAATTGATAAGGTACTTCCCAATGAGATAGAAACGTGAAACTTTGCATAGAAGCACCCTATAATGACTCGAGTACAGAAAAAGTTGGAAATGTGAGGAATGTGTTATGGGATTTTTTTATGGGCTAGAGACTGTCCTTAGCCAAACATATATAGGTTCGTCCTCTCATTCATCAAATTGACTACGTGCTTCTCAATGAGATAGAGATGTGAAGCTCTTCTTAAAGGTACTTTATAATGACTAGAGTGTGAAAAAGATCCGTAATGTGAGGAGTGTGCTATGGGAAATTTTTCATGCATGAAAACTGTACTTAGCAAAGTAGAAATCGGTTCATTCATTCACTCATCACATTGAGTTGCTAGTTTCCAATGAGATAGAGATGTAAAACTCTGCATAAAGGTACCTTATAATGACTTGAGTGTGATATGTCCGAAATGTGAGGAATTTGTTATGGGAATTTTTTATGGGTGAAAAACTGATTTTAGCCAACCAGAAATAGGTTCATTCACTCACTCGTCAAATTGGTTAAGTACTTGTTTATGAAATATTGACGTAAAAGTGTATATTGGTACCTTATAATGCCTTGAGTATGGAAAAGGTCTGAAATTTAAGTAATGCGCTAAAGGAAAATTTTTATGGGTGAAAACTGTCCTTAGCCAAGCAGAAATCTGTTCACTCACTCATACCATTGATTAGGCACTTTCCAATGAGATAGGGGCATGAATGTCCGCATAAATAAACCTTATAATGACTTGAGTATGGGAAATGTACAAAATTTAAGGAATGTGCTATGGGAATTTTTTATGGGTGAAAACTGTCCTTAGCCAAGCAGAAATGGGTTCACTCACTCACTCATCACTTTCATTTGGTACTTCTCAATGAGATAAGATGTGAAACTCTGCATAAAGGTATCTTATAATGACCTGAGTATGGAAAAAGTCCGAAATGTGAGGAATGTGCTATGGGAAATTTCTTATAGGCGAAAAATTGTCCGTAGCCATTAGATACTTTCCAATGAGATGAAGATGTGAATGTCTACACAAAGGTAGCTTATACAGTAATAGCTTGAATATGAAAAATGTCCGAAATTTAAGGAATGTGCTATGGAATTTTCTATAGGAAAACTGTCCTTACTCAAACAGAGATCGGTTCATTTACTCACTCATCATTGATTAGGTGCTTCCAAATGAGATAGAGATTTGAAACTCAGCATAATAGTACCTACCTTATATAATGACTTATCTAAGTAAAAGGTTCCAAATTTAAGCAATGTACTATGGAAACTTTTATGGGCCAAAAACTGTCCATTAGGTACTTCTTAATGAGAAAAAGATGCGAAACTCTATGAAGGTACCCTGTAACGGCTTGAGAATGAAATTTGAGGAATTTGCTATGGAAAATTTTTCATTGAAAAAAAAAAACTGTCCTTAAATCAGAAATCGGGAACGATTCCGTTATTAAACACATCACGTGCATTGTGATAATGTTGTCAATCGTCCGAGTAGTCGAGTTGGTGCCCTCCTCGCTGTCTATCACGTGCGCCTTTGGAGTATGGGGTCCCGAGTTCGATTCCCGGTAGAAGAGCCTTTGGAATTTTAACTCTCCTCGATGTTTCTGTGTTCGTGTCCCTGTCGTTCTAGATTAATAGAAAAACGAGCTAAGGTCACCGAGAAAAATCCGTTATCCGGACATCGGTATATTGTACAAGTATACGGGATCCTTATGTTTACTATAGAAATCAATAGTTAACATACGTTATCCATATGCTACATACGTACTGGCCTCTTTCCCGCGTAGATGTTACTCAGTGGCATTACAGGATGTCTGACATCTAACAGCCTTCCATACATTACGTACGTCAACTATAAGTTACAAACGGCCATCTGTATGTGAGATTCTGACTGTCTACATAGTTCTTTCCTTTGTGCGGAAAGTACGTTTATTCGGAACACTTATACGGAAAGTATGTTTAAAATATACTTTTTCAGTTATACGTTTAGTGTACGTTAAGTCCAAAAACTGCAGGATTTACATATGTAACCTACGTACGCCACATACCTACCTATGTAACCTATGTACCTACGTACATTTTTTTCTCAGTGTGCGAGTAAAAAAGTGAAAGCTAGTAATAAGTAGTTAAGCAAATTAATGAGGTATATTCTGTGCATCAGTTAACTTTTAAAAACGTGGGCTAAGACACGTACATACTGCCGTAAATTTCGTGGTTGGAAACCCAGACAAGGGAGCCAATATTGTTTTTCTTTTTTCGGTGAAGATTTTCCCTTTATTGCAGTCATTTGTATTAAATAGATATTGAAATTAATTGATAAGTAAGAGATTGTAGAAGTGAGGATATTTAGAATTAATGAAGTTTCCGAAGAAATGAGAAATTTAATTGTTCGAGTTTACGTGAGACTAGCAACAAAATGTAACCGATTTCGTAAATATATTGGTACCACGAGTTGTATTATGGTTACCACAGTCATTATGTAAAAATGTTCTTGATGCTTCGTGTCTCTATCTGCGAACAGTGTGTGAATCTCTTACGTATCGGCCTTTTCATCAACAGTGAATTTTGTGCCTTTGCTCTTCATATTCCCTGAATTTGCCCACCTGGGGGTTCGCCCCCACGCGTCTGCCTTTGCTCGGCCTACTTCCTCACACCTCTTAAGCTCACAATTCTACCGAATTTCACATTTCTTTTCCTATTTCAACTATCTAAAACATAAGATTTTGTATCCCAGGAAAACGCCTATTTAAATAACATGGGGATTTCTTCATCTCCCTTTAGATTCCTTAAATTTTTTTTTTTTTAAATCACTTTTAGCAATTTTCTTGTAGGTTAGTCGCGAGAGGCTACAATTGTGCCAAATTTCATCATTCTAATCCTGCCGGAAGTGAATAAACATTTTGGGGTGTAGAAGACGTCCAATATAAATAACATGGAAATGGTTTTTCAGTTCCTCATTAAACCACTCTAAAGTTGGAATTGTTTATCTTTACTGATTACTTAGGTAATACTAACGAAAACGTAGAAGCATACTGAATTTCAAGTTCTTATTCCAATTCCAAGTTCCTAAAACATGAGATTATAGGTCCAAAAAAGACCCATTTAAATAACATGGGGAAATTCTTCATCCCCCTTCATCATTTCAACTTTCCACGTCAACCGGAAGCACCTCTTTAATTTATGTCAGTTCATTTAGTTTTATATACAGTTGGATATGTTGGTGGCAAATATTATTAAGATTACAAGCTATTTGAAAGGTGTATATCATTGCAAGGAAAACCCGAAGCAGTATGAAACTGCGCAACATGCGCGTCATGTAATGAACTCCGTAATTTCGCAATGTGGAATGGCAGAGAACAATTAAATATATTGAAATACCAGCCATGTCTAGTGATGTAGCAGCGAGGATTCAGCATTAAGGGTTTTGGGCCCTGTTGATACTCTTCGTATTTAGGTAATGAAAAATGAGATGTTAGCGATCGTGATTTTGTAGTTCGGGTAAATGAATTAGAATCACGTTTGGACATAACTCTCTGACAGATATTTAATAGAATAAATCCTCTCCACTGTTCTAGTGGCTAGCATGTGCGCCTTTCTTGTACGGCGTCCTGGGTTCGATTTCCGGTGGGAGAGCCCTTGGGAACTAATGTTGCATGTGACACATTATGACTCCTTTAAAAATGTACAATTTTAAATTTAAATCCAATAATATACCACAATTAAGATAAACGATATTGACATGGTGAATTACAAAAAGAAGTGAAATATGAACAAAAACACCAGAGGTACAAAAAGTGCAGCCAAGTTCGTCAGCCTCAAAAAGTGTTGAGATGAGGATGGATGAACCAAGTTCCTTGGCCCTGCATCCGAAGCGAACACTGGAACTTGGCGCGAGGTGTCAAGGAAAATGATGCTAAGGAACCTTAGGGATAGTGGTGGTGGGCGTGGTGGGTTTGGGACCACCACCAACCTTAAGAATATCAACTTCGCTAAGGCGCTAAGGCACATATACAGTATACTGCAGTAAGATTGGTGGTTCGAAACTCAGACAAGGAAAACTTATATTCCTTCACGAAGTGTCAAGGTAAATGATGTTAACGAGCCTTACGGATGGTGTTTGTGAGTGTGGTGGATTTGGGGGTCACCATTAGCCTTATGGCTGAAATGTCCCGGCCGTGAAACTAGGAACAGACATCTTAATGTATTCGAATATGTTAGACATCTCGCGCCAAGTTCCAGTGTTCGTTTCAGATGCAGTGGTAAGGAACTTGGCTCATCCATCCTCATCTCAACACTTTTTGAGGCTGACGAACTTGGCTGCACTTTTTGTACCGCTGGTGTTTTTGTTCTTATTAATTCTACAGAAGAGTCCATTCCCTTTTCTAAAATTGTTTGACTTTTCGTTTTTTCTTTCTTCTTTCTTTTTTGCAATCTATTATGACCTTGTTTTGAGCTCGAACGACTGCCCCCCCCCCAATATTCAACTTGGATCCGCCTCTAGTTACACAATTAAGGAATTATCCACAGAAAGATACATTAAAAATTTTTTGTTGTTTATTACAAGCGCTTGCGTGCGTGGAATAAAAAGAAATTTCTATTTTACGTAGATAGCAATGTAAAGTAAAGCTAAATAATGTTAACTGGAAAGCAAAGTTGTTAATGTTTAATTTAGTCGGCAATGTCCTAGTGAGATCAGCGAAGTTAAATTGTACCGGATATGGCCCGAGTGACCATGCGTACTCATTACATGGTATCGACATTTCGGTATACACCCAGCGTCGTGAGGACAATTGGGGAACTACTTGAATGAAAGTATTGAACTCGGTGACTTCAACATTCGGCCATTCAAGATTCGTCTAATAACCTCAGGCAATGAAATTTGCAGATGTTAACTCAAGAGAAAGTGTAAGCGAATCTTGAATTCAAGATTGCCTAATGTGAAATTATGTTGGTAGTACTGACAAGAAATGACACAATTTAAGAAATTTGTAGTTTCTAAATTTAAAAAAAAATGAAAATAAAAAGTACACATCAAAACAGTATAAGCGCAATTACACTATATGACTAGATATTATATGTTTGACACCAAGATATGAAAATATTACATGAAGTTACAAAATGCATTACAGAAAATATAAAATGAAGTCACAAATTCGACGAGAGTTTGCATAATTCATGAAATAAAATTAAACAAAGCACCAAAGATCAGTATAAGCACAATTACGGTATAGATAGCATACGCTTGACATCGAGCATCACCATTAAAAGTGTAAATTTTTAATTAAGTGCAAACTGTTTTAGTGCAGTATGCAGGGGTCTGAACCGAAAAAAAAATAGTAACAATAAAACTTATGGGACAGATTCTTCCCATCAAGTATAGACATATCCTAAAAGTGATCAGATATTCACTTAAGCTTCACCCAATATGGCTGCTATATCTCATGTGATCGCCGCAGTCTATAGAATATCCATGTTTCCTTGATTTCTTACCTTTCGTTCAATTATACGATTTTGAAACTTATAACAAAATATTTTGTAAACAAATTTCTTCTCGCTTGATACAATCTCTGTAGGTTAGGTAGATATAAAGTTACAAATGAAGGAAAGGGTTGTGTCGTTTAATCTTGTATCTGTTTTTTTTTTTTTTTTTTTCTCAAGCGTATTTTTCTGATTTTTCATAAAGAAAGCAGATTTGATCAATCAGTCAAAATGTTTAAATACGTGAAAATACAGCAGGAAACATGGATGATGTGATGATATTTTTACATGAATTTTCAGGATGTAACATGGCTTTGTCTCTGTTCCAAAAAGGGAAGAAAACCTCTGAAACTACTCAAGAGATAGACAGTTAATTGTAACAGGTTATGAGTATATGCAATAATTCTACCACGAATTCTGAAGAACTAGTAAAAGTGGGATAACGTTTCCAATTATACTTTTATGCATCCCATGGGATGACGCACTGGCTTTCTGTCGATATTTCACATACAGAAGACTTATTTCACACCAGTCACTTACTCCTCAGTTTTACTCTTAAGAGCAAATGTGAGCAGACGGCACGTATAGAAAGTGTACCATGAGGAGCTAACTTTGCTGGAGCAACATATTCAAGTAATTGATATGGGGGAGCAAGATATTCAAGTATTGAGGATCGGAAGAGAAAATGGAGAACGCTACCTAGTTTGTTGTTTGCAAATAGCAGCACCATTTTTTTTTAAAGCTCGTGTATTGCAAATGTAAAACTCTCATGTACTTGGGCCTATCGTTTATGTTCGAGATTGTTTCACTCAGACATGCAGTGGCGTAACTAAGGGCTTGGGGGCCACCCAGCAGACAACGTGGAATGGGGTCCCTTCTCTACGTCCTACATTACGATTTGTGGCCCCGTGATGGCTTCGCCCCCCCCTTGCAATGCGGGACCTGCGGGGCCCTTATTTACGCCCAACCGTATCGTTTATGTCCCAACAGTGTACCGTGACTTTTTTTTTGGTCTTTTATGTACCATAAATTATTTCTATCGCTTATAAAAAACTGAATTTTGCTTAAATAACGTTTTCTCTACAGATTATTTTGCTAAATAAGATTACAGAAACTTCCGTATAATGCCCTATTGTTCTCAAATGCATCATATTTTGTATATGTCAAGTGTAATTCTAGCATGTTCACATATTTTCTTTTTCTGTTTTTTTTTTTACTTATATAAATATTATTTGTATAAACAAGTAAAGAAATCAGAAAAATACGCTTGACAGAAACACAGGCACAACATTAAGCGATGCAAGCCTACTCCTTCATTTCTAGATTTATATCTACCTGACCTACAGAGATGAATATACGAAAGAAACGTAATTTTATTCACAAAAATATTTTGTTACAAGTACCAAGACCGTATAATTGAACCTAAGCTAAGAAATCAAGGAAAACATTTTTCTATACACAGTGTCGGCCAAATTGAATATGGCAGCAACATTGGATGTAGCTCAAGAGGAATGTTCGGGAACTTTCAGGATATTACTATACTTGATAAAAGGAAACTATCCTGCAAGTTTCGTTAGGCTACCAATTTGCGCTGGGTTTGTCAAAATTTTCCGCTACATACTGGACTATTTAATAAGAACGTGAAAATACTTTCAAGAAAAAATGATAACTATTAATAAGGTGCAGGACTACCAACGTATGTGAGCTAAACGAAGTGCTTTAAAAAATCAACTTTCGCCTAGTAAGAAAATTAACTGTGTCATCGCTTTGATTGACGTTTGCATAGCTAGGAGGTATTAGGCGAATCTTGAATAGGCGAAACTTGAATCCCGGTGAACTCCCGTCTAGTAATCCAGCATTAACGGCGAGGGGGGCGATGTGCTGACCACACATCACTCCAAAGGCATGAGTGCCGTAAAACAGCTTTCAAGCCATGGTCCCATAAAGGCTGTTACGCCAGTGTTTTCTTAAAGTTTAATTCAGTGATGGTAGGTACTATTCGGAGATTTATTATTTTTCTTTTTCCATTTTGCATAATTATGTTTTTTTCTCGTTATTATATATATATATATATAAAACATTCTAGCAGTTTCGATTTGCTCGACTACAAACACGGAAGTGTACGATAATTTGGAACTATTCATACTGTTAGGTGAAAAAAAAAGGTTGTATACCTATATAATATATCACAGTCTTATGAGCTTGTATAAGAAACAGAAAGTGAAATCTGAACTAGGAGAGATATCTGAGTTTGAATCTCGTGTTTGGTGACACAACCCGAGACCATAGATAATACAAGATGATTGATGGATTTGAGTTTAGTGTCCCGTTCTGCACCAAGGCTATATGAGACGCGGACCTACAGCTTAATGTGTAACTATAATATTATGGAGAATAAGCGCATCCTAATGTTGCAATTAGCTCGTGTTATAAAGTGTCAATTAAAGTTGGTGTTGTGAAAGGTAATTAAAGATTTCATCCATTTGAAACAAATATTGTATTAGTAAAATATATATTTGTTAAGATAATGAACGTGATTTTCTTTGTTTAACATGGTAGTCAAAGAAGAATTAATGGATAATAAATACGAAATTGTAAAATTTAAATTTCCTATCGTTTAAATACATTCTTGCTACTATCGACGGCATTATCTGGTAGGGATGTTGAATAACCCTGATTCAGCAGGAAGAAAATAAGCTATAGTATTGAAGTTGATTGATTAGAGTTTCACTATATAACAAATATTGAGTTATATGAGACAAGATATGTTGTTTAAAGTGAAATGTGGATCACTATTCAAGTTTTATCCAAGGCTTGATATACGCACTAATGATTGAATCCGCAAACACGCATACGAAGCACGAGCATTGCAACTTAGCTACGAATGGACACGCCATTCAATAATTCTAATTCAAGAATGAAGGCTAAAAATAAGAAAGATGAAACGACAGTCTGTAAGATGATACTACTTTCACATTTTTTATTTCACACTACTTATTCTGAGACGAAATCGAGACTTGCCATTCTAAATCGAGACAAGCGTTTATCGAGACGAGATCAGGATCGAGGCCATTATTTGTCAAACGAGACAAGCCCTACACTGCGGTCTCGTCTCTATACCATCCCTAATCCGAGCTCCTCTAAATTGGACGATTCTCTAAAAGAAGTTGAAAGAATTACAGGCTCAACAACCATTTGTAACATAGTTTAGAAAATTTTCATGATTTTTTGATAATGAACTTTATACCAATTTACCATCATTATTAGGGAACTATTCACACAGGTCCTGGGAATAATCAAGAAATCACCACTGGAACTGTTCACATAGGCGGTGACAAATATAACTGTGTGTAAAATTTTGGATGGCTGATGCCGTGAATGATAAGAAATAGTAGCATGTTTTGTGAAGTTTATTTCTATGTGCCAAACAAAGGAAAGACAAGCGGAAACAATGAAAGGAGAAATTTTATCTGCTTTAAATCCACTCGCTCATTTCAAACATGGGAGAGTGCGACAAGTGAGCGATGAAAAAAAAAAAAACCGAAAGAAAATAGGAACGAAAAAAGACAACTGACATAAGTTACCTGGAATATTGATCATAAAAGAAAGTTCAAAACAAAGAAAACATTTTACTGGATGGTAGAATAATTATTTCGTTCTGATCAGTAACCTTAACAAAAAAGGAGGTGTGTAAAATTAAGCACGTCTGCATGAACTCGTTTCAATCTCTGTACTCGTTTCAAAATTAACGTGGCATTTCTAGACATTTTCTACGTTCTATCTTCGCACTTTGCCCTCACTTATCTCCCACCCAGTATACGGTCTGCCACTAAACACTCTCTTTTTCTCTGTTTATTTTGGTGCTGAATCCAGTGCTAGTAATCAGTTTCAACAATTTAATTCACCAAATCGGAATGTTCTATTGTGAGTACTATATGTTCACGGAGTTATTACTTGTTCTTTAGAAACATTTCGTATATGTCGTTACTTTGGGGATTAAAGTCGATCCTTTGGCGATATCTCATATGGGCAGTAATGATATCAGATTTGTTACTGATGGATTTCAATACATTGGATGTGAAAAGTATTACTGCAAAATACTGGGAATCCCCATTGAGCTCGATATGAACTATGCCCTGGGGGAAATTTCGTAGTTCCGGGAGCAATACCTTGGGCCACCTCTTGAAAAATATTACTGCATATGGGTGCTAGTGACCGCAAATTATTCATATAACAATTAGTTCTTCGTGTAGCTGCGGATCTCCTATTGATTTTTCTTGTAAAGTTAAACATTTTATAAAAAGTCTCTTTACTGAAGTTTTTGCGCGAAAAACTGCTTTGAAAGAGAAATGGGAATAGACATTATTATTATTATTACTATTATTATTATTATTATTATTATTATTATTATTATTATTATTATTATTATTATTATTATTATTATTATTATTATTATTATTATTATTATTATTGTGATGCTTTATTTTGTTTAACCCGGGAACGGTCGACAGGTGAGCGCAGCGCTCACCCTATTTTATATTTTCGTTTCAAAGTCGCCCTAGTGGGGTCACAGACCTGAGACGCTGTCTAGCTGTGTCTTATGTGTGAGAGCCAAGTGTAATCTTTTCATTCTCTTCTGTTCGAGTAGTACTGGCTTTATAAATGTGACCATGCGTAATTTGTGAGCGCCACGCTCACGTGTCGACCGACGACGTGAGTGATTACAAAAGAAAGGATTGCTGCGCTGCATGTTTGTGTGAGAAGCTGAAAATATATATATATATTAATAACCTCTAAAACGTTACTTGCAGTTTTGCTTTAAAAAAAGAAACAAAAGGAAGGGAAAACAAGGAAAGATTGTATTTAAAGGGAACAGGAAAATTCGGTGTAGGAAAATTCGGTGTAAGAAAACTCGGTGTAGGAAAATTCGGTGTACAGAAAATTCGGTGTACGGAAAACTCGGTGTGGGGAATGTTCGGTGTAAAGAAAGATTCGTTGTAGTAGACAGTAGTATTTATTAAAAACTTAACTTTGAGCATAAATGAGCGTATTAGTTTTAAGTTCAAACTTTGTGTAGAACGTACTTTTACTGTGTGCTATACCAAATTTTGAAAAATTGTGATCGTGAAATAATTTGAATTCTAGATTTCGACGGATTTTAGCATTTCATGGCCCTTACATGACGAGAAATTTGTTTATTGATGTCCGTTTGTGTGATTTAGCGAAGCGATCATCGATACCAATCGGCATTTCATTTAAAACTTAAGTTTTTGCGTCCTGTTTTGGAGGATGTCTCCTAAAATTTTATATTTCAAAAAAAAAAAAAAAAAAAAAAAGTATGTTACTAGACGGGTAAAGTTGAAAATTGTAGATTTTTCAAAAATGTTCTGACGATTTTATGTATATTTTATAAATAAATATTTAAATTTAAATTCTTCAAAACCGACATAGTTTATTTATGTTACTCAAAGGTGTAAAAATAAATGCCTCAACTAAAGTATCTACGCCTGATTGGAGGAGAAGTCAATAAGGAGTCAATAGGGTTGCAGTACTTGTTTACCTTAACTTAAGGCAAACAAACTAAAGTGTCTGATTGGAGGAGAATTAAACTATTTGTACAAATATTATATGATAAAACCATCCTGCTTTATATTGCCCTTTCCACTAAGACTTTTCTGATCAATATATTTTTGCATCTTACATATGTATATGCAGAGTGATACTCCCGGATTCATTGGGCTCTAGAATTTCCAACTAAAGTCCGGTTTTCATGCGGTTTGTTGCAAATTATCAAGGGAGAATGGGAGGTTTATGGGACTATGTTTACTGGTTTAAATTCATCCGGGGTAATATCGAGCAGGCCGCAAGAAAAACAGCAAATATTCGCCATTGTACGTTACAGTTCGAATTAGATATTGGATATTTGAAGCGAAATTGAAGAATACAAATTAAGTGTTAGTGAGAATACAAATTAAGTGTTAGTGAAATGAAATGAAATCTTTAAGTTTTATGTCCAACAACATCCGCCAGCAGTGTCCGATGCTTCCCTGCCTTACTCAGAAGAGATCCTGTTTCCTGCAATTTATTCACTAGCGACCATATTATGTTCCTGTTTGGGGCAGAACGTGAGGCAAAGTTGCGTGTAGCTGCCCTTTCCGTAGCAACAACAGATCCCGGCCTCTAAAATCTTTTTAACGATAAAATCACGTTGCTCCAAAGAGTACATTATTGTAACTGCGTCCTGATCATATTGGTACAGTAGCACAGCATAATTCTCAATACGAAGGCCCAGTTTCCTGTTTCTTATTGACCGTCGCGAGGTTGCCATCTAACAAAGAAACTCAAATCCCCATACCGCACCTCACCTAATTCCAATTCGGTACAGTGGCGAATATTTGGTGCTTTTCTAGAGGCGCGGCCTATATTACCCCAAATGAATGTAAACCAGTAAGCATAGTTCCATAAATCTTCCAACGTTCCTTGATCATTTGCCACAAACCGCATGAAAATCGGACTTCAGTTAGAAAATCTAGACCCCCAAATGAAATCCGTGAGTTTTAAAAGAATCACCTTGTATATGTTCTATGATGTACTATATAGGAAAGGTGTTTTTAGTTGTTCCTATAACTATTCTCTGAACTTATAGTTGTAATTGTTTTATTTCTGACAAAAAGTGTCAGCTTCATTGTGTGATGAAAAGTAGTTTATAGTAATACCCCGCAAAAGACATGCAAGAGGTATTGGACTCAAGGCAGAAAAATAAATTTGCTTTTCTTGAAATAGGTAATAACATTTTATTCGTTACATTATATGGTTTTCGTTTTCACCATATGAAATGTCGTAAATTATTGTAAGTAGTAATATTCAATATGTATTACACCGAAACTACCGTACACCAAAATTTCCCCACACCGAGTTTTCCGTACACCGAATTTTCTATACACCGAATTTTCCTACACCGAGTTTTCTTACACCGAATTTTCTTACACGGAATTTTCCTACACCGAATTTTCCTAGATCCGTTCTTTATACGTTCTTTTATGTTCTTTAAATAATATTCGAACATTGTTTTGAAAATTTTCACAAAAATAAATAAATAAATCTCATGAACTTTGAACTTTCGTTTACAACATCCTAAAAATTGATCATGCGCACCAAAGAAACAAAAAGCAAGACTTGTGAAACTTAGTATGCTTTTCAAAACAATGTTCGAATATTATTTAAAGAACATAAAAGAACATATAAAGAACATAAGGAAATTTTTGTAATAACTTGAAATTTACACAAATAATCCAGCTTCCAAATAATTTATCGCATCTATTATACTTTCTAATTTCAACGACATGGAGGACCTACAACTATCGATGGTATTAAACCTCGTTGTATATGCTATGGCGAAATAATTATTCAAGAAAAGCAGGACCGGGCTGGATAGGCACTCTAGTTCTATTGAAACATTCAGAGCCAAGTAGCACAAATTGACTATGAAATGTATATTTCACTTTAGTTTGATATTAAGTTTTTCTATGCAGTGTCAGTACAACCCCGAAAATAAACAAGCTAACCCTGTACGAATCTGGTTTTACAACTTTGAGGAAGGGGTACAAAACATCACGGCCGTCTTGCACTGCAGCGACTGCGGACTTGTTATCCCAGTCACTGCTTCCGTGATGTATTTCTCATAAGTGCAAGTATAATAATTAATCTGAAAGTTATTTTCGATACCAGTTTGCTTGGAACCTACCACAGCGTTCCGTTTCTTTTTAATTTTCATTTCAAACTCACGATTAAATATTTCGGGTTGTCAGTATTATAATAAACATGAATAGATTTAAACGAGAAGGATGTGAGTGAAGCCCTTAAACTGTATGCCCATGTGTCATATGGTCTAACTGTAAAAAAGAGACGTTAACTTCAATAAACAACAAGCAAAGGGGATGGTAAGGAATGAGAAAAACGAATGATATTAAAGAAACAAGTGGAATTAAGAAAATAGGAGGAAAGGGCAGAACCACAAAGAAACCTACACACATTGTTTTTGTGCAGCACAAAAGTGCAATAAGCATGAGATTGATTGAATCAGGGATTCAGTACCAGAGGTGAATACTATTCCACTGATCCACCGCGGTCCCGTAGTTAGAAGTCCATATCTCAAGCCTCCCTCCCCCTACAAACACACAATTTTGAAATTCAAAGTCTTTTGTACGGCAAAGGCTTGTGGTATTTTTTTACCTTTTGCATCGAAAACCCCAAGTTTTGTGCTCTCGCCGTTCTCAAGTTATAGTAAGAATAATTTGGGAGGGCTGGAGACTTTGGAAGTTGAAAGTTCATTCTGTGCAAAATTTTTGTACTAGTTTTGTGCTGAAAGCTCCTAGTTTTGTTCTCTTTCCATTTTCGAGTTCTCTCTCTATTAAATATGGGGTACCCATCTCTCCAGCCACTATTTTAGAAATTGAAAATCTTTTCTATGCCAAAGTTTTTTTTAACCCTTTTACTCTGAAAACCCCAAATTTTGTGCTCTTGTCGTTCTCAAGTTATAACAAGAATAAATTTGGAGGTGCGGGATGAACCTACCACTTTGGAAATTGAAAGTCTTTTATATGTCAGTTTATATCCCCAGTTCCGTGCTCACATTTCTCAAGTTAAAGCAACAATAAATTTGAGGGGGCTGGAGACATGCAACAACCCACTTTAGAAATAGGAAGTGTTTTCTATGCTAAAGTTTGGTGCCGTTTTTTGCTGAAAACCCCGAGTTTTGTGTTCTCACAGCTTTCGACTTACCCCCATTTTAAATGTGGGGGATGTATATCTCTAGCTCCCTTTTTAAAAATTGAAAGTTCTTTGTATGCGAAAGTTTTATGCATCTAGTCCAACTTATCGCGAATATTCTTAGAACGTACACCAATCGTTTATGATTTGTTTGGGAGGATATAGGAGTGAAGTCCCGAAGTTAGAAGTTTACTATTTTAAAGATACATTACCGCAAAATTGGGGGCCAACTTCGTGAAGTTATGACCCCATACGTCACATATAATTTTAAAACCTACAAAAATTGCTTTCAAATTTTTTGAGAGGATTTAAGACTGAAATCCTAAAGTTTAGAAGTTTACACTTCTCAAGATACAACCAGTAAAATAAAGGAGGGCCCCCATTCGAATAATGAAACCTACGTTAATTGTTTTGGATTTGTTTCGAAGGATTTAGGGGTGAAATTGTTAAGTTTATGAGTTAAAAGTTCTGGATATATAGTGCAACAAAATAGTGGGGTCTCCCATTAGTCAAACTCTTCGTGAAAATCAATCGTTTAGGAGTTGTTTGCGAGGACTTACGAGTGAAGTTCCAAACTTCAGGATTTTTTTTTTTTTTTTAAGATAAAGGGCTGGAAATAGTTTACGTGTTGTTTGCCACGACTTCATTTTGGTGTTGTTTGCCACGGTATTATCTCTGGCTTATCTTATGTCACAATAGTGAAGATTTATACATAATCGACTCATAAGCTGAGGGTTGCCAGATGACCATATCATAAAAATCAAATCTATTATATTTATAAACATAATACATGCAATACACACTGTCCTAAGCACGTTATTGGGTTACTACGCTATCAGCTGCTAACGTCGCTGTTAAATTTATTGAAGTTGAGTTCAAGCACTCGATGTAATCATTTGTGTGCTTAAAATCTCCCCAAATGCATTTTCAAAATTTATATGACGTACAATTTGTGTGCGTTCGAATGTGTAGCCAATGTTGAATGTAGGCATTTCATCAGGACCACCCATAAGTAGGAGGTAACCATCTCGAAAAATGAGAACCCGGACCTTCAGGAGGGGCATGTTTTTTTTTTTTTTTTTTTAATCTTTCATAGCTTTCCTAGAGATTAAATTAAACAAAATTAGATTTAAATATATGGATTTAGCAATCTTTTAAACATCTTTGGTGAGAGGAAGGAAACTTCTATTGGTAATACAAAAATTTAGTGACTTTTGTATTGTTAGTTGGCTAATTTCAAGCCCACTCAGAGAGCTCCTTTGTGGCTAAGCGGTTAGTGTACGCGTCTTTGACGTGGAAGACCCGGGTTCGATTTCAGCTGGAGCTCATATGGATCGGATTCCACGTTAAACTGTAGGTCCACATCTCATATAACCTCGATGCTGAGCGGGCCACTAAAAATTAAATCAAATCAATTCAACAGAGATTATTAAAATACATGGGTCGGCAATCCCTTTATGGCTTTTTTGAAACAAGATGGAATGTGCATGAATTGGAGTAGATTTGAGTTAAACATCCCATTCAGTAGCAGACTGAGACATGAACCTACATCTTAGCATGGAATCCGATCCAAATAAGTTTTCGCCGGTAATCTAACCCAGGTCTCCTACCCCAAAGGCGCGTGGCTATCCACATAACCACAAGGGAGCACGGTGTACGATTTGATACAATAAAACCTATGGCAGAAGTAAACTAGCAGATTACATTTCTCTAAGTTTGAACCATTAATTCTCTCGAACGTTTGAAGGTAAAATTTAGACCATATATAAATGTAAGAAGTTGAATTCCGCAATCGAAAGATAAATCATTCGATACTGAACCACCCCCAGAAAAAAAGAACAATTTAAAATATTGTTTTTGTGGTGTAATCGTACACAAGATCGTATCTCAGATGGATTCTAGGGGTGCAGAAATGAGAAATATTTGCTTAATTTTTCAAGCAAGTCTCAGAGTAAACACTTTAGATGACAGTGATGCAGTGGGTTCTTCTGTTTCTTACCACTTTCTTCATTACACTATTTTTCATTCATTCTGATCATTACCATATCCTTTAGCTTACACGTCATAACCATGGGAAGTAAAACTGAAATATTTCATTTCATTTTTCTAAAGTATATGAAACCCAGTTCTTTAGTCGCGTAGCATAACGGAAAAAGTAACATTTTGTAACAGCCCACATTAAAAACTCAGTTAAAAGAGAAAATGCAATTATATCAATTTACTAAGCTATTGTGATATTAATGATGTTTTGTGTTCAAAGGCGAGAACATTTACCACTTGTTCCAGAGAATCAAAAAGAGAGGTGCCTTGCAACCCTTCCTTTTACTCCAGGTGTGTGTGAATTTTTGCGATAATGAGATATGGTAAGATCGGAATGCAAATCGGGACAAAATGGTGGCAATCAACACGAAAATCGAGTCGTGGCAAACAACACGCCACCTGAAAATACTGGAACTTCGTGAGGGAGTAACTTCCTGAAACTAGCTCGTCACAAAAAAAAAAAAAAAAAAAAAAAATCAAGCTCACTCTCGAAAGTCTCGGTCTCTCGTTTCGAATATCGACAAAAAAATACATATATATATACCATTGTCTTTACTCAAAATGCACGCATTGTTAAGTTACATTTCTGATAGTAAACAATTACCCTTGGGTGACCGTGTTCAGAGTGGTATACACGGGAGAAAGAGGAATTCCACCTCTGATCACAAGGTATGTCGAAAGTGTTTAAAACAACTCAAATTTTGAGTTGTGACTCAATATACTGTAGATCTATTCCATTTCAAGTCATTTTTAGTCAAAGAGCATGTTTTCAACAAATTCCGAAACCTAATTTTGTAAAACAAGCACATAAGATTTCTACCTTCTAATATTATTTTGTTACACATAGCGGTAGATCCAGAGGGGTTTTTTTTTTTTTTTTTTTTTTACGTTGTAGAAGTTTAATGAAGCAATACATCGCAAGAAATTACTTGCATTGGCGTTCTTGCTCAGAAAATTTCGACCTTCGAAAATGCAGGTAGCCATTTCTTGTTCTTTCTTTTTAAGATGTGATATTTTGCGCTATCGCTTCGTTCTGAAGGTTTGGTGCTGATTGCCACGTGTGCTGACTGCCACAGCCAATTACACTAGTTAACAAATTTAAACTTTTTGTTTGTTACATGAGAAAAATCACCTGTTCTTAAACGAACTTTTTGCGCTGAATTAGAATATGCACTCGGTTTCTCTCCATCACGTACAGTTTTCCCGTAACAGAGGGATTTTCGGGAAATTCCCTCAAAAATTTCCCTTTTTCAGATATTTTATTCCCCTAGCTCCTGTCCCCTTACATATAGTAACATAGAAATTATACCTAAGTATACCTTGATTTATATTTAATAAACCCTAAAAGTTTCGTAAAAATCGCTTTGTTCTTTCTAGAGAAATAAATATATTTGTATGTATACTGTGTGCACTGTTTATTGCACCTGATAGTAATGTTTTCAGATCTCCTGAGTTGGGGTAAAAACGATTTGCTTTATTACTACAAACACAGACATAAAAATGAATATTTACAATAGTCAATAACACACTTGGAACTTATTGGATGCAGAAACGAACATATCAGTGTACAGGAAAAGGCATGTTCAATTTTCAAGCTATTTCTCAATGCAAGATAATGTGTGCATATGTACGGATATAAATGGGTTGATGGCGGAGCTAGGAATTCCTTACGTTCCAGAAGAATGGAGGTTATTTATCGACACGTCAAAGGTCAGCCTTAAAGCTGCCCTTTTACATAATGGAAATAAAAAACCTTCTATACCACTTGCGCACTCAGTGAAGATTAAGGAATCCTATGACACCATATCAACTTTGCTAAATCTTATAAATTACAAGGGCCATTGTTGGCAAATATGTTGTGATCTCAAGGTAGTTGGTATTTTATTAGGACTGCAGTGCGGTTACACGAAGTACCAATGTCTCTTATGTTTATGGGATAGCCGAGCTGATGACAAACATTATGAAGTGAAGGAATGGGAACCTAGAGTGAATTACGTACCTGGAGAATGCAACGTCAAATACGCTCCTTTTGTAGATCCTAATAAGATATTACTACCGCCACTTCATATCAAGTTAAGACTTATGAAAAACTTTGTCAAAGCCATGGACACATCTGGTGAAGGTTTCAAGTATTTGTGAGATAAGTTCCCTAACCTAAGTGATGCTAAGATTTCAGCGGGAGTGTTTATTGGTCCCCAAATTAGGAAATTAATGCTTGATGATAGCTTTGACAGCAAGTTAAACAGTGCTGAGCTAGCTGCCTGGACAGCATTTAAGTGTGTTGTGCGCAACTTTCTGGGCAATAACAAAGCTGAGAGTTACACAGAAATCGTACAGGACATGACACAGAAATACAAAGAGTTGGGTTGTAGGATGCCTTTAAAAATCCACTTTTTGCACTCCCACCTCAGCTTCTTTCCTGCTAACCTAGGTGCTTTCAGCGACGAACAGGGGGAAAGATTCCACCAAGATATAATGGCAATGGAGAAAAGGTACCAGGGACGATGGGATCCTTCAATGATGGGGGACTATTGTTGGGGTCTTGTTAGAGAATGCAACATTTCTTACAAAAGAAGGAAGTAGTGTACATTTTTGTAACCCAATGGAAGTTTCATATATTGTGATAGTTTTGATTGTCTTTTCATGACCTTTTGGTACATTTGTATTATTGTTTATTGTAAATTGTCACACTTGTAAATTATATTGTATTATATTTTATATATGTGTTTGTGGTAATAAAGCAAAACGTTTTACCTCAACTTAAGAGATCTGAAAGCATTACTATAAGGTGCAATAAACAGTACACACAGTATACATACAAACATATTTATTTCTCTAGAAAGAATAAAGCGATTATTACGAAACTTGGAGGGTTTGTTAAATATGAATCAAAGTATACTTAGGTATAATTTCTATGTTAGTATATGCAAGGGGACAAGATCTTGGGGTGTAAAATAAACGAAAAGGGAAATTTTTGAGGGATTTTCCCGAAAATCCCTCTGTTACGGGAAAATCGTACGTGATGGAGAAAAACCGAGTGCATATTCTAATTCAGCGCAAAAAGTTCCTTTAAGATCAGGTATTTCCTTTTATGTAACAAAACCTTTGTTAACTAGTGTTATTGGTGCTGATTGCCTCGACTGGCGCTGATTACAAATATCAAGGTGCTGACTGTCACGACGGTGAGCTGACTGCCACGAGCCTGTGAGAAACTATTTGGAAAGAGCGGAATTAATCCGTCATACTAAATTTACTAATCATCATACTAAATTAATATGAGGGATTAATGTAGTAATCATCACAGTAAATCTATGTAGTATCCTGTAAGTTACAAAGTTGCTCACTAAGTGTAACGACATACGCTTGGATGTTTATAAAGGGATTGGGTTTTTTCTATTATATGTACAATTTGCACATTTCGTTGTTTAAATTAATTGTTTTATTGTATTATTTAATGGATAAGTATTATAAAGTAAAATTAGTGTGTATTTATTCACAAAAATAATGTTTTTAGAGTCAAAGGAAGGGCTATTTAAACAATGATAGAAGGACAGTTCTTGGCATTAATAATAATAATAATAATAATAATAATAATAATAATAATAATAATAATAATAATAATAATAATAATAATAATAATAATAATTCCACGTCTAAAGAACTAGATTTTCCGGATGATCATCTTCGCTTCGAAGATGGAATTTCCTTTCTGCAGTACAATAGATTGGAACAAGATAAACGGATTTTGTATTTTGGATATGATGGTCTAAAGTCAGTGCTGACAAGGGAAGTTCGGGACAAAGCACTCGCCTGCAGAGAAACTAAGCATACCATTTGAAGGACCAATTCATGCTGATTTCAACAGGTAATAATATTCCTGTACAGTTGAGAACTGTTCGAGATATTCAGATTGGAAGTTTATATGAAAAAATGAGTGGATGCATATTTAAAAGCGTTAAGTATTTTCTCCCATAGCGAAGCCTGATGTTTTGAACTTGCTACTGCTTGATCACTGGGTCCATTCACAGACAAATTGTTAATTACAAGTTGCATGACGGATGACAAAAGACGTAATGGTTGAGAAGATACCAAAGAACTGCTGCACACGGGGATACAACCATTTGATGTGTTTGGATTCCTATCAATCAAAGATTATGGCATAAGATTTGTACAGAGTATGAAACAACTTCATCAGGACGTTATGATGTACCAACGAAATAATCAAATACAGTTCGTGTCCATACGAATCAGTTCCGATCACCGCAATACATTGGATTGTTTCATTTTGCGTTTTAGACAACTAAAGTTATGTGAAAATTATGAATAATCTGAAATCTACTTTACTAATGACATCCGCTCTTTCTAGCCTTAGCAACACAGTTCATCATAATTTTCTTCCATCACTTGCCGAAAAAAAAATATGTTTGTATGTAATATGGTTATTAGGTAATTTCTTCACCTTGACATTCCTACCGTTGAATTCCTGTTCAGTTTTCTTAAACGCATTCGCAGCAGTATAGTTTCATAGTCCTCATATATTTCGATTCTTTAGCTAACAAATTCTTAACTCTCTGAAAGAAGTCTTACGATCCTGCTTGATTTGATTGTGAATTTCGATTAAAAAAAAAAATCTTCTGCATTCTTAATGAACTCAAAATGTATATTATCTACCCTTTTGTTCTTAATTTTGCTGTATGTCTTTGAATTTGTCCAATGAACCATCCTCGTTTACTTCATTTTCCGTTTTAATGTCTAAAATGTACTGTTTATTCTTGCTGTCATCCGACTCCTCAATGTATTTTTTTCCATCTTCTTCAAACTCAATTCACTCATTAAACACTCATTTCTATCTTTAATTTCTATATTGTCATAGTAGTTGTCCCTTGCTGCCGTTCTACAGTATTCGCATGAAATTTACTCTCATATATAATATTCAAATTTCTCTATCTTTTTAAATCCTTTTTGGTCACCTTTGCTTCTATTGTATATTTCCGTCCTTGTAGATTTCCCTTCTTCATTCGCAGATAAACTTTCTATACATCCTTTCCTTCCCTTATCCAGTCCCCCTTCCGTCATGGAAACCAATTGTTGCTGGTTAAGCAATGAAAAACTTATGTGCCTGCAGCAGATACTACTTTGACTAACCAAGAAGCGTAACTTTAAAAATAAATAAATAAATAAAATCCTTCTTTCAAAGTGACATACGTCAGGCGGACATTCTATTCACGTTAACCTAAGGTTTAAGAGCAGGCATAATTTTAATTTGTTCTGTCTATATTTTTATTTCTTCCACATAGATCTAAATACTTTCTGCATTGATCCATTTATCTCCTACACAGAATATTTGGGGGACGCGTCCCCTCTTTAGACCGCCAGAGACGCCCGTGAAGTCAATAGAGTTGACACTAGCACCAATTATTATCTTAACAATCGATATAACTGTTTGATGGATTTGTAGAGCGATGCTAATGCTCACAATTAATATGCAATGTTGCCACATAGTGAAATTTTAATTCCCCATACCAGCTGAGGGAGGCCCCGGGGAGCATTCCATCATATAAGATTTTCTCTTTATTTTGACCTGCAGAATAGTGTTCTGTAGTTTGTGGGCGCCATTTTTAGGACACCCGATATATATATTTATATCTATATATATAAATAACCGATATTAGTGTCGAATCCATAATTTTCGGGGTCGCTGAGACGAACAGTGACACTTCCGATGCTGTTTAAATCTTCTAAGTCCAGCTCCCATTAGTGCTCTTAAAGGGTATGGTGACTTTAAAATAATTGAAAATGATCGATATTAGTGTCGAATTCATAGTTGGTGGGTGACAGTATTTTTGCACTATATGTCCAAAATGAAACTTATTCTCCCCGTGCAAAGAATGGGCATTCTGGTAGCGAAAAATAAATGAGAAATTGTACAATTTAAATTTCCTATCATTCAAATACATTCTTGCTGCTATCTACTGTGTTATCTGGTAGGATATTGAATAACTCTGATTCAGCAGGAAGGAAATTAACTATAGTATTGAAGTTGACTGTGAAGAGTTTCTCTGCATAGCAAGTACTGAGGTTATATGATAAGATCCGTTGTTTAAAGTGAAACGTGGATCACTATTCGACTTTTATCCAATGCTTGATATACACCCTAATGATTGAACACGCGAACACGCATAAAAAGCACGAGTGTTGGCCACCTAGTTACGAATGGATATGCCACACAACTCAAATTGAATAATATAAGCAAAAAATGATACTACTTACACATTTATTTTATTTTATACTATTTACTTTGAGACGAGATCGGGACTGAGACCACTTTTGTCAAACGAGACGAAACCGGAACTGCAACCTCGTTTTCGAACTGCTTCAAATTTGACGATTCTTTAAAATAGCTTCAGTCTCAAAAAAAAAAAAAAAAAAAAAAACTATAATTTAAATTAGAAAGTTTAAATGATTTTTTATGATCAATTTTATATCAATTTGCGATCATTATTAGCGAATCATTCATATAGGTATTGAGAGTAATCAATAAATCACCATAAATCATCACCAGGACTGTTGTTCACACAGGCGGTGTCAGATACAACTATATGTAAAATTTGAATGGCTGATGCCATGAATGATAAGAATGGTACCATATTTTATTAAGCTTATTTCTATGTGCCAGATAAAAAGGAAAGACAACCATATCTTTGAAGTTTTTTAGGGTACACAGACAGTAGAGCCTACAAACAATGAAAGCAAATATTATCTACTCTAAATGCACTAGCTCATTCGTAACACTTGAGCAAGTGACAAGAGAGCGTTGCTTTTTTATAATAAGAAAAAAGAAAAGAAAAAGAATGAAAAAACAACTGACATAGTTTTCTTGAAACATTCATAGTAAAGGGAAATTCAAATGATTTAAGAACACAAAGGAAAAATTTAACTTGATGATAGAACTTCTATTTCACTCCCGTCAGTAACAAAAATGCAGGTGTGTAAAATTTTTGTTCTATTTTCATGTATTGAACCAACAACTTGCCACATGGGAGGAGTTCCCCACCCCTTCCGCATTATGAAACCTTTTGCTGTGATTTAGCTTTTTCCGTTTCCCGACTATCCACTACCGATTTCTTCACACAACTGGATACTTGAGATGCAGTTTACAGAGGTCACATGGATCACAAGCACTTTGGAAAGAGACACCTGTGAAAAAGGGGGAAGGGTAATCGGGTTAATGATCCCTAAAGGGTACCGCAGTGACTAAGTGCTAAAGGTATAACATCTGGTGATATTCGTCCTTTGTTCAATGGCAGGAAGTTTCATGTGAATTTTATAGTGTACAAAGCGGTGTTTGAGCTTTATTCTACCTTTCTTTGGCGTTACATGGGTTCCTCCATTATAATTCACTGTATATCATTGTTGTTCTTCATCTCAATGGGAGTAAAACGAAGATGTTGAGGGCTCATGCTTGGTTTAGAGGTTAGAACGCTTGCCTTCGGCGCGCGTAGCCCTAGGTTCGATTCCCACTGTGATACGAAAAAAGTGGTTCTGATTCCACAATAATAAGTAGGTTCACGTCTCCTTCAGCCACCACGGCGTAAGAGTGGAACGTTAAACTCAAACAAACCAAAAACAAAAAAAGGTTAAGCTTTCATTTCATGTCGAGTTTTCTTCAATTATGAGTTTTATTTTTAAAAGTAGTGTACTTAACCCGTAGTGTTAAACACAACTTACGAGTAACGAGTAAGTTCTATGTTTAATTCTATGTCTAAAATCCGTCGATCGAGTTTTTCATTGTTGCAATGTTTTGAAATATTTTCCATAAAATTTATTCTACCTGTGCGAATAGCGGGCATCATAGGCACTGACTTTGGGGGGGAGGACACTTTTGGCCCCCCAATATTTAAAGGTGGGGTCCTTGCCCCCCAATATAATCCAGTTTAGGAAAAAGTAACAAAGAGGAGAAAGAATTTATGTCGTAAACTCCGTCGTACCTTTAATTCAATATTAGGAACAGCCTTCTTATTCGATACAAAATGCCACTTTCAAAGTTGTGTTTAATAGAGCACTGAAGCTTCAACCAACACTATCGCAGCACTGATATGACAAGGGACGATCAACGTGGTGCGCAAACTTCCAGTAAAGTTCCCAAATTTTGAACTTGAATTTGTTTCAGGCAAATTTGATTTAGGTCTTGAAATTCGCAGCGGAACGGATGGAGCGGACCGAGATCCTGTGGGGGAGGGTCTTTCATCCAGCACCTAATAGAAAACGTCTGAATATGATTATATATTTATTCATTGTTTGCCCTCCCCCGATCGGCGTAAATCTGTCTTCAATATTGAGTGGGTGGAGTAATATATATTCATAAAATATTTATAAAATTCAAAAACAATGTTGTGGAGGATCAGGGGAGCAGAGTTGTCTTCAGTGGCGTATAGGGTGCTATCGGGCTCAAGATCGCCCCGTAATAAATATGTTAGTTTTTCGCAAATCAATGATTGTTCTTAGCATTTCTAAGAATGTCATTGACTTTCCATTTTCTTATGCTCTTTGTTCAGAAATAATACTGTATTTGCCAAATTTCATATAATGTAAGAATTGCGTCCTCTTTTTCTTTCTTTTGTCCTTTCTAATTTTCTGTTTCTTTTTCTTGGTGTTACTATCTTTGGTTTCGCCTATCATACTTTATCGACCGTTGTTAGTTGTGATTCAAGTCGGCCGTCATCAGTAACACCTAAACTAACAGGAGTTGATAAGCGAAACTGGTGTTCCACACCAACTTGAGCGGATATCAACATGACGGAACTTTAGTTATTATAACAAAGAAAAAATTATATCGTTTTGTTATTTTAAAAAGAAGGAAATGTTTGAATTAAAGAAAATCAAAACGGGGGAATAATTAACCTGGAAAATTAGGTAGGCCAAGAGTATACTTCCTTTTTCTTCTATGGATATAATAAAAGGTGAGATTCACTCCTAAGATTTTGTATTATACAATATAGGATTTATCGGTCTGCAGTTCTTGCCATTGAAATTTCAATTCATGCATAAATTAAAATACATTTAATTCTCAAACTCAGGTGGGCAATTGTCACTTCCTTCCCTGTGTTGGGCGTAGCCCCTCGAAACACAATCCTAAAGCCCCCACTGGTTATGTGCAACATTGCGAGGTAGGCAGATTTGAGACTTATTCTAGGGAAGGGAGATGAAATCCATATTACGGTAAAGGGCCGCAGTGGCTCAGTGGTAGACCGTTCACCTCTGGTGCATCGGGTCCCGGGTTCAAACCCTGCTCCCGCGACGTGCACTTTGTAGTGGTCAAACACCATGTGCGTGGGTTTATTCGGGGTTTTCCCGTTTTCTCGTTTTCCCGTTTCTTCGTTCCACCATTTCATTCATTTCTCATTATCACAGTCTCCTTTAGCACAGCCAGCATAACCATGGGACACAAAACTCAAAGATTTTCATATTACGGTAGATGAATCTGATTTCTGTGATGAACACGTTGTAGAGTATATTATATATTAGGCGATGCAGATGAAGTAGTAGTAGTACACATCCGTATTACAAATCACTGCCATGAACGCATTCTGAAATCTTAATACATGAATATTTATAATTGGTATGTTTCCAATTAGGCATCAACAATTATCCACGTTAAAATTTTGGACACTTGTTTTATAATAATATAAATAATGACTTCCCCAAAATTATGAAGAAAGAAAATTATGTATGACGCAACAATACTCTTATTTGAGCAAAATGATGATAATCTCAACAGCATTACAGGAATCGTTACAGAAATCTGACACGTATCATATACACTTTAGTTAACAGATGTAACCTTAAAATTACGGAGAAAAATATTCCAGCAATTAAATTCTTTTCTTTACTTACGAAGCATGAGTAGATGCCTAGTCTGATACTACAAATAGATAAAATGCGCGTTTACTGAAAAGATGGGTTCTACTGACGTAGGGTAGTCTATATACTCTTCGTGTGCTAGGGCCTAAGAGGGAGGAGGAGATAAGATTTCACATCAGGTTACGTCACGCACAGTCGCACACCTTCATTTTCATTAAAAATGGAAAAGCCAAAAGAAATCAATTTTATCTCACTTTCCTTTGAGGCAGTCGGACACAAATCATCACACTTATCTGCAAAAAGCACTTTTCAAATCGGATTATTGGGGGAGCCTCCAGTTCCAATAGTGGGGGACATGTCTCCCAATTTCCCCCGGGATTTTTGCCCGTACCGACAGCTGGGACAATTTTCCAGAATGAGTAGAGGGACATATTCTCCTCTGGCATTTATTGCAATTTGTGCCCAAGTAGCGGATGTGTAATTAATACATATTGATGAAACTACTAAACGCACTACAGCACGAAGTTCAGTTTGAACTACTACTGAATACGATTCTTTCTAATATATATATATATATATATATATATATATATATATATATATATATATATATATATATATATATATATATATATATAAGCTGAGAGAAATAAATTCCATCATACATTCCTTTATGGCACACGGACACAAATCATAACACTTATCCCAAAAAGCACTTTTTACGTCAGATTATTGGGGGACTGTTCCCCAGGTCCAAGACTGGGGGACATGTCCTTCTCATCCTCCCGGGATTTGCGCCAGTGGCTCCCCCAATATTTTCTTCAAGTCGGCGTCTATGAGTGTTACATTCCGTTATTTTCATATTTTTTATTAAATTTTCTGAGCATGATGTGTGTATGTTTGGTATAAGTTATTATTAATGTCTGTGAAACATGAATTATGATATTATTCTTATTAACACTCCTAAAGGAAATATTTAGATGCATGTAGCAAATTCCTTAGTGTGTCGAATTTTCAACAGCTTCTCTTTCTCTACTATGTTCTAAGAATATGGGTATATTTTATAGGTTTTAAAATATATTACCGATAAAAGCATCAACCAGAATAGCTATAGCGCAAATTCCATTGCAATCAGTACAATACTTTCCAACTTACAAAGGTGTATACACAAATTTGAATCAACCTTTTATCTTATCGGTGTCATTATGAGGTTTCACTGTATATTATTACTAATATTATTATTTTATGTCATTCTTTTTTCACGACGTAGCATTCATATATCACATAGCTGGAAAACTGGGATTATAATTCTGTAGTTGATGAGACCATGTAATACATTCGTTTAATGTATCTTTTAATGTCTTTATTACTGATCTTGAACAATAAAGCACATTTTACTTATTTTTGCATAAAGCGTGATACTTGATATGCTTCTTAGTAGATATAGCAAATATGTTCCTCAGGGATATTGCTATTTCAAGAATTTCAAACCAAAGTATTCTAAAATCAATACTTTGTATTTTTCTGTAAACATAAAGTATGTAACTGAATTAAATTATGTACCGCTGTATTTTCTAGTTTTCTTGTATTGCTGATAAAACATTCTAGTCTTGGATTTGTGTGCTGTAATATGCATCTCTATTACAGTACACAAATGGCATGTGTGTTACAGCATAAATATTCATGAGCCAAGTGAGTTTATATCATAAGTTTTGTAAAAGGAGCTTAAATTCTGCCCAGATTCCGTATGCAATAAATAAACTCTTTCTTGTGACTTTGCCATTGCACCCTCGGTATTCATATCTCCCTCACGTAAGAAATCCGTCTGGCTATCGAGGCCGCGGTGGCTCAGTGCTAGAGTGTTCACCTCTGGTGTATGGGGTCCCGGGTTCAAACCCTGCTTCCACCAAGTGAACTTTGTGGTGGACAAACACCGTGTGCGTGGGTTTACTCGTGAATCTCCCATTTCCTCCCACTTTCCTCATTCTGCCATTTCATTTATTTCTCATAATCACCCTCTTCTTTAGCCTAGCCGAAATAACCTTGGGACGTAAGATTTCACCTTAATTTTTCCGGCTGGCTGTTGACCTTCTAATCCCCCTTTTCCTCGGTAATAATATTTCTGTGTAATTGGCAATCGCAGAAAATAAACTTCCACATATTCTAAACATTTCATCTCAATTTCTACTGCGAAGGCACGGAAAATTCTGGAGTGCTAGATGTTAATAGAACGACGTCATAATTCTATCTTTTTAATCGATTATTAAATTTGGAAGTGGTAAAAACAAAGTAATATGGAAATCAAAGAATCGGAACAAAACTCTCCCAAAAGACAGAATCTACTGCCATGATGGCTTGTAGTTAGGGATGGACATGGCGAGTCCGAGAGAGTTTTCTTTCAATTCCACTCGAGAGCTCGGCTTGGAAAATTTATCCAACTCGACTCGAGTCAAATCCAGTCTAGTTTGAAGTACACTGGATGGGCGGATATATGAAGGGGAAAGGATCACACGCGAGCATTTTCTTTGTTCAAGGGAAGGATACAAGGAGGAGTTCGGACCTTCAGCACCGAGGTCACATTCGCCCTTTAGGTTGGGCTAGGATTAAGAAAGAAAGCGGCTCTAGCCTAAAAGAGTAACTATCATCCCAGCATTCACCTGGAGGGACTGAATAAATTAGGAAACCCCTCAGTCAGGATGTCCTACCGGAGCATGGATTCTTGCCAACCTCGACCTACTAAATAACGCGTGGCAGGCATAGTGATCTGATCTCTACTCCACTGGCTGAGTGATTACACACGACTTCAATATTCATGGCAGTACCGTTACTACTCACAAACAAGAGGAAGGGGCAAATACAAAACAAAATTAAATTAAAACAGGGTGAATTTTACTATACATATGTTTATTAAAACGTTGACATTTACTTATGATTAATAACCGAAAATATAGAAAAAGAAATATCTGTCTACTGAGCAATGAGCATTACTATCTAAATAGAGGTGACCTAATAGATTAAAGAATTTGTCTTCAGAACAACAACTGGTAGTTAAATGTTAACTCGTACTGTTCACCAGCGTTGGATAAAGGGAAAATGTCTGCCTATTAAACGGTTTATTCATTTCACAATAAATGAAATTTCAACGTTGAATCAACATATGTATTACTAAGGTTTGTGGTGACGCCAGTGCCGTGAACATTGAAGTGGGATATGCTCCTTCATCCTTCATATGCTCGTCTCTTCCATCTTTCATCTTTCATGGTTCAGAACACTTCAAACTACCCCGTCTTTCATTCACTTTGTCCATTAATGGTGTGGCGTGGTAATGCTACATTATTCTTTAATTGAGCGCTACACCACTGTAGAGCTCAGATGCTTGGTTCAATTTGAAATATTGAAACATTTTAGACCGAAAGCCTATACTTTCCAGTAGCATTGCTCTCTTATGTCTCATCACTTTTTGATATCTTTAATCGCTATCTAGATGGCCTGTGCAACCAGACTTATGGGGCACCGTTTATTTATACAGTACACTTACATCCTATATAATATACTGTATATACGGGGATAATGTGTGCAGATGGACGTTTGTTGTTCATGAAACTAATCATACTTCAGATGTTTTTAATAATATTGAAAACATCTTTCACAAAGCCTGTAACACATTGTTGGAAATCCCTGAGAAATTGAATCGTTGCAGAATGTTAAGCAGCAAGCAGGGGTGCAGCTGCACTGCAACAGAAAAAAAAAAACTAGACTTATTCCTTGTTCACTTTGTTGAAATGATCTGAATATTTTCTTAAAGAAACGTAGCGTTCAGAAAACAATGCTCTGAATAAGTACATTTCTCCACCAAAAAAACGGGAACGTGCACTCAATTGGTGCTACTAGGTTTAAAATGAATGAAAATAAAAGTTTTATATAATTTTAAACTTAGTTTTAAATTTTATATAAGAAGTGCTCTCAAGGTACTCGTATTAGTAACCCCTGAATCAAAAGGCCAGCCTAAAAAAATAACTATATGCATGTGATGGAAATGGATGAGAATAAAGTGTAACAGTTTCAAAAGTTTCAATTCTGTAAAAATGCTCCAAAGAACCCTGTCATAGTGTTTCTGAGGTCAACTTGAAAATTTTAAGTGATAACTGTTACAAAAAGTAGTGTTTTCTAATTCTCGAAGTTAAAAAAGTTACTTCAGAGTCTGAGGGAGAAGCCCCGAGAGGAGCTTTGGGGACGAAACCCACATGCGTAGAAACATGGAATATGATTGCCTATACCTACGCTTGGTTCGTCGGTGTCCGGGTCAGGGCTCCTTGCGGCGGAATATCAGGGTTCTACGGTAATAGATTTTCACGCTATTCTTCCGAATTCATCCGCAGGTTAGTAAGCACTGTGTTAGCATTTTCTCGAATTACTGGGAAAGAATCCTATTTACAAAATTTTAGCTTGATTTTGCTACATGCAGCGATGTTCATGAGACGATATTTGGGATTGTCTCAGGGTAATGTAGTCTCGTCTCGTTTTCGGGATGTGACGAGATGTGAGAATTGCCCTTTCTCGGGAGCAACACTAAAATTATTCCACATTACTGCTTACTTTTTCATAGCTTTCGTTTTCGAAACAAAGAAATCTATGATCTCTAAATGAGCTAAAAGGAGCCGCACGGGTGAACGAAGTATCAAACTCGATTCGACTCGAAAATCGACCTAAAAACTGTGACTAGAATACAGAAAATTTCTCTGCCTCGGCTGAAAACTCGACTCGTGCCCATTCCTACTTGTAGTAATCTGACAGTCTTTTAAGGCTATTCGTGGTATTTCTCGTGCCTTAACCGGCCTCTGGGGCCGCGAGTGTGCACCATTTTGTGTAAAAGTAAACACAACACTATTTTGGCAGGATATTCTTAAATATTCACGAATATAACCAGAACTAGGAATTCAGAATATATGTGTGTATGGTTTTGTTCGGAAAGCATGTCTATGTTGAGGATAATGACGTATAATACACGACCCACATGACTACACCAGCAAATCAATTTGTAGTTGTAACTATATTTTCGGAATGTGCGTTTTCAGTTCTCCGAGAAGTATAGAAACCCTTGCAAAATAGTCCAAATTGTTTGAAATTTCAGTTTTCCTGAAATTATTTGTCTTTCCTCAAGAGAGTAACGCATAAATAGGTGATTATATTACGATAATTATCGAACGGTCTATGGACCCTCGAAAACGGACATTTTTCTTGTAAATATATGCTGATAGAAGAATTCTTAAGGGAATATTACACATGGCTTTACGCTTCTCTTTAAGTCCAATTCCACTTTGGAACTCTTAAGTAACAAGAGCATTTGGCCGTAGAAATAACAATGGAAATGAAGATAGTTTCGAAAGTAAACTGTGTAATTTGAATTTCCTTATCTTGTGTTCCATTCTATTATTTTTATATCTGCTCCTTTAAAGAATTATAAATGGGTCACGATAAAACTCTATATTATGAGAATTCAACTAGACAATAATACATTATAATTCATTTTAGAAACAAAGTCAATCTCAAAAGTCGAGATGTGACTACGTGAGATAGCTTAGTGCTGCAACGTAGAATAGTGGTCAAAGTACTTGTTCCAGTTTCTATTCTCGGTAGCATACTAAGCCGTGAATGAAGAACAGGCAAAACGGACCATATCTTTACAGAAACATTATATTATGTAGCTTCGTTTATGAACAAGAACGTCAGATTGCACCTAATAAAATAATCGAAAACTTCCAATTTTATCACTACAAGACGCTATATACCCAGGAATACTTCCTTGTTACTTACCCCTAAGCAAAAATCGACCGTACTCACCATCATTGATTGGCATATTCTTTGCATAGCCTGTTAAAATGGAAGACAAAAGGAGCTGTAAAGCAATAAATCACTTCTAGTTTTCACGTGCCAGTACCTCACTAATATTCTTTTCCTCTTGGGAATTCACTCTACTTGTAGTTTCAACTTATACACGATATACCATAACAAGTAAGCGGAAATGATGTGTTTGTTATGATTTTCAGTAATATTTTTGTTATTTTTTATTTTCAAAATTTAATACCTACCATGTTCCATATTTAGTCAATTGTAAACACACAATAATCTCCGAGTTGCTTCGTGTAAATAGACAGAAGGCATACTAGCTGAGAGCAGGCCCGTAGCCAGCCGAAAAATGTAGAGGGAGCCCGGTAGAAGTTAGGGGGGGGGGGCGAGCCAACCATATTATAGTTCTTCAAATAGTAACATCAGCAATTCATCATACCGGTATCTGCTCTTGAATGTTTAAGTATTTTGCTTCTACTTAATTCTATTATCCCCCCTTACACACACACACACACATTAAGTTAACATTCTGTAATCTACATGAAAAAAACTTGAATTTTATTAAATGGGTATTACTAACTACACGAATTAGAATTAAAATATAAATGTTTTGATAGTCCACATGTAATACTAATATTAAGTTCAAGAACGAGAGATGATCTACTGTGAAATAAGGAAATGCAACTTTACTTAGGCTCTTGTTTAGGGTTAACTTGCGAAGTTGCCCTTCCGTTTTTATCAAAATTACCTAGAAGAAATTGATAATTTGATTGTTTGTGTGCTTGATAACATATAAGCGAAGCGTAATTTATGTGTAATACCTTTTGATAAGCGGTTATAAAGACGGGACTAATTCGCAAGTAGAGGGAATTACTTGTCTCTAGGTTAAGGACGGTTGGATTGTGGATAATTTTCGAGTAAACGTGTCTGCAAGTGTACAGGGTCTTTGCGCTGGATGTGAATTGACAGTAGTAACATTTGTAAAACATGATGTTGATAGTGAGGTTAATCTTCTGAATATTCATGGCTTAATTAGTGAAAGAACAAAGACCACCAACAATCGTTTACGAGTTTCTGCTTGAGATAGGAGAGCTCTACAAACCTAAGTACGTACTAAGGTAAGTGCAAAGTAGGCATAACCTAACCTAAGTAACCTAGTAGTGCATCATCCCACCTTACTTCGGCTTCTCCCTTCGCTCGTTCTTCCCAACTGCGCACTCCCCATTAACTACCCACAACCGTGCTCCGCGCGGCCCACCAATCTCCCCTTTAGGTTAATAATGGATTTCCATATGTAATTGTGGTTCCTCCCCCGTACTCACACCCTCGAGGTAACGTAACAGAACATAAAATGAGTAAAGTTTAAGTAGAAATTGATGATTGCAGATTTTATTCTGTTTTTTGTTAAATATTAGGTGGATGGGTAACTTTGAAGTAATTCCCTTGTTTACAATTACAGTTGTATTTTTGGGGGGCGCGGTGGCTCAGTGATAGAGCGTTCACCTCTGGTGCTTGGGGTCCCGGGTTCGATCCCAGCCCCCACCAAGTGAACTTTGTGGTGGACAAACACCGTGCTCGTGGGTTTTCTCGGGGTTCTCCCGTTTCCTCCCACTTTCTTCATTCCACCATTTCACTCATCTCTCATCATCACCGTCTCCTTTAGCCTAACCGGCATAACCGTGGGACGTAAAACTCAAAGATTTCATTTCATTTTTACAGTTGTATTTTTTTATTTAGTATTTGTACTAAGTCCTTGTTTAAAATCTTAAATTAAACTCGTTTTATATAAATGAACCACCTGCACACTATACCAAGACGACACATACCAAAACAGCTTAAAAAATACTATAATGTTATTAAAAACTACACTGAGAAAAAATGTATGCGGCTTACGTAATATCGTAGGTTGCATTTGTAAATCCTGTACCTTAGTTTTTGGACAACAAACAGCAAGCGTATACATGAAAACGCATGTTTTATAATACTTTCTGTATAAGTGTTCCATCTATACATAATTTCCGTATGAAACAATATAGGCTGTCAGGATCTCACATACAAATGGACGTATATAACATATAGCTGACGAACGTAGCATACATATATGTATGCAATATAAGGGAGACTGTTAGACATCAGACATCCTGCAAAGGCATGATGTAACAACTAAGGGCAGTTCCTATGTAGCATACGGATAAGCTATGCTGCGTTCTGATTTTTGTAGTAAGCAAGAGGATTCCGTATATTTGTACAATATACCACTGTCCGGAGAACAGATTTTTCTCAATGTAAGTAAAACGCTGCACCCATCTAGTATCGAGTAAAAGCATCACTGCTTCTTTCATGTTGAATTACAACATTATTACGCGTACGCGACTAAGAAATAGTTCCAATTTACAACGTTTTTATATGAAAACTAGCTACTTCCACGGGATCTCCCACCCCAAGTACAATACAAAACATTTTGCTACTTAATTTCTCCTCTAAATCTTGCAAATTTTTACTAGTCCTGGCTCCACAACCCGGAATTTAATCCTTAAACTTAAACGTTAAATATGTTCACTTGCTCAGTTACTCATCTAATTAAGGTAATTTAGCTTAACTTTATTCTTCTACGATAACAAACATATGAAAGTCTTTGCAACCATTACTTCGGTGAATGTTCCACCACAGTTCTTGTTTTACATATCACATCACAATAATTTGGCCCTACTAGAATCAATCGCCTTTAACGGAACTCGGAGCTCTTAATTCAATTCACAACTAATTGTTCCACAGTTAATCTAAGGTTTGCTGTTGACGAGGATTTTGCAATGCATGTATGTACTACAACTACACAATAGAATAACAATAACCTACCGCCGTTACAGCAATCGACAAAGATAAACGCTTTGTTCCTGCTCCTGTTTTTATGATTTGGCTTGCAGTAAGCACTTCGTCTCCTACCTCCCAGATCACTGTTACAATTGTGGCGTAAAGTATTATGAACATATTCCTTCTTTTCGGAAAACTTGCTTCAATATATATTGTGTAATTTCATATCGAGATTCGAGAAGACTGATAAACTTTACTTTAACTCCTTTAAACTATGTTTAGAAGTGTTCGTCAAATAGTTAAAATGGAAAAATTCTTGGAATAATCTCTTTTATATTGCATTTTATTCTTAGTGTTCACACATAGAATTAATCGAGATTTTTTTGCAAGTCTTCAATTAAAATTTTAGAGGGGCCAAGAAAAATTTAGGGGGGCCCGGCCCCCTCTTGGCCCCCCGTGGATACGGGCCTGGCTGAGAGTAAGCGAAAACTTGCATTGACGCACTGTAGTGTCCATAAATCATGTCTATTTACTGTATAATTGCAGTATCTTTTCTTCTTTACAGAGAGAATGAAAATACTGTAAAGTATATCGAGAATGTAGATTACACTTTATAACCAGCGTGAGCCAAAACTATATTTGTAACAAGTTTTGGCTATTTTTGTCTCATGGTATCTAGCTACCTCAGCCTTTTAAAACGGGAGTGATAACAGTGTATAGAAAAATAGTCGAAAACGTTGTTTCATTTAGTCGTCCGTTTTAGACCCCTTGCATATTGTAGTTCATTCCAAGATGGGTCTAAACGCGCCGGAAACGATCCGAAAAGACCCATTGGATAAGCAGCGTATCTATCTACCTCTGGTTAAGACTAACAAATGGCTACAGTAAACCAAGTAAAGTACTTTGGCTCAATAATATGTGGGCAACACCTAGACTTCCAATACTATTTATCGTTTATTTCTTTCGAAATAGAGATTTGATAACTCACAATTCAAGCGCTTTCCAATTGTCTCAAAACACGAGATCGACACCGTAATAGTCAAAATTATTTAAATTGTGATAGAAATAAGTCATAAATATTATAATGTCACAATATGTGCTTTTGGATTTTTCTCCCTAATTTTCTCTTATAGGGGCGAAAATTGGAAGTTTAGAGTTTTCTCCCTTTACCTGTACTATAAATCATATATATGAGGCATATGTTTAGTTGTTATAGACAGGAAGTTGCCTATGGATTTTGAAGAAAAATATCACAAGTGAAATTACAATGTTTAATTTCACAAATGGACCCTAGTTTACTCTCTTTGAGGGGAAATTTCGAGTTTTCGAATTTTTATTATATACTTGTGTCACAAAAGATATATATTTGCCAAATTTTAAGTTCCGATATTTACAGCAAATATTCTATAAGCTTTGATGAATGAACGAGTGAGTCATATCCCAAATATATAAGGTTTGCAGGACCCTGTTATTTGTAAATGAATTTGAAATGGAACTTCGAATTTTCAAGGCTGTCGGCTGGTGCAGTTTAGAATAGTAACGCAGTAAATTCTCATTGTATCATCTTCAAGAAAAGATAAATTTGTACATGTGCAGAATAATCCCTGAGTTGCTCCTCGTAACTAGACACACTGCATGCACCAGCTGAAAGTAAGCGTTTTAGACAGCCAGTTGAGACTTTGATCAAATTGGGGGGCCCCATCCGCCTTTAGGCTCAGGGCTACAGCCCCCTAAGCCCTACTTAATCCGGCCTTCATCCGTGAGTAGAAAATGAAATGAAATCCTTGAGTTTTATGCCCCACGGTTATGCCGGATAGGCTAAACGAGACGGTGATGTTGAGAAATGAATGAAATGGTGAAATGAAGAAATTGGGAGGAAATAGGAAAATCCTGAGGAAACCCACGTACACGGTGTTTGTCCAGCACAAAGTTCATTTCGCGCGAGCTGGGATCGAACCAGGAACCCCAAGCCCCAGAGGTGAACGCTCTACCACTAAGCCAATGCGGCCACTAATCCCTGGGTAGGTTTAACAATATTTTTATTTAATTATGCTATATCAATTCCTCTTGTTCATAGAACTTTCGTGTGGCCTTAAACTTAAAGTAATTTGACAATAATTGAATTTAAAAAAACGCAAAATAACTATAGAAGAATATACTCAAAACACAAACTGCACAAAACATAAATTTAGATGAGAAATCAGAGTAAATACTGGGATATTAAGAAACATTAGAAATTTTTAAACTTGGAAAATTAAGTGCATTAAAAATGTTTACTTTAAATTGGAATTATCATATTTTTTTAATAATATAAAGAATAACACACAGTGGCGTATTTAGGAGGGTCTTCCGGGCTTAAGCCCTCGGAAATCTTACTTACTATAGTAAAGTAAATGAAATATCTTGCAAAATTTTCACATTTACAGGCAAAGCCCCCCCCCGAAAGTTAGCAAAGCCCCTCCCGAAACTAAATCTTAAATACGTCACTGATAACACATATTGCAATTCTCCACTCATTCAATCTAATGATTGTAATCCTTCTCTCTTTGAATTATAGAATCTGTAAATCCGAGAATGTTAACACAAATAAAAAGCTAGTTGTTATTAATTATCCTATTAGCTATGGTGATTACTGAGGGAGTAATCAAAATTCGTATTACAAAATTGTCAATTAAAGAAACACTCATTTTGGAACAGGTTGGCCCCTTTTGTAAGTGCGCATTCATGGTATGTCTTCCACATATAAGGGCACGGGTTCAATGAGATGACATATATCTTTCATGTTTAACTTAAACCAAACATAATGGTGCCCCTTCGTTATTTGATATACATTTAGGCTTTATGCCTAACTTACCATCCATCCAACTGGAAGCTTCCAAATATCTAATTCTTAATTGGGTTGTAGCCAGGGAAGTGTGGGGTAAATGACAAAGTATAAATGAATCATTATGTGTACCTCTAACAAGCCTGCGGTGATTGGAGCGCGGTGACTAGAAACTGTTTGCCACTAGATGGATTTAAAATACTTTTTCCCCAAGTTAAATTTTTTCCTTACCAAAAGCGTAAGAGTAGTGAACTTTGAATGCATACTACAGGTATCTCTTTACTGTTTCATAAGATGAGACTAATCTAAAACGCTTTTTTTTAGTTCTTGTGAAAGCTGGTAGATCAATTTTCAAGATGTAATATATACATTTTTAATTCACCAAACTTTTCGCTGGTCTAGTAATTAACACGCGTCCTTGGTTCATTAGATCATGAGTTCGATTCGTGATGAAAGAGTACCTAAATTTTAAAGTATTATGGTCGTTCACATACCATTTTTCACTGTAGATCTACGTCTTATATAGCCTTGGTGCATAAAAGAGATACTAAACTTCAATAATCATCATAGTCTTTCATCCACATACTTGTAACCGGTTTGAGTTTTATGAAAGTTGAAACACATTTAGTTTGCAACATCATACTTGAAAAAGGACTTTGACCACATTTCGTGAAAATAGTGGAACTTCCAAAATGATTTTTTCTACGGAGGCTACTGAATCCTCCCACACTTGATAATAGATGAAACGGGAGAATCCAGAGAAAACCGATGCACACGGTGTTTTTATATCTCAAATCTGACTTGGCACTAGCCACCATCGAACCATGAAACGCCACCATAAGCGGTCTACCACTTTATCAATAAGATATTTATAAACTATACCGAAAAGATGTCCCAAATTGTAAGTGCTGCATCAAGTGTTTAATGTTTTACGTTTCTATTTTAATGTTTTTGTGTATTTATCTTTTTATTTATTAAGTATTCCGAATTACTTGGAATTAAGATGTGTTTTGTTTACTTGGATGACTGTACTTTTAATGGTATAATGGTAGAGTTGGAAACTAGTATAATATTTCTCAATTTTAAAAAATCCCAAATGAGATGGAAGAAATATAATGGATATATGTAGTTTGATACTATAATGCTACCACAAGCTCTTATGCCATGCTTATTGCTATTCTCGTTGCTATAGTGGCTAGCACTCATGACTTTGGTACGTGGGGTCCCGAGTTTGATTCCCGGTTGAAAAAGAACAGAAATTGGAACTCACAAATATAGTTCGGATTCCACCTCAAACTTTAGATTCAAGTGTCTAATAGCCTTACTGCTGAAAAGAAACACTAAACTTCAAATCACTATCAGATGAGCATAATTTATAAAGTTTCAGTAAACACTTCAAGAAAAGTATGTTGGTAGCACTGATCGTCCTACTTAGACCCCTCCGTCCTATTTAAACCCCTATCGTCCGGCTTAGACCCATTTTTGGTCCTCAATAGACCCATTCGTCCTGTATAGACCCCTTGGGTATTTTCGTGCATTGCAAAAGGGGTCTAAACTGAACGAAAACGTCCGGAATAGACCCATTGCAGCTACCTATCTATATCTATCTATCTATCTATCTATCTATCTATATATATATATATATATATATATATATATATATATATATATATATATATATTTGTCAATGGTGACTTTGTATCATTGAATTCAGCGTTTCTATCAGTACTAAGCCATTAGGAGTTGTAACTGCAGGCTGCAGGATTTGGCAAGGGCAATGAAATCCTGCTATACGGCACTAATGAACTTCTAGTATGGTAAGTTAAATAAAGTTTCAGAATCTTCGACGTTTCCACCTTTATCATTTACGTCTAAACGATGGGTCTAGTTGTGACTGTTTTTCATACTTCTTTTGCTCCTCAAACTCATTTTTAAGCTTCCGATACTGAATTCTGATCACCATTCTCTAAAACATAAACACTTTGGCGACTATGTATTGTGAATACGAAAAACAAACGAAATGCTAAACCTCCTAACATGTAAGTTGTCTAAGAAACAACAGAACGCACTAGTACAAGTGCTGTACAAACCTCAACTTGATTTGGGTCTATATTTTGAATATTGAATAAACCGTACAAAAATATTTTATCTGACCTTAGATGTTAGCAAACCAGATGAACAAGATAATAATATGTTTACGGTAGGAAAAATCTTATGTTTCACATTTAGCGAAATATTTTATTTATCTATTAAATAGGGAATTATGACAACGATATTGCATATTTACAAGTCACTTCTATTTTGTTTTTTTTTTCATTATTTTGGGCAAAAGGTGCTACTTCAAGTGCATAGGCTGTAATTACGAGGAAGAGAAAAATATATAGAAAAATGTGTTGATGTAATGATATTTAACCGCTGTTATTGTAACAACAGATTCATTTTTTTTGGGTTGCTATGACAACCGGATTATGTTGAGTAAGTGACTAAGAGACTATAGTAATTTCGTGTTATTAATGGTAAACGTACTCATAATGCAAAAGCCAATTTTGGATTTTTTCGTACCGGTAATATAAATGAACCTAATTGTAATGGTAATATGACCGATTCTAATTTTATAAGAATCAGAAATGGTAATCATACAACTATTATGAATAATGAAAATAATCGACCAAATTATCTACGTACTCCCAGGTTCCGCACTAATTACATAGATGGCAGAAATATCCGGGATAAAAACAAAGAACTGGTGAGTTCACAACGTACAGAACTGTACCCGAGATACAGCTATTCAATGCAACTTAATCGAATCGTTTGGTAATGTCACTATAAACTAGAGATGGCTGACGTGGAACAGTATAAAACCATGTCAGCAACTTATTCGAAAGAGTGTGGAAATAGAGATTTAGATTTATTTAATGATGCTACCAATTCTATGGCTAATTCTTCGATAAAGGAACTAAGGTTAATACTTTAGATCCTAGTAGTGATCATCAATATATTCCCGTGAGCAACTGTTATTGGATGTTTGATGATGAGACAGAAGAAGTATGTTACCCCGATAATGATTTTGTTTTCTTGAAAACATTGTGCAATCCTAATATATAAGTTAATATTAATGATATCTGTTTTCCTAGTTCTCATTGAAACAATGGTGTCGCATCACTTCCTGGATATTCATTTTTATCGTGAACTTACAAAGAACTATTCTAACCGTACACTGCAAAAGATAGATATATATAAAAGTTTTGGCTCATTATACAGGCAAACACAAGAAGAGAGTAAGGGGAAAATTTCAAGTCATAATCTCTATACAAGAATATGAAATTACAATCCCCATATTAGTTATAAACGAATAAAATGAAAACGTGTTAATGGGACTGTATTTTCTATCTCAATTACGGGCAATCCTTGATTTCGAAAATAAGACTTTTTCTATACATACCCTCAATGATAAAAACGTTCAAGATATAATCCCAGTTAGCGATAACGTTGCTTGTCAATGTCAATCCCTTATCAATAATGCTATTTTATTCGTAAATGAATGTGATAATAATGAAATAACCATCAACAATCTTGAAACTGAAAGTGCTATTTAAACAACAATGATCTTTTATTTAATAATTGTGTTGATAAAACTAAAGTGACCATACACATAAAACTCGTTAATACACATAAAACTTTGTACCTGGGTTCAAGAAAATTCTTTAAAAATATAGAAGTGTATTTTCCAAGAGACCTGGATCTTGCAAAAACTTTATGCCAATGAAGTTAATATGGAAATCCCAGTTGTAACGAAACCGTAAGTTGTACCATATCGATTTATAGAGAATAGAAGAAAATAAATTAGTGAAATGTTGCAAGATGGTAAAATAAGACCCTCTCAGAGCGTTCACTTAAATCCGTTACAGGTAGTGTCTAAAAAGGAAGGCAAACGATTTAGATTAGTGCTCGATCTTATAAAGTTGAATAAGCACATAAAATTGCAAAAAGGAAGGTATCCGCGCGTTTGAAAAAATTCTTTGTTCTTTAACAGGATATATAGTATTTGGGAATCAGGATCTTGTAATAGAGTATATTCAAATCTTATTAGTGAAAAACTTCAGACAATATACTTCTTTTTTTTTTGTTTGAAGGACAGTTGTATGAATATAACCGAGTCGTCTTTGGATTAATTAATTGTAGTTCCGGCTTAGCGTCGTGCTTAAATTATGTGATAAGACAAGATCTTGCAAATGTGGTTGTCTGTGCTGGTGAAATTTTAATTATGGAGAAAACATTTGAAGGTTATTTAGAAAATTTAGATGCTGTTCTACAAGGTTTGGGGTTACAAGATTAACTGTAAACATAGAAACGTAAAAATTTTCAAAAAGTCTATTGAATTTTCAGGATATGCTATAGATGAACACGGGATGAGTTTTAGTTGGTCTAAGATTCAAGCTATAAAGAATTTGCTAGTTCTTATAAATTGGATAAAACACGACAAGTTTTGGGATTGTTCAACTGGTTTACGAAATCAATACCTCGATTTCCAGAAATAACTGAACCCCTTTTTTAGTAATTAAAATAGGACCTCAGTTGCAATTGGTTGTTATTCAAGGTTGCTTTTAAACATTGAAAACTTGAATTATCTAAAATATTCGCTAGATTCATCCTAGATTCTATCGTTCTTTTAATTTTCAGCGTGATGGTTCCTTATTTGGAATTTCTAGTACAATATGACAACCTAACCGTACTGTGGAACACACAACAATAATACATTTAATCAGTCGTACATTGAAGAAGGCAGAAAACGGATACACAAATACGGAAATCCAACTTTTAGGTGTACGCTTTGCGCTCCACAAGTTTGCTACATAAATAAGTGGATGTTATTTTATAGTTCGAAGGGACCATAATTTTTATATCATTTTAAGAAAGTCCAGGGATACAATAACCGTTTGCTGCGATGGCCACTAGAACTTTAATCTTTTGATTTCGAAGTGCAACATATTAAAGGCGTAAATAATATTTCTGAGCATACCTTGTGAAGATTGTTTCCGGATAACAATCATAGAATATTATCCATAAACAACTTGAAAATTTTACAAGATTGAGATAGCTAAAATATAAAGAGAGGAATTGAAAAGCAGCAAAAGAAATACGATGGTTATGCTAAAATCATCTATCATTTAACATCTTGCCGTAAGGACTGTGACAGTCCTCGTAATTGCAGTGGAATATATGAAGTTTCCAATGATGTAATTTTGATTAAAGATTTCAAATATAAAAACAGAAAGGAAGTTTGTATTCCCCCGATATTAGTGCCTCGTATATTAAAAACATATCATGTTGATTTTGGTCATTTTGCATATTTGAAGTTATATTCACTAATTAGTAAGTGATTTTATTGGAAATCACTTAAGACGCAAACTAAGAGTTATATAATGATTGCGATGAATGCATGATAATTAAGCATAGTTTCCAATCTATATACAAACCCGTGATATCAATCATGCATATACCACATTGTGGGAAAATTGAACATATTTTGTGTGATAATGGTAGTCAATTTCGTAGTAATGTATATATCCGTGCGATGAATATAGCCAACATTAAAGTACATTTTGTTACTCCATATCATTCAAGTAGTTCCATCGTTTAAAATGTTCAGTGAAATCTTTGCATGTTATTTCGACACTGTTGCAAGAGTAAACACATAGATTGGATTAAGTACGTAACGAAAATTATCTACTTTTTAAAATATTCAGTTTCCTATACATTCTGAGTTTCCCCGGTGAATATTCATAATAGAAGTAATTCTATAAGAACCATAGAACAGCATTTTAACGTTAAACTTAATGAGAATGATGAATTGGATTATTCACATCTTGTCAGTATGGGACGTCTACGTACAACACGAAAATCTCTTTTGAGAAACCTAAAGAATGAACATCAACAAAGAGGTAGATCCAGAATTCAGATCAATAATCTTAATTTTGTGAGGTTACATCCACAAAGTGACTGATCATTTAAGAGATTATATGCGATTTATATGCTGGACCTTATTTATGTACGAGACAAATTAATCGCAAAGTTATGAGATGTAAAGACTGGTAAACTTTTAGGTTTATGTAATATTGACGAATTGAAGTTATGGTGTCCGTCGAAACACACGAAAGATAAATGGTTACAACTAATGGAAAATTAGTTCCTATGTAAGTTTTGTCCAAGATTAACAGATATTGTCAGGTTTTTAGACTGATGCTGAATATAATAATTTCTTCATTATATTATTTTTAATATGGTATTGATTAGTTCTTGTTTTGTTTAGCCTTGAATATTGTTACGATATTTTGTAATTCACTCTTCTTCTATGTTATATGCAATCACATGTTTACTTACAAGTATAATGTGTATTTATCAAAGTTTCGCTAACAATGCCCAAATGGAAGAATTAAGTTATGTTGTATTTCTAGCTTACACTAATTTATTTTGTCAAAAAATACATGCTGTTGAAGTAAAGAATCTCTTTTAGGAATGAAATGACAGAAAACTTGTCACATTTTGAATATCTCTTTCATATTTGAGTTGTTTCAAAAATTGGAATTAAAATTCGTTAATAATAATAAAATAAGAATATAAGAATATAGAATATAAGAAAATATAGAATGATAATGAAATAAGATGAGAACAATATATTGTTCCATGGATTATAATTTTCATCCGAATGTAAGGACCATTCGGAAAGTAAGGTAACCGTGTATGTGCAATGTCTAACAGTACAAGGGTTCTTTCATTAATAGTAGACAATTTAAAAAGTCTGTTTCTGGAGCCATATATACAAATATATTGTATATTTCTAAGTCGCTTCGATTTTGTATTAATTATTTTGTGTAAAAGGTGTTACTTAAAATTGCACAGGTTATGATTATAAAGAAGAGAAATATTTTGATGTTGTAATGATTTTAACCGCTTTTGCTGTAGCAACAGACACACCGTTTTTGGGTTGCTATTACAACAGGTTTTTGTTGATTATTTAGCTAGTAGAGTGCAGATAATGAATGTAGACATTGTTTAAAATTGTTGTGTATGATCTCAAGGTAGTAGGATCGATATTTCTTGCTGAATACATAGATACAAAACTACGACTGTTTGATTATTTTGTGTGACTTCATTTTATTTAATATCATATATGCATAGTATTTAGCAGTAAAGTAACGAATATACTTAAGAAGATATCGTTACACTATAGGCCAAACAAACTTATATAATCGCTAAACGTTTATTGGTTGTCCTCGATATGTCATATTTTGTCAAATTTAAACCTTTGATTTGAGTTCGACAATGAGTACACGAGTTACTAGATTATCACAGAAATTTCAGTGATGTATTGTGTCTTTGCAGAAACTACTAAGAGATTCTCATGAGATACTCCGATTTTCCTTAAGTTTCTTGATTATCTGCAAGGTTTTCTGCGAGACAGGGAAATCAAGGAGCACAGATTTGAGGTTAGAAGATGTGACCTCGTATTAACTTCAGATGTGCCAAGAAGTAGTTTCATAATTGTGGATATGAGGAAGGTCGTTAATCAAGAAGTGACTGAAGAGATTACCCGACCTTTACTGCAAGAGAGAGGGTGAATATGTGCTGGGTGAAGACTAGGAACTAAATAAATAGTATTTAAATTTGCTATTAAAAGAACCATCCGCCCGCATGGGAGAAAGTATTCACGCCTAAAGCCAAGGGTTTCAAAATTTTCCGAACTTGAAAACTCATGTAGAGTGGTACTGTACAAAATACCTTTCCGAAAAGTTATTCACTTTTGATCTCTGTCTTTTACATTTCTTTTATGAATTGCATTTCCTAGTTTTACGACTGTTTTATCTTGGAGTCTAATAAAGTAAACCCTAATTTTGGAGAATGACGAAGATTTATATTTGTGAATTATTTTTCCTACTTATAAGTTGAAGTTACTGAGCTGAAGAACTGATATCTCCTATTCAATAATAACATAATCCACAAAACTTTGATCATATTGCAGCAATAAAGGTTACCAACTGAGCATAGTGATATTATTATAGTTATATTTTACGTACTGTAATTGTATTTATGTATTATATTGGAAACCTCGTTGCGATTATAATATACTTTTTGTAAACCCATACATTATACTTATCTCTTTAAGTATTTTCCCAAACTTTAAAATTATTTCCCAAGTATATTCCTAGAAACAGTGAACTACATGAGTAAGTTGTCTGTAAGTTTTACAAATTCTTTACATAAGCTAAGTGAAAATCTTGCACCGTGCCACTCTATATACTCAGAACAAATCGAGTAGTTTTTGACCTTGGCGAGTTATTCTCTAATAATATAAGATAGTTTTGTTGTAATAACTATTATGGAAATATTGTATCCCTTCAAAGCACTTAGCGCCTTGTAGTTTGTTATCCATTTCTTTGCTTAAAACAAGTATATACGGTCTATATATTGCATAATGTAATATATGGGGAATAAATCTTTATTTTAATGCACACAATTCTACCCTTGTAGTGGGTTTAATTATGATGTAATATTAATGACTAACTTAAAAATTAAAACGTTATTTGTACGATACGCATGTAAATAGATAATTCGACCTAGACCTCTAAAGATCATTATACAAGGAAATACGTACATACAAATAAAGAAATTATTTGACTGTCTTTAAAAGAGTACGCTTTCCTCCTAATTTCTAAATGGGGTGTATAATCCAATTCCTGCTTTGTTTCTTTTTTACTTCAGGTATTAGCAAAACCGAGAAAACAGACTGTTAATATTTTAAAGATTATTGCGTACTAACCTCTTTAAGCGTGTTTCTGTGGAAAATGTGTCGCATTATGAACTACTTCAGTGCCCATCATATAGCACCTATTCGCTTCCATCACATACTACATCAAGACATTTACTAAAATTGGTAATTCGGAATAATTAGATACGCTGTAAGCTCAGTCAACTATTACATCCTTTTCTTTATTGTGGTATGTTAAACAATGAAAATAAACCCTACTAAATATTCTTATTCAAGTTGTTACAGGGCTGAATGTTTCGTGAGTTGTTTCTTACATAACAAGTGTAGGGAATTCTTATTCTTCAAATGCTATTTACGAATTTGGAATCAGGAAAAGTATATCCCATTAAGGAATAATTACAGAGTGGACATGAACATTACTTCAACTAAAGAAACATTCGAGGGTAGCCATTAACCAATTAAAGAGAGGACAAAGGCGACCATTATATTTTAGTTTACAAAACGAAAAAAATATATGTTTAACGGAGGTGACGTAAATAATACCAAAACACAATCTGAGCATATCTGATTCTTATTCTGAAATCTCATATCTAAGGATGCTAACCAAACAAATTATTTTTTAGGAAAGGATGACATGCTATTGCGGAAACATTCTTTATTTCTGGGAATATTCATTTTTCACTCATTGATGGAATTTTAGATATATCGAACTTTAGATGTATGGATTATATTATGGAACTTTAGATTTGACACACTTCTGCAGAACTTTTGATTACTAAATATAACATTGTACTTACAATTACACCTTTCTGAAATCATAAAAAAAACAATTATGGTTAGAATTGATATAGTGTATCATTTCGTTAAATATATTGAATAAAATGTGTAAAAAATTAATATATCAACTATACATTTAAAATAAAGTAAAATTGTAACCTTTCATACATTAGAACCCCTAGAACAGATATAAGTAAATTGGTTAACACAAAATAGTGACTCTAGGTAAAACAATGTAAGTATCAATTTCAGAGTTTGCAACACCAAACAACACCAAAACGTTTTTAACACTAGAAGCACTGATCTAGTCTGCCTACCTTTAATTACTGATGAGTCATTTTGACCCATGTGAGATTTTCATTTGCTAAATAAGTGTGATTCATGCATTGGACCATCTTACCAAACAAAAATATGTTTTATTAATATTTGGGAATGTGATTGTGGTTATCTGGCTCCACCAATAGAGTGTCCTGCTGTAAATTATTGTCTCGGGTTCGATTCTTCCTGGGTATTAGTGAAAATAGTTATGTAAGCTGTAAACTCCGAAGGTGGATTAGCCTTGGGAAATTAATTTCGTAGGTACTCTAAATAATAATAATAATAATAATAGTCTCCGGTTGGTGAATGGATAAGTTTGCATCGTAGTCCATTTTTCGATACTTACACTGATGACAATAAATACTACTAGTTCTACTACTACTACTACTACTACTACTACTACTACTACTACTACTAATTACTACCACCACCACCAACAATATTATTATTATTATTATTATTAATAATAATAATAATAATAATAATAATAATAAATTAACAATATTTACATAATCATGTAACAACTGGGCAGGTGTGGTTAACAGTAACTAAATCATCTACATTTTTGTTATTTCTATTGAAAGAAAAATTAAAATACGCATTCAACACTTCTAATCTGTACAAATAGCAGTTTGGTCTTATTTTTTTCACTTATTTCTGTACTCAACGAACAGCATATCCTGAACTATCCTTATAAACATATAGTTGATAGTCCAAATACAGTTACGTGGACACCAACACATTTTGACCAACACACCTTCGTCACCGTTGTACACTTTCCACATACAAGTTTCTTGCAACCTATGCACATGTCACGAGGTTTGTTCCCGGTGTGCTGCCCACGGTTGAAGCTGCCCATGCATTACCGGGGGGTACAAGATGAGCAGCCAAAAACTACCCCCCAATAAATCATATTGACATCCGCTTTTATTCTTTCCTTCTTGTGGAACCAGATATATTACCAAAAGGATACCGTCTTTTAAGTTGGTTTCAGGGTTGCCAGTAATATAAAGGTAAGAGTCAGAGACAGGATGATCATTCAGCGATTTCAAGTAGTTCTTACACAAAGATTACCCCCCAATAAATTATTTTGACAAACACATGTAGTACCTCTTTCTTCTAAAAGGAGATGACCTTCACCAACAGGTGCCGTCTATGAATACCAGTTTTAAAGAAAACCGAAGATTGACAATAAAGCAGGAGGAAAGGATAAGGAAGTTTAGTTCTCCCTACCTGCTCATGCGGTCATCGGGTCTCTAGTTGGCGTCAAAAGACATAAACAAAGCTCTTTATTCGATTCACAGCCACACCCTTAAATTCTTCGACCTTTTTAGCCAATACGAATCCAGTGTCTAATGTCAAACTCTCATCAACTCCACGTGGAGTAACACTTCTTTGAGAAACTTTTGTGTATCCGTTTGTAATGAGTAACGTAAGTTACGAGGGGCAAAAGCCAACGAAGAGAATTGTGAAAGTCAGCTCAAATAATTGTCATATTTCTTACCTGCTGTAATGCTTACAGATTCATTGAAGCTATTATGTCTATTCCTTCTTGCGTTTCATGTTAATTTTATTTGTCTGATTTTAAAGTAGGAAATTTTCCATAATATTATTGCAAATATATATCTGTTTTGTGGTTTTCTTTGTTTTGTTTCATTTTCAAGGCGTGCTATTTTTTTAAAACATTTCTTTTACCGAGAGTTACTTTTTTTTAAAAAAAAAATCCGACTTTAAAAAGTCAGTTATTATACAAGAATAGTTATTATTCATTACTTTATTTATCGTACTTTTTATTAATTTTTCTTTGTTTCTCTGCCTGCATTATGTTTTAAATAAATATTTTAGTAATGCTTATAAGAAAAAGGGACAAATGATTTAATAATGAAACAATTAGTTAAAATAGATACACATATTTTCCCAAGTTGTAGTTCATAAAATTACCTGTATGCTTATTCAAAGTGACTGCAAATTGCAATTTCACTTTGAAAAAAGTATAATAGGCTATCTGATTCTCGTTTTATTGGGTTGGATTAGATATCTGAGTTTAGTGTCCCGTTCAGAAGCAAGGCTGTATGAGACGTAGATCTACAGCTTAACGTGGGATCCGGACCACATGAATTCCCGCTGAGAATCGAACCTGGGCCTCCCACCCCAAAGGCACGTACGCTATACACATGAGGGAGTTATTTCTGGTCTGGTATACACTAACGCACATACATATTATATATATATATATGTATATTTATATATATATAATATGAGTGTGTTATGTATCCACATAATTAAAACAATACACAACTAGATAGGTATGCAGAGAAGAAATATCCTGGCGATACAAGTAGTTGATGGAGAAATCGTAACAAATTCCTTCAAATTGGAAGCATTTCATATGTCAATGGAATGGAATAAAAATCACTGATAGTGATCCGTCTTTGAAAAAGACGAAATTCGCTGGGTTAAGTTATGACCATTAAGCTCCTATTCTACAATTGCTTCAACTTCAAAAATGTTATTATTCCCCTTGTTTACCTTCATTTTCAACGAATTTAAATAGTTGGTTACTGAATTCTCTATGTCTGTGTGTCTGATATCTGCGTTTTTTTTTTTTCAATTTTGAGTCGCCCATTCCATAGAGCATCAAAAACTACCTGAAAGAAGTGATGACATTTTTTGCGTCACTCTTACCGTTTACAAGATATTGGGAGAAGTTCCGATTTCGGTAGATTTAAGAAGCCATATCTCGGGAACCTTAAGTGATAATGAGATGATATTGGTGTTGATCAATACCTAAGAAAATGGTGAACATTTTGGTACCAAATAGTAACCGGTGGCCACTGGTTATATCTGCATATTCAGTATATATACGGTGATAAAAATGTGACAGCTCTATATAGCTAATTCAATAGATCCCCTAATACGCAGGTTCCAAATATGTAAGTGTATTATCTATCGAATTTAAACAAATAAATTAATTATTAAATTTCATATAAATTTCGGAAAAAAATTAATTCGTTTTAAATTACTTCTGGCAATACTCTTCGAGCATTCTCAACTGGTTAATGTTCCTGCGCAAACAGCAACTTGCATGTCTCTTCGCTACTCTCATTTTCATATCTTCATTCTCGCCATCGTGGTTAGTCTGATTGAGTAAAAAATTATGATTAACTAAGCAAATTCATAACCATCGCAATGCCGAAGACGTATTTCAAACTTGGACCGTTTCCGATTTTGAAAACGCTCCTCCGTACACTATAAGATAGTTTTACACCCTACCTTTTATATCCCATCGTTATTAAAAAATCATATACAATACATTTTTTAAGTAATAAGTTAAAACTTGCAATCACTCTTATTTAAACGTTCGAATTGCAAGCGGAACGAGCAAAAATTTTTTGCAAACTGACAAACATATTGATTTAATAGGACACCAATAAGTTTTTGGAATGACTCGTCATTTACTCATTTCCAGCGCTTTTTCTTTCTTGCTTGTTCGTCGCCCCTTACTATCAGCGCCCGGTGCGACCGCTCTTCTTGCCCCCCTTTAGCTACGGCTCTGACAATGTACGAACTGCTTATTTGAGTTTTCAAAATAGCAGGATATTGAAGAATTTATTCCGTGTTTTCATAATTACTAACAAATTTCAATGAAAATATATATCCTAGCACAGTGGTGAGCAAATTTTTGTGAGTCCAAAGAGAAAACTGCTACCTACTCATGCTGCTACCTACCATACCCCTACCTTTTCAGATCCGCTTTTACCCGTAATAACAATTAATACGATTATCAATAACACGCATGCTAAGATAATTTTATAATTAATGTCACGTATTTATGTATTGTTATAACGCCTTAACGTTAAATAATCTTAGTGAGTGCCTCATCATTACAAAACACTCATCCTCTGAAACACTCATCACAGGTTTGACAACAGCGCGCTGATCACTAATTTGTTGCCAAAAGTTAGTTTAGCTGGCTCACTGTATATGGTGAATATAAGTGTTGTGAATATAAGTGAATATAGGTGTTGTCTACTGTAGGGATATGTATATTTCTTTAACTTAGAAATATTTAGACATTTCTGGTAACCGTAGGGACATATGGAAGGAATTTTATAAATTGGTGCGGAAGATAGGGATTTAAATAAAAACATTGTGAGTGAAAATAAAATGCAATTAATCCTAATATTGGTAATAGTAATTGTTCAAGGTCAGAGTGTTTTATACTAGAGATGGAGTGGGTCAGTGTGTAAAGTTTTCTGAGTAGGTCATTGGGTCGTGGGTCATCAGCATGTGACCTACTGAGACCCACCACCCATCATGACTCACTGCAACCCACCACTCACCATGGCTCTCTTTGTTCCACCGACTCTCTGCATTATAGACAGCAGAGATGGAGTGGGTCAGTGGGTCAAGTTTTCTGAGTGGGTCAGAGGGTCGTGGGTCAACAACATGTGACCCACTGTGACCCACAACCCACCGTGACCACTGTGACCCACCACCCACCGTGACCCACTGCGATCCACCACCCACTGCGACCCACCACCCACTGCGACCCACCACCCACCATGGCCCACTGCGTCCCGCCGACTCAGTATGTTCTACCGACCCTTTCTGCTCAATGCATTATAGACAGTATCTTCTGAAGACTGGTAAATTTGTCTTCGTTTTACTTTCAAGACCTTCATTTCCGTTCCTTTTCCACTTGTTTCTGTCTACTTACCTGAGGTGAGTATATCTAATTAAGTGAAAAAAGAACTTCAGGCACTTTGGGATATTGATATTTTTAATTGTAATAATAGCAATAGCACTTAAATTACTACTTGGCTTTCGAGATCTGTGACTTTTTAGAGGAGCTAACTACTGGAAAAATACATTTTTGAATCACTGTAATATATAAATTATTATATAAAAAAATGAATATAACTATGTATGCCTGATCATCACGGTCAAATTGCAAAGTCAAAATGAAATTACTTTTGGTATATAGTTAGACCTTAATCCAAACTGGGATATTATATTGCTTTTATTTTATTGCATAATATCCTAAGAAGATAGAGAGGATCCGAATTTTTGCGGAAAAAATGAGTATCTCGCAAACCGTTAAACTTACAGAGCTGAAATTCAGTGTATTAACTCTTTATTGAAAATGAACAGAATGTGTCCTAGCATTTTTTAAAAATTCTTCTTTATATGTGTGTGTGGCGGGGGCACTCTCTATATATGGACAATTGGTAGTGAGTTGGTTTGTAAAAATGATCGAAAACGATCGATGTTATTTAAGAAAAAAAATCAGAAACAAAAAATACAGTGCTTAGCTTCATATATCCACAGCTTTCTACTATAATAATTGCTGAAGCTTATGTTTATTATATGAAGCGCTTACAGCACAGGACAACCAACCAAAAAACTTGTCACTAAAATAGGCATAAAATTTGTACTGTAAGCTTAATTGCACGGAAATTTTAAGTTTGGATTGTACCCATAATTATAGGCCCCTATGGAAAATTTTACACTTTGTTTTCCCTTTACGTTGGTCTACTTACCTTGATTTGGAACTTTGAAATTTCATCCTTTTTTTTCCACTGAAAAGTATTGATAATTCAACAAGGAAATAATTATACTATGATAATTTAATTGAAATTCCTTGTAATTTGGCACATGGCAAACAGCAGTGTGGTAATTGAAGGAGAAGAAGGAGGGAAATTCTCATTCACCTCTGAACACTTTCCAGGAACCTCATTCCCTTTCGCTTTCTAGACGAGGTAGGGAACTTGGTAATAGCATCAAACCTTCATGTGTAATTACAAAAATTAAATTTATAAACAAATAAGAAATCATCAGTTTATCAGGCTTTAATTGATAATTTATTCACAAGATTACCTATCGAAGGCGTGGTAGATGAAGTTTCTGTTTTCCATGAGTCGACATTGCCAACTGACATTGTCGATATGGAAAAGATGGTGTATGGTGATAGAAAGATGATACTTCTTGCTGAGTATTTCAAAACTGACTAAGAAAAATCGTTATCAGACTTAAGTCTAACAAGCAGATTGTCGATGATGAGTTGCAGAAATCGGGTAGAAGTATTATCAATTTCCACGACAGAGTGCGAACGGGGATTTTCCCTTATGAATTTACAGATGACTGATATTAGAAATAGACTAAGTGATCAAACATTGTCTAACTTGTTCATCAATGTTAATGGCCCACCGCTAGACAAGCTCAAAGTACACGAGCTAGTTATTTCTTGGCTGAAGGATGGACATCATTCCGCTGCGGATAATTTACCACGAAAAAGTTACCAACAGGAAATAAACCTGATATCAGATTTGTTTTAAGGTGGAAAATTAGGAGTTATAGAAAATGTATACTTGTATTACTAATGGCTTATTTGTGTTATCAGAGCCGTAGCTAGGGATTTCGGCGCCCGGGGCGAAGAAGAATTCGGCGCCCTCTACACGCACCTTACCAATTATATATATATGAAAAGTAGCTTTTGTTGTTATGCTGAACTGAAGTTTTATTAATCTTCTTGGAAGACCATTGCAACAACCAAAAACGACCATTATGTATCCTTTTTCAAATAAGAGCTGTTTTCAAGAGTCTCATTTTGGACTTTTTGTTAAACTTGACAAAACTACCTTTGCTTGTATACAGATTCACTAGGAGAACAGTTATTGAAAGTTACTAATACAACGTTTCATATTATCGATAAGAAATGAAATTTCAATACATTAAAAACTAAGTGCTTTTAATTTGTTTTAAATGGTGACAGTATTAATTTCCAGTAATAATTGTAATCTTTTTAATTTTATGCTGTATGTGACCACATCAATAGCATTTTAATTTCGATCTTTTTACGGTAAGAAATATTTTATGAAAGGTAATGGCAATTCAGAAGGATCCTTTGTGAATTTCTAAATATTGATCGATGAAGGTGAAGAATATGTTCAATGTTTGTACTTAAATTCCAAAATATACTTTGGCTACTACATATGTCTGAAATTATAGTAATTACATAATTTCCTAATGAATGAAAGTTCCGAATTTAAGGTACTTATTATTAATTAAGACATTAAAATACACTAACATGTACATATATAAAGAGTGTGTGTACTTATGTTTTTTATGTATGTAGATAGATAAAATCATCACACAACTAGACACGTATGCACAAAATAATATGATGGCGATACAAAAACTTCATGAAAAAATGACCCCAATAAATTCCTCCAAATTGGAAGCATTTGATATGTCAATGGAATTTAAAAGTAAATCATTGGTAGTGATTAGTGTCTGAAAACGTCGAACTTCATTGGGCTAAGTTCTGATCCCTTAAACCCCTACTCTACAACTGCTTGAAATTCGAAAATGTTATTGTTCCCCTCGTTTACCTTTATTTTTAATATTCCTGCGCAAACAGCAGCTTGAATGTGTCTCTTCACTCTTTTCACTTTCATACCTTCATTCTCACCGTCGCACATTGGGGCCAAACCAGGAAATTCTTAAAAAAAAACTCGAAAAATGAAGTAAAAGATTGACTCGATATAATTTGTTATAATGAAACCTTAATAGTGTACACATAAGACAGTGTGCAGGAAAAGAAGTGATAGCAGTTTACAATGAACTCATGGGACGTGTAAATTTGGTTATCCGCCGAAGTCGGAGAGGCGCTGCTTAGTGACAGAAGATAGGAAATTGACTTTGAATACGACTATTCCTACACTGCGTGTAGATATTCAGTGGCTGGTCAACATGGTGACACGACCGACATGTATGTATCGTTTTGTATATTTAGAATGTTGATGTAATGTGTAGTCAATAATCATATTTGGAATGATGCTAATATCATTATCATATTCCTATGATAATTCCCTACTTAATATCATATTTGGAAAATGCTGTGGTACTGAAAGCATATAAACTATGGTCAAACGATAGAATGGCATTTTAGCAGAAAATATGGCATAATATGTCTGTCATTTTTAATATGTCGTAGGGGAAACATAGTTCTTACTGTATTCAAAGAGAAAACCTGCACATTTTTGCACTTTTGGAAAATATAGAGCATGAAAATGTTTGCGGAAAACGGCATTCTGGATGCAATGCTGCCTTTGAATTGAGCTGGGATGAATGTGAGAAAAAGTGTTAGGTTATTAGACGTTTGATTCCCATGCACGCAGTGACAAAGTTGAATATAATTCGATTCTGGGAATTTTGCCCCCAGGACCCATCTTGTTTCCAACATCTAGTCATATTTCTCTGGCATTCACCACCAGAACTAAACTCTAGTCAAACATATTTGATTAATGGTAGAGACGTTTTGAAACGCCAATGTTTGCTAAACAATCTATGGACCATAAGGTAGAATCATATTAAAATGGTATTGATCAATTAAGTTTTTTTTTTTTTGTGATGCGTGCACAGAAGTGACATTGGAGTAAACTGTAATGAGCCTCCGCTCGTTCCAGCTCAGAGTCTTCCAATCAAGCCCTGAAATGAGCTCACGTAATGCACGATGCAATATATAAAACAACCTGAACAGATTACTGATGCTTGTAAATCATAATATGTTTCATATATCTGATAATATATTCATATCGAGAACTTGAGACGAGATAATTTTTATATTGAAGCGTCCTTGCATCTTCATTGTCGTAACGAATTCTGCACAACTTGGAAATAATTTTGAGAAGCAAGAATTTTTCTTCAATTTTATTACTCTTCAGTTGTAAAATAAATAAGTAAACTTTTTCCCTTAATGGGTAAGAATGTAAGCCAATCGTAAATTGATAAATCAAAGCATATTGCCCACGCGTTTGTTTATGACAATCATATAATCTGTTATATAAATTAGGCGCGAATATAGGGAATATTTCCTTTTATGATGTAAAACTCAATGTTTTTGATGAAATAATGTCGAAATAACATTATTGTAAGCACTGCACACACCGAACTAATTGGTTTTCTTTCAATTTTCTGCTTCATATTTCTAATTCTTATTTTTGCCAAGAATTCAGTGCTTTAACTCCACTGTGCGTCTTGATTAATCCGAATGAGTAGAAAGAACGTTTTGAACTGAGCGAACTCATCACTGTCAAAACGCCGAGCACGAGTTTCTTCGTCTCTGATTTTGAAAATGATCCTGCATACACTATAACTCATTACTCGGCACCTTGTATACCACATTTAATTAAGAAATCATCTATAATAACTCTTTAAGTAATCAGTAAAAACTTGTTGTGACTTATTTAAACTCTTGGATTGCGAGCGAAGCGAGCAAGAAAATTTTTAAGAAATCTACGTATTTCATTGATAACCGAAAGCAATATTTATCTAATAGGGCGCCAATACTTTCTGGGGTCGACTATCTTTTATTCATGTCCAACACCAGTTTTTCTTTCTCCTTGCTTGTTCGGCGCCCCCTTGCTATCAGCGCCCGGGGCGGACGCCCCGCTGCCCCCCCTTAGCTACGGCTCTGTGTGTTATTCAACTTTGTACCTATTTTTAGTAAGTCTCTTCTATGCTTTAGGTAAACTACTTTGAATAAATATTCATAATAATTGCAATTATGCATATTTGTAATTTAAATTTAACGTGGTGTTTTAGTGATTACACAAATTACAATTATGAGCTTACTTTATGGAGATGCTCTCACATAGGGTACCGGTACCCGAGCACCTTTATAAACTATGAAAAACTGATTTTTCAAGTTTTTTGAGAGAAAAATACTGTGAACTGAGAAAACATAACCTTTTCCATATTGTACAGTGGTATTTTCATGCGAATACAAGATTCTTTTGGAATGTATTCAGAAATTAACACTTGCAAGAATACTCTCTTAGTACAAATATATTTTAGGCACACACTAATTTCCCCCCACCTCGAACTGTTTTAATTTCCTCACTGACAAACACTTTACCATATTATATCCTGAAGGTCGAATCCACCTTTTTGTAACAGAGTGGTGCTTGAGCGATTGACTAGAAATTCAAACTCCGATTAGTGACAAAATCACAGTCTTGTTTTATTACAAGTGTAAACTCTTTAGTCAGTACAAAAGAGGCCGTGTATCGTGTTCAGAGTTGATGACGATGGATTTTGGTGAGTCAGAATAGGTCACAGTGGATGAGAGTGGTTCATGGTCGGTGGTGGGTCATGGTGGGTCACGGTGGGTGGTGGGTCATGGTGGGTCACAGTGGCTGGTGGGTCATGGTGGGTGGTGGGTCACGGTGGGTCAAAGTGAGTCATGGTGGGTGGTGGGTCAGTGGGTCGTGGGTCTCGGTGGGTGGTGGGTCAGTGGGTGGTGAGTCACGGTGGGTGGTGGGTCGGTGGGTCGTGGGTCAAGTTTTCATTGACCCACGCCAACTAGACAGCATCTTCTGAATACTGGTGAATTTGTCTACGTTTTACTTGCATGGCTTTCATTTCCTTTCCTTTTTCATTTGTTTCATTTACTTACTTGAGATGAGTATATCTAAGTGAAAAAATAACTTCAGGCATTTTTGCATATTGATATTTGTAATCGTAATAAAAGCAATAGGACTTATACTACTACTTGGCTTTTGAGAAACAGCCTGTGAGCTTTTAGATGAGCTAAATACTGGATATAATAATTTTTGAATTACTGTAATATATAAATTATTATAATAAAAATTTGAATGTAATTATGTGTGCCTAACCATCACGGCCAAATTGAAAAGTCAAATGAAATGACTCTTGGCTTAGGTCTTAATCCAAACTGGGATAGTATCACATATCTTTTATTATAAAACATATCCTAAGGGGGTAGTGGGGATCCGATTTTTTGCGCAAAAAAATGAGTATCTGCTACGGATGGCCAGGGGAGAGTTTTCTTTGAAACTCGACTCGATTCGAAACAGACATTTTTCACCTCGACTCGAAAATTTCGTGCAACTCGATTCGAATTTTTGCCGTTTCGAGTCGAGTCGAGTCAAAATAAGGCAATTCGAGCTAAACCCTGTGTCTAGTTCCAAGTACTCTTTTCAAGTATCCTACAGAGACAAAATAATTATCAATTATGCTACTCTTACTACTACTTCTTATATTATTATTATTATTATTATGGAAGATTCAATAATTCAATGCAGTATCTGAAATCGCAAAAAGGGTCAGATCAATGAGCGACAGGAAGGAGGAGAGACGTGAAGTATATAAGATTCACGAAGGGGTAGCCGCCAAACATAGTTTGGGAAATGCTGTCTTGGAAGAAATTGTATGATTGAAGTAAGAGTAATCAAAGGTTCTCTAAAGTTAATTGAAATGATAACATAGTGCTAATGAAATGTCAGTTACATTTGACGTGATAATCGAAAAATTCAAATTTATATTGGCCATGAGATTTTGAGAAGCTGAAAAATAATACTACATCTTGAATGAATTTCAAACAGCGATAGGAAGAGAGACAAGCGAACACCATAATTAATCATTATATTAAAATCTAAAATAATTAATATATGCAATTAAAAAAAGATGTATTGATTGAAGCTTAATATTCTTTTCAACACAGAGGCTATACGTTACGCGACATACTATTTAAAATGGAATCCAAATTGCTTTCGAAGTCTAAATATCAGGCAAGCCCTACTGGGAACAAGGGCTCCGATTTCTCTGTAACTTTGGGGGGCCCATTCATAAAAAAGTACATATAACAATACATATAACAAGAGAAAATACATATAAAATACATATTCATAAAAATACAGGGGTCACATGAGCTTTGGGTTCCCCCCACCCTGGATCGGCGCCCTTGACTGGGAACCAAATCCAGCATCACTTCTATTATTCAGTTCTTGTACAGTATATTTGAGTGTCTTCATTAACGACTGTGTAGGTAAAGAAGAGAATATGCCGAAAAGGCTTCGACAACAGAGGAACAGGAGAGACAGAATACACATTATTGAAGGAGAGTACAGGAAATCCAGAAATTCAGAGCAGAGCAAAGCAAGGAAAAGAATAAGAAACATAATGTGAAAATGCACGAAAATGAAACAAATTGGCATAAGAGCAATACACTAAAATCGTACATTCCAGTACAATATTGCTTAATGGAAATAAAAAGCAACAGTCGAATATTCTCAAGGATGAGCAGGTGTTTTATGAGGGAATCAAAGCGGTGCAAGGAATGCATATAAACTTTGTATGGGATGAAGACGAGGAATTGTTTGAAAAAGACACACAGAGGAATACGATTTAGCATTTCAATTTCAAATTATGAATTTGAGGAATATTATAAATATCCCAGTGATAAACTTAGTCAACATGTAAAACTTAGTTTATCCCTGGGATATTTATAATATTCCTTAAATTCATCCTAATATTCCCCAATCGGCCTAGTCAACATGTAAAACTTGGTGTGAACGTGTGAACTGCAAGTGTGAACGTTTATCACTATTTCTCTAGTCAGAAAAGAATAAAAATATATTCATTTTGGGGAGTATTTTCTTCTGATTAATTACAACATTGTTTCGAGGATTATTCCTCAATTATATGATCGATCATAATCATTTCTCTTCCGACCGTGACTATTATCATTGTACTGTACTGTATATCATTATTGTAGTGTAAAATACTGTATAAGAGTCTGAATACTTCGTTTCACCACTTTTCTGCTTAATAGATTTTCATCATATGTTATGCTTATTTTGTGTTTTCGCCTAACATTCTAAGAACGAATGCTTATATTGTTTCATGGTATATTGACCGCACATAGTTGTAGATTGGTGTGTACCGCACTTAAAATAGCCTAATGACCCATTTTCCTATATTTATCCCACGCTCTCTCCACATTACTTCAAATAGTAGCCGGCTATGGATCTGGTACCGTGGGAAAGAGTATTATGGTTTCTTTCAGATGAACACGATATTTTGTAATTGTGGTATTTATAGATTCATATTCATCAAGCTGCGTCTTGTAGGAAAGGAAACCTTTCTTTTCTTCCAGTTCCTCTCTTATCAATATGAATCAGCTTTATTTCACGAAGCACTTGTTCTTTGTAACATTGTTCCTGAATGAAAAAGTGTCCCATGCAGCGTAAGGCGCAAGGCAAAGTGGTAATATCAAAATCACTGCCTCCTCGATCCACCTAGTGGGAGCGGATCGGATGTAGGAGGCGGTGGACAAGATATATTACTTTAGGAATATACGTAGCTTATGCTTGTTAGATACAAAGGATGTATAGTACTAGGTGAGTTGTCTACTTGCATTTCTCACGAGGTCTTGTTCTAGCGGATTAGGAACAAGAAGGCCGAAGATCATCATGGGATCAAGTGACATGCTGTGTAGTGTAAAAATGATCAACCAGGTACTCATCTGTTGTATGAACACCGGTGAAATAAGCAGTATGTTCGTCTCGGAGAAATAAAGGCGCTTTTCTTTATTTTCAAGACAACAAACTATAATGTCAATCACGTCTGGACATACTGAAACTGGCATAAAAACAAGTTCTCTGTTTTAATATAAAATGTTATCAGACTTCCTATCAAATAACACACAGCATTTCCAATCAAAATCAAGTACAGTACAAGATATAAGCTTCAAATAACATACAACATGAATCAAAGTAAATAACCTTGTGTCTTAAGAGGGCAGAAAGTTCATTGTCACAGAAAAATAATGGCAATGGTGACTTATGCTTTCAAGTTCATATAATTTCAGGCACATATCTCAACACAGGAAATATTTATTTTTTCATGATGTCTTACTCAATTTTACTCTTAAATAAACATCTTCTTTCGAAAAATCAAGCAAGTAATTTATAAATTACTAGGAGAATGTCCGTTCTTCTTACGGAAAAAAATAGGTTTATGAAAAAATATTTGATATATGTGCAAATTTTCTTCATTTAAAACACTTGTTAATAGAATTTTGATTTCACTGGAATTACGTAAAACTTCACGCAACAGCTCCTAAATAACTGTTCGCAACGTTAAGGCTGGATCAGACCATTTATAGCAGCAAAAAATGGCGGATTCACCAAAATCTACGTAAATCATTAGGCAAAATTTTTACGCGATACTCGTAATCCCAAAATCTATTTATTTAAATGTATTTTATCAGAGTTGAGACTGTGAATCAATTTCTTGCACCGGAAATCACAAGATTTTCACAGTGTCAACGGAAATTGTTACTAAATCTCATATTCATCGAAATTAATTTTCCGTAAAGTACCTTTAAATGTCTTTCCTCAGTTCCCAAACTTCACCAAGTCGATCTCTCGCACAATATACTAATATTCTGCATGCCAAAATATAGCTAGTTTCAAAAGAAGTTAGGGAGAGGAAGGTGGCTCAGAGGTACTGATACGCTTGCCTCTGGTATGTGGAGTCCTGGTTCGATCCCCGGCCACATAAATTTATGGTGGACAACATTGTGTCCGTGATTTTTATCAGGATACTCCCACTTCCTCTTAATTCTCATTCCACCAATTCTTCCATCATCATTCACTTGCCTTAATCGTCGTCTCCCTTAGCCTAAAGAGAGGAATCGTGGGACGTTAAACTGATAAGTTTCACTTTATTTCATTCAAAAGAAATTAGCAAATTACTAATAATGCGAAATCTTTTGATTCTAACTCGTATCCTTGGAGTTATTACTCAAATTCTGTCTTAGTGTATACAGTTTATTATATATTCACAAAATTTCAACTTTCTAGTGCGAGAAAACCTCTAACCCCATTTCCACCTTCTTACATGATTCATTTTTTTTAAAGTTTTACCCACAAATTTATACCCTAATATCTATACAAAAATATGATTGTATATTCGGAGATCTTGGGAACGAGAAGGAAGAGATACAGACCGTTTCCTCAGACCGAGGGATCTCATTTCGTAAAACCGTGTCTAATTCAGAAGGTAGAAATGAAAATTTTCAAGATCCGGCACCTAATGTTTTAGGAAATCCAGAATGAAAAAAATTATATCATGTTTTTTTCTTACTTGTTTTTCTTAGTGGTACCATTTCAAAAATCCCGTGTCATCTAGAGCCTGAATGAATCAAGAATATTTATGAAAAAGTTCAAAGACCAACAGAAAGGCAATAAGTTTAAGCCTCAGTCTCCCCTTGAAGCTCAAATTTCGCAAAATCACTTGGTGTGAATTGAAAATGCTTAAGCAAATTGTTCAAGGTTTTATACTTAATAGGGTTAAAGATCTGGAAAACGGAAAGAAGAAAGCCCTTTTTCCCATTTTTTTAGGAAGTCACAATTAAAAAAAAAACTACAGTAGGGAAAGAAAAATATTTACTCAAAATGTAATAGTTCTACTCCAAAATTGTACTGAACGACAAGAAAACAATCTTCCCTCCCTTACATAGGAAGTTGCATTTCGAAAATACCCGTATAGTCTACAGCCCAGGGTACGATGTAAACAAAAGATTTTAAGGTTGTACGGTGAGTAGTTTCGGACATTTGTCGAGGGCGAAAATCATTGAAGCTCTCCACTCGTTCTTAGCTTTAGAAGTTACATTTAAAAAAAAACTGTCTTATCTACAATATAGACTAGAAGGAGAACATTCATAAATAATTTCATAGTTCGTCTTATAACAGAGAGATTTGTTTATGAATGACTCAGTGAATGAGCCATTGGATTTATACATATTACCTTAAATATCCGTTCTTCGCACGGGGAGAATGCGTTTCATGTTGGACATAAAAAGCGTCAAAACTGTCCCCAATCAACTTAGGGACCGCAAAAAATATGAATTTAACACTAATATCGGTCATTTTCAATTATTTTTATATGGTATTATCTTCTCTTAGAAGTACTAATGGGGACTGAAACGGCATCGAAGTGTCACTGTTGATCTCACGGACCCCGAAAACTATGGATTCGGCACTAATATCGCTCATTTTCGCTCATTTTTACACATTTCCCCCTCCCCAAATTGCACCATCAAAATGAAATTATGAAGATCACCCAGACCTCATTTATGTTAAAGATTTGATCGAGATCAGTTTTATTGTTGAAGAGTTAATAAGTCACAACATTGTCATTTTCATTTTTATTTATACAATATAGATAGATAGATTTGAAAGTAAAGAAATATGTTAAGTGAATAAATAAGGAAGAGTAGTTCCCTTGGCGTTGTACTTAGGGGCGTACCAAGGGCCAGGCAACCCGGGCAACTACCCGAGGCGCCACTGTCAGGGGGGCCAAAACGAGTCTCAAAAAGCAAATTTTATAACGTGTTCTCTACTGATTTTTTTGTTTATATTGTTGTAAACTAGCGTCAATTAGATAATCTTTTTCCATTCCACCATGGAAGAAGAGAGTTTCATATTAGTAGGGGACTGTATCGACAAATGGAGACATGGCATGTACAAGAGAGAGTGGAGGGGGATTTAATATTGTTTTTAGCGGCTCATTTTCTTTGTAACCTTTTCCCAGTCAATGAATGTTATTGGAGTTTATATGTGCTACTCATTTAAAGTGGTAGTGGAGGGTTAACAGGCACTACTTATTTTTGTTTTCTTAGGTACGATGCCGCCGCACCAAACTGTCGGCCTTTGTTGAAAGTAGTGTCTACGAGATGTTATTGTATCGCTATGCACAGTTTTTCCCAAATCATTCATTTCGACCCAACAACATGACCTATTTGGGTTTTTATACAGGTTCAAAAACGAAGACTAGGATTCCCTGATGAAGAAATTTGCTGACCTAGAGCATTGTGATATTGAGTGTTTCCAACTTCAACAGGAACTATTGGTTTTACTCCTCCTACTACCAGATGAAAATGCTTAAAAAAAAAAAAAAAGATTGAAGCAAGGTCGCCGATCCTGGAGGGCGTGGGGGCCCGGGCCTCCAATGCTTATGTGGCCCTCCATGTATTTTTTGAATATTTTTTATGAATATACCATAGCCTATTTTGCATAATTTGAATTTAATTTGTCCTAAAATCCTTATATATGCCTTCTTAGACCCTTATTTGCAACCAAATGCATCTTAATGCCCCCCACCCTCCCAAAGTTACAAAGAAAATATCATCCTTGCTTTGAAGTATTAAAATACTTGAGGAGTAACCAGCATGCCCATATCCACGCCCGTGTCACCGTGACTTCAGGCGAAAGGAGATTATCAAAATTAAAATTAATTAAAACTTATTTGAGATCTACCATGTACCAGGAGCTCCTCGTGGCGATCGCCATGATGCCGATAGAGTTCGACATTTTTCAAGACATTGACACAGATGTCATTGTTAGGTATTTTGCAGACAAAAAAGACTCGGAAAATTATATTTTAATTGTTGTGAGTGCTGAAAACAAATATATTTAAAAATGTTTAATTTGTTGTTAATTTTCAGTAATAGTAAAGTTTAACGTTTTATTTAGTTTCTAAATTTTGTTACACTATTAATTATCACGCCTGAGGCTAAATGTTGCAAAATTAGGAAACTAATTTGAGTAAATTATTCAAGATTTTAAGGTACTGTTTTAATGGAAGAAAAAGGCATGGACGCTCTTTCTCATAAAGTTCCATAAATTAACATTGATATGATCTACTTACTTACCAAAGTCAGAGGATTTCTAATACTTAATAAAACCTGTTATTAAGCTTTAGTCTTGTAAGAGTGTTCAGCTTTTGTACAAATTCATGAGATACGTTTTATGAATGCTATGGACTTCAACTAGTAGGACCTACTTAAAAAGGTTTATATTGCAGTGCGTAAAAGACATTCAACATATATGAAGTGTCTTTATTGGTATTTCACGTTATTAGAATAGATTGTTACATAGTGGGATTTATGGTAGTGGGTGGTATTGAATACTATTACTGATGTTATTGATAACAAAACAATTGATTATATAGCACTAATCATGTCAGCTTTAGTAGTATTCAATAAATGGTGTTCGATATTGCTTTTGTTGTTAGATATCGATACATAAATAATAATAATAATAATAATAATAATAATAATAATAATAATAATAATATAAACACAATATATCTGGTACCATATTCATTTTCAAGTACTAAATATATCTACATATGTCATGTATTTGAATATTAATTTTTCTCTTTGAACAATGGGTTTAAAATATTAAAATCACTCGAATAAAATGTAAAATATATGCTAGAACTTGGAGAAAGTCACTTTGCCCGGGTGAAAATTTTGCCTTGGTCCGCGCCTGGTTGTACCTGTCTATTTCCGGGCTAACTGACATGCCCCTTTCTGCCTAAACTTGGGCTTCAATGTCATCATGACTAACACCAATCAGCTTGCAAATTCGATACTAATATCGGTGATTTTGGATGTACTGTTTTTCTCTCTTTCCCTTTGGATGATAATGGGTAGAGAATATAACTTGAACGGCTTCGGGAGTGTTATTATTCGTCTAAGTGACACCGAAAACTATGAACTAGACACTATTAGAATTGTGATCCGGCTTCCCGGGAATTATTAATCTCCCTTTATGCATAAATTTCGAGTCCTCTATATATCTTCAGTGGCGAAATAAAAAAGAAAGTGCTTCATATAGAATTAGATCTAGTAACCTACCAAATTTGATAGCTCTAGGTCACGTCTTTCTCTGCGGAAAGCCGATGAGAGACAAACAGACACACAGAAACGATATTTTATTGTATTAGTGTAGATAGACAGAGAAAAGTAATTCATGTAGGTAGTAAAAAAGCAAATAATAATAATAATAATAATAATAATAATAATAATAATAATAATAATAATAATAATAATAATAATAATAAAGTACCTTATGTGAGAATCAGTATTTAAATATTGTTATTAAATATTCCACGGACAAGCGGAATTAACGGTACACTCAAAACTATTTTAAAATTGAATGATACATGCATAATCACTGAAGTACGGTACCAAGTCCTAGAGTTGACCAGAAGAGTAAATTTATTGTTATGAATCAGGTGTGTGATGTTGGTTATAAAACTTAATGTGATCCTTATAATAATAATAATAATAATAATAATAATAATAATAATAATAATAATAATAATAATAATAATAATTATTATTATTATTATTATTATTATTATTATTATTATTATTATTATTATTATTATTATTATTAGTTTAGCGTCCCATGATTATGCACTGAGGTTAAGGAAGACGTTGATGATTACAGCCCGGATTTATATGCGAAATGCATGTTTATAGTGACATGCAAGAACGTATGGAAAATATTTTCTTCCTTCCGACGGACTTGCAAGAATTCGTTTGAGATGCATGTAATGGTGCATGTAAGTGCATATTTTGATAGAATTTCGATGTGTATGCATATTTTGTAAACTTTGCAGGATACTGCATATTCCTGAATTTTATTACTGCTTACTAGCATATTTTATAGTATATCACTTGGAAGTAGGCTATATTTAAAGTGAACTGACTCCGTTTGTAAACGCAATGTAGAACAAAATGTTGTACAGAATAATAGAAGAAAGTGTTGCGTAACTGAAACAATCAAATGCTAATATCTAGCAGTAGACGCGCTAGTATTAAATGTAAATAAATTATTGTGAAAGCTCCATCGCGCTTACGTATTTTTCGCGAAGTTGCGACAAATGTTCCAGTACCTTCTCATCCAGTAAAGAGCTCGTGGCTGCAAGCTGTGCAGTATTATACAGGTATCTTAAAAATCAATGAAGACTGCCGTAGACTCACTAAGTCCCGAGGATGCAGTCGCTATTTATGTATCTCAAAAATGTTTCTGTACAAGTGGCATTGAGAACAAAATTAAGTACATACATAACCACTTCTCGGCAATACCTGAAGAAGTCAGACAGTTGGAATCCTGTAAGAAGGCTTTGCAGCATTCACTTTCCTTGTTGGGCGAATTATCGCAGACTTTGTCCAGTGAAACAATTCATGGTCTTGCCAAAAAAGCGTCAGATAAACTTTGCAAAGTATTTGGCATAAAAAATCCGGGTACAAAACAATCTGTGCCATTACAAATGTACTTAATGGTGAAAACATGGAATGGGACGAGAATGTAACACAGGAAGACTTTCATGTATTTCACATGTACGAGTGACTTCTGCTGATGTAGAAAGAAACTTTTCGATCTACAAAACGTTTCTTACTGATAAACACAGAGTTGACAGGAAAAAAAACTTAAGGAAGATATTAGTAGTTCATTTTCAACAGAGATCGTTAAGATAAGATATTTTTGTAAGAACCTGATATTTTATTTTCTTAGTGTATATTTCAGTGCATATGTTAAATTTTTAAATGCATATTTTAGTGCATATTTTCGTACTGTATTTTTCGTGCATGTTTGCATGAATATTTTGGGGTTTGTTTATGTTTGGAAATCCGGGCTCTATTGATGATTGAATAAAGAAAGCCGAAGGAAACAGAATACCGAGAAAACTCGCGCACACAACTTGTCAGTCACTAAACTCACTTGCAAAGAGCTGAGATCGAACCTCGGACACATCGCACCACTGGACACAGTAAGGCCTACATGACTGAACAACTCAAAGGTCAAATTTCTTAATCTGGAAACTTTAAATTTTAACACTGCATGGGATTTGTAATGTGGGAGACATTTTTATAAAATCGATATGGAAGGAAGGAAAGGGTGCTGGCAATAATTATACTAAAATTTCCATATCTCCGAATCTCTGAAGGCAGAGAGAGACATGAAATTTGGTATATATAGACTTGCCATTTAAAATAACTATACACGTGTTTCGTCGGTTTTTGGTATTTTCCCTAGAATGGAAGAAGGGGAAGGAATGGGGTTAAAATTGTTATAACAAAATGAAAATATCTCAAAATCCTTTAAGGTTAGAGACATGAAATTTGGTATTTAGACTTTTCATTTAAAGTTATTAAAGATGTGTTTCAGCGTTTTTAGATATTTTCCTTAGGAGGGAAGAGAAAAGCAGAAAGTGAAAAAGGCGGTAAGAAAATTGGTGGATGCTGCAATTGTTAAAATAAGAAATTCCTAATGCTTAGAGACATAATTTATTTTATTTAGAGTTTTCATTTAAAATAGTTAAAGAATTGTTTCTGCATTTTCTGGATTTCCTTAGAAGGGGAAGAGAAAGGTGGGAGGAAAAAGGGATTGGTTTGCAACTGTTATAATAAGATGGCCCTATCTCGAAATACCGAAAAATTTGAGACATATGAGGGATATGAAAAGTGATATTTAAGCTCCTTAATCAACGAACTTCAGTATGGATACAGCACAAAATCTCAAAGAGGCGAGCATTCAGAGCACTTGACTTGACAAAATTAACAACTTTAATAGCCAATGATAATGCCTGCTTCAGGTTTTCTGAAAAAAAAAATTCTAAGGCTTGTGTGTGAATTAAGTAGTGCAAACCAATAACTGTAGAATTTTTGTTCTTTGCCAGATTTATAAATCTAGACTGCGAAGCTAACATCGCTGGAGCTGCATCACCACATATTTCTACAACTCTGTTCCAGGACAAACCATTTTCAAGAAAAAATATTGCGAGCAGGAAAAACAACAGAACCTTTTGATGATGTCTCCAATCTTTTTGAAAACAATATTTTCATGGAGTGCTTTGCTTGTGTCACCGTGTAACCTATTGCTGTGGCTATCCGAAAATCTTACATGATAAAGTATGTAATTTGATATATCATTGAAAAGATAATGACAAAAATAAAATTTATATAGGAAAAAGTTTTGTCTCGGTGTTCTTAAACAATAAGCGAGATATCAGATATATATATCTCGCTTCGACAGAAACTTATAAAACGGAGAAAGAATGGGTAGGTTATTAATTTATTTATGTTTGGAAGACTTAAGTACTCGATATATTTTTAATTTAGATTATTAGAGTTGGTCATGTCAGGACAGTTGCGTGATCCTCTAATCCAACTCTCTGGAAAGTGAGACAGTGTGGTAGAAAACAGCTTATTCTGAGAAAGTTGATCTCATATGATTGTATGTACACACGCCGGTGGCGGTTTAAGGCCCACGTTCCGTCCTTCATAACCTTAATGTTGCGTTTTGACTAAAGAAATTGAATTTAATTGAAACATATTCTGGAGTAACAATTCTGGTTTCAATTGGAACTCTGGAGTAATGTTATTTACTAGTGAACGTTTTCCATTAGTATTTCATTATACCTCAGGCTTAGGGGGCATAAATAAATAAATGACACTCCTGATTAAACTAATAAATTTCATTTCAAGTAACTTAATTTTAATATATACAAAGATAATATTTGCAGTCTGGAACATAATTTGTCAACACTGATCAACTGATTTAATATGCTTATGACTGATCCAATGAACCCTGACAGTTTTATTTATCTTGTGAAAGCATTAATATTTTACAAAAAGTAAAATGTATTGATTAATATAGAAGATTTTTCAAGAGACCGATTCTCCGCATTGAGCGGTTGGTTTATTACCTGTCACTCAATGTGTCAAGTGCAAATTTTTCCTCTCCTTAATTTGTGGTCAAGACCTGTGGTAGTTTTATTGCTCCGTGCTGCCTTGGGAACCAATCAACACCCCACAGCCAAAACACCCACACTGAAGAAATGTCAAAACGCCCACACAAACGGTCATAACCCCCACACAAATGGACAAATCTCCCAAACACACGAACGGTCATAACCCCCACACTCAAGAAATGTCAAAACGCCCACACGATCTGTCATAACCCCCACACAAATGGACAAATCTCCCAAATACACGAACGGTCATAACCCCCACAGCCAAAACCTTCACACTGGTAATCGGTCACAACCTCCAACGGTCATAACTCCCACACAGATGGACAAAACAGCCACACATAGCAACGGTCACAATCCCCACATAAATGGACAAAACCCCCACACAAATGGACAAAACTCCCATATGCAGAAATTGCCACAACTGCCACACAAATGGACAAACCCCCATACAATCGGCCAAATCTCCCACACTCTGAAATGATCATGGTTGTATGTCCCTTGTACTTTTTAATAACATTTTTTATTCCACTTAAACTGATGTTGCAACTATTCTTCTTGCACTGTTTTGTAATGATAGAAACACTAAAACGTGCAATCACGATATTTTCAGAGTGTGAGGGATTTGTTCGATTTTGTGGGGATTTTGTTGATTTGTGTGGCAGTTGTGACAATTTCTGCAAGTGGGAGTTTTGGCCATTTGTGTGGGGGTTTTGTCCATTTATGTGGGGATTGTGACCGTTGCTATGTGTGGGAGTTTTGTCCATTTGTGTGGGAGTTTTGACCGATCGTGTGGGTGTTTTGACATTTCTTGAGTGTGGGGGTTTTGACCGTTCGTGCGTTGGGGGGATTTGTCCATTTGTGTGGGAGTTATGACCGATCGTGTGTGCGTTTTGACATTTCTTGTGTGTGGGGGTTTTGGCTGTGGGGGTTTTGGCCGTTCGTGCGTTTGGGGATTTGTCCATTTGTGTGGGAGTTATGACCGATCGTGTGGGCGTTTTGACATTTCATGAGTGTGGGGGTTTTGGCTGTGGGGGTTTTGACCTAGACTCCGTGCCTTTTCCTTATTTTATTGGAGGTACAGAAATATTCTATCGTTGGACAAACTCTTCTCTGCAGTCCATGCACTGGCAACCATGTATGACTACAAAACTTGTACCTCAAAAGCCTTCGTTTGAAAAAGCCATCTGCTGTTTTAACACAGTATGTTTTGACATTTTACAACTATGATTTATGAGGGGGTAAAAATTGGGACCCCGGTCTTTCGTGCGCGCCACACCGTTACAATTACCAACTCCGCACCGCACTCGCTTTTATATTACTTTTGAGTCCTTATCCTCGTTTACCATGAGTGTTTTTTGTGTTTTGATAGTAGTTGATTTGTGATATCAGAAATATCCACCCCAAACTTAGTGGAATTGTAAAAGGTTACTGTTTCTGGAACTTTATTTACATTATCGGCAACATCAACAGAAGAATGCATTGTACTGAGAAATAGAACACTCTTCTGTGTTTGCTCTGGTAGACAGTCAATGTTGCATTAGAACCTATTTTCTGGTATATTATTGTACTTAGGTGAGGTTCTCCTCCTACTTTTACTGATGAAGGCACATCTCGCCTTGTCCGATTCAAAGGTCAAAAAAAATGATTTACTTTTCTGCTTGTCTGTGAGCTTATATGTGGTCAGTTGTAACATTTAGAACTTGCCCTTTGAATGGATACAACAATCGTAAAACTACATTCTCACCATCTGATTCATCAGCTCGTGTTGTTTTGCTTTGCCTGTGTATGGAAAACCATTGCATATGTACTTAGTATCTACATGAACTGCAAGCCATAAATTGATTCCAAATTTATCTGGATTTCTGGCTATATATTGCAAAAAATGAACATTTCGTTTTGAATGGAAACCGTTGCTCGTCGATGTTAATGTTTGGACCCTACTATATTTTACGCTAACTTGTTGCTGGCCAGCCCCAATGTGGAACAGTTACTTCATCACTTATGTTGTGAGTCCAAGTAAATGGCAACGTTGCATTTTCATTTAACATTGGGTGCATAAAGAGCGTACACCCCAAACGGTTCGCCCGATTTTAGAAAATCCTTCACTTTAGATTGAAAGCGTCATGTCTGGAGACGGTTTCCCCCTAAGTTTTGTTGCAACTCTGATAAAAGTTACCTTATGTCAGGGAACTTTTGAGACACCCTGTATATAAGTATATCACATCTTAAAATGCAGGTAAGACTACAGATATATATTTCATTGTTGTGGTACGTTATTCATTGTTGGTTTAGGAAGAAAAGGATAAAAGAGCAACACGTTCACACAAATAAGAAGTTGGGTCAAAATGACCCATCCGTGCTTAAAGGTATAAGACTAAAATTTTCGAAAGATATCTACCATGCATTGTTGAAAATTTCTATATATTTAGTTGTTAAATAATGATGAAAATTCTTATTGTTTTACAAAGATTCCATTCATTAATAACGCTATAAGAAAGAAAGAGAAAAATGTTTTGGGTCAAATTAACCCTCCGTGCCACTAGTGTTAATATGTTCTTAATCGAAATGTTTGGAATTGGAATGAGCTTTCCTTTAAGATTTACTATGAAGATAACCAGGGAAGTTCTGTTGTCTTTTGTGGAGGTTATGTTCAATTTGCCATCACAACGTGAGTTGAATGTGAATGGACATAAGGTGAAGGTCAGTTGTTAGTTTGGGTATAACCAACATACTACTTGTTTTTTTTAGTTCAGTTACACCGTGAACTTGCGTAAAGACAGACGGAACATTGGACCTCTTCAGAACATCATATGAGCGTGTATGCTCTACGAGTTCAAACTAGTGTGAAAACCGCTACAGCGAGCCTAAAGATATGCTAACACTTTGGTAAGAGTGTCGTGACTACTCGAACAGTGCTGCGGTGGTTTAACAAGTATAAGAGCGGTGACGAAACATTCGAAGACGCAATCACGTGCCGGAAGTCTAACACATATAGGAAACGAAGATCTTCAGGTAGCAACTGAAGGGAACCGTGACCAAACATATGAAGAACTTGAACTACGCTTCAGTGTGAGTGCAGAAAATATTCTTAAGCACTCCCATCAACTTGGGAAGCATTACAAGTTGGGTCGATCGCTCCCACATGGTATGACTCAGTGCAAGAAGGCAAAGCGAGCATACATTTGTGTTTCAGTGCTGTCTCGACTGAGGAACGAGCCATTTCTGGACAAGATGTTGTGTGTCCTTTGCGAAGCTCCACAGCGTCGTTACCATTGTTTAGCATGTCATGAACCGGTTCGTAAACAAAAGGAAAAGCATTCCCCTGTATGTTTGGTGAACTGATCGCGGGGACGTGTATCAGAAGTAGCTACCAGCCGGTCAGAGCATCAATGCAACTGTGCTGCCAGCAGTTGACCCGTGTTCAAGAAAAACTCAACACTCTGAATACAGCACTTCTGAATAGCATAGGAGTCCTTCTGGTACAAGGCAGCACTAAGCCCCACATGTCTAGGATGACCCGGGACACCATTCTGTGCCTTGGATGGGATACACTATTGCATCCGCCATACTACCTGGTCTTTGCGCAGACGGAATATCACCTGTTGGACCATCATTTTAGAGGATGCCAGTTTAAATCCTTTGTAGATATGCAACATGTACTTGGCAGGTTCTATATTTCACGGCCCACAAATTTCGCTTCGCCCGATGGAATCAATGGACTTCAACAATTTTGGAACATAATGAGGACTTCGAGGTACGTCTTAGGGGACGTATGGGTTTGTGTTTATGAAACATTGATAGAAAGTTTGAAAATATCATTAACTATTACATTCCTATAGGCCCTCATATATGACCCAAATATGAATCCAAATAGTATGGCTTTGGTGGATCCATATATTTTAATCAGTGTTGTAAAAACTAACGAAAAGCGTAACATAAACATATATAGTCCATTGTAGTTGATTCCAAAGTGCATATCGGCTTTGAGCACAGACAAAAATAAGAAGATAATTTTAAAGTGCAATAGCTATGCATTGAGTAGTGAATGAAAACAATTTGTAGGTTATCTTTATGTAAACCACTTAATATTCTATAACTCAATCAATAGCGAAATAATGACTGCATTAGTCTCATAGTAAGCGACGAAGGTAGTTTAACTGGAGCTCCTATAACTGTATTTTGTTTGGTCCAGCACAGTGTTCCAATGCTTGATAAAACGCAACTCATACTAGATAACATATTACGACATTTAGTATAATTCATGTAAAGAAATCTTTATTTTATGATCATTATATTTTTGCATAGTATTTTGTTTTATGAGTGTCATATTCAATTTCCTTTACAAACTTTTACGCAAAGTGCACATAAAAATTAAAATCATGATACATGACATAGAAAGCAGCAGAGATAAAACGTAATTGAATTAATAAAGAAAACTATATGCTTTTACCGAAAATAATCAGTAAAAAGCTGAAAATTTGATAGTTATTACGATATCATAAGAAGAGTTTTCCTCAAATGTCCCAAACGCTTGCTTTCCCCGAGGCCGTAGGCTTACAAATTTGCATATTTACATTGAAGTGTTAAAAGATTTATCAAGCCAACTGTTAGTCGAAAACGTTGACTTTTCTTCATCTATGGTTTATTTATTTAAAAAAAAAGATACAGAAACATTTTTCTCAGAAATAACAAGTAGGAAAGTAGGTGAGAAAAGTAGTTAGAGAGACCGAGTATTTTGAAATTAATAGTTTTGTTTTGTAATCACATATTATCAAGTAAATGAAAGTAGATGAGGATATTCCTAATTGCTTGTAAAGTGAAAGACCTATATCACGTTACTCTTGGTCATAGTGACTGCGTGGCAAAATATGTATAGCACACTCTCGTTAAAAAATATTGACGGGAAAAGAATTTTTATTTTTTTGTATTATGTATAATAATACTCTGTTAAGATATGCACAGCATACACGTCAAGAAATTGGCGGGAAAGGGATTTTTTTATTTCTTGGGCAATTGCCTGCATTGGTAAAAATTTGCGGGTAAAAGAATTGTTAACTGGGGCGTATTATTATTATTTATTTATTTCGTAATAATTTACTCAAATTGAGCAACTTTGCTGCGAACTTCTAAATAATTCCCGTTTTAAAACTCACTACTAAAAATATTTAATTCGATGCGGCAGAATAATGTATTTTTTTTATTTTGTGTAAGACTAACAGTCTCCGTAGTTGGCGCATAATTTTTGCAGATCATTTCTTATACAAACTCAGGAGAAACTTCGTTTCTAAGTACTAAAATTGGGAGGGAATAAACTTTGTTCGGGTGGAACGTTTCTTTCATTTACATGTATTCCTTCACTTGTTGTGCGAATTATAGAGGGATGCGGAGCACTGAGTTCATACGTCTGTCTGTGGTGAAATCAAGGAAGCTATTCCCGTGCTTTTGGAAACCGGTTCTGTGGAATTGAAACTTGGTGCTGTATGATAATGGCCTTACTGGTACGTGTTAAGATATGACGCGGTACTGAAAACGAATATAAAAGGAAGGCTAGTGCCATGAAGGATGAATACGTAATTATCTTTACGTGTTGAAACATGACGCAATGTCAACGGACAATAGAATAGCATTGCTGTCACGAAGAGTGAACACGTGATTATCTTGCGGGTATGAATAATTTAAATATGGGTCAAAGGAGAAAAATATATAAATACATTATGCAGTCTTTTGAGAAAGCGGAACCTTGCGATGTTAAAACTGAAACATCATGTGAAGCTGAAAAAGAAATGGTCGATGAAAAAGTTGATATTTATGCAATGGCATCATCAGTGCTAATAGTTTCAGAAACGCCACCAGCATCCTAGCCCGTATTTTTCATGACCAATGAGATTTTGGAGTTTAGACTATAGTTTAAGTAGTCAAAGTGGACTATGAATGTGTAAGGAAAGCTATTGAAAAATGAGGTTTCAACGTTACATAAATATGAAACGTTACATATAGTGAAATCTCATATATATGCTTTATGCGTAAAATTTGTGATCTTTTAAAATATAGAGAATTTGTTGGAAAGGTTATACCCTCTTTCTTCGTCGTACAAATGAAATTTTACCATGCATAAATCAGTATATTATTGATATTCCCGGTCTCGAATTTGTCTGGTTACGTATTTAGCATTCGTGAGTTTTGTTTAATCGAATGCGATGCTAAAGCAATTATTCAATTTCCCGGAGCTCATTAGAATCACCAACATAATTTAATTTATTCCCGTTATTTTGCCAAAAATTGATTGTTTAACATTAAATTCACAGTTTTAACTGGAATAGCAAAACTAGATATACAGTATCACACAGACGAAACCTCGTACACTAATTATGTGCAAAGAATTCAACCTTTTATTGCAAAGGTTTAGAGAAATTTCTTTGGATTAACACTCTCGGGAACCTGCGTTTTAAGGGTATTTTTTAGACTTTCAGTCAAACAGCTACTGTATCGTTACTATTTATCCTAGGATCATGGTTCATACCTCATTCTCTTTAGAATAGAGTGGGCTTTCAAATGACAGCACTTGCAAGCCCAAGGGTTAACGCTGTTGATCTTTTATATTTCCACAAACAATTTAACTGTTGTACATTACGATATAAACATACTGATTTCTGTACAATAGTTGTGTGAAAAGAACAAATGTTTATTAAATGAATTTCCACATAATTCAATTAATGAAGGAAAATGCTTTGTTTCGAAATCAATGACATTATTTGATGCAAATATTCTCTTAACTAATGCGTTATCAAGAATATAACGGTTATCTTACAAATTACAAAAAAATTGCTGGAAAGCCATTATTTAAAATATTAAATGAAAAATATACATAATAAAAAATAAAAAATGACAATATATATTTAAAAATTTAAAATAGTTTTGTTTTTTATAAATTTCTTAGATGTTTATAAAATATAGAATCATTGTTTATCATACTTTTGTTGTTAAGCTTTTTAAAATACTTTCGATATTAATGACAAGAAAATGCAAAAAGAATAGAACAAATGTCATACAACACAACACAGAATCATCGTGCTCATATGCCTGACTATTTGTAAAATATATTTCAGAATCATATAAAAAAATTTATTTCCTTGGGATTGTCCATAGCAAACTTTCAGAATAATATCCCTGTTTTTCATCGATGTACAATGCAACCGAATGTGATCCACTTGAACGAGATTTATCGAGATTGATTTCAAATGCAGCAGTAGGTTCTACCGTTAACGGAAGTATGTCAATAAGGTAAATGCAAGTAACACTTACACAATCACGTTATCAGCTAGTATCACTTTTAGCAACTCATTACTATACTTAATGAAGATTATTTTAATCGTAGTAAGTATGTAATTTTCACTGCTATTCACATGTAAAACATAATTATATATTCCCACATATTCACTATATAGGAATACTTTAAGAACACAACACCTATGTTCTCCGAAGCGATGTCTATTATGTGCACAATTGTGAAGTGAGATCTTAATGAAATATAGTTTGAACAGTCAATTTCTTCTTACTTTGGGCCGCGGTGGCCCAGTGGTAGAGCTATCATCTCTGGTACATGGGGTCCCGGGTTCAAACCCTGCTCCCGCCGAGTTAAAATTGTGGGGGGCAAACATCGTTTACGTGGGTTTTTGTCGGGGTTCTCCCGTTTCTTCCCATTTTCATGGTCAGAAAATTTCATTCATTTCTTATCATCACCGTCTCCTTTAGCCTAGCCGGCATAACTCAAAAATTTCGTTTCTTCTTTGTAACATTTCTTGAAGAAAACATTTTCTAATTATTCTGTGTATATATACTTGCAGTATTTAAAGAACATGTTTGAAGTTTTTCCTTAAGATGGGAATACTCTACGTTGCACTCCTGCAGAAAATGCCGTATGTATTTTTACTTAAACATTTGTTTGTAGTTATGATCGGCTCAGATAATTTATTTAAAGAACATGGTCGTTTAAAAATCCAATTTTGCAGAAAGGGAAAATCACGATTTAGAGTGACCAGATCCTTTAAAATAAACTCATTATCATTATCGTGAAGTGCAGAAAAGTGTACAACAACCCTTATCATTCTCAACTGTATAAAGTAGAAAGTGTTTTCAGCTTAAATGTTTCTATCGTTGTATATTTTTGCTAAGGAATCAAATTGTGTATACACAATGCATGTAACACGTTCAGTTAAAGTTTCTGAAAATGATGCTTCTAAATTTTCACGGGGATCACGTACTACGTCCCAAGTATTATGATTAAAAGTTCCTGTCGGAGACAGAACAAAAGCATGTAAAGCATATCCGTTTGTATATACATCAAGAGTAACAATGTGAAAATAATTTTCATAATATATACCAGTACCTGAAATCTAACTATAGTAACTCACAAGGTATAAATCATTATTAAAATCAAAGGTGAGGATTGTCAGAAAATGATATTGATCCAACTTGTAACTGCAGTTTGTTATGGTTGAAGTTTCGAAATTCGTAGAGATTAAGATGGGATTTCCCATTGAAGGCTGTGTTGGAGATGAAAACAATTACCAGGTACTTATTAACATTACCCAGGAAGAGATTATCAAAGTTATAAGACTTTACTTGTGCAGGAACAGTATAAGAGCTTGCCTCTACTCTTGAGAGAGATAACTTGGCCGTTTCCGAAATCATTTGCGTATTTAATTCCATAGCAATCTCTGAAGCTACATCAATGCTACGTACATGAAGGTTAACCTCCTCAAGTGCATTGTATTTTTAGGAGACTTTAGCTATAACCGATAACTTGTATTTTCAGAAGACTTTATGCAAAAATTATTTTTACGACTGTGACAATGTCCAGGTCTCTTTCTGTTTACTTAGCTCGTTAATTTCCACGCTATAATTTAGCAGGTGTCACTAAAGTATTATAATTAAATTACACCATGATTTTCATGGGAAAAGTGGATAAATTTAGGAGAATGACAACATTATTTCTAAAAAGTAAGTTTATTACATAATTAAAATTGTAATATACAGAAATATTTAATTGAATGATTCAACAAGAGTAATTTGATATCTGATAGTTCATTTGATACCTTAATTCAGTTCGATTAACTGAATTAATCGAGATAGTCAGATATTTAAATTTTTGGAGATGGAAAATGAAATACAAGTATGCGACAACACTTCTTAATCTTGAGAGTTTTACTATAGGCAGACAGAACATTTTGAAGTACTGTATGACATCTCTAAATTTGAAATTTATGATGCAACAAGTGCTTATACATTCCTTATGGTAGTATTCTTGTAACTCTTAGAAGTTGTGACGATGATTCTGTCAGCTCACAACCGACGTCCCTAATTTCCTGAACCTCTGCTCCTCTGGGCCCCTGAACTTCTGAACGTCTAAACAACAGTTTGAGACCTTTAGGTCCTTTTATATTATCTTCGAGGGACACACCCAAACCTCGTATCATTCAGTTCATCCGGTTTATCATCTCCACAAATATGGAAACTTATTGCTCTTTTGCATTCTGATTGGCTCTTAGAGACTCCCGCACCCAAGATACGTGGCGTGACACACATGTACACACGTGTACTGTCACAGCCGAAAGAATTCAATAGCATGATTTCTAGACTTATCTATAGATTCCTAACTATTTAACTAATTTCCGGACATTAATGCGGCATCACGTTTTCAAAATCATAATTATGTATCCTGTAGGATGACTCATAGTATACTCATAGTATAGTTACTCGTAGTATACGTTATATGACTATGAATAACCTTCGACAACTAAACTTCCTACAAATTTGCGCAGCAAAAGCAACATCAGTCACCTTCAGAAGGTTTTACGTATTTCCTTTCTCTGTGGCTAGCTCATGGCAAGTCAAGTGAGAAATGCCTTGTATAATGCATATTAATCCAAAATAGCCTTTTCAATTCCTTCAATAAAGAGCAATGTAACCATATTTTTGGACCCAGCATCACACTCCCACTGCTTCATAATTTTCGACCTCGAAAATGATCAAGAAGCGAGCGTTGAAGCTGGAACATAGGTATCCTTACTTTCCGAGTGGCCCTCGCAGTGAATAAATTGAAATATAGAGAATAAACATTTTGCAAAGGGGAAGAATATTGTATGTCATGCACATAACTTAAGTTATATATGAGCCTGTTTAAGTTATATATGAGCCTGTTGTCAGCATAGTCGCATTTCACCTTTTTTGTACAATAATATAAAGAACATTTTCAACAAGAATTGTGTCTCCGTACCTCCAATAATATAGCTAAATGGAAAAACAAGTGATTATGAGTAACATCAAGTGAATTGTAAGTAATCAACTCAAGTGATCTAGTTAATAACATATAGCTTACTGAGTTAAAGAAGTACGATATTAAAGGTCAAAAATTCTTTGAATATGCTACAATTACAAGTAAGTACGTGAATGGATTATTACATTAACGATGAAGAGTTAATAATAAGTCTAACATACTACATTTACAAGAAGTTACGAAAATGAATTACCACATTAAGGTTAGAAAGGCAATATTATTGTGAACATGCTACATTTGCTAAAGTTACTTAATGAATTACTACAGTGAAGTTGAAAAATTAATAATAGGTTGAACATGTTGAAAAGTTAATAATATTTTGAATCATGCTACATTAGCAGATGCCCTGGAAGTTCAGAATAGTTAACAGGTCTCATCTCTTCCTAAATTCATTACAACAGATTTGGGCATAGGACATTGAATGACAACATCCACATTTGAGTTTAATTGTTTTGTGCATGGAGAGGGCATAGAGCAAAAAAAACGACATATAGTAAATTAGACTACCTTCCAATAACGGAGAACTGTTCAGTTTATCATTCTAACGATAATTTGTAATGTTCAAAACATTATCTCTGATTCGAACTCAGTTCTATTAGTACAGTTGAGTCATTATTGGCAGAGTCTGAAACTTTATTAAGAATAAGTATTGAAATACGGTTACGTATGTTAAATGCTTATAACCTAGCGAGATGTATACTATTTCATATTCAACGAAATTGGGTCCCATTAGAATTGAACAATACATTATAGGGAAGAATTAATATTGTTCTAATTAGTAATGAAGATTGTATACTCAGGGACACAATTAGTTTGCATTATTCCATTATATCACATAGATTTTAATATCGTGCTTATGAAATGACTGAGTAAATGAAACATCAACAATTGGTTAGAGGTTGATGGTTAAGAGATCGATGCATTAGCGGCATCGAATTTGAATGGCATTAACAAATTGAAGATCAAAAATGTTCTTCTCTTTTTTTATATAAATGTTAGATTACATAGCAATTCAGCCTTGTTTTGTTATTTACAAAGATGGGTGAAGATTTACAATTTAGTCACCCAAGAGAAAGTGAGTAATTAGTAATAACAACAATTTATAGGGTTTAGAAGTCAATTTCGGTAGTTATATTCTGATACATAACCCGCAGCTTGACTACCCGTTTGTAATGCTTGACTTGCTACATTTTTGCACTTAGCTTAAGAAATGGTAAAGCAAAACGAAATAACGCTTTAAAGAAACTTCATATACCGTATCCCCTTTGATATGCAGGTAATGAAAAATATGGTATACCACGTCCACGGTGATAAGAAACACCTCTTTATCTCATCTTTATTATTCAAGAGATGCAAGAGAGGTTTTAAAATGTAATTTTACAGTAAGTGTCCCGGAAGGAAGTTGCAAATTTTGCCTTGAGTGATCTTTTAATAATATTCCGATTGTGTGAAAACAAAATTTGGAAGTGGCATATAATGAATATCTTCAAGGGTAATAGATTGAACTTTTTCGTATTTAATACCAGAGATTGTTACTATACGTAATAAGTGTGCTTTTGTAGCATCTAAAAATTGATATTGTATAACATTTGTTAAATAAAAATTTGATATGGATATCCGATATCTATATATGGTTGTTTTCAGGATCTGGCCCTTGGATTCCACTCCCGATGGATCCACACCGAAAGAAAACTTTATTTTTATTTACATTTATGTAGCATCAAGGCTCTTAGAACATTTTGTATTACCTTTTCCTGATAATAAACTTGGCACACAAGGCAAAATTAATATAAGTCTCTTACTTTTCCTTTTCAATTTCCGCTTATGCTTTATTATTCTGTTCATTTAAAACATTTAGAAATGCTTATTTCTGTCTGAAAACGATGACTTTGGTGATCAGCAACGAGGACAACAACATTTTACAAAAGTGTGTATCTTCCGTGTCTTCTTCCAGAGCTGAAGTTGTCTGTTTTTCGCCAGAACATCGAGCTTTTGCCGGGTTCGATTTTGATTAGTGCTGATTTTGAGAACATAGCCACGGAACAAGACAATCTGCGCCGTATACGTCAAGTACGACCTCAGATTGATATGTAAGACGTAGGAGGCGTCTACTGAGTCGTCCCAGACCATATTTGGAGTATGATACGATGCGAAGATGAAACCACTGAAAAACGTGTTTTGAACAAAACTTGGAAACATTGGTTTCTCTGGATGGAAGGAAACGATACTATCTTGGACATTACTACTATGACATTCGCTATGCGTGTCTTTAGAACAGAACATGCATTATTCGCAACAGCTAATGCTAATGTACCTATTCGGTAAGTCACTACTTTAACAGCGGACACCATGAGCACATCCCTTATAACATTTTACATGTTGGTCTACCATTACGTTTCTAAGTTTGGTGTGCTTTCTAAATTAAATTTTGAGTTTCATTTCTAAATTAAAACACAATTAAGTTTAGTTAAATTTAGTTTAAGTTAAGTTTAATAGATACTTTGGTAAAAGCTATTGAATTACTTATTAGTATGGCATTTATCTATTGTGAGTAACACTTATAAGATACCTAGGTCAGTTTAACAGTGATGATTGCCTGTAAGTTCATGTACCTTTCCAACATCCATCCCGTTGCAATATTTGGATTTCAACGACAAAACCATGCTGGAAATGTTAGAATTTCAGTCATGGTGGAGATGTGTTTTATTATAGTTACTTGCAGTGTCTCTTGTTTATTTTTCCAATAGATTTGACCTCTCACCAGGAATTTTATTTCTCCCGCAGCTCTACCCTTGATTTGATATTATCTTTGGTTTTAAAGTCTTAATTGTTTCTTTTTTTAAATTGTATTTATTTTTATATTACTTATGTGAATATTAAGAGTTTAATGTTGTACCAATATGCTCAAGATGGTGATGTATTTAATGATGTTTGGAATGATTTAGACCTTTCGGACTATTTTGAACCTTTAGTAATATTTTCCACGGTAAGAATTCACTGTATGAAACAGCGCTTCTATTGTGTAAGATGACATTTACTTTTCTCGCAATCTATTTCGGATATTGAATCACCGTCTAGTACTTTATCTTGTAGTTTGCAGTCCAATATGGCAGTCGGTTGTCAGCAGGAGAATCTTAGTTATTAGTCACATTTTAAGGAGGGAACCGAACTTTTGGCGCATGGGTGACGATGCAGCTCATTATGTGGACCAGTTCGATGTTTTAGTGCAAATAAAGAATTGGTATTAGTTAAAGAGAAAACGGATACTGGGATCAATTTTGAAAGATTCGGCGTCATATTGGTTCGATACGATTTCGAAGCAACCGGACTTTACGGACATGACTTATGAGCAGTTTAGGACTATATTTAACGATGCTTTTAAGAATGGATTGTTATCGCAAATAACAGAACATGAGATGCGATTATGGGAGCAAGTTTCTAATGAGTCTGCTTTGTCTTACGTTTACTCGAAGCGAAATTTAATTCTTTGCAGAATAAGGATATTCCTGTTCAGAAAGAGATTCAATTAATAATTCATTTGCTGATTCCGGAATATATGCGAATTGCGATTAAAAAGACACATGCTTCTGTAGAGGAATTAGTTCAAGATTTATTGGATGACGAGAAAGCACGAGACTTGCTAGAACGGAAACCGATTGAAAAACTTGTTAATCGGAATCCTTTCCTTACTCAAGCACTTGTTCAGCTAAGTCCTCCACAGAGTATTCAATGTCGTGTAAATTGCGTTGTGCCGAGTCAGTAGGATGATCGCTCAGCTCGAACATTATTCGCGGACGCATCCGCTCAGAATGTCTCCACTGACGAGTTCAAGGACCAATTAGCTATCATAGAGAGCAGTTGACTCAGTTGCCACTCAAGGACAGCATTCGCAGAATACAAATCAAATTAATAATTATCGCCGTAATAATAATTCTAAAAGAAGCAGACGTAATTTTTCCTCACGCCAAAACAATTGACAGCAGCCACGGCACGATAGTAGAAATCAGAGTAGAGATGGACAGAATGGCAATAAAAATCTATTGTTTTAAATGCGGAAAACAGAATCAATGGCCTTTCTGCTGTCTTAGTCCTTTCAACTATTTCAGAGGCTTGATGATAATGGGAAGTCAACTCTAAAGTGTTTAAAAGTCCATGTTCTGAAAGAGAAAACTTCCATATAACAACCTGTGTGTGATTAGATGTACTTCCGGTTCGGTAGGCAGTTTGCGCTCTGTTATACAATCAACATTCTGAACATGAATTGTGATTTGCATTGTGTAATGTGACAACAAGAAGAAGGACTTTATCTAAAGTCATCCTTCGGAGCATAAAAGCCAGCTGTAGTGGTGTCGCTCGTATTTCTTGTTCTGGTGGAACGATTGTTTTTAGCTCTTTCAAAAACAAAGCAAAAACAAACTATGAATTGTGCCAGCCCCATCTGGTTAGTAAAATGCAAAAAGGCCATGTGGCTTTGGGTGTCAGGAACCAAATTTACTTTTTCTTTTCTATTTTTCCTCTTTTAAATTGTCTATACGTGCATTATCAGATGGATACTGAATGAATTGGTACAAAAGATATCTGATATATGTATAACGAAATAAGGCTGTTCGTAGCAAGCTGGGTTTATACTTCCAGCTAGATGTCTAAAGAATAGATAAACTATATAGTACTTAACGTGTTGTAACATATTCATAATAGAAAGAATACATTGAAAGTAAGTCATCATGACTTATTGAATTAGGTTTCTCTGTTGAATGCCTCTCCTGTATGTAACACTGAGGTACCTGCTGATACACAACATTAACGATATGGTTACCCACACAGCAAGGAATATTTTCTCAACCAAAAGAAAATATTTTCCTTGGTTTCCAAAAGGTTTTCCTTCTCTGGAGATTTCCATGCTGGTTTCCCTAATGTATTCCGAATATTTCCGGAAAATATTTTCCCAAAAATGTTTAGAAAACATTTTAGAAATTACCGAAAGTACATTTTGAGAATGCTAGCCGGAAAGTATATCCAGGAAAATATTCACAAAATATATTAGAAATATTTTATTGGATGTAATCTAATATGTTTTCACTATTGAGAAGGAAAATATTTTCGAAATGATAATAAAAATGTTTTCAATATATGATATGGGAAACAATGAAAGGAAATATATTCCATATATTTGAAAAATGTTTTCTAATAGGTTATTTGCAATATTTTCTATTTTTACAAGAAAACATATTGAATATATATTTTTTAAAACGTTTAGAATATTTTAAAAATAAATTCTTTCGTAATATAAGAAATATTTTTCAGAAATGTTTTAAAAAGGTTTACTTAATTTTAACAAAAGTATTTTGGTAACCTTCTGTTATAACTTAAATGGAATATTTTCGTACAATATTTTAGTCTTATTTCCAGAATATTTTATCGGATTTTGAATATAAAACTCTAAAACAGGGAAAAGTAAACATATTAAAAATGAATAGAAAATGTTTTCCGTTATGTTTTCGAAAATATTTTGTGTTTTTAGTGAACAACATTTTCTGATATATTATAGAAATATTTTTACATTGTTTTCAGAATATACTCTTCCGTTACTGGAGAAAATATATTTCTTGTTATATCTGAGAAATATCCCAAATACTTACCGGAAATATTTTTAGAAAATGTTTGGAAAACATTTTATGAAGTACAATAAGTATATTTTTAGAACGTTAGAAGGAAAATAATCTAAGGAAAATTTTCACAAATTCTACTATTGTGTTGAATGTAATGCAATATGTTTTCAATGTTGAGAGAGAAAATGTTTTCAAAGTAATACTGAAAATGTTTTACATACATGATATAAAAAACAGAATAGGAAATATATTCCATAGATTTTACGAATGTTTTCCAACGTGTTACTCGCAATTTTTTCTATTGTTACGAGAAAACGTACGAAATATAATTTTAAAAATGTTTCGAATATTTTAAAAATAAATTCGTTCGTAATATGAGAAATATTTTCCAGAAATATTTTTAAAACACCTATTAATTTTGTATGGAAATGTTTTTGTTACCTTCTACTGTAAATTAACCCTAGAAAGTCCAAGAATTTTTTTTGTCTCAAGTAGGTCCAAGGGGGGGGGGCTCCTCGAACACACAGTATAACATACTATAACTCACATAATGCCATCTAACAAGAAATGAATATAGAATAAGCATTCAGAACTTACTCGTGGCTGATATGTTGTTTCCCAACATAAAAACACAATCCTTGTTAAATACAAACGAAAAAATCTAAGTTCAGGAAATATACTTGTAGAAAATATGTCACATAGAAGTCCAAGGAGGGGGTTCGATGAGCTCACTACTTAAAAATACTTTTAATTTTCAAGTTACTAAATAATACCGCACTATAATGATGTGGATTTATCAAAGAAGTAATAATAGACAACAAATAAAATTCTCAATATTTTAATCAAGACTTACGACGGAGTTTTTCAGGAAATATACTTGTAGAAATTATGTCACATGGAAGTCCAAGGAGGGGATTCGATGAGCCCACTACTTTGAAATAATTTTTAACTTACAAGTTACTAAATAAAAATGCACATTAATGATGTGGATTGGATTTATCAAAGAAGTAATAATACACAATAAATAAAATTCTCAATATTTTCATCAAGATTTACGACGGGGTTTTTTCAAGAAATACAAACGAGCTTGGACTTCCTAGGGTTAAATAAAATATTTTCATACAATATTTTAGAATTATTTTCACAATATTTTATCTAATGTTTAATTTAAAAAGTTAAAACAGATTATTAAAAATGAATATAGTTTGATGTTTATGAAATATAGTTTATGAAATATAGTTTGTGCTTTTAGCTAATAGTATTTTATTATATATCAAAGAAATACTTTTACATTATTCTCATAATATATACTTCTGTTACAATAAAAGTACATATTCCTTGTTATACCTAAAATGAATTTTATCGGAAATGTTTCTGAAACATTTATCTAATTTAAATATGTTGGAGAAAGAATATATATATATATATATATATATATATATATATGTGTGTGTGTGTGTGTGTGTGTAGAGAGAGAGAGAGAGAGGAAAGTTACCAATATCAGCCCCCTATCCCTAATCCGGCACCCCAGTCTCTAGCGTCTCTATGAAGCATAAACAGCCAAGTGTTGTGCTGGGCACATTACTTACTCCGATTAAGAAAAGGCGCTGATATTAGAAAGTAATCCTACAAAGTTTGGGGGCTGAGAATCAGTAGGCATTGTGATTTCAGTGACTTGCAAGTTTTGGTAGTGCTACAAAAATCTGAAGTTTCACGATAAAGGAGTATGGGTAGGCAAAATTTTCATTATAGTAGCTAATTAAGGAACTACAAAGTAAGTAAATACGTGTTTAGTAATACATTATAAGCTTTAATTGCGAAACTATTACGTTTGTTTCCGCTACAGTTTAAAGTGGTATAACAACTACATGAGCTCCCAGCGGAAATCGAACCATGGTCTCCCGTGCTCAAGGCGTATATGCTAACCATACAAACGCGAAGAAATTCACAAAAGCTCTCTCTCTCACACACACACACACACATACACATACACACACACATACACATACACACACACACACACACACATATATATATATATATATATATATATATATATATATATATATATATATATATATATATATACAGGGTGTCTCAAAAGTCCCTTACCACAACTATTAAAATCCGAATGGATGTACTTTCAGCAAATTTGATATGGTAGGTGAACTTGAGGGTTAGGGGGACACTTTCTGGCGTAGGGTACGCGGACGGTCGCCATCTTGAATTTAACTTTTTTTGTTACAAACGCTACGTGGGTCATGTGATACATGACCATAGGCTAGAATTTCACAAGAAAACCGAATCTGAAGTCAAAATGCATTTATCTTTATGCGGTAAACAGTTATCCACAATTGCAAGTGTGACTTTCGTATTACATAATGTGCTCAACATGTTGTCCGTGCTGGGCAACGCACGTGTTCAGACGCTTCTCCCAATTACTATGGACACGTATTAAGATTTCTGAGGATATTTGTTCACAGGCAGCCATGATACGTTGTTCCAGATGGCGAACATCACGAACTTTCACAGCATACACCATAGCCTTCACAGGTCCCCACAGGTAGAAGTCAAGGGGGGTTAAGTCGGGTGATCGGGCAGGCCATTCCACTGGTCCATGTCGACCAATCCACGTCCCAGGGAATTGTTCATTCAGGAAATGACGCACCTGGATGCCATAATGGGGAGGTGTACCATCATGTTGGAAGAACCTGGGAAGGTACCATCTTCGGACATCAGAGCCGGCATTATGTTTTCCTGCAACAACGCGAGGTATCGGTCTGCATTTTGTGAGCGTGTGGCACCCCCTCACTCCCATTCCATTTTAAATTTCCCAGTTACTGTTGGCTGAATTGGAATGAGGCTCCGTGTACTGTTCGTCGACGCAAACTGTGTTCTAGTGTTATCTTTTTATAAGTTGGCAATCCTGTGAGTGGTGACTCGTGCTTCCTGTTCACCGAACAAAGGAGGTGCAATATGGTCAAAATGATGCAAAACATAGTTCGTCGAATTCAAACATCATCGAGACTTACTTTTACTGTTTTTAACATTTCAATTATTTTGCTTTAATGGTAAACTCATTTAGCACCTTTCAATATGTATATTTTTTATAAAAAAACATTTACTATTGATATTTTTAAAATATTATTTTATTACGTATAGCGCAAGCTTACTGAGGCCCAGTAAGAAGCGCGGGTGTGCTCATTAATGGCGGCAAGCTGAATGGTTCCGTATACATCACGTTCACTAAAAATCAAAGGATTCTTCAACCATCTTCATGAGAATTTTAAATCTAGTTACGTAACATACTAAAGTAACATCGAAGCAAGTATAAAAATGTAAAATTAGTGCAAAACCAAAGGATGTATAAAAACAGCGCTTGACATTCGAAATAGTGAAAAGCAATGATTTGTGAGCATGGAACCTTAAGAAACAAATAGTTGAATGTATTCGCAGTTGAGAAAGAAAACTAAAACGGAGCCTAAATGATGACCATTGATCAATCAACCAACATCTATAAAAACTTTTCATGAATGGGAATAACAACGTAACCCCCCCCCCCAAACCCACCAATTTTTAGTGCAACAAAATATAGTGTGAATAAGTAGCGTGTGTTAAGTGTTTGTGCATTGTATAATTTGAGTATCAGCCGGCATTCACAATTGATTATTTTCTTCAAAGAAAGAAAGAAATCAACAATCCACTATTATTTCTTCGTAATATTTGCGCATGAAAATCGTTATGGGCTTATGATGTGCTAATGTACGTTGAGTAAATTTTACAATAACATGTAATAATATTGTGTACGTAAGTATTACATATAACTTGTGTTCATTGAATAAAAGTTACATATGGTACATGTTTGGTTTGCAATCACCTTTACTGTGTGCTATACACAAATCGCTACTGAAATGGTGGATATTCCATCTAACTACTTGTGATTATTTTGTTGATGTCAGCAGGCGTGGCGAGGACGGTGGGCGCCCGAAGTCGCAACCTCAATTGAGTGTCACATTGGTTCGAGATCCTGCTTGGAGGTTTGCGCATGTTTTATTTTAATGTTGTCTGCTGTCCGGCGAATGTCCTCTTTCCACTAAATGCTAAAATCCACCGCAGGTAAGGCGTATCGAACAAGACTCGAACTCAGAAGGGTATGTGAATTAGCTTATCCCAAATGGGACCAGGTAAGAATCAGACCCTGCAGGTCATAATTTAACGTTCCTGGAATGAAAAACGGACCGACGATCTTTGTTCCCCATATGCCTGCCCATACCATAGTTTTCCCTGCACCGGTCATTTTCGAGGGATCTGTCCAAGCGGGGTTGTCACGGGACCAATAGCGCATGTTTTGCCTATTGACCTCACCATTTACGTAGAAATGGGCTTCATCCGAAAAAAGTATCTGCATAGCGAACTGCGGATTTACCCTCAATTGCTCAATAGCCCACTCGCAAAACTGAACGCGACAATCGGGATCGTCCTCCTACAAATGTTGCTGCAATTGCATTTTATATGGATGCCACTTATACCTTTGGAGCACTCTGTGCACTGAACTGTGACTCACGCACACTGCATTGCTAAACGACGTGTGCTTCGCTGCGGCGACTTCGAGAAGGAGGCCAGCACGGCAGTAGCTGTTTCTTCGTCCGTGGCTGTCCTTGGCCGTCCACTACGGAGTCTATCCACAACTGTTCCCGTTTCTTCGAATTTGGTCAATAACCGTCTCACTGCAACATGCGATACAGGTGTTCGTTGTGGATGACGCGCATTGAAATCGGCAGCCACAGCGCGGGCACTTCTCGCGTCCCATATTTTGATGATCTGGATGCGTTCGTCCCTCGTTAAGGGCATGATTCACAACCTGCAAGACAAAAGAAACGCAGTCAAATTCACAACTTCAATTGTGGATAACTATTTACCACATAAAGATAAATGCATTTTGACTTCAGATTCGGTTTTCTGGTGAAATTCTAGCCTATGGTCATGTATCACATGACCCACGTAGCGTTTATAATAAAAAAGTTAAATTCAAGATGGCAGCCGTCAGGTAACCTACGCTAAAAAGTGTCCCCCTAACCCTCAAGTTCACCTACCAGATCAAATTCGCTGAAAGTACATCCATTTGGATTTTAATAGGGGTGGTAGGGGACTTTTGAGACACCCTGTATATGTATATATCATTTAGAGGGGGCAGGAGGGGGCAATTCCCCCCCCAAGATTTCGAGGAATACATACGCTTTAATCGATTGTCTACTAATGTACTAGTACAATACGAGAAAGTCTTATGTTGGTGGTGCTCTTGCCCCCCTCAAGCAAAATCTGAAATGACGCCCCTGATATATATATATATATATATATATATATATATATATATATATATATATATATATATATATATATATATATATATATATATATATATATATATATATATATATATTGTTGAGTTGATATTGAGTTAACGTCCCTTTTAGCAGCGAGGCGTGGACCTACTGATTAACGTGGAATCCGAACTAAATGTGGATGTCTTTTAGGCCGCGCCTCTATTACTTCCGAATGCGATTGCGAATGCGAATTTCCCAGCACGTGTAAATAAATTGGAGAGGCCTCTACTAGTTCCGACCAGCAAATTGTGAAAAAAACGACGAAAAGATACGAATGATCCCAACCTGTTGGGATTGTTCGTCCGAATACGTGCGAAGGAGATTTGTCTGCAGAGGAATTGAGCGCTACGAGAGAAATAAAGTTTGTTTTGCGTGAAAGCAGACGACGTTGCAAGGTGCGGAGATAAAATAAAAAAAATAAAATAAAAATTAAGATAGAAGTAGATGTTCATGGTTTAATAAATTGTGCTTTTGATAAAGTTGCATTGTGGAACCAAGCTTATCCAGATTATCACAAACGACACGTCGTGAACAAATTATGGGCAGATGTAAGCAAGGAACTTGGCGTGGAAGGTATGTATATTTTTCTTTGTTTTGTCTTTAAAATATGAAGATTTAATTAATACATGAACTCCAACTTTTTATTCAATTTATTTTTCCTTTCTGTTCCTTAAATAATGATTTTAGGAATATATGTAATTATTGACAAATATGTTTGAAATAGCAAAAACGGGTTCCTTTTACTCATGGAGAAAAGTTACTTAGAAAGTAGATTGATTCTGTAATCTCTAATTTTATTTAGTTAATTTATTTTAAAGTGAAAATAGTAGCGGTTACCACGAAAGCATAATAATAAAGGGAGCGACATTCAGTCTATTTTGCACACAAAGGAAATGCCATTCATCCTTTAAATGTGCAAAATATGTCATTTATCCGCATTCGTCTTCTTCGTGCTCTCAAGATTTTAAGGTACGAATTTTGAAGCAAAAATATTTCACATTGAAGGGTTGAAAGAGACATTGCAACTTGATTCTCATTCGCAATCGCATTCGGAAGCAATGGAGGCGCAGCCTTACACGTCATTCTATTACCTGTAGTATGCAGCGCCAGGGGAAAGTATATGAACCAGCGTTGCCAGATCTAGCATAATGATGCTAGATCTAGCATAATTTGCATTTCTTGGGATCTAGCATCTTGCTTTTAGCATCCTACCCAAATCTAACATAATTTCAGCAAGTTTATCAAAAAGCCGTAAAACCTGAAGATGAGAAACAAGTTGGTCGTGGGAAGAAAAAGAACGGCAGAAATGTATCCTCTTTCATCGATTCATATAGTCGGTAAACCATACAGGCAGTCTTATTTTCCGAAGTAAGTTAAAAATGGCTTTGGGCTTTTTTTTTTTTTGTGGCTTAACCCACGGTTTACTAGTTCTTTAACTGCGAGGCATGGTCGGAGCTATGGGGGCCATTATCCCCTGCCAACATTTTGACAATTTCACCATCTTTATTTCTGACATCATGACCACCTTTTTTCCTGAAATGAAAGGTCAGGGACCGACCAAAAATTTGCTCCCCCCCCAGCAGACAATTCCCAACTCCGTTTATGCTGCTAGGTAATTTTCTTTCCAAATATGTAAACAAACACTTTGCATTCATTTATACGATATATACGCCATTGAGTCTGGCAACGACTGCACTAGTTTAGTTGAGTTGAAGCTTTGGTGCGTGTAGTATTGAGTTCTATCCACGCATTCTTGAGCTCTGCGTATTTTAAGTTACGTTATCGTATCTCAACTTCGTTCTTTTTTCTTTTAAAACTCCTGATATAGTAATTATGAGGATCTAGCATAATTTGACCGAATCTAGCATAATTTCGATCAGGTTTTGGAATAATTCCGAACTGTCAGTCTGGCAACGCTGATTTGAACCAGCGAGTGTTGATAACAAATGAGTGTTAGATACTGGTGCATCATTCATTTGTGAAGATGAATACAAATAAATTGCTTGAAATATTCCTTCCATTGAAGAAAATAGTAACAAGTCAAAATGTTCAATAGAGATCACATAACGAATTTAGCATTTGGAGCCTACTAAGACTACATTTAAGTCGGAGGCGAGAAAAACACTGTTAATAGTGATGAAGAAAGAAAGAAAGAAGCTAACATTTGAAACAAGTAAGTTTTTATTTATTTATATATTTATAACATTTCACAAATTTCTTCCATTTTCAGGTTAGGGTAGAGCTTTGTATTTCTGTTAACGGCTTAAGTTTAGAGTTGCCCCTCAACCCCAAACTGGTTTGTGATTTATGCACGGGTTAATTTACAACGCCCGCTCCAGCAGATACTCTCACTCAGAAAGGAGAAATTACACATTAATAATTTTATGAAAAAGAATCAAAACTTACCTAACCTTAAGCTAAACCCTACCCTACTTATTTATATCTTACTCTACTTTACCATACCCTACTCTACTATATTTTTTCAAAGGGCCCTACTTATCGATGCGTAGTTGGGGCGTGACTTACCCTTATGCACTGTAATTTTTATGTTGTACGTCCATACCGTCCTTATACTGACCTCTCCTTATGTCAATCTGCACCGCTTTTTATAACAATCAGGAAAATTTACAGGAGAAATGAGGTAAGAAATGATAATTTGAAGTTTTTATTTGATGTTTAGGAATTTAAGTTCGGTATGAGAGTTATGTTTAATACGAGAAAAGATATGTGGAAGTTAGTACTATTTGCCGGATGCGGAAGCATTCGCGGAAGGTTTCAGCAGCATGGTAGTTGTAAAATATGCCGAACAGGTGTAATGAATGCTCAAAAATAATGAAGAAAACCTTTTAAATTTTTGTAAAGCCAACGGAGTACTAAAGTTAAGTGAAATGTAATAATTTTTAATACTTTAAGCATTGTTTTTTGTATGTTGCAAAGTCCAAGGGCACCTACAGACTGGAGAGGCAACTCTAAACTTAAGCCCCAGTTTGTGCTAGGTAGCCACTGAAAAGCGCGAGTGCTATCTAACTGAGTCAGGGCAGAAGTGCAGCACGAAAGACCGAGTGATAAGGGTGCGCCCGTAGGGAGCAGGCGCGTCATCGACGGGGGTTACGCGCATAAACGATGATAGTGGAATAGCACACTAACAACTATTTATTCCGAAGTTGGTCGTCGCCTACTTTTTGGCTAGAAGTGTAATAATTGGATTCTTTCTTTACCAAAGTTTTACATTTAATTCACATAATAATGCCGAGTGAGCGTTAGCGAGTGGAGACGGGTTAGTGCCCCGCAGGGCACGTTGTTTTCTGTTTTTATTACTGCTAAATGGGAAGACGGGCCTGTGTTCTAGAAGATTGCTGCCTTCTTGGTTATGTCACTAACCGTTACAGTAGACAATATAACTTTCTCCAAGTTTCTTTATATTAGTATATATCAGGATTGGCAAAAACCATGGTTCTTATTAAAAAAAAAAAAACTTCCTTTTTGATTTAAACCAGGTTTGTTTGGTTTAAATAATTTGCTCTATATATTCATATCATATATGGACAGAAATAAGTTTGTTTCATTTTGATGTTATTATGCAACAACCGGGTTATGCTGAAAGGGGTCACATAAGCTTAATGCGGAATAAAAACCGCTTCTCGAGTTACATCCGAGAGAAATTGTCCTCCATTTGAACTCGGAACCCGGACTAATTAGCCACAAATGCGATACGTCTGCCGACTCACTTACGAAGGAATCCTCATAAAAATACGTTGAACTGATCTTTACATGCTTCTTGATATAATTGTCAAGAGTAATTTCAGAAGAGCAAAAAGATAAACAGCTGCACAAGTGAAACTATTATACAGAATTACATATGGACAATTTCAAAGTACTACGGAGTACAGAAGAACTAATTTAGTTCAAGTTAGTTAACAATGACTTTTATTGATCAAAATTAAAGAAATACAACAACTTAATTTGCATATCAGTAAGAAAAGTGAATAAAGATACGAATTATTTGAGTCCACTTTGGCTCAGACTCATTTATACATAAATAGATACCAGAAATACTTCTTATTTCACTAACTGCCTCTCGTGGGGTCTGTATGACCCCCCCACACACACACACACAAAGTACGGCATTTCGAAGTATTTTATCAATAGTAAACATTGGAACGAAACAATATTTAGTATTTTTCTTCGATTGCAATTACATAACAATAATAATAACTACAAAAAAATTACAAACATTTATAAGCTTAAAAAAAAAGTTGCTTTTGTAGTATAATCTTTTTGAGTAATGCATGGGGAATTTAGGTCTGAATATAACACGAATAATGGGAGTGAAACGTGATAACCCACAAATGTCTGTTCATCAAGATTTTACAAACACTTACACTTTTACGAACATTTTTCGTTTTTTTTTTTTTTGGTTTAAACCAGTTGGTTTTTTTTTAAAAAACCAGCTGGTTTAAACCAGCCAACCCTGGTATATATATATATATATATAGGATGTAAGAAAATTTAAAGCATCAAACCTACAGAGGTGATTTGTCACATCAGAGCAAAGAAATAGTTCATATGGACCTGTGGTCAAAAGTCCGTACTTCCGAAGCTATAGACTGTCGAAGACATAAGAAAATAAACTTTAAAAATCTATAGCTTCAGTGTGGGACCGAGCGCAGTCAAGGAAGACATCACTTAAGAACTAGTATGTGCCCTATTCAAATGCCCATGTTTCAGAATTCTGCGGTGCTTGCGTATCAATGGACAGTTTATGAGCACTTCAACTTTTCTGAGTATTCCTCAACTGGCTCTATAAAAATTAATGTGTAAGTGCCACAAGATTCTGAAATATGGATATTTGGATAAGGCACGTAGTAGCTCTTAAGTAATGTGTTGACTCGACTGGGATCGGTCTCACAGTAGTGGAACTCTGGACCTCTAAATTTCCTTTTCCCACGTTTTCGGCAGCCTGTAACTATAGACGTTTGACCACGGGTCCATATGAACTTTTTTTTTTTTTTTCGTGTGCAGAGTAAGAATTAAATGATAACTTAGCTGCTGATAGTCGAATTTCGGTTAAAACTACGCTAGAAGTCGTGTAGCCGAATAGTAATCGAGCAGTACTCAGTGAAACTACACTTTGCCTTTTCCTGGATTACTATAGTACGGAAGGTATAATCGTTGCTTTCCCGTGAAAACTTGTAGTGACGTTTATGGGGAGTTGCCAGCTTGGTTACTCGTGGCTCGCTGAGCGCAGTGAATGGTGGCTGGTGATTTGCTATCCTCTTACCACACCCCCAGTGACGACCAGGTCCAAGTGCGTGTTAACCAACTTACTTGGTTACATTAAGCAAAAGGAATAACAGCTGTACAGTTTTGCGGTAAAAATAGCCGTCTCGTCTTTGTAATTGCTCATTGCACTTAATTATTGCCGGTACTTGGGCTGTTATAGACAATTAGTTATTTGAACCCCTCTTCCTTGGTTGCAGGACTCAGTTATTCAGGATAAATTAACACGTCTCAATTGATCTTTCTTTTCGAGTATCGAAATTCTTATATAATATTAAATTAGCTGCAGTATGGGATATTTCGAAGTAAAGTTTTCTGGTCACAGTATGAAACATCCTCAGATATGCTAGTTGTCATTGTCGTGTACGCGATGCACTAACCAATTAAAGTAGCGTCTACTAATTACGGCTCTCGATTAATTTAATCGTGTGGTTGGCGTAATCATAAATATATTCATCTTTATTAACAATTAGTTGCTCTCGTATAAGCGAATTTTAAAGGGAAATGTAGACATAGTAACTCCCACAGGATTTTTTTACAGGGGGGAGTGGGCAAAAGGACCGACATACAAGCAAAGTCACGGATACAAATACCTAGAACCACATAATATTTAATGTAAAATACAATTATTACAACTCACTGCTAACTTTACTAACTGTTGTGTGTGAATAAAAAATTTAGCATATTTTAATACTAATTAGGAAAATCCATTGTTAAAGCAAGTGCTCCCTGCAGCGGGCGGCTATGGTTACAGAATACAGTTTTAGTGTTATTGATACTTCGTAAGTGAAATCCTCATTTAGTTGGGTGAGGAATCTAGAATACGATAGTGCTATGATAAAGAAAAGAGTAAGTTTTTATATTTTTTAGGTATGTTTTGTATTTGTAACCTGTTCTTCTTTCCGAAAGTATATTCTCCTTTAGAACAACTTAACTCTGTGCATCAGAAGTGCAGAAGTACAACTCTTATGTAAATCAGGCGCAAATATATATGTATTAAAAAATTGAAAGTAAAGATTACCATAAAAAAAAGCAATGATAGAACGACAGTGCAAAAATACGAACCAACCAGTGCTAGATAGCCACTGAAAAGCACGAATATTATTAACAGAGTGAGCACAAGGGCGTAGCAGGATGAGCTTAATGTGCTTCCGTATGGAGCGGGCATGTCAGCGACGGTGGATATGCACGTAACCGAAGGTAGTGTAAAAATTTTATATCCCATACAACTATGCCTTACATATAAATAACATAAATAATGGTTTGCGCCTTTCATTTCAACTCAGCAAAAAAAAAAAAAAAAAAAAAAAGTAGCATCACCATCTCAGATATTGTTGGAACTTTTTTATATAGCAACTAGACATGTTTTTTAAATGACCCGTATTTTTTGTTGTCGGAAAAGATTTTCCCGCCAAGTAATGGGCCATCAAAACGGGAAATACAATTTACGAATTTTAGAGGACGTGGAAAATGGTAAACTTCGTAGGCTCACCATTCAGCTATGGAGACAGATAGTTATAATTCTTGTTGTGGTATGTACACTCATGACAAAAAATATTGTCGCATGTCTATAAATATGTTGTTCTAGGAATATAATTTGATAACGAATTCGTCCGGTATTTCTTATAATGTAGTGTGTGTATAATCGGGAAGGACGATGTATGTGGCAAATTTCATGTCAAAAGAGCAGTAAATAAGAACAATAAAACGAAAATAAAACTTTCTTGTCAATTTAGCAACATTTTGTTTTACTCATTCTAATTTTCGTGTTTGTAATTCTTTTCTTCTGAAATTTACTACGAGTATACATTTCCCGATTATACATGTAGTATCAGTATCTATAGTACCCTGCAACATCATTATCAAATTATATTCTTACAAGAAGACAGTTATAGATATGCGACAATCATTTTGGACATGAGTGTACATACGGATATAAATAAAATATATTTTATTATAGTTTGGTTTGCGCATGCGTATCTTTTGGTACATAAATTAACAAATGAACGTAAGTTTATCTGAAAAATCGAAGGTTATGCTTTCTTTCGAGCACTTCCGGTTCGAATTTTAAAATTCTATTTTACGGTTGGTAAGACCTAGTAACCCGCTTGTCGAAAAAAAAAATGTATTGCTTGTGTGTGCAACCATTTTGTCGCAAAAAATTCGAGAAACCGTCAAGTTTTCAAAAATCACCTTTCTCGAAATCACCATAATTTAAAATCCTGAAATGTTGTCAAATTGTTCAACTTTACATGAATAATAAACACACCAAATAGCATTGTCGACCAAGGCTTCACGAATGAACTACAGCCTCTTGAAGTTAGCGAGGTTTCATTAACTTCAATATCACCGTTGGCAACACTGAAAACAATGAAAGTGCAACAATTTGATGATGTTTGTGGTTCACATTCATTAAATAAAGAATAAAAGTTTTTCCTGGCTCCTTTTTATTATTTTGATCAAAAAGACTCTCTGAAATAATAAGATGAGCCTCCCCCTACTCCGTTTTCTTAAACCGATGTATCCTGAGGTGAAAATTACGATTACGAAACAAATTTTAAACTTACTTAAAATGGTTTTCGGATACAAAGTTTCACTGATTTTTTCCACTCTGAAGTAATTATTTGCTTGCTTAGTGTTTTCTTCGCTAATAGCATGTCAGCATGGCAGATGCTCCAATAGGTGTTGGTGCACTCACAACTCGTAGCACGTTGTCGATAGTCACAAAACACTTATATTCTCTTCTCGAAACGTGTACCCTGTTGAAGGTCCATGTGGAAACAAAGAAAAAAAATGAAATGAAATCTTGGGCGTTTTACGTCCCACGTTTATGCCGGTTAGGCTAAAGGAGACAGTGATTATGAGAAATGAGTGAAATGGTGGAATGAAGAAAGTGGGAGGAAACGGGAGAACTTCGAAAAACCCACCAGCACGGTGTTTGTCCACCACAAAGTCCACACGGCGCGAGCTGGGATCGAACCAAGGACCCTAAGCACCGGAGGTGAACGCTCTACCACTGAGCTACCGCGCCTCCTGGAAACACAAAGAACACTGCAATTTCATGTAATTTATGATTTATTGATAATATTTCTGCTATCCATCACTGGTTATCATATATGCATGTAACAAAAGTTCATTTTTGCAGATTTCTTAAATCTACACTTTGAATTGCAGAAGCTCGATTTTGGGGAAAGCATGAAGTTAGTCCATGATGACCCGTTACTGCCATAAAAGCCAAAGATGACTTCGGTAAATACCAGTTACCGGTCGCACACTTTCCCACTTTTTTTTTTTTTTTTTTTTTTAATTGTCGAATTCGGTGTTTGGCAACAAGACGAGAGTAATACCCGGAGTTGGTACTTGCACTATACTCACGAATTTTTCTGCAGGTTTAATACTGTGAATCTGTTTTTCGTTTTCCCGGGTTGCCACATTCTTATCCCCCCCTCTCCCCAATACGTCGCAGAGGCCCTTACCACGGCCGGTTTCACTGAAAAGCCACTGCTTTATCGGACCTGTCTGCATCTTGGACATCTGAAAGCAATTTTTAAAGTGGAATGCAGCACCATCAGAAATCACTGAAACGGTTTATGAAATTGTAGACACTTATTCTCACGTGTTCGAACCTTTTTCTATAACGTATATTATCGCTTTTCTTCGAGTATTTTTAGAATCTTATTCATGGCTATGAGTACGAGCCGAATCGTGTGTTTTGTCATCGCTTATTACGGCAAAACTGTCAGTTGTTTCATAATAATATATCACTCCCGTAAAGAAGGACATTTGCTCGTTTCTCCAGTGATCATTCTGAACTTCCCTTTGCAGAATAACAGTCCAATTTAAGCGAAGTCCACATGCAGTAAAATAGAATTTGTATCTTGAAATTTTACACGATGCTTTGCGGTAACATTTTTTTACACTTTCATTGTTTTCATTGTTGCCAACTGTGACTTCAAAGTTAAAGAAAGTTCGCTAACTTAAAAAGGCTGTAGTTCATTCATGAAGCATTGGTCGAGAATGCTATTTGGTGTTTATTATTCATGTACAGTTGAACCATCTGACAAAATTTAAGAATTTTAAATTATGATGTTTTCGAGAAAATGACGATTTTTGAAAATTTGACAATTTCTCAAATTTTTTGCGATAAAACGGTTGCACACAGAAGCGATACTTTTTTTTTGTGTGTGTGTGGGGGGGGAAGCGGGTAACTAGGTCTTACCAACCTTGAAAACGGAATTTAAAATTCGAACCGGAAGTGCTCGGAAGAAAGCATAAACTTAGACTTTTCACATAAACTTACGTTCATTTGTTAAATTATGTACAAAAAGATACGCATATGCAAACCAAACTATAATAAAATATAGTTTATTCATATCCCTATGTGCATACCACAACAAGAATTATAACTCTACATGTCTCCATTGCTGAATTGTGAGGCTCCGAATTTGACCATTTTCCACGTTTTCTACAATTCATGAATTGTACTCCCCGTCCTTGATGGCCCATTACTTGGTGGGATTTTTTTTTCCGAAAAAAAATACGGGTCGCTTAAAACACGTCTAGTTTCTATTAAAAAAAAAGTTTGAACAATATCTGAGATGGTGATGGTACAATTTTATTTTTATTTATTTATTTATTTATTTTTGCCTCAATTGAAATGGAAGGCACCAGATATCTAATTTAAGTTAAAAACAATGTACGTTTCTCATTAATTTTTAGTTACTATAAAGATGTAACTTAAAATTTGTAAAATACTGTACATATATTAATTTTTTGCATTTTCTTTTTCTATAATAGATTATTAAAACACGTGGTACAAAACATAAGAAATGTTTATTAAGTACTGACCTGTTCCGAGAGATCAGAAAAGATGAATACGAGCTGGTTTTGGAATGAAAATGGTGTTCTTTATGCTATGTATTGGGTAGTTCAGGAAGTGAGTATTTATTGAATGTTTTATTATTATTATTATTCGATATGCCCATTAATCCATATAGTTGAGACTCTATTGTATTGATAGAAAGTTGAGACACTATAATATTAATAAATTTTCATAGAAATAGGCACTAACTATACATTTAAATAGAAAGAATGTGTCAAATAAAATTTACTGTAGGTAGCCAATGACACCCCAAAATAAACAAACTTCTGTTCTTTATAATATATCGAACGTAAAGAAACGACATTGGTTGATTTGGCGCTTTATTGATGCATTTCGAAAGAAAAAAGAGAAGCAGGACACGAGGCAATGCTTCGAGAAGACGATTCGCCCAAGAAAAGAAGAAAATTCCCGACGAGAGCTCACGTCGTGGTTCGGATTCCACGTTAATCAGTAGGTTCACGTTTTGTATGGCCTCGCTGTTCACGGGACGTTAAACTCAAATTCAACTGAACTGAAAGAAGAAAATAGATTCAAGCTGATGAAAGAATTCGCCGTACAGAATTTTGAAACTGTTGACATTGCAGAATAATGCTGGATTTGGCCATAATTCCGTCATGGAATGTTAATGTCATGGTAATTGTAACATAAGACAAAGTAAATTATTCAATAGGTATATTAGATTTCACTGTTGTTTTCTTTCCAATTATCTGTGTTGCAAGTACGTAGTAATAAGCAGTAATGCAGTGTTATGAATTGCTATGAAGTTATGAATATCCTTTACGTTAGGGATATTGTAAAGATAACTTCACAGAAGTTTACTTTGGGGTGCTGTAGGATGCCTACAGCAAATTTTATTTTAGCCCAATATAGATTCATGCTGAGAAAAATTTCTGCAGGTCATTGTCTCCGATTTTCCTGAAATTAGGATATATCATTCTAAAAACAAAATAATTAGACCCATCTTTTTTGCATTATACAAAAAAATATTAGAACTAAATTAAGCATTTGTTGCAACTGAGACTTTCAGTGACTGTTTACCATGGCATTTTAAAGAAAATGTGGATCAAATTTAACCTTTCCGAACTTCTTAATTTTAGGTTGTGCAGTTATTTTTTGAGTTTTAGTGATATTAATGCCTATTTTTAAGGCTTTTAGTACGTAATCATCCGGTTTCTATTTTTGAAGTACAATATAACCCATTTAAGTAGATTAACCTATTTAGATATACGGCTTTGCGTCCAAACGGTGGTATAGGTGGTATAGGAGCAGAGGGCTGGTGTTATTTATCACTAGCCTTTAAGATATATATATATATATATATATATATATATAAGTGAGCATAGTGAGAAGGACCATATATACTTCTACCTTATTAATTTATACAGCATGGCGCTAAATTCGGTGTACAAAAGCAGAGGGGTGATTCCTGAGAGTAAAAAAAAAAAAAAAGTTCCAATAAACATAGGGCGAAAACCCCATCGTTCATGTGTTATAGGCTGCTGAAATCATGAAAAAATGAACTTTAAAGGTTCATAGCTCCAAAACTTTGGGACCTACCTGGGTCCGGTCAAGACTTCACTTAGAACCTAATATGTTCCCTATCCAAAAATGAGTGTTTCAGAATCCTCACGTGCTTCCACAACAATGTTTATAGAGGGAGTTTGACTGCGGGCCTATGATATAAAGTATTCTCCAACAACCTCCATAAAAATTGTTGCGTGAGTACCTTAGGATTCTAAAACATGTATTTTTGGATAGAGCACATATTAGTTCCTAAGTGAAGTCTTGACCCGACTTTGGTAGGTCCCATAGTTTTGGAGCTATGGACCTTTAGAATTGATTTTTTCATGTTTTCGGCAGCCTATAACACGTGAACGATGGGCTTTTCGCCGTAAGTTTATTGGAACTTTTTTGTTTGTTTTACTCTCAGGAAACACTCCTCTGCTTTTGTACGACGAATTTAGCGCCATACTGTAGGTATCGTTTAAAAAAATGTAAATATTAAGCTAGGCTTAATCTGCACTTTTTTAAAAAAGTTTTTATCTCTATTACTTTATGGCAGGCATGCATATAGCGGAGTTGGGATTTGGGCGCCAGAGTCCAGCGGGCAAGCTCTGTGTCGGTTTTCTACATTATTTATTTGCAAATACTGAACAAAAATTCAGAATAAATTAAATCTTTTAAAAGTTTTTTTCTTTTTAACTCTTTTTAAAGCGAGCTTATCTTCTTTATCTTTTAAGTCGAAGCAGGAAATATAAACCACCGAACGATTTCTGTGTATGAACTCTGTCAAACTCGTAACCCAGCTGAGTTACTTTCCTTCCTTCGTTCAGTAATACTCATGCATCTACAATTTCCATTTTCATCCTAAGTTAAGTTTATTGTGTTCTGTAATATCATTATTTTAAGTTTGGATCATAGTTTCAATTCTATATCTACACTATAACTTTATTCAGCGTACCAAATTTGAGTGATATTTATTAAGATATTTAGTATATAACTTCCAAAAGTATAGGAAACAATGTTTTAGTATTTTGGATAGCCTGAGGTAAGATAAAAAAAAGAAAACAGCATAAAACGCTTCGTTTGACTTAACCTTGATTCTGAGATATCTTTTGTTTTTAAATTTTGCCACACATGCTACAAATAGTAATTTTACAATTGCTTTATTTTAGGAGTCCACTGTGTTTGGAGGCTATCAACCGAGATGATTTCAAGGTACGCCGCACACAGGTACTACATAGACGGTACCAAATTTGACCGTAAGTAAGGATGAATCCCAGAAAAAGGAAGAAAGTGTTGTGACTCACCTAGCATTTCAAAGTGTCTTCCTATGTGATGAACTATCATCAGCCTCCCATCATTAGCGCGCGGCTTGCTCAATTTGCAGATTCGACGAAAAACTTGTATATATAGAGAGTTTGGCATAGAGACATTTAGTATAGGAAGCCCAAAATTCATAGCGTCAACATAACACCAATTTAAAAATATAGACTGAAGATCAAATTAATTCTTATTGACTGTGATTTATTATTATTTTTTTTTATTGGCGTAGCTCGCTTCGTGTGATATGTATGGTACTCATTTAAGCTAATTTGCGTGCATATTATGCTGTTTTAATTTATGGCAGTTAAATCACACTTCAGATTCTAAAGTAATGTATAATATACCTACTTCGTATCGTTAAATATATTCTTAGATGAAGGTGACAGAGAACTTTTCGAGAAATAGTTTAACTTATTTTGTGTGTGTTGAGGGGAGGGGGGACGTAAGTAAACGCATGATTCTGCTGCTTGGTTTTCGGTGATTGGTACAGTCATCTTCTGAACTACAATACTAGGGTGTGGGAAAGAGTTTGTAAGATGCAACTCTGTTCAAACTTTTCTTACAAAGTGTTTTATTTTATTTTATTTTATTTTAAATGTTAAATAAAACTTGTTAAAATTGATACACTGATGAGGTGTGTATACATTTCAAACTATTATAATGTACGGTATGCAATTAGTAGACTTAAATTAATATAGACTTTTTGTTTATGTATTCACAGTAAATATATTGTGTACTACAAATGTATACTTAATGTAAAATTTAATAGATTATTACTGTAATTATTCTCAATAAATCTAGAGGATTTTATTTTATGTATTGTCTTTTGAAGGTTCATTCCTTTATTTGGCTTTCGGTTTGTTATGTAATCATAAGTAATGTAGGATGGTGGAATTTAGATCATTTTAAGGACAATTTCTCTATTATATACGATAACTCAAAGAAATAATCGATTGTATATCGCATTAAATATTTACATGATATAAAATAAGTTATTTTCCCCATTTATCATGTATAAATCTTACCACCAGTGGGGTTCTGTAGTATAGACACTGGTTGCCCAAGTACTTTACAAGTTGCGGTATAGTCAATGCGGTCTGGTTGCTTGAGCACTGACTTCAGGAGTGGTAGAATGAATGACTATTCGGAAACAGTGAGTAGCCTAGTGGTTAATGCATTGATACGGTAAGTTGAAGTTACAGGTTCAAATGTTAGTCCAGTCTTGCATTTTCTTTCCTTTTGTAATTATGTACTTTAGCTTAGTAGACCTGATTCCTTTATACTCGAGTTATTCCATGATGACTCAACACAAGGACGACATGAACCACTCACATGTTGATAACTGGGATGTCTTCCTTGTGCTGTCATTTATTCTACGCACTACAATAGCTGTTTTAGTGTTGTGTAAAACATACAACGAAGAGCACAATTAAGACACCTCGACTGTGGACATCTGAGTGGTCCACGTCGTCCTTGTGTTAAGAGTCATGGTGCAATAAAATGGTTTCATGATGATATGATCACGTTTTATAGTGATTCTTTATAAGAAAAACTCATTATATACACGTGCTTGTAAGTTTCGTATATTTTTAATACTTCTGTAAGAAACTGTACTATAGCATTTTTTTTTTTTAGTTCCATTAAGAATACTTTTCACAAAATGTATGTGATTTGTTCCGATTGTTATTGTTCCTCCATATTTTTAAATGAATATTGACATAGATATAGAATGTGTGTCCGAGATAATTTAGTTTTCTCCACTTGTACTGCACAGTGCCCCCTGTGGTGTCGCCTTGTAATATTAAGGGATCCCGGGTACATGACAAAATATTTAGAAAATATTTTCTGTACATGATAGAAAATATTCAGAGAATATAAGGTAGACAAATCAAAAACATTTTCAAATTACTTTTCTTGGTGTTTTGTAGCAGTAGCAAATGTTAAGAAAATATTAAACTAGTTTCAGACGAATTTGTGCTAACAAAGAAAATAATTACGATTTATTTTTCAAATAGCAATTGATATATTTTTGATTTGTTATTGTATGTAGTTTCAGAACGTACTTAAAATATTTTTAACATATTCTGGTTTTCGCAGAGAAATATTTTAAATTCTTTCTGAATATTTTTCCGTCATTACCACCATAACACCTACAGTTTGAAATACATTTCTTTCTTTAACCTATAAGTTAGAATACTAGAATTTATTTCCACAAATTTATGTGATGATGGAAGTTTCCGTGTTCTAAACCGGTTCCAACATACACAGACTTCTACCATCCCATCAATTTGTAAAAATGAAATCCAGATATTTTAACTTACAAGAGTTGGAAAACTGTTCAGTATGCATTTCCTTCAGTATTGAAGAAAGAAATGTATTTCAAACTGTAGGTGTTATCGTGGTAATGACGAAAAAATATTCAGAAAGAATTTAAAATATTCTATGCGAAAACCAGAATTCGTTAGAAAGTATTTTAAGTACGTTCTGAAACTACATGCAAAAACAAATCAAAAACTTATCAATTGCTATTTGAAAAATGAATCGTAAATATTTTCTTTCTTAGCACAAATTCATATCTGAAACTAGTTTAATATTTTCTAAACATTTTCTACTGTTACAAAACACCAAGGAAAATAATTTGAAAATGTTTTTGATATGTCTACCTTATATTCTCTGAATATTTTCTGTCTTGTACAGAAAATATTCTCTAAATATTTTGTCATGTACAGAAAATATTCTCTAAATATTTTCTGTCATGCACAGAAAATGTTCATTAAATATTTTCTGTGATGTACGGAAAATATTCACTAAATATTTTTTGTCATGTATAGAAAATATTTTTTGGTATGAGTGGAAAATATTTTAAAATTGTTATTTTACAGAACATTAATTTTTGTTAAAAATGGATTAGAAATCTTCAGAAAACATTTCAACTAAGTACCCAATACATTGTAAAAATATTTAGAAAAAATTTCTTTATTTTAGACAAATGATTTTCAGTGTTATTGGCAAATGATTTTAAAATATTCCATGCGAAACATTTTAAAAACCATTCCGTTAACATTGTATAAAACGTTTCAAATACATTTTCAGTAATGTGTGGAAATGATTCAGAAAACATTTTTTGGAAAACTTTTCTAACGGCGTATAAAATATTTCTACAACGTTTTTGAGTATATTGCGAAAATATTTTCAGTATCATTTGGAAAATGTTTTCAACAACATATGGAATATATTTCCTTAAGGGAAGTAGGATACATTTTCTGAAGGAAAATAATGGTACGTTTTAAAAACGTTTTGAAAATATTTCATTGCTGTGTGGGTATTCACTTGGCTATATACACTGATATATGTAGAATTTCATTGGGATCACTAGTACATATTCACTAATTTTTCACAGTGGTTGTCATTTGGCTTTGGCGGACCTCTCCCCATGGAGGGGGACATAGTTCCTGGAATAATTCGATGTTATTCCTTCCATTGGATCCACTAAAAAGGTCGACAGCTTTGGGTTACATGCTGTTGAGATGTAGATTCGGGTTGATTTCCTCACCACCAGGGGTACGCTCCTTCGGTAGGTGTCTGACGTGATTCCTTTCTGGTTTTCTTTCTACAGGATATTTATCGTCCAGATTCCTTTTGTAGAAAACAAACTCAAGATAATTGATCCGAAAGGTCTTCTCCTAAGGGAAGATTGAATTCATTTTCTTTCTTTTCCATGGCCTCTAAGTAGGATGTTAAGGGGTCATTTTATTCTTTTCACAGGTGTGAGATTTTCATGTAGTACAAGAGGTTTTGCCTCATAGCGGATTTACGGATTGGTTACTTGGCGGAAGATTAGACCTTTATGAAGTTTAGGGAATCTAATACTGCGTACAGTAAACGTGATTGTTTATTAATATTTAGGGTTTGGGCATGATACTGGTTGCCTTTACGGGTATATATTGTTTGAAGGAATGTGATTACGTCCCTTCAGGTACACTGAATGAAAATCTCTTCCTGTAACATCAGCATTGGCTCCATTTTGATTAGCAAGCTTTTTGTTGGACCATGTCTTCCATTCGCCTTCTGCCGGTGTTATCGCTGGACTGGGTCTCTTAGAAGAACTCTGGTGTTGGATTGGCTTACCTCTAAGCCTTGGCTGGTGAGTGGCTACGCAGTAGTGCTCAGTGGTCCTAAAACATAGTGAATATTTGTAATTTTGTATTTAAAAAAAACATTCGGGCTTACATGGGAGAGATCATATTGATAATTTCTTGCGCTATATAAAAAATACTTTGAGGGATTCTATTAATCCAAGTTTCATATCATTTCGCATGTGTCGATAGGTTTCCCCTCTATAATTACATGTGTGCTGACCACACATCAAAGGATTGTTTTTATGCAGAATATGTGGGAATAGGTAGAAGAATTTCGTTTATGCTGTTTTACTCTCAATGTCTGATTTAATGCAACAACCTGTGGGATTCTAATATTTGTCGAATATTTTTAGAAAGAATATGTGGGAGGAGACCTCGGGATAGACATATAAATTGCTTGTGTTTAACAGATCCTAGTTCTCGTACATTCTTATAGGAAGTTCAATTTTCTGGATCTTATTTTGTAATGGATGGGAATACAGAGAACTTTCTAAACACTACAGTTTTATGTTAAAATAATTTTTAGGTTACAGAGCTTCTTGCTTTTAACCTATAACCAAACATTCTTATAAACTAGAATATCCGAATTCTTATAAACTAGTCAGATTTTTTCTTTTCTATTTTTCTAAATTTCTACCAATAACTCTACAATCTGTCGTCTGTTGTATCACTATAAAACGTTGTCAACATTAGGCAGTACAATTTTTATAACTAGCGATATTTACTCTTTTTATCAGATAAGCTCATATTTTTAACCAGAACCTTGTGTTCTTATAAACGAAGCTCTATCGTAATAATAAATACACTTTGCTAGCGAATGTACTGACACAGGTGTAATTGACGGCTAAAACTAATTTATTTAACCTTTGGAATTGATATCAATTTTCCAAATTTTTAAATTTAGACTTTCTTTTATTTGATTTTTTTATGTTGATCTCAGACATCATGAGTGTTTGATAACTACTTAACTCACTATATTCCTACATTGCCTTAATTCATGCCTAAGTAGAAGAAATCAAGGTATTTAAGTATGTTCTGTATCAGGCTAAAGTAAAAACGGAAACGTAAGAATTAATCAAAATGGTTTTTACTATACGTCTTCCATCCAACGTATTCCGTATGCCAATTCCTTGGTTGGTCCAACATCTATGGTTTGCATTCCTGGTCCATGGGGGTGCCAAGCGGCTGGCTTGATTCTGAAAGAGACACTTAACCTAACACAAATTTAATTTAAGCAAATTAATTAACAGTTGAAGTAATGCGTAAGGTCAGAAGTGTTGATTTACCTCGACAGCTGATATTTAAGCAAGCCGAATCATGAAGCAGGCGAATTGCAGTGTCGACGATAGGTCATAAAAAGGACGAGGGAAAAACGGGGGTCCATAAATTTTACCATATTTGGAATGGCGAATTTCTGCTAGAAATTTTATATATCGTTTATTTACTAACTTATCGTTCTTAGTATTAAACAAGTAACTGAGGTCAGTTACAAGATGTTCGAATATTTATTACTTCTCAACATTACCTAATGGCAATGACGTGGAATTATTATAAAATCTGCCTTGGCAGTATGCCTGCCTGAACCTCCCGGAAATAAACATTCGAACAGAAATAAGGAGGTGGTGATCGACCTTACAGCGCGAATTGCACACAATAGCTAAAATTACCAAAGAAAGGGAATTTTTCTGAAATACATATATTTCTCAGGTGATCAGTTACCTATATCAGAGCTATAAGTCCCTTTAGAATAGGCATTAATGATCTAACAAAAATTGACAAGAAAGCTGTGGTATACACTAAGGAATGTGTACTAGTTATAAAGGCTATATATATGAGGGGTTAAAAAATCCGTTTATATCAAGAAAAAATTATGAATATTGAGTCAAATGTGTGAATCCAAGATAGCAGTATAAGCTCCAACGATCCCATTTGCCAGACGCCTGTCTGCAGTGTTACACCTGATGAGAAATATAACAAATGTAAAGAACGTTACTAATATGTTGGTATTACAATTAAGGCACGAGAAATTATCGAAAATACAAATAATGATCTTATCTCGTGCGATTCCGAACCCTCAGAGTCGGTCTCAGGATCAGGAGTGCAAGACACGGAACTACTAGAAGAAAGTACTTTGTCAACGTGTAGATATGGCGGAGAGTAGCATTAGCACAAGTGGTGTGTTTAACATGTGTGCCAGTAATTGTTCTAGTTACATCCACAAAAAGGTATTGCACACCATACTTGATAAATTGGGGCTGCAAAATTAATAATGAGTCGCAAAAAGTGTTAGGAAAAACCAGTGCATTTGACACTCAAGCAACGCTCGTGAACCATTTAGTTGCTGCTTACCACCTGGGGGAGGCTAGTCGTTTGCTAGAAAGTCGGCGAAAGGATAAAATACCTGTGTTTGATAGTGTGTATTAGAGATTTCAATTATTAACACCATAGTTTACATTATAAACTCTCTGTAATTATTATTTCGATATGACTACTTTATTGCAAGTTCCTATAAAGACAGAGCTGTAGAGGCCCCAAAAATTACAGAGTAAACAGCCATATGTATCATGGATATTCCATTATTTGGAGGGGGAAATACACCAGCTCAGACGTGTATTTCCTCTCCTTTCACGTTCCATACTAAAAATATAGAACCAATTTAATATTATTATATTACTCCTACTGTGAAATGAGGGATGCATTCCGATATAATTTTCCTGGGTGGAATAATGTTAAAAAATGTTTTAAAAGTGTGAGCTCACTGATTATTTCATATTATGCAATGAGATATTATGAGGTTTTAGATTGAATGCAAAGTTAAGTGTGAGGACCAATTTCGTTGATTATAATGTTAAAATATTCATGAAGAGTAATATGGGTATAGTACTAACGAAAAACTCATTCATGGGCGCCCAATTCATTTGAAAGTATTTACTCTATAAGTGTTTAACATTAGAATCGATAAACCTGTTTTTAGTACTTTTATTAATAATAATAATAATAATAATAATACGGAATCTATCTGGTAGCTGTAATCCCTATGAGGTTGGCCACCCTGCAGGAATCATATGACTTGAAGGGAAGTTTTTTTTTTGCCTAAGTAGGTATGGGTAGCAATTCCCCAAGTAAGAGTATAATGTAAAATTGAACCTTACCAAGGGGTCTTTCTTGTGCACCCAACTGCACACTAACTATTTTATAAATCGATTTTATATGCTAATACCCTAATTTTGAGCACCAATCGAGCGTATATATTGTAAATGTTATATTCCAAAATTATCTTCAAGCGTCCTATAACGGACTCATAATATTGCTTCCTTTCGTACTCTCAACTATTCACTACAATTTGAGAGTTATCAATTTACAAACACAGGAGAATTTTCTGGTTTAAGAACACTATAAGTAGTTTAGATTGAAATTTTGTTTAGATTATGTAAAACAGTCATTAACTATTTCAGTGACGTTTTCACGCGGCTTATCTCCTACGAAGTGCACTCAATCAATTTCCGGCGATAGTGCTTCTCACCGCAGCTACGTTACTAAGTTTATGTGGAACAAAAACATCCACTGATAATTTGCCATTCATTTTTGTACGGTTTGTTACATCATAGTGACTCTGCTGAAGTAAAATTAAGTTCTCTTGTTATCGAGCAACCGCAGGAAAGGAAATGAATGCTTCCTAGTTCATTCATTGCCCATTGTATAGTTTTAATTTCTGTTTCTCGCCCCGCATACGTAAGTTTAAAAAAAATTAAACTGCACTCTTGTTTGACTTTCTTCAAAACTCAACTAAAGTGAGAAAATCGTGTACATTACACAAGCCTGCTCTCGCGCCTGTATATAAAATATTGTTGTTTATTGAGACAAAAAATAAGAACTGAATTAGATATATTTTTGACAAGTGGCTTGTTTCATGTTATTTTCATTATTATTATGATTATTACCATCACCATTGATATCATTGAAAAATAAGACAGTTGGTATTTACATTTCAAGATATTTACAAGTTTTATACCAGACTTATCCTACCAGGATTATGCGAGGATTTTATATCTGTAATTGCTTGAAGAACCCGTGGGTCCATCTGTCTTTTCGTACACTCCAATTGTGTTTTTTGGTCAGGAAAATGTTAGGATATTACGGTCCCACCAAAGATTTTACTTGAGGATGGTCTTGCGACGCAGTCATATTCGATTGATTTAACATAGAATAGAACAGAATAAAATAGAATATAGAATAGAATATTTATTGTCATTAAAAATCGTTTGTTGCAATAGACATTGTCAGCATATACATAAATATATACAAAAAAGTTACAATTTACACTTGTCTTCAAATTCGTTGATACTATAAATAGAATTACTTACAAGAAAAGATTTACAATGTTTTTTGAAATCATTATCACACACCATTCGTATATGCACTGGCAATGTATTATATAGTTTCATTCCTGTATATTTATAACTTCTTTGTGTTATACTTAGCCTAATATAAGGCGTGTTTAAGTCATCTTTATGTCTAGTATTATATGCATGGATATTGTTACGATAACCTAAACTTCTCTCATTTTCTTTAGCGTACAAAAGACAACTATAAATATATAGAGAAGGAACTGTCATAATTTGTAAATCTGTAAAATATTGTCTACACGATAGACTATCAGTTAAACCTTTTATTGCTGTTATGGCTTTTTTCTGCCATTTAAAGACAGTCTGGGCGCCTGGTGAATTTCCCCTCAATATTATGCCATACTGTAAACGAGAATGAAAAAAGGCCTAGTACGCTGCAAGAAGCATTGTTTCTGTTGTTTTCAGTTTACGTAATAAAAATAACACTCTAGATAATTTTCTGCATACATTTTCAGTATGTTCACTCCAGTTTAATTTCGTATCTAGATGGATTCCCAGTAGTTTTACGGAATGGTGCATATCTACCTTAGTCATATGATTACTAAGAGAAAAATATATAGTCTCTGTGTTAGATTCATTTATATAAAGTTTATTATGCTTTAACCATATAGATGATATTTCAAGCATTTCATTGCTTTTAGTTTTAACACTTAGTAAATTCTTACCCGTATTTAGAAGAGTTGTGTCTTCAGCATATAATACAGGTTTACAAAATAGAAAACTCGGAAAATCATTTATATAGATAAGAAAAAGTAAAGGTCCTAACACACTACCCTGAGGTACCCCTGCTGTTACATCCAAAAATGTTGATCTTTCGTTAATAATTGATTGACGTCTATTACTAATATAGGACTCAATCAATGACAACTCAGTTCCCCGAATACCATAATAATATATAATTTCACCCAATATATGATGTGACACCGTATCGAATGCTTTACTTAGATCTATCACTGTTGCACACGTTTTTAAATTATTTTCGAAGGTATCTAATATGTGCGATACTACGTTTTCTACGGCCTTTATCGTGGAAAGGCCAGATCTGTATCCAAATTGCGAACTCTGGAATGTTTTATTCTGTTCAAAGTACATTGATAATTAATTTTGATGCATTGTTCAAAAACATTTAAAATAATTGGGACTAATGATATAGGACGGTAGTTATTAGGATTACTTTTGTCATTTCTCTTGTGTATAGGTACTGTAACTGTCATTTTAAGGCAGTCAGGAAAGATTCCATCTAAAAGTATCCAATTGAATAAGTAAACCAAAAGATCAATTATAACATCAATTATTTTTCGAAACAAATTATTAGAAAACCCATAAAGATCTTCACTGTTTGAAGATTTTAATTTGTTAACGGTTTGTAAAACAGTCATGGTATTTATTCTTGTCCACTGAAAATTCGAGTTGACGTTATTTAGGTTTTGCTGTGCTAATAACCTACTAAAATTATAGATTTGATTTTCAGAAGAAAAGTCTTCACTTTTGACTTATCTCTTAATTTCCTTATGTTATTTACAAAATGTTCATTGAATTCATTGGCGGTTATTGGTATCGGGTCTTTAATATTGCATTTTGCGATTTCCTTATTGATTATAGACCAAGCCGCTGCACACTTGTTTTTTGAATTATTTATCCAATTTTCGTTTGCAGTAAGTTTTGCTGCTTTAATCTCTTTCCTGTGTATCTTTTTAGCAATTTTAAATCTCTCTTTATCTCTAGAAAACCCTGTTATATTAGCAATATTATACAATGTGATTAGTCTATCCCGCTGAGATCTAAGATGAGGCCTATACCAATTAGGTACTGTTTGTGAATGTTTACTTCCGTAGGTGGTATACATCTTAATCTTTTCTGGACAACATTCATTTAAATATATAATCAAAGTGTTGATAAACTTGTGGAAAGCTTCGAAAACATTGGCACATTCAGAAAATAAAATAAAAATAAGATTCCCTAATGTATATCTCAGATTTTGTATGTTAAGTTCACCTAACAATCGTTTAGTTACTGTATAGGTAGGGTTCATATGTGACATCACAGGAAACAATAGCCATGCACCTTCATGGTCAGACAACAAAGGTTGTACAGTACCATATAACAGGCTAGTTTTGTTTTCATTAGTAAAAACATTATCTAAATATGCAAAGTTTATTGTGAGCTGATCACACTAGTTAACAAATTTAAACTTTTTGTTTTTCACATGAGAAAAATCACCTGATCTTAAAGGAACTTTTTGCGCTCAATTCGAATATGCACTCGGTTTCTCTCCATCACGTACAGTTTTCCCGTAACAGAGGGATTTTCGGGAAATTCCCTCAAAAATTTCCCTTTTTAAGATATTTTATTCCCCTAGCTCCGGTCCCCTTACATATAGTAACATAGAAATTATACCTAAGTATACCTTGATTTATATTTAATAAACCCTAAAAGTTTCGTAAAAATCGCTTTGTTCTTTCTAGAGAAATAAATATATTTGTATGTATACTATGTGCACTGTTTAGTGCACCTGATAGTAATGCTTTCAGATCTCCTGATTTGGGGTAAAAACGATTTGCTTTATTACTACAAACACAGACATAAAAATGAATATTTGCAACAACACACTTGTATTGCTGTAGTCAACAACATATCAGTGTACAGGAAAAGGCATGTTCAATTTTCAAGCTATTTCTCAATGCAAGATAATGTGTGCGTATGTACGGATATAAATGGGTTGATGGCGGAGCTAGGAATTCCTTACGTTCCAGAAGAACGGAGGTTATGTATCGACGCGTCAAAGGTCAGCCTTAAAGCTGTCCTTTTACATAATGAAAATAAAAAAAACCTTCTATACCACTTACGCACTCAGTGAAGATTAAGGAATCCTATGACATAATGTCAACTTTGCTAAATCTTATAAATTACAAGGACCATTGTTGGCAAATATGTTGTGATCTCAAGGTAGTTGGTATTTTATTAGGACTGCAGTGCGGCTACACGAAGTACCAATGTTTTTTATGTTTATGGGATAGCCGAGCCGATGACAAACATTAGGAAGTGAAGGAATGGGAACCTAGAGTGAATTACGTACCTGGAGAATGCAACGTCAAATACGCTCCTTTGGTAGATCCTAATAAGATATTAATACCGAAACTTCATATCAAGTTAGGACTTATGACAAACTTTGTCAAAGCCATGGACACATCTGGTGAAGGCTTCAAGTATTTGCGAGATAAGTTTCCTAACTTGAGTGATGCTAAGATTTCAGCGGGAGTGTTTATTGGTCCCCAAATTAGGATATTAATACTTGATGATAGCTTTGACAGCAAGTTAAACAGTGCTGAGCTAGCTGCCTGGACAGCATTTAAGTGTGTTGTGCGCAACTATCTGGGCAATAACAAAGCTGAGAGTTACGCAGAAATCGTACAGGACATGATACAGAAATACAAAGAGTTGGGTTGTAGGATGTCTTTAAAAATCCACTTTTTGCACTCCCACCTCACCTTCTTTCCTGCTAACGTAGGTGCTCTCAGCGACGAACAGGGGGAAAGATTCCACCAAGATATAATGGCAATGGAGAAAAGGTACCAGGGACGATGGGATCCTTCAATGATGGGGGACTATTGTTGGTGTCTTGTTAGATAATGCAACATTTCTTACAAAAGAAGGAAGTAGTGTACGTTTTTGTAACCCAATGGAAGTTTCATATATTGTGATAGTTTTGATTGTTTTTTCATGACCTTTTGGTACTTTTGTATTATTGTTTATTGTAAATTGTCACACTTGTAAATTATATTGCATTATATTTTATATATGTGTTTGTGGTAATAAAGCAAGACGTTTTACCTCTACTTAAGAAATCTGAAAGAATTACTATAAGGTGCAATAAACAGTACACACAGTATACATACAAACATATTTATTTCTCTAGAAAGAATAAAGCGATTATTACGAAACTTGGAGGGTTTGTTAAATATGAATCAAAGTATACTTAGGTATAATTTCTATGTTAGTATATGCAAGGGGACAAGATCTTGGGGTGAAACTAAACGAAAAGGGAAATTTTTGAGGGATTTTCCCGAAAATCCCTCTGTTACGGGAAAATCGTACGTGATGGAGAAAAACCGAATGCATATTCGAATTCAGCGCAAAACGTTCCTTTAAGAACAGGTATTTCCTTTTATGTAACAAAACCTTTGTTAACTAGTGTCATTAATATAATAAAAGTTATGGGACCTAAGAACATCACATAGCTTTAATGGGTGTACTAATAAGGACGTTAACATTTATATCGCCAATATAGAATGCTGTATGATTTTTGTATTTATATGGATAGCTGTTTAATTTCTCCCAACCACTAAGAAAAATATGCATATCTGAATTCGGTGTCCGATACAACTATTACTCTGTTATGTTTAAGTAACACACCAGCTACCTCAAAATGCTGTTCTATGCAAAAACTAGTTAAGTCAAAAACAGAGTACTCAATACCTTTACCAGTTTTTACATAAATGTCTACGCCACCGTGTAATGTTTTATCCCTACAGAAAATAGTAGCTAACGTGTAACATGTTGGCGTATACATGTAAATTTCACCACTTGTTAGCCAATGTTCGTTGACACATAAAATATCACAAGGAATAATGCCTAAAAATAACTCAAGTTCGGATAGTTTGTTCCTTATTGATTGCAAATTTAAATGAAATAGTAACAAATTTTGCGTGTACATCTCCCGACTTAATTTATTTTCGAGAGAATTTCGACCTTTTGGAAGCGGTTGCACAAATTCTTTAATTTTACATTACTATTTTGAATTGCTTTGTTCACGCACGATTATTCAGTAAGATCATACCTGTGTGGAATGTTGCTTACAATTACCTTACAATGGTTTAGTTCAGAAAGCTTACACTTAATTCTCTTCACGACTTCACTTCTCTCATTACAAGCCACTTCGTTAGCTCCACTTAATATCACAATATAGTTACCCTCTTTGTTCACTGTTTGACTATTAACACTGGATAACATATCCACGTTTTTAGCTCCAGGCTTAACAAATCCTTCTACTATTATATCGTGTTTCAAATCTTGGTTCACTTGTTTAGCCAATCCCCTACCCTGACTGTCAGCATATATGACCGTCTTAGGAGTTATCCTTGCACTACCTTTCGCATTTATGTAATTCCCTTTCTTCTTGTTCATTGTTCTCAAACTATCTACAATTTACCTACTAATATACACAGATTTTTGATTGTCAGAGCTTCACTTTCAAAATTTGCTAAAAAACTGAATTTATTCGCACCATCTACTGGGCTAGCTAATACTGGCTCAGGTTGATTATATGTTGGCCTATGTCTATTATAACATACTCTTGTCCATTCATAGTGTGAAGTTTTGTTTGCATCAATATTTGATCCTAATACCTTCACTCTTTTTTATTAAATCTTTGTTTTCTGATTTCAATAACCTCATATCTTCCTGTAGAATGTTTATGATTTCTAGCAAGTTACCGGAATAATCATCAGACGAATTCATGTTCATTGGGCCGCCATGTTTACATGTTGGGCAGAACCACTCTAAATCTTCATCAATCCTATGTTCATTTTCTATTTTACCACACTTAAAATGCAGCCATCTGTCACAGGAGTCACACAAAATTCCATTTTTCACAATTCTTGTGCACTTTGCACAATATTAATCGTATTTCAACTTAACTTTTACAGGAGCACAAGTACTCACAACATTGCTACTGGACGCCATCTTAACTAATGTTAAAATAACCTAGAAATTCTTCATCTCTGACTTGACCAAGAGTCTCGGGGTCGTTTTCTAATTCCATTTCCAAATCTTGAGATCAGTATTCGGACTCGTAACGAGGAGGAGGGATCTCAGCGCCTGACATATTAGCAGGCTCATGTTGCGCATTTGTCCCACATGACTGGGCAATTAATACATTATTTATAATCGAGTAATTTAAAGGTTGGCAACCCTTCTGGGACAGGAGCTAAGTACCAACACCTGAGTTCGATTCTTGTTGTTCTATAACAGAACGGTGCTCACTTTTGTGTGATTATTTTCTTCCGGCCCTTTTTCGCTAGGTGTCGGGACTAGTGTGCCTAAGAGCAAACCACCAGGCAAAAATTTGCCAGTAATTGGAGATCCTAGTCCCATGATGGGAATTTGGATTTTGCCTGCAGATGTACTTACTCTTAATTGAGGGAAAGAGCACTGATACCAACTCCTCAATCCAGAAGTCGGATGAAACTCCCAAGAGTATATATCTGCTCGCGGTATATATATTCTACTAAGATACTCTTCTTTAGAAGGTAGGATGATTCCGTAAGGTATAGCAATATCGTATTGCGCAAGACCATCGGACTATTGCCTTAAGGTTACTGTTACCACGATTGTATTTTCAGTCTGATGGAAGTTAGCGTGTTCGTAATTATTGGGGTCACCAGTAGTAGCTTTAATTCTCTTAGCCTAACAGTGATATGCAATTTCCTCTCTAATCACCTGTTTCTCAACTCGGGGTTTACTGACGATACTCCAAAGGGATGGCGTTTTAGCGTCCTTATCGGGAATCTTACTAAGCTCCAACTGAGGAGATTCTCCCTGTAAATCTACAACAAAAATCTCCGAATATGGAGTAGTTACAGTAATGGAGGGTATGTGGGTGGCGGAACATGTTCTACTTTCGTCGCTTATAGAAGGACTAGCAGAGTTATTCCTCTTGTTCTCCGGGGGTTTTCAGCGAGAATTATTATCCTCGGATTTACTAAAATATTGTCTCCGTTTCTGATTTCCGTACTTGAAAATCTGCTCGATGTTTCGATTTATTGCTTCTTCTGTTCAAATGTGTTTATCTCCGTCACTTTCCTTTCCGTTTTCATTCTCTTTTTCTTCTGTCATATGTTCTCCTTCTTCTTCTTCCTCAGGGACGCTAGTTAGCGTTGGTGATCGGAAAGAGGATTATCTCCTTGCATCTAAGGTGGTGCTCTCTTTGACCCTCCGGGGGTTGATGCGACAGCGGTCTTCCATTCTATTCTAACAGGTGTAGTTCATAATCCCTCGGCTAACAGGTGTAGTTCATAATCCAGCGCTTCCCCAGGCATAGCTTCATCGGCGCTCTTATCTTCTTTATCGGCCCACGAATGGGACTGCGATAACGCTTCTGGTATACTAATTAAATTATTTACCCCTTCCAGCTGTACAATTTTATACTCTAACGGAAGTCGAGGGTTAAACATGGAAGGTACGATCTGTGTTGTTTAAGACGGTGTCACTTTCAAATCAGGATCTGTCTGAATTATGGTTATTTTTGGGAATCTATAATCTGTCTGAATACTAATATTTTCTCTATTTGTAACCGGATCTGTTTGAATTCCAACATCAAAGTTATCTAATATGGCGTCCGATAGTAATATAACATCGGAGATGTTTGCTTGGTCGGTCTGAAAAATAATGCCGAGTTTTTCACAACCGTCCTTACTTCTATTCACGGCAGTTTGTACCTTTTTGTTCACCATACTCTGCATTAAAGGTTTTTCCAGCTTGAGCACTAAGGGAGAGAGGTATGTCTTCATCGATTCCTTTAAAGACATAATTTTGGCTTCATCTATTCTTACGTCTGTCAGGGGGCTGCAGTTTCGTTTGGTTTACTCGCTTATTCTCCTTTGAAGGACTGAAGTTTGAACTCCGACTGCTCTACCGCAGGCGGTGTGACAGCTTCAGATACTGAACTTTACGGGAAGACATATTACGATTGGGCTAACAGCCCTAGTCGTTACGTCATCTTCCCTCGAACATTGGGCTGCTAAATCCTTTGCTTTTGACTCTAGCGGAAACCCTGGTTAGAACGCTAATGATCCCATCATCAATTCGCTATGGGTGTGAGACTCTACATCTACAGTAGAGACTGGAGCTGAGTCCACTTCCACTGTTTTCTCTTTTAGGGCCTTTTCTAATTCTTCTTGTAAATTTAGTGAATTTCGGTATAATCTAATATTCTCCGAAGGAGGAGTTTCTTCTAACCCCACGATGTTCAACCTTGTTCTAGGTAAGGTACTCGGCCTCTCGAGCCGCCTGAGTCCTTCCAGTTCTGGGTTCAACTCTAAATACTAGGAACTGGATGCCGCCAACCGGGTATCCTCGCAACCGGTCCGTGGTACTTCTTGCAATGCGTAACTAGGGTTCGAATCCGGCGTAGGTGGGTCTGAGTACTGTGTTTGGTTCCAGGTATCCAATACCTCTCTCGATTAAGTCTCCACCCAGCGACTAAATTCTGGTCGTCGTTCTCCTAACGCCTTGCTCTTATCACAATGAATGCAGTATACATTTCAAAACCGCTCTTGTCCAATGCGATGGTTTTCATCGGGAAAGAGTGAGAAAGGGCATTGTCGAAATCCCAGCTCGCGGAGAGATTTTTTGATATTTTTTGAAAAACACTCATAGTGTATTATCGGTATGCTGCGTGGGCGGTAGCTGTTTTTTTTTTCGTGACATTGCTACCATATTCTTATCCGCTACCTGTTATATAACCTACGTAAAACAATGCATTATATAGAGATATTATCTTTTACCACTACCATTCTTTCTACATTTCCGATAGACCCATCTTTCTTTTTGTTGAACAAAGTAAAAGAAACTGTCGTTTACAGGAATTATATTTTATTTGAAAGGTTGCAGAGAAAAATTACGATATCGGATCTTCGTTACCACGCGGGCTTGTTGAAATTTAACCCTATACAATTTTCAGGTGACTGGGTGTAATCCTGTATTCAAAAGTGACAAGGAATGGGCTGGACAGTGTCCGAGAAGGAATCAGCATTCTATTTCTAAAATACTACTCCTAAACTTAGATTTTTTGTATCTTGTACTGCCAAGAGAAAACTTCCGTTCGCGCAAGACAGATACTTAGCTACTCCACCAGATACTCATTATAATATCAGACGTCACTTTAAAAGGATATTAGACAAAATGCTATACATAAAAGATATACATAAATAGAGGCTGTAATAAAAAACATATAATTACTCTATCTACAACAATAGTTTGGCAAAGAAAAATCCAGAGTATGGAGGGAGGGATTGGAGAAAAAGCGTCAAGACAGTGAAAATACTATCCGGCGAATTCTCCAAAGTTATTACGTTATATAATAGAGTGTGGGTGTACATCCAGCGTTTAGTATCAAAAACTGTGCGAGTTGACAAGAGTCAAGTGGCGACCCTAATCTAGTTACCACGTAAGTATCTAAAACGCTAGTTATGGGGTCCTTAGAACGATCCTGTAAAAGAAACATACATACTTTACCAAATATGGGTATTGTATTCCCATGCATGCCATTATCGAGGTTGGTCCCAGACCGATCCTCTAGGCTAATCCTCCTTAAGCAAGTAATATATTGTTGAGAATGCAACAGTCTAGGTGTCACAAGAGTATGATTGAAGGAGAGTGAAACTCATACGAGAAGGTTCGATTCCGATAAACCTATCGTTTACGGCGGCGTCTCACATTCTATTGAGTACTTGTTTAAGCAACCCCCCAGTATCATTACCTTGGATAAGATAGCGTGAAGTCCGCTATCTAGACTGCCTCGAAAAACTGTCATCAGCGCCAAGTTCACAGAATTCTTATGAAGAAAACGGGGACGTTAGCTACAATACATTAAGGGGATCGACTAGCATAGTATGTGTATCAACTGATCCTCCAAACAGCTGTTAGTGGTCATTAACTCTAGAGCAGTAATCCATAAAAAATGAAATAAACCTTTTACACTAGCAAATTTATTACAAGATAGTTAAAATAATTTATACACTAAAGTTAAAAAACAAGAATTAAAAAGTAGCTCAGCATTAAGGTTGACAAGGGTCGTCTTCAATGTCATATTAGAACCATTTATATAGTATCTTTTCCTAATTTTAAACGCCGGCTCAAATAGCCTTTACCTCACTGCCTATCTCACGACTGTAAGGTATTCTACCGACGAAACTAATAAACTAAACTAGAGTTAATGTTCTGATTGACGGAATGTGGTTAAAGTCCGAAGTTTCAATCTCTCTAACTTCATATCTGTACCTTCTTTGCCTTGAATAGAAAATATTAAAGTTTCATTTCTTACGTACCTGAAGTAGCTTCAACACAGAGTGATGACTGACACTCCAGACGACGACGTCGAACCAATATAAATATTCTAGTAGGTCTACGTAATTGACTACATAGATTAGTATTACATGTAGTATATTTTATTTTTGGGTTCGATTAGTTCCAGACGCTCCAGAGTTTAGTAATAATATCCGTCCTATTTGCTTGTCTAGATGTGTCTATAACTAGTGCATTTTAAGTTAATGAGCTTCATGGACATATTCTGTACCAGCACGCAGTACCTTTATTGTTTAATGTGAGTTTCCAATTTCCTAAATCTACTCATGGTTTTCGCTATTTAATACTTTACATTGTAATGAAAATACCACCTACTCAGTACAAACCTGTGGTGTCTCAACCTGGGAAGAATTTTCAATAAAAGGAGGACTTTCCGAAACGCTTTTAGATCAGACTAAACTCTGCAAAATCAGTACATAATTTGGCAGATGGAAGTCAACTAGAAATCTTTTCGTAATTTGGAAGATTTTTCAATTGTCTATGCATATCTTGAAAGTGGTTGAACTACAACATTATCAAACAGCAATTCAGAGTGACAGATCAGGTAAATTAGATCCAACATTGATTCCTTATAAAGTTTTGGCGGCTCAATTACGCATTTAGGAAAAATCTTTAACACCCCAAAACATGTCATTGGCTATTCCTATATTTAATGTTGATGTTTACTATCCATTAAAGTTACTGCCATGTGATATTCTTGGTTCTTCTATTTTTGTAAATTTAAAAGTTTGTTTATGAGAGGGAGGTACTGTATTTAAGATACATTTAGTTAAAGCTATTTCTTTGGTTACCATAATCAGGCCTGCACCATTAGTATATCTCGTAGCTATGTTATTTTTCAACCACAGACTTTTGCCTTCCATTTTCTGGGCTCAGATTTGTTGTCCTGTGACCTACAAATTTCTACTCTTTGCAAAATTCCATCACATATTACAGTGACTTCCTAATTGGCTATATGTTCATATAAAGGTTTTCTTGGTTCAAAGGTCCCTCATGGTGTGTCGTCTTTTTTCTTACATTTGGCACGATAACGCTCAATAGCCTACTATAGAAGTCACAATCTAATATTTTTGTTTTGGCTCAACTTCCTTTTAGTCTACAACTGGTTTCTGCTACGAACACCAGTCTTTTGCATGTTTTCAGTAAGAGTAAATTTGGATCTTTGCTAATTTCATTACGATGTGATGTCCCTTAAGAGTTTCGTAATATCTATTTGCAAAAACTACATTTCCTTGTTTTCATAGTTATATTTCGTCACGTACAGTTTTACATTTATTTCCTGCTTTTCTAGAAGCTAATAATTTTGTTCTTTTGAATCAACATTTTAAATCGCATGAGATTTTTAACAATTCTCAGTTAATCTTGATTAGATATATACTGTTCCCATCTTTATCTTTCGTCGCATTCTGCAACGCCAATTAAGCCATACATTGCATTTTACTATAAAATTACCTTGTTCCTATACTTTCTTCTATGCGCACTGTGTATTCGCAAAACTAATGCAGAAAGTATTTCATTGGACCAAGACATTTTATGGATATCGACACATGTATAATAACTTTTATTGTTATTATTGGCTGAATTTCTTCTTGTTGAGTTATATAAACGACTATCTGTGCCCAGGTGTAATGTTAGAGCCCAACGTAGTAATAGTCTTCCGTTACAGCCTCCAGTTACTTCCTGAGATAACCAACGACATGCAGCATCCACATCTTATCCCGTTTCATATTTTAATGACTATATACCTTATTTTTAGTCACGGAATATACACATTGTGTGTATATGTGTGTAGCGTTCTCTTTTTGGTCTATAGAACCATTTCTGTAATTATTTGATGTATAAGACTTACATTGTTTTCTTTTTGAAAGAAGAGGTACATATATTGTTTGGCATTAAAGACATTAATATTTATATTTACTTTATACTATTATACAAACATATATATATATATATATATATATATATATATATATATATATATATATTAGTATTGTGAATTATAAATTATAATGTACAATGCACTATTTTATGGTTATTCTACATATATTTAACAATTCTGGGAAGATTATATTGACCGTTATCCAAAGCAATTACCTTGATTTGGTGTGCGCGCATTGTTTCGATGCATTCTTGCTGCTGCTAGCGCACCTTTTTTCTTGGATCTCTTTTATGATGGCTAGGCATGTTAGTTGCCTAAATAAATTTATTAAGAGATTTATGTTAACATTGTTAATATTGTTATTATGAAGAGAATCATATATGTTAAACCTACAGTGACTAACGTTTATCAGTGAAAGTCTATGTTACTAAGATTATGGTCATTATTTATTTCTTAAAATAACGTGTATCTGTGGAACATTGTTATCTCAGCTAGCGAATTAAATACCTTGCATAAATAAGTGAAATCTTTAGTTCGTATAGTGATTAGGTGCATGCACATGCGAGTAATTAAATATGTTAAGAATACATTGTTAAGAATATATGCGATATTCAGTCGAAATTGCGGATACAAGTATTAGGGAATGTTAAGATTGTTAGTATCTTGGGGCCATAGAGTTCCATCCTGGATCGAATATTGGAGAAAAACCTGCGCAGAAAAAGAATTAGGCTACTATTGTGTTTTAATAAGTACACGATACTTATAAATTCTGCAAATATGCTAGTGCTCTTGAACATTGTGATATATATATTATCCTACTTTGTGCATACCAGTCTTATTTTGTATTTCATGTAATTATTTCTGACCTTCGATTCTAATGCGCAATGTTTCGACTTGTGGACGATATACTGTATGAGTGACTATTGTGTTTTCATTTTTTACTACGCTTTAAGATGTTGAGTTACTTTTACACTGCTACTTATTGTGTACCAACTGTGATATTCATGTTGCCCGTTACAAAGATGACTTTTGGAATACCATTTGAATTTGCAGCACTACTTGGATGAAATCGACGACTTTCTGTTCTTCAATTGATCACAATCAGCTGATGTCTATGGACATATGATGTTCGTGTTCTGTATTCCTGGTTTAAAATTCATCGATTTGCAAGATGTCCGTACTTCAAAGATTAGGACGCAAATGGGCTAGATTAGGTAAGTGCTAGACTTTCGTTTCTCAAACTAAGCCTCCTTCAAAATGCGAGACCTGGCCGCAATAAGCCAGTAACACCTATTTTTAATCCACGTCGGACGTCATGGATATAAATAATCCTGTGGCTTTTCTTTTCCTTGGGCACAATTTGAGAAAATCTTGTTTCCCGCGCGTATGCCCATCAATACCTACTTTCAACTTTTGGATAATAAGTTTAGTTCGTTTACAATATTTGTATTTTTACACTTCTTTTTAATGACATTTCTTGATTATTTGAGACTTAATTTTGGAACACCCTATTTTTAACTCAAACTTTGAGGTCCCAGGACTGAATACTTTTACCTGTACCACGTCTGCGTGTATAAGAGCAAATTATTTTGTTCTTTACCCCCAGCAATCTTCCGTATTTTTTATGTCTCCTTATCATATAATTTCAAATCTGTTTTGTTTATCTAGCATATACTCCTTGTTTCAAAAAGGTTGCGCATTATTTATTGCTGTTTCGAGGCAAAAATTTTCTAGGTCTAACTTCGGATATTATTGGGAAAAAGTAAACCAGGTTCGAACCTCGAAGCCAACATTTTCAATCGGGAGAAATCTTGCAGATATGTTTTTCTTCTTTTAAATATAATAAGACTTGTTACCAATTATATAAAGAAGCAACATTGATTGAAATACTTAATGATACAAATTTCGAAACTTTGTATTAGTCAGCATATGCTTGTTTTTCGTTTTGCTACCCATACTTAATGGAACATTTAGATACGTAAACGAATTTTTTCATATGTAAAAGAATTGTTAAAGTTATGACATAGAACATAATTGTCGCCTGAGTACTAAAATAAAAGACAAAGTAGAACAAAAACAGCGTTTACAGTGGATATGAATCTCATAATTATCTTAAATACTGCTATATATCGTTAGAAGTATTTTCCGAAAAGCGCTTGTGTTAGCTCAGTGGTAATCCGTTGGATTTCAAATTGTAAGGTTGTGAGTTTGATTCCCATCTGGGTCAATGTTTTTTATGAAATTCTATTTTTCTCAATGCATGAAAAAATATATAAAATAATTACATTAAAATACATCAGTTGTATACATATAACATATAATCATTGCAAAACATAGTAATTATTATGTTTAAAATATAACAGCTGTTAAGAGTACGTTGGTATTCTATATGTGAATGTTAAATACAAATTAAGAAGATAATATCGTCGTAATAAATAAAATATGCAGTGTACCTATTTGCTGCTATTTGCCATGTAGAGGTTACTTCTCAACATTCGTATTACAGCATGTCATTGATGTTGTTGAAAAATTATCCGAGGCATAAAAAGAGGGTATAAACTGAGAATCCAAAGTCCGAAGATTCGCAAGAAATTCATGAACCCCAAAACTCACGTGAGCAGAGTGGAATAGTCCTGATGAAGCATTCCACAGTAAAATGTCTTTACATAGATTTTTAATTCAATACCTGATATATGCTTTTGCAATGTGGAAGTGGTGATGCCTTTATTCGTCCTCTCTCACTTTCTCGCACGCTCACTCTGTATTTATATATATATAAAAGTGGATGTATTTTTGTGTTTCAACATAATTTTGATATGTCTAGAGCAATTTTAACCACATTTCTTACAATCTGCAAATCAGTACTTTCGGAATACATATCATAAATCCTAGAAAAGGATCGATATTACTATCGAATCCATAGTTTCGTGGTCGCTTAGGTAAACAGCTCTACTTTCAATTCAAGTCCAAGTAAGCTTCCCTTAGCACCCTGGGTGGTTACGTAGCGACATAAAAATAGCGAAAACAACCGATATTAGAGTCGGATCGTAAGTTCTCAGTGCCGCTAACATTTCCCATTAGTCCAACTAGGCCCGTGCCTAGAAGGCAAAATATTTAAAGAGCGCAAAGATTAAAATTTTGATTTTTTCCTATGAAAATTTTAAAAAATCGAGAGCAAATATACTATTTCATAAGCAATCCTCTTTTACTATTCTAATATATTTAATGATATCATAACATGTTTCCAATTTATTCTTTGTTACGTAGTTGTAGCTGTAGCATCTAGTGAGTGGTATTTAACTGCAATAAATTTACTAATGAAGCATATTCGAAATAAGCTTTATTTGTAAGTTAGGGATCAAGGGACAGAGAAATATGTAGTTGTTGGGCGGGCCAAAAGCAAAACTGCGTAGGAACGCCGAGCTTCTAATTGCAGCACTGGTCGCTAAATTAATTGGTAGAAATCTTAATGCCATTTAAGACCAAACCCAATTAATGGTATTATCCGTTTAATGTCCTAGAAGGAATGAAATGGGCTGACATAAAAATTATAAAAAAGAACGACAATGTCGAATGTGTAACTTTGGGGGTCGCTTTGATAAAGAGTGGCACTCCAAATGCCATGTAAGTTAAGCCAACATTAGCACCCTGATGGAGTGTGTTAAATATGTGACATGTACAAGTAATTGAAAATGATGAATGTTATTGCACTTTTATAATTATTTGTACTTTTGACATTTCGTAATCAACGGTTTAAAAAGTCCTGATATGCGCAACCGCTTATCTTTCAGGAAAGTACGAAACCCAATCACCTCAATTTACGTCTACAATATCTGTGCACAGTTTCGTTCAACTCTGTGAACTTCTTTTTGCCTTTTAGGCCTGAAGTACAATATCTCTGCATATTTTCATTAACTTTGCTTCATTTCTTCTGGCATTTCGGGCCTCAAGTATTCTAAGAAGTTGGATAGGGGCTTTTCTCCCGTAGCTTATTTCTTGCGTATTGTCTCTACTCAATGTTTCGTTGCAATTCCTCATGTCCTTTACACACATATGACATACTATAATTATCAATTTCATATTTCCTTATCAAAGGTTTGGAGGGGTTCGTGCAACGCGTAATCGTTTTTCCCAGGAAAATACGAAACATGTATTCCCTCATTTTACGTTACCAATATCTGTACACAATTTCGTTCACTTCGGCTCACTTCTTCTTGCCTTTCGGTCGTCAACTTTCAAAAATTTGAGTGGGGGCTTTTGCCCCCTAAAACCATTTTTCCGCAGAAGAAACACACATTCGTTTATTTTATGTGTAGTATATACTTGCCAAATTTTACCAAAATTGGAGTGTTATACTTGGGAGGTATTACTTGTGAGTCATAATGTTATATGCATCACTTTTACTCTTCTAATAGAAGCAACCGCTTGACATCCAAGCGTTACCGGACCAAATGTTCTTTGGACGAAATGTGCTTTGAACTAAACATCCCTGGATGAAATTTCCCTTGGACCAATTGTCTTTTGGACGAAATGTCCTTTGGGCGAAATGTCCTTTGGACCAATTGTCTTTTGGACAAAACGTTCTTTGGACGAAATGCCCTTGGACCAATTATCCCTGGACAAAATGTGTTTGGACTAAATATGTCTGGACGAAATGTTCATTGGACGAAATATCTTTGGACAAAACGACCCCCAAAGCAGAGCATCTTTTGAACACTGGTGAGCTTGTCTACGTTTTACTTTCAAGATCTCCATTTTTCTTCCTTATTCATTTGTTTCTAATGAAAAAAGTTCAGGCACTTTTGGATTTTGATATTTGCAATTGTAAGAGTGGCAATAGCAATAGGAGTTCGATTTTGAGATGGAGCTTGTGACCTTTTAGAGAAGCTAACTGCTTAAAAAAATTTGAATCACCTGCTATATATGAATTATTATACCTAGTATAAAAAATTGAAGGTAACTATGTCTGCGTGATCATCACGGTCAAATTACATAGTAAAATGAAATGACATTTGGTATATAATCAGGCCCCAGTCCCAACTGGGAAGTAATCATACGCGTATCACTTTCATTAGAACACATATACTTAGGATGGAGTAGGGGTCTGAATGTTTGCAAAAAATTTAATATATTACAAGTCGTTCAACTTAGACAGTTAAAATTCAGTGTATAACTCTTTATTAAAAATAAACAGAATGTATCCCGGCATTTTTAAAAATGTCTCTTATGAATCGAAATCGATTGATATTAGTTGAGAGAAAATGAGAAATGAAAACTACAGTCCTTTTATTTTATACCCACTGATTTCTATTATAATAATTGCAGAAGCTGGAGTTTAATATATGGAGCGTTCAGAGCATAAGGCAATCAAGCCATAAAGGTGTGAGAAAAATGGACATAAAATTTGTATTCCAAGCTTAATCACATGGGGATTTTAAATTAGAACGGCATGCTTAATTATATGGAAACTAGTTTTTCATTTTTTACGTTGGTCTACTTTATCTTTATTCAAAATTTTCAAATCTCATCCGGTTTTCTACGGAAATGTATCTGTTTGTCAACAAAGAAATAATGATATATATGAAAAATTTAAATTCATCTTAATTTGGAAGATGAGAAACACTTTACCATTATATACCGTAAAGGTCTGATCCAGCGGTATTGTACAGAGCGGTGCTTGAGCGATTGACGGTAGGAATTCACATTCCGATAAATGATAATTTCACAGTCTTGTTTTATTTCAAGTGTAACCTTTTAGTCAATGGAGAGAAGGACGTGGATCGTGGGTCAGAGTTGATAACGATGAGTTTTGGTGGGTCGGAGTTGGTCACAATGGTAGAGAGTGGTTCATAGTTTTTGGTGGGTCCATTCTGTATTCTACCATTAATTTCATAATTCACAATCACCCTGTCCTTTAGCTTAAATACACAATTGTGGAACGTAGAATTTAATATTAGTGATGTAATAAACCCATAATGGGGCACTTCTTGTTTTACCTTGGTGCATTATACTTTTGCAATTGTAAGACAAGTGTTTACATTTTCTGGGTAGTTCCACAGTTTCACATTTCTATAGGTTGTCACGGAGTTTTCAATGAAGGATTTATTACTATCTTGAACGATCGCTATTTTGCACAAGTTAGCATAAAGTTTGAGACTCTTACCATTTTTTGTTAAATTTTTGGAATACTTTTAAATGAAATAAAACTTTATTCCCCTTGCCATTTTCAAATTTTGAGTCGCACCCCTCCTAAGACCCTCTGGAGAATCTTGGGGCAAATCTTTTTCCCCGAGACGGGGTACCTTTGAAATTATAAAATATGTGGTTTCCGGTTTTGACATCTCTTTCGTCGTTTCTGATTTTTATTAGTGCCAACGGGCTTCGTAGAAACAATGCATCTCTATTCTCTTAGTTTTAGATACAAGCCCCCATGCCGTGATCGTCAATGGACCACAGATGCTCAACTGGCGACCTTTCGCCAAAAGTTGGTGATCCCACAGCTACAATCCGTGGTGGCCCCACTTCTGTATTTAAAATTATACCACCATTGCCAGACACTCGACGGAACGCCAACGAACCACAAAATTCCTCCCCCAAAATATTTTAAATCGCCTATATGCCTGATTTGTTGATATTCAGGAGAGTGTAAAACACTAGGAAAAAACCAAGTATCCCGAGGAAGGCTCGAACCTTCAGCCTTAAGTTTACTTGCCGTATATTGTTCGGACTTCGCCACGGAAACGATGAAGAAAATATCGCTTGTAGAAGAATAAATTATTGAGGTCTTAATTTAGCCAATCAAACAAATACCTCTATTTCGAGTTCTCTGAGATGGTACTGTGAACCGCTTCGAGATTTATTGCATTTTGTAAAATTTGAGAAAATCGCCGGCGTGCACCTTCGGAGCCTCTCCTCTTTAGTGCAATGTTGACCAGAGATAGTATGGGTTAATGAAACTTTGATCCATAGAATACTGACCTACCACACATCGTGACCCACGACCCACCGTGACCCACAACGACTCTTCACCCAACGTGACCCATTCACCCAACCTGACCCATTCTGACCAACAACCAACTATAAACAACTCTGAACCATTCTGACCAACTCTGACCCACTAAAATACATCGTAATTAACTTTGACCCATGATCCACGTCACCCTCCCCACTGACTAAAAAGGCGATATATGTAATAAACCATTTTTTTCCAGTAGTCAGTTCCTCTAAAAACTCTCAGCCTGCATCTCAAAAGCCAAGTAGTAAGTCCTATTGCCATTGTTACAATTGGAAATATCAAAATCCAAAAGTGCCTGAACTTCTTTCTTCATTACAACCAAATGAAAAAAAGAAGAAAAATGGAGGTCTTGAAAGTAAAACATAGACAAGCTTGCCAGTGTTCAGAAAATGCTATCTAGAAGGCACTGAGCAGAATAGATCGGTGGGTCAATGCCTCAGTGTGACTCACGTTGGGTGGTGTTTCGCAGTGGGTCACGCCTTGGTGGGGTCACGCCTAGGGCGGGGCGAACCTCAAGAAATGTAAACAGAAGCTTTTGTCTCTAGTACTAAAAGATGATACAGGTAATGTTAATTTTGTATGTAAAATGTCATATTTTTATCTTTTGATTTAAGGTTCCCAACTTTGAGTTAACAATCAAGCTGTTATTGGCATATGATAAAAAGTAGTTTTTTTTTCTGTTCAGTAGGTTTATTGTTCTAAAACATGCATTATTTTTTTAAAGATGTATTACTTATTTATCGGCTTTCAGAAACGCATGCTTAGTATCCAAATTTCGAAATTTCCTTCTTGATTCCTCGGATGAAGCAATCATTAAATGTGTGGCTTTATGACCAAAAACTTTTGTGGAAACTTCTTTTACGACTCTTTCAACTGCTTGTGAATGATATTGAATTCCTGTAAATTCCAGTGGTCCTATTTCAATCTTTGCCAGCAATTCTTCAGCTGACATTGAGTTTACAAGTGGAGGTGGTGTTGTGACGGAAGCATCCCAATCAATCATCTTGTAGTAGTTTCCTGTTTCGAGATGAATCATAATATTTGAATTACAAAATTTTCTCATTCCAGCTTGATTGGCCGTTCTAGCAACAACAAGATTGTTTACTGCTTCTTTTTATACTTCAATGTCTGGATCTGGAAAAGTTGCGAGAAGAATATTTTCACTGTGGGCAACATAACAATTTAACTTTAGAGATCTTATTGCAGCTTCCTTCATCTCACTATCGGATAAATTTCTAACTTCCTCCAAAATAAAATAGAAGATACGTGACCCATCAGTGCAGTTGGAATGGGTTTTTATCTCCAACCAACTTGGAGCATATATTCTAACGATGTAGGTTAGAAGCTGCAATAGGTTTTTGAATGGATTTCTTGTGCTCATGAACCAACAAAGGGTTCAATTGGCGAGCGTCAACCACCTGGCGTGATTAAGGGCACCTGGAGAATCAGTTTGTAAAAAATTTATGACAGCAGCATCAGCGTTGTCCTTTCCCTTTTGTACTGCGATGCAAGCCTTCAGCAAATACTTTTGATCAACGCTAAAATCTTTTGTAATATTCACACAAAATTCCTTGACATTTCTAGCGACGGGCTGGAAATCAACTATTGGAACATCCCGTGGTATCAAAACTTAGCATCTTTCCGATATTCCCCGAAAATCCCTTTGGTCCAGTTGTTATGCCACCAATATTTTTAAAAATTTCTCTTAGTGGAAGCTCATTCAGATGCAATATACAAATGAGCCAATGTAAAGGTCGATTTAAAACTGTTTCCAGTCGGCGTATAATACCAAAATGTTCGCCGGTGTTTGTATTTGCTCCATCACATACCACAACACGCAAAGTAGCTGTCGAATCCGTGTCACGTATAAGAGAGAGTATGTCATTTGAAATATCTTCTGTTTTGCCACTTTGTGGAGCAATATGACCCACGTGTTGCTCACTAGGATATGCAATAATAATGTAGTGATCTTCCTTCTTTGTTAGTTGTCCTCCATCTGGTCCAAATAGTCTGGTTTCATCTATGCGCCCATCAAAACCAACACAAATTAGCCTGCGCAAGTCAAACGAACGAGATTCATCTCCCTTGTCTCTCCAATAAATTCGCTGTCTCCGCAACTGTGTTTGCTTCATAAGGTGATTCATCTTCCAAGGCCACACCACTTCCTTCATTTTCTTCCATAAAGTTCAACTGACAGGCAGAAGTTATAGTCGTAGTTAGGCTTTGCAAATGCGTTTCCCTACACCGCTCTTCCTGGTCCTTCCTCTCTGCATTTTTCTGAAGTGAACTCGACACAATCTTGTCAATAGAACCGATTACCATTTTCCGATCTGAAGTCTGATCTACCCAGAAATTCCACTGAATTTGTGGTACTTTTATGGCGCATTTACACCAATGTCTGTCCATTATTTTGTTTCTAACACACTTGCAATTGCAGATATCAGATAATTGTTTGAAACTACTGAGGTCCGCTTTGAATGTAAGTGATGTGCTCTTTGCTGGTGGATATTTTTGGAGCTGTTGGGCAAGTCGTATGAGCTTTGAAAGTTTGCCCAAAACGCTGGAATATCCAACGACTGGAATGCTAGCCTTGTTCCAGATACTGACATAATCATTCGCCACATATTTTAAAATATCTCTCGTCGAAGGTATTTCTTTCCCCTTTTCAGGTAGCATTTTTCTGTAAAACAGTTAGCATTTAACTACTTCTTCCTCAGTGGGGAGTGGTCTTCCAGAAAATCCTTCAGGCTGACCAAATAATGAATGGTGAGACCCTGATCGAGTCAGTGATCCTCTCGAAGATGAAGACATACTCACTGTTAGCTTGCTACACTGAAATACATACAATTTCACAAAATCGTTGTACTCGGTATGAAAAATTTAAAACTAAATATGAATGTAATAGGTTAAGAGATATACTTCACACCCACTAGGGATGAGAAGTCCTTTTTTTCTGAGGTGGTTCACCCTCTTAGATATTTGATGATAGCGTGCTGTATTCCCACTCACAGTAAGAACCCGTTTTTTAATTAGGCGGGTGTCCTCAAATCGAAAGTATAGATGATTATTAAATTGTTCTACACCCACTAAAAGTGAAAACCCGTTTTTAATGAGGCGGGTGTCCTTAAATCAAAAATATAGATGATTATTAAATTGTTCTGCTCCCACTAAACGTCAAATTTTCATCTCATAAAAAATAACGACGTACAGATATAAATGCAAGATTTGGTAGAAACTTGTCGCAAGTTTTAGGCGTTAATTGCATCGAACAAACATTTATTGAAGCAAAACCAAAAAAAAAAAAATGAAAATATGTATAAACTATAATTAAAATATGCGGTAAGGAAATTCTGCAACTACACGCAAAATCTTTTGTTTTACAAAAATACACTGACATTTGTGGTGCCATCTAGCGAGAAATTAGAAAATTACAAAATAATAAAATTACTGAATCAAATTCCAGTTCCGACCACTAGAAGTGTGATTTTTTTAGAAATCATATTGAAAGTGTGCTCAGCACATGCAAAAGCAGCGATTTTCATTAAATTTGCATCAATTAATTTTTTTGCCCCGCCTTACTCTACAATCAGTCATTTTACACTATTTGTACATGTCATTCCTCCCAACATCTATCCCTTGAGGTATCTGTCTTCCACAATATTTTTTTCTTACATTGAAAGTAATATGTCTCCCAAGTTAGGTAAAAGATGCTCCATACATTCCAGATTTTCGGTGGAATATACACATATACATACATCAAAACATTTAGAGCTGTGTGAGCAACGCTTTCGATGTTGCTCATGTAAATTCAAAATCCAGGTGGCATAGTCGCTCATATCAATACGTGGAATTAATGACATCTTGTTTGTACTAGCGTCACGAACTCAAACTATGGATTTGACACTAATCTTAGTAACTTGAGACATTTTATTTTTCATCCCTTATCGCCCGCCATCGTGATGGGTTTTGAATTGATTGAGTTGATTTTGAGTTTAATATCCCGTTCAGCAGGGAGGCTATATGAGACGTAAACCTACTAATTGTCGTAGAGTCGGAACTACATGTGCTCTCGTTGGTGGCCGAATCTGGGTCTCCTACGCCAAAAGCGTGTTTGCTATACGCTTAACCACAAAGGAGATTTACGATGAGAGTTAAATTTGGACTTTAAGGCTATCGGAGTTGTAATTAATAATATCTTCAACAACGGGAGCTATGCATTCGACAGTAATATCGATCGCTTTTACCTTATATATATATATGCTCTTCCAACTCCGAATAGCTTACCGAGAGTACTCTTTTTTAAACTAGCACTATATGTAGGAAGTGTGTTTACATGATGAAACATACACACACAATATATATAAGAGGCGGAGAGAAAGGGACCACATCCATATAGAAAAGAATTGCAGATTTTTGAACTGAAATCCTTTGGAGGGAAATCCTATTCTGCTTTCTTTCTAAAGTATAAATAAGTCTTTTATACATGACTTCGTTATACAACAAGTCATTACCTAATTACAAGGTTTTGGGGATAGTGAGTTTTGTGTCTGTAACGAAGATTCGAGTACCTGAAAGTCTCTCTAAATTTCAGAGCGCAAATCACTTGCTGTAATGAGAAAATTAAGTACTAACTTCCGTATGACAAATAACTGGAAATAAATACACAATATAATTTATTTATTGCGATGATATTTTCCTTATTTGTATTTAACATTCACATATAGAATACCAACGTACTTTTAACAGCTGTTATATTTGGTACATAATAATAACTATGTTTTGCAATGATTATATGTTACATATATACAACTGATGTATTTTAATGCAATTGTTTTATATATTTTTTCATGCATTGCGGAAAATAGAATTTCATAAAAAACATTGACCCAAATGGGAATCGAACTCACAACCTTATGATTTGAAATCCAACGACTTACCGTCGAGCTAACACAAGCTCTTTTCGGAAAGTTCTTCTAGCGATATATAGCAGTATTGAATAATTATGATATTCATATCCACTACAAACGCTATTTTTGTTCTACTTTGACTTTTATTTTAGTACTCACGCGAGAATTAAGTTCTATGTCTTAACTAACACGATTCTTTTACATATGGAAAGATTCGTCTACGTATCCATTAAGTCAAAATGAGAAACAAGCATGTGGTGACATTAATACAAAGTTTCGTAATATTGTATCATTAAGTATTTAAATCAATGTTGCTTCTTTATTTAATTGGTAAGCGGTCTTATTATATTTAAAAGAAGAAAAATATGTCTGCAAGATTTCTTCCGATTGCAAATGTTGGCTTCGAGGTTCTAACCTGGTTTACTTTTTTCCAAAAAATATCCGATGTTAGACCTAGAAACTTTCTGACACAAAGTGTACCTTAGTATCCTTTATTTTTTCATATTGTATATTCCCTACTTGTACTTCGTATTCCCTGACCACGCCTACAGTATTTATTTACGATGATATTTTCTTTCGTTTATTTAGTTGCCCTGTTTCCTTTCCACGCAAAATACTTCTTAAGTATATATTACAAGTTCCAAGTATTTTCTTATTTACACTCATACCTTATATGTGTAATTTTTTTAGCATCCATGTGCCTTAAAGTATACATGTAATGATGCCTTCATTTTTCTCCTTATTTTGTACGTTTTAACAATATTTAGAGCTCTGAATTTTTTATAGTATTGGCATGTCATTACATTTTCTGTTTTGTTTCAAAAAAAAGTTTACATATACTATGTATTTGAAAAATATTTTGGTTTATATATATATATCACCATATTATGCAAATTACTTACCCGTTTTTTGTTTCTTCTAATCACTTTTCGTCTCATCTTGCAAACTGAATCAAGCAATGATTCATTTCCGGAGCTGGAACCTTCAGTTCTTTTTGCGCTACGAATCGTTCATTGTAACTCCTTGCGTCACGCTTGGCTTGATTCGTACTCATCGTTCGCAAGAGTCCGATCTCCAACACCAGAATGAGCGTTACCTGTTACTGTCGAGAGATACTGACATCTGTAAACTACTGCCATTACTTATGCCTACTGTTATCTTTTTTTTGGTTTTTTGAGTTTTTCACCTCTTTTAGCATTATATAGACTTCAGGTTTTAAATTATTTCTCTAGCTTTTCCAGATAAAAGTTTCGGCCCATCCGTTATGAAAAAGCTTTTTTCCTATGAAGGTTCTGCATTTTTGGAGGAGAGGAATGTTGCGGATCCAACACTTTGGTTCGACTCCCGTTGGATCCGCAAAGAAGAAAAACTTGATTGTTTAAATACATCTATTTAGCATCAAGGCTCTTAAAGCATTTTTCGCCTTTTCCTGTTATTAAACTTGGCACACGAGACGAACGTCCTATAAGTACCTTGCCTTTTCCTTCTTAATTTCCGCTTATGCTTTATTACACTCTTCATTTACAAACATTAAGAAATCTCACTGTTCATTTACAATCATTGCTTCGTTGATTAGCAACGAGGAAGACTTTTCTTCAAGAGTAAGTGATTTTCTGTTTTTCGCCAGAACATCGATTTTTTACCAAGTTCGATTTTCAATAGTTAGAATCTTTAGGGCATCGCCACGGAAGATGATTATCTCCGTCGCAGACGTCGAGTGTGACGTCAGGTTGATGTGTAAGACGTAGGAGGCGTCTAGGGAGCAGTCGTAGACCATACTCGGAATATGATGCGATGAGATGGAATCCGAGAAACGTGATTTAAACAAAACAGGAAAGCTGGATTTTCTGTGAATGGAAGGAGAGAATACAGTCCTGGAGGTTACTACTACGAGATTCGCTCTGCTAGTCTTTAGAGCAGAACATGGATTATTAAAAACAGCTGTAGGTAATGTACAGTCTGCGGCATAAAATTTGTTACAAAAATTTGGTACAAAGTCCAAATGAATAACAAACTCTTGCCCAGTTTTCTTATGCATTCCCGTAATACATGTATCAATCGATTAGTTGCTTCTAGTATTTATTCCAACTCCTCCCCGTCCTCCACCTCTCCTTGTCTTAAGCAGTGTGTGCGACTTAGTACACTCTTTCCATTCAGCTGAAAAAGAAACAGGAATTGAGTTTACAACGTTATAGCTTTAAAACAGTCTTTTCCATTCGTTTGTTCTGAAATATTTTTAAGAGCCTAAATTACAGGGAAGTCACACAATCTTCTCAGAGCTTCATAAATATCTTTAGTTTCATTTTTTTCTTTCTTTAAAGAGTGAAAGCTAGTAAGATGCTCCCTAAGAAATCTATGGAAATTGCCAAGAGCTCTAAAATATCTACGGACAGAAACGAGTTTTATTATAGGATTCATTGAATTTCTTTTCAGTAAGTGCAAGCAAATGTTTCAGGGGCGTCATTTGGGCAGGACTGGAGGGTGTAATTCCCCCTCTCTTGCGCTTCATAAATACGTACGTTTTGATCAAATGTACAGTAATACACTAATAAAAAGTGAAAATCTTATGTCGCCGGAGAATCTCTTCCTCTCCCCCCCTTCCGAATAAAGTCTAAAAGACACTGGTTTTAACAACAAACCTATAGAGTTAAGATAGAACATTGCTAAAGAGCTTACATTTGGTTTCAAGGGTCGAAGGTTTGATCTGAAGCCATATGACTTCCTGGGTGGCATTGAGAGAGAGAGAGAGAGAGAGAGAGAGAGGGAGAGAGAGAGAGAGAGAGAAGGATTCAAGTACGGAGACAGAGAGGGATGATTTGTATACACAGATTTAGAATTGGGGAAAAATGATAGGACAGCATTCGTATTATGACGAAAATTCTGATTTTGTGAAAGATAAAAAGGGAAGTTTTCGAACAGCGAGTATCACATTAGGCAGTTGTCGAATTAATGTGGAGAACTCTTTCTAGAGCATCAAATGTTTACGAAAGGAGAAAAAGTTCTTCAGAACTGAGGAATTAAGATTTTAAAAAATCTGGTTTCGGCGACGGGTTTCGAACCACGAACCTTGTGGTAATCAAACCATGACTTTATCAATTCTGCTAGGGAGGATTCTATTACTGGTTCACATACGTTTCCCTTAGCTGTGTTGAAAGCTACCTTAAGGGGATATTCCAAAAGTTGACTCGGTAGATGCGCCGTTCAGTTAGGACGTAAACCTCTTGTAACTTAGTTACAATGTGCAAAATGAACTTCCTCTTCTTCAGGACACTTTTTTAAGCTTTAAAATTTGTTACTATTGTTTTAATTAAGTTACATTTGATAGAACCATCTGATAAAGTAGTGCCAAGCCCTGTGCGTCATTGTCTGTTAGGTGAATGGTTAATGTAAGTTACTTTTACGTGGATGGTCCGAGGTTCCAATCAAGACCATTCTTATTGATAATTTTATTTGAGCTACGCTCATACTGTATATTCCTCAAGTTCAAGATTGAAGTAATGTAGTCACATCTAGTTTAATTCGAAATAATATTCCAATATTATATTTGTTACTAGATTTACATGGCACTCATCACTTGTTTTTAGCCCTGCATAAATACAAAATTGTTTTAAAAGTATATTTTATTTTCAAGTATTATTGACTTTTTTAAAATTGTCCTTCAAATTAATTTTATAATTATTTTCTATTTCTTAATTATAACATATTTTCTATTTATATTGTATTCTATTTTACACGTTTATTAATTACATTTTATGTCTTACCTTTGAAGAGGAGCTTTTGACAACTCAGAGCAGCAGGGAGATACACAGGATGCAGGCCTTGGCAATCCAGTGCTTTTGCCCCCACGAAATCATCACTTTCTTGTTTGTATATATATATATATATATATATATATATATATATATATATATATAATTTTACAGATGGTGATAGCAGGGGCGGATCCAGGGGAATGTGTTTGGTGTGATCGCATCCCCCAGAATAGGGAACTTTTTATACTGTTTATTTTAAAAATAAAACATATCCTAAGTATTTTTCATGTTTGTATTATAAACGTAAATTAAAATCTAAAGTAGATAGGCCCTACTTTCTTAAGAAAGTTAATTCTACAGAAGATATCTTTCTAATGTTCTATTTTTTTTCATTTCTTTCTTTTCTTTCTTTTTTCTTTTCTTTTTTTCTACGCTACTTCTCATTTTCTAAATTTGTTTTTTTTCTTTTCTTTTCTTTCCTTATTTTTTTGCAATTCGCTCTTACCTTGATTTGACTTCGAACGACCGCCCCTCCCAAACAATCATCCTGGATCCGCCTCTGGATGATAGACATTTTAGTAAAATATGCCCTCAATCGATGAAATAAATTCCTGTCAAGCTTTCGAACGCTGAAATAAATTTCTGTCTACGGCCCTGCAAAACAGCGACGATTTTAGGGAGTGATAAGTTAGTAATGCCTCCCTGGAGCAACGACACTTCCCCAGAAGTCATACCTCCGACTATTGTAACTATTGTAAGAAATTTTATGCCACAGACTGTACATTACCTACAGCTGTTTTTAATAATCCATGTTCTGCTCTAAAGACTAGCAGAGCGAATCTCGTAGTAGTAACCTCCACGACGATATTCTCTCCTTCTATTAAGAGAAACTCCTGCTTCCCAGTTTTGTTCAAATCACGTTTCTCGGATTCCATCTCATCGCATCATATTCCGAGTATGGTCTACGACTGCTCCCTAGACGCCTCCTACGTCTTACACATCAACCTGACGTCACACTCGACGTCTGCGACGGAGATAATCATCTTCCGTGGCGATGCCCTAAAGATTCTAACTATTGAAAATCGAACTTGGTAAAAAATCGATGTTCTGGCGAAAAACAGAAAATCACTTACTCTTGAAGAAAAGTCTTCCTCGTTGCTAATCAACGAAGCAATGATTGTAAATGAACAGTGAGATTTCTTAATGTTTGTAAATGAAGAGTGTAATAAAGCATAAGCGGAAATTAAGAAGGAAAAGGCAAGGTACTTATAGGACGTTCGTCTCGTGTGCCAAGTTTAATAACAGGAAAAGGCGAAAAATGCTTTAAGAGCCTTGATGCTAAATAGATGTATTTAAACAATCAAGTCGAACCCAAGTGTTAGATCCGCAACATTCCTCTCCTCCAAAAATGCAGAACCTTCATAGAAAAAAATTCTTTTTCATAACGGATGGGCCGAAACTTTTTATCTGGAAAAGCTAGGGAAAAAATTTAAAACCTGAAGTCTATGTAATGCTAAAAGAGGTGAAAAAAAGGATAACAGTAGGCATAAGTAATGGCAGTAGTTTACAGATGTCAGTATCTCTCGACAGTAACAGGTAACGCTCATTCTGGTGTTGGAGATCGGAAACTTGCGAACGATGAGTACGAATCAAGCCAAGCGTGACGCAAGGAGTTACAATGAACGATTCGTAGAGCAAAAAGAACTGAAGGTTCCAGCTCCGGAAATGAATCATTGCTTGATTCAGTTTGCAAGATGAGACGAAAAGTGATTAGAAGAAACAAAAAACGGGTAAGTAATTTGCATAATATGGTGATATATATATATATATATATATATATATATATATATATATATATATATATATATATATATATAAAAATAAACCAAAATATTTTTCAAATACATAGTATATGTAAATTTTTTATAAAACAAAACAGAAAATGTAATGACATGCCAATACTATAAAAAATTCAGAGCTCTAAATATTGTTAAAACGTACAAAATAAGGAGAAAAATGAAGGCATCATTACATGTATACTTTAAGGCACATGGATGCTAAAAAAATTACACATATAAGGTATGAGTGTAAATAAGAAAATACTTGGAACTTGTAATATATACTTAAGAAGTATTTTGCGTGGAAAGGAAACAGAGCAACTAAATAAACGAAGGAAAATATCATCGTAAATAAATACTGTAGGCGTGGTCAGGGAATACGGAGTACATGTAGGGAATATAAAATTTGAAAAAAAATAAAGGATACTAAGTTACAGCTTGTCTCAAAAAGTTTCTAGGTCTAACTTCGGATATTTTTTGGAAAAAAGTAAACCAGGTTAAAACCTCGATGCCAACATTTGCAATCGGAAGAAATCTTGCAGACATATTTTTATTCTTTTAAATATAATAAGACCGCTTACCAATTAAATAAAGAAGCAACATTGATTTAAATACTTAATGATACAATATTACGAAACTTTGTATTAATGTCAGCACATGCTTGTTTCTCATTTTGCTCTCGAGACTTAATGGATACGTAGACGAATCTTTCCATATGTAAACGAATGGTGTTAGTTAAGACATAGAACTTAATTCTCGCGTGAGTACTAAAATAAAAGTCAAAGTAGAACAAAAATACGCGTAGCTTTTGTAGTGGATATGAATATCATAATTATCTTAAATACTGCTATATATCGCTAGAAGAACATTCCGAAAAGGTAAGGTGTAAGGTAAAAGCGATCGATATTACTGTCGAATGCATAGCTCCCGTTGTTGAAGATATTATTAATTACAACTCCGATAGCCTTAAAGTCCAAATTTAACTCTCATTGTAAATCTCCTTTGTGGTTAAGCGTGTAGCGTACACGCTTTTGGCGTAGGAGACCCAGATTCGGCCACCAACGAGAGCACATGTAGTTCCGATTCTACGACAATTAGTAGGTTTACATCTCATATAGCCTCCCTGCTGAACGGGATATTAAACTCAAAATCAACTCAATCAATTCAAAACCCATCATAATGGCGGGCGATAAGGGATGAAAAATAAAATGTCTCAAGTTACTAAGATTAGTGTCAAATCCATAGTTTGAGTTCGTGACGCTAGTACAAACAAAATGTCATTAATTCCACGTATTGATATGAGCGACTATGCCACCTGGATTTTGAATTTACATGAGCAACATCGAAAGCGTTGCTCACACAGCTCTAAATGTATTGATGTATGTATATGTGTATATTGCAGCGAAACTGTGGAATGTCTGGAGCATCTTTTACCTAACTTGGGAGACATATTACTTTCAATATAAGAAAAATATATTGTGGAGGACAGATACCTCAAGGCATGGAAGTTGGGAGGAATGACACGTACAAATAGTGAAAAACGACTGATTGAAGAGTAGGGCGGGGCAAAAAAATTAATTGATGCAAATTTAATGAAAATCGCTGCTTTTGCATGTGCTAAGCACACTTTCAATATGATTTCTAAAAAAATCACACTTCTAGTGGTCGGAACTGGAATTTGATTCAGTAATTTTATTATTTTGTAATTTTCTAATTTCTCACTAGATGGCACCACAAATGTCAGTGTATTTTTGTGACACAAAAGATTTTGCGTATAGTTGCAGAATTTCCTTATCGCATATTTTAATTATAGTTTATACATATTTTCATTTTTTTTGGTTTTGCTTCTATAAATGTTTGTTCGTTGCAATTAACGCCTAAAACTTGCGACAAGTTTTTACCAAATCTTGCATTTATATCTGTACGTCGTTATTTTTTATGAGATGAAAATTTGACGTTTAGTGGGAGCAGAACAATTTAATAATCATCTATATTTTTGATTTAAGGACACCCGCCTCATTAAAAACGGGTTTTCACTTTTAGTGGGTGTAGAACAATTTAATAATCATCTATACTTTCGATTTGAGGAAACCCGCCTAATTAAAAAACGGGTTCTTACTGTGAGTGGGAATACAGCACGCTATCATCAAATATCTAAGAGGGTGAACCACCTCAGAAAAAAAGGACTTCTCATCCCTAGTGGGTGTGAAGTATATCTCTTAACCTATTACATTCATATTTAGTTTTAAATTTTTCATACCGAGTACAACGATTTTGTGAAATTGTATGTATTTCAGTGTAGCAAGCTAACAGTGAGTATGCCTTCATCTTCTAGAGGATCACTGACTCGATCAGGGTCTCACCATTCTTTATTTGGTCAGCCTGAAGGATTTTCTGGAAGACAACTCCCGACTGAGGAAGAAGTAGTTAAATGCTAAGTGTTTTACAGAAAAATGCTACCTGAAAAGGGGAAAGAAATACCTTCGACGAGAGATATTTTAAAATATGTGGCGAATGATAATGTCAGTATCTGGAACAAGGCTAGCATTCCAGTCGTTGGATATTCCAGCGTTTTGGGCAAACTTTCAAAGCTCATACGACTTGCCCAACAGCTCCAAAAACATCCACCAGCAAAGAGCACATCACTTACATTCAATGCGGACTTCAGTAGTTTCAAACAATTATCTGATATCTGCAATTGCAAGTGTGTTAGAAACAAAACAATGGACAAACATTGGTGTAAATGCGCCATAAAAGTACCACAAATTCAGTGGAATCTCTGGGTAGATCAGACTTCAGATCGGAAAATGGTAATCGGTTCTATTGACAAGATTGTGTCGAGTTCACTTCAGAAAAATGCAGAGAGGAAGGACCAGGAAGAGCGGTGTAGGAAAACGCATTTGCAAAGCCTAACTACGACTATAACTTCTGCCTGTCAGTTGAACTTTATGGAAGAAAATGAAGGAAGTGGTGTGGCCTTGGAAGATGAATCACCTTATGAAGCAAACACATCCAATTCAGAAGACACAGATCTCGAAAAACGGCCAGCACAAAATAGGCATCAGTACCCAAACTTAAGCCAAATGATGGAAAGTACAGTCGTTAGTAACCGAGATGCTTGCAAATTAATCAATGCATGCCTGAAGGACCTGAAACTGGATAAACCGGAAAATATACTAGAACCAACAAAGTTGCGGAGACAGCGAATTTATTGGAGAGACAAGGGAGCAGAATCTCGTTCGTTTGACTTGCGCAGGCTAGTTTGTGTTGGTTTTGATGGGCGCATAGATGAAACCAGACTATTTGGACCAGATGGAGGACAACTAACAAAGAAGGAAGATCACTACATTATTATTGCATATCCTAGTGAGCAACACGTGGGTCATATTGCTCCACAAAGTGGCAAAGCAGAAGATATTTCAAATGAAATACTCTCTGTTATACGTGACACGGATTCGACAGCTACTTTGCGTGCTGTGGTATGTGATGAAGCAAATACAAACACCGGCGAACATTTTGGTATTATACGTCGACTGGAAACAGTTTTAAATCGACCTTTACATTGGCTCATTTGTATATTGCATCTGAATGAGCTTCCACTAAGAGAAATTTTTAAAAATATTGGTGGCATAACAACTGGACCAAAGGGATTTTCGGGGAATAAAAGTAAAAAAAGAAGCAGTGAACAATCTTGTTGTTGCAAGAACGACCAATCAAGCTGGAATGAGAAAATTTTGTAATTCAAATATTATGATTCATCTCGAAACAGAAAACTACTACAAGATGATTGATTGGGATGCTTCCGTCACAACACCATCTCCACTTGTAAACTCAATGTCAGCTGAAGAATTGGTGACAAAGATTGAAAGAGGACCACTGGAATTTAAAGGAATTCAATGTCATTCACAAGCAGTTGAACGAGTCGTAAAAGAAGTTTACACAAAAGTTTTTGGTCATAAAGCCACACATTTAATGATTGCTTCATCCGAGGAATCAAGAAGGAAATTTCGAAATTTGGATACTAAGCATGCGTTTCTGAACGCAGATAAATAAGTAATACATCTTTAAAAAAATAATGCATGTTTTAGAACAATAAACCTACTGAACAGAAAAAAAACTACTTTTTATCATATGCCAATAACAGCTTGATTGTTAACTCAAAGTTGGGAACCTTAAATCAAAAGATAAAAATATGACATTTTACATACAAAATTAACTTTACCTGTATCATCTTTTAGAACTAGAGACAAAAGCTTCTGTTTACATTTCTTGAGGTTCGCCCCGCCCTATTGTAGTGTGTTATTCATTGTTTTCTGGGTCGTTGAGATGAGTATTGAGGCGCTCAATGATGTTATATCCAAATTAATCCCCATCTTCACAGGATGAGGGGCTTGGAGGTATGATTAATAAATTGTAAAAACTTACATTTCATATTTGTCGAAGTACTAGTTTTCTGGGATCGCGAAAGCGTTCCTAAAAACTTTGGACTGTAGTTTGTACCCACTACAAGATGGGGTTTTTAATCGTATCAATTTCTCACCTTAAGAAGAAATTACCTTCTCAACTAGTATAAGTATTAAGGTAGCCTTCGGAATAGAGAAAAATGTGTAGAGGTATGTTTCATCATTTAAATGATATACTACATGTTAAAATCAGAGACTGAGTGGGCCAGTGGGTCAAATGGGTCAAGATTGTGAGTGGGTCAGTTGATCGTAGGTCACCAAGGCGTGACCCACTGCGAAACACCACCCAACGTGAGTCACACTGAGGCATTGACCCACCGATCTATTCTGCTCAGTGCCTTCTAGATAGCATTTTCTGAACACTGGCAAGCTTGTCTATGTTTTACTTTCAAGACCTCCATTTTTCTTCTTTTTTTCATTTGGTTGTAATGAAGAAAGAAGTTCAGGCACTTTTGGATTTTGATATTTCCAATTGTAACAATGGCAATAGAACTTACTACTTGGCTTTTGAGATGCAGGCTGAGAGTTTTTAGAGGAACTGACTACTGGAAAAAAATGGTTTATTACATATATCGCCTTTTTAGTCAGTAGGGAGGGTAACGTGGATCATGGGTCAAAGTTAATTACGATGTATTTTAGTGGGTCAGAGTTGGTCAGAATGGTTCAGAGTTGTTTATAGTTGGTTGTTGGTCAGAATGGGTCAGGTTGGGTGAATGGGTCACGTTGGGTGAAGAGTCGTTGTGGGTCACGGTGGGTCGTGGGTCACGATGTGTGGTAGGTCAGTATTCTATGGATCAAAGTTTCATTAACCCATACTATCTCTGGTCAACATTGCACTAAAGAGGAGAGGCTCCGAAGGTGCACGCCGGCGATTTTCTCAAATTTTACAAAATGCAATAAATCTCGAAGCGGTTCACAGAACCATCTCAGAGAACTCGAAATAGAGGTATTTGTTTGATTGGCTAAATTAAGACCTCAATAATTTATTCTTCTACAAGCGATATTTTCTTCATCGTTTCCGTGGCGAAGTCCGAACAATATACGGCAAGTAAACTTAAGGCTGAAGGTTCGAGCCTTCCTCGGGATACTTGGTTTTTTCCTAGTGCTTTACACTCTCCTGAATATCAACAAATCAGGCATATAGGCGATTTAAAATATTTTGGGGGAGGAATTTTGTGGTTCGTTGGCGTTCCGTCGAGTGTCTGGCAATGGTGGTATAATTTTAAATACAGAAGTGGGGCCACCACGGATCGTAGCTGTGGGATCACCAACTTTTGGCGAAATGTCGCCAGTTGAGCATCTGTGGTCCATTGACGATCACCGCATGGGGGCTTGTATCTAAAACTAAGAGAATAAAGATGCATTGTTTCTATGAAGCCCGTTGGCACTAATAAAAATCAGAAACGACGAAAGAGATGTCAAAACCGGAAACCACATATTTTATAATTTCAAAGGTACCCCGTCTCGGGGAAAAAGATTTGCCCCAAGATTCTCCAGAGGGTCTTAGGAGGGGTGCGACTCAAAATTTGAAAGTGGCAAGGGGAATAAAGTTTTATTTCATTTAAAAGTATTCCAAAAATTTAACAAAAAATGGTAAGAGTCTCAAACTTTATGCTAACTTGTGCAAAATAGCGATCGTTCAAGATAGTAATAAATCCTTCATTGAAAACTCCGTGACAACCTATAGAAATGTGAGACTGTGGAACTACCCAGAAAATGTAAACACTTGTCTTACAATTGCAAAAGTATAATGCACCAAGGTAAAACAAGAAGTGCCCCATTATGGGTTTATTACATCACTAATATTAAATTCTACGTTCCACAATTGTGTATTTAAGCTAAAGGACAGGGTGATTGTGAATTATGAAATTAATGGTAGAATACATAATGGACCCACCAAAAGCTATGAACCACTCTCTACCATTGTGACCAACTCCGACCCACCAAAACTCACGTTATCAACTCTGACCCACGATAAACGTCCTTCTCTCCATTGACTAAAAGGTTACACTTGAAATAAAACAAGACTGTGAAATTATCATTTATCGGAATGTGAATTCCTACCGTCAATCGCTCAAGCACCGCTCTGTACAATACCGCTGGATCAGACCTTTACGGTATATAATGGTAAAGTGTTTCACATCTTCCAAATTAAGATGAATTTAAATTTTTCATATATATCATTATTTCTTTGTTGACAAACAGATGCATTTCCGTAGAAAACCGGATGAGATTTGAAAATTTTGAATAAAGATAAAGTAGACCAACGTAAAAAATGAAAAACTAGTTTCCATATAATTAAGCATGCCGTTCTAATTTAAAATCCCCATGTGATTAAGCGTGGAATACAAATTTTATGTCCATTTTTCTCACAACTTTATGGCTTGATTGCCTTATGCTCTGAACGCTCCATATATTAAATTCCAGCTTCTGCAATTATTATAATAGAAAGCAGTGGGTATAAAATAAAAGGACTGTAGTTTTCATTCCTCATTTTTTCTCAACTAATATCAATCGATTTCGATTCATAAGAGACATTTTTAAAAATGCCGGGATACATTCTGTTTATTTTTAATAAAGAGTTATACACTGAATTTTAACTGTCTAAGTTGAACGACTTGTAATATATTAAATTTTTTGCAAACATTCAGACCCCTACTCCAGCCTAAGTATATGTGTTCTAATGAAAGTGATACGCGTATGATTACTTCCCAGTTGAGGCTGGGGCCTGATTATATACCAAATGTCATTTCATTTTACTTTGTAATTTGACCGTGATGATCACGCAGACATAGTTACCTTGAATTTTTTATACTAGGTATAATAATTCATATATCGCAGGTGATTCAACATTTTTTCCAGCAGTTAGCTTCTCTAAAAGGTCACAAGCTCCATCTCAAAATCGAACTCCTATTGCTATTGCCACTCTTACAATTGCAAATATCAAAATCCAAAAGTGCCTGAACTTTTTTCATTAGAAACAAATGAAAGAGGAAGAAAAATGGAGATCTTGAAAGTAAAACGTAGACAAGCTCACCAGTGTTCAAAAGATGCTCTGCTTTGGGGGTCGTTTCGTCCAAAGATATTTCGTCTAATGAACATTTCGTCCAGACACATTTAGTCCAAACACATTTTGTCCAGGTATAATTGGTCCAAGGGCATTTCGTCCAAAGAACATTTTGTCCAAAAGACAATTAGTCCAAAGAACATTTCGCCCAAAGGACATTTCGTGCAAAGGACATTTCGTCCAAAAGACAATTGGTCCAAGGGAAATTTCATCCAGGGATGTTTAGTTCAAAGCACATTTCGTCCAAAGAACATTTGGTCCGGTAACGATTGGGGGTCAAGGGTTTGATTCTATTAGAAGAGTAAAAGTGATGCATATAACATTATGACTCACAAGTAATACCTCCCAAGTATAACACTCCAATTTTGGTAAAATTTGGCAAGTATATACTACACATAAAATAAACGAATGTGTTTTTTTCTGCGGAAAAATGGTTTTAGGGGGCAAAAGCCCCCACTCAAATTTTTGAAAGTTGACGCCCGAAAGGCAAGAAGAAGTGAACGAAATTGTATACAGATATTGGTAACGTAAAATGGGGGAATACATGTTTCGTATTTTCCTGGGAAAAACGATTACGCGTTGCACGAACCCCTCCAAACCTTTGATAAGGAAATATGAAATTGATAATTATAGTATGTCATATGTGTGTAAAGGACATGAGGAATTGCAACGAAACATTGAGTAGAGACAATACGCAAGAAATAAGCTACGGGAGAAAAGCCCCTATCCAACTTCTTAGAATACTTGAGGCCCGAAATGCCAGAAGAAATGAAGCAAAGTTAATGAAAATATGCAGAGATATTGTAGACATAAAATGAGGGAATACGGGTTTCGTATTTTCTGAAGAAAAGAAGAAATAGTTTTGCGTGGGGCACAGACGCCTACAAAACTTTGTTCGTGAAGTATCAAAAGTACTAATAACAGTATGTCAGAAGTGCTTAAAGGATATGAACAATTGGAAAGACACATTGCGTAGGGACAATACGCAAAAAATTAACGACTACGTGTTTATTTTGTGCGAAAAACAGTTTCAAGGGACAAAATACCCCACCCAAAATTTTGATACTTCAGGCCTAAAAGGAAAAAAGAAGTGCACAGAGTTGAACGAAACTGTGCACAGATATTGTAGACGCAAATTGAGGTGATTGGGTTTCGTACTTTCCTGAAAGATAAGCGGTTGCGTATATCAGGACTTTTTAAACCGTTGATAACGAAATGTCAAAAGTACAAATAATTATAAAAGTGCAATAACATTCATCATTTTCAATTACTTCTACATGTCACATATTTAACACACTCCATCAGGGTGCTAATGTTGGCTTAACTTACATGGCATTTGGAGTGCCACTCTTTATCAAAGCGACCCCCAAAGTTACAGATTCGACATTGTCGTTCTTTTATATAATTTTTATGTCAGCCCATTTCATTCCTTCTAGGACATTAAACGGATAATAGCACTGCTAGGACTAACTTTGGTCTTAAATGGCATTAAAATTTCTACCAATTAATTCAGCGACCAGTGCTGCAATTAGAAGCTCGGCGTCCCTATGCAGCTTTGCTTTTGGCCCGCCCAACAACTACATATTTCTCTGTCCCTTGATCCCTAACTTACGAATAAGGCTTAATTCGAATATGCTTCATTAGTGAATTTATTGCAGTTAAATACCACTCACTAGATGCTACAGCTACAACTACGTAACAAAGAATAAATTGGAAACATGTTATGATATCATTAAATATATTAGAATAGTAAAAGAGGATTTCTTATGAAATAGTATATTTGCTCTCGATTTTTTAAAATTTTCATAGGAAAAAATCAAAATTTTAATCTTTGCGCTCTTTAAATATGTTGGCCTCTAGGCACGGGCCTAGGTGGACTAATGGGAAATGTTAGCGTCACTGAGAACTTACGATCCGACTCTAATATCGGTTGTTTTCGCTATTTTTATGTCGCTACGTAACCACCCAGGGTGCTAAGGGAAGCTTACTTGGACTTGAATTGAAAGTAGAGCTGTTATCTAAGCGACCACGAAACTATGGGTTCGATAGTAATATCGATCCTTTTCTAGGATTTATGATATGTATCCCGAAAGTACTGATTTGCAGATTGTAAGAAATATGGTTAAAATTATGTTGAAACACAAAAATACATCCACTTTTATATATATATATATATATATATAAATACAGAGTGAGCGTGCGAGAAAGTGAGAGAGGACGAACAAAGGCATCACCACTTCCACATTCCAAAATCATATATCAGGTATTGAATGGAAAATCTATGTAAAGACATTTTACTGTGGAATGCTTCATCAGGACTATTCCACTCTGCTCACGTGAGTTTTGGGGTTCATGAATTTCTTGCGAGCCTTCGGACTTTGGATTCTCAGTTTATACCCTCTTTTTATGCCTCGGATAATTTTTCAACAACATCAATGACATGCTGTAATACGAATGTTGAGAAGTAACCTCTACATGGCAAATAGCAGCAAATAGGTACACTGCATAATTTATTTATTACGACGATATTATCTTCTTAATTTGTATTTAACATTCACATATAGAATACCAACGTACTCTTAACAGCTGTTATATTTTAAACATAATGATTTCTATGTTTTGCAATGATTGTATGCTATATGTATACAACTGATGTATTTTAATGTAATTATTTTATATATTTTTTCATGCATTGAGAAAAATAGAATTTCATAAAAAAAGATTGACTCAGATGGGAATCGAACTCACAACCTTACAATTTGAAATCCAACGGATTACCACTGAGCTAACACAAGCGCTTTTCGGAAAATACTTCTAACGATATATAGCAGTATTTAAGATAATTATGAGATTCATATCCACTGTAACGCTGTTTTTGTTCTACTTTGTCTTTTATTTTAGTACTCAGGCGACAATTATGTTCTATGTCATAACTTTAACAATTCTTTTACATATGAAAAAATTCGTTTACGTATCTAAATGTTCCATTAAGTATGGGTAGCAAAACGAAAAACAAGCATATGCTGACTAATACAAAGTTTCGAAATTTGTATCATTAAGTATTTCAATCAATGTTGCTTCTTTATATAATTGGTAACAAGTCTTATCATATTTAAAAGAAGAAAAACATATCTGCAAGATTTCTCCCGATTGAAAATGTTGGCTTCGAGGTTCGAACCTGGTTTACTTTTTCCCAATAATATCCGAAGTTAGACCTAGAAAATTTTTGCCTCGAAACAGCAATAAATAATGCGCAACCTTTTTGAAACAAGGAGTATATGCTAGATAAACAAAACAGATTTGAAATTATATGATAAGGAGACATAAAAAATACGGAAGATTGCAGGGGGGTAAAGAACAAAATAATTTGCTCTTATACACGCAGACGTGGTACAGGTAAAAGTATTCAGTCCTGGGACCTCAAAGTTTGAGTTAAAAATAGGGTGTTCCAAAATTAAGTCCCAAATAATCAAGAAATGTCATTAAAAAGAAGTGTAAAAATACAAATATTGTAAACGAACTAAACTTATTATCCAAAAGTTGAAAGTAGGTATTGATGGGCATACGCGCGGGAAACAAGATTTTCTCAAATTGTGCCCAAGGAAAAGAAAAGCCACAGGATTATTTATATCCATGACATCCGACGTGGCCTAAAAATAGGTGTTACTGGCTTATTGCGGCCAGGTCTCGCATATTGAAGGAGGCTTAGTTTGAGAAACGAAAGTCTAACACTAACCTAATCTAGCCCATTTGCGTCCTAATCTTTGAAGTACGGACATCTTGCAAATCGATGAATTTTAAACCAGGAATACAGAACACGAACATCATATGTCCATAGACATCAGCTGATTGTGATCAATTGAAGAACAGAAAGTCGTCGATTTCATCCAAGTAGTGCTGCAAATTCAAATGGTATTCCAAAAGTCATCTTTGTAACGGGCAACATGAATATCACAGTTGGTACACAACAAGTAGCAGTGTAAAAGTAACTCAACATCTTAAAGCGTAGTAAAAAATGAAAACACAATAGTCACTCATACAGTATATCGTCCACAAGTCGAAACATTGCGCATTGGAATCGAAGGTCAGAAATAATTACATGAAATACAAAATAAGACTGGTATGCACAAAGTAGGATAATATATATATCACAATGTTCAAGAGCACTAGCATATTTGCAGAATTTATAAGTATCGTGTACTTATTAAAACACAATAGTAGCCTAATTCTTTTTCTGCTCAGGTTTTTCTCCAATATTCGATCCAGGATGGAACTCTATGGCCCCAAGATACTAACAATCTTAACATTCCCTAATACTTGTATCCGCAATTTCGACTGAATATCGCATATATTCTTAACAATGTATTCTTAACATATTTAATTACTCGCATGTGCATGCACCTAATCACTATACGAACTAAAGATTTCACTTATTTATGCAAGGTATTTAATTCGCTAGCTGAGATAACAATGTTCCACAGATACACGTTATTTTAAGAAATAAATAATGACCATAATCTTAGTAACATAGACTTTCACTGATAAACGTTAGTCACTGTAGGTTTAACATATATGATTCTCTTCATAATAACAATATTAACAATGTTAACATAAATCTCTTAATAAATTTATTTAGGCAACTAACATGCCTAGCCATCATAAAAGAGATCCAAGAAAAAAGGTGCGCTAGCAGCAGCAAGAATGCATCGAAACAATGCGCGCACACCAAATCAAGGTAATTGCTTTGGATAACGGTCAATATAATCTTCCCAGAATTGTTAAATATATGTAGAATAACCATAAAATAGTGCATTGTACATTATAATTTATAATTCACAATACTAATATATATATATATATATATATATATATATATATATATATATATATATATATATATATATATATATATATATATGTTTGTATAATAGTATAAAGTAAATATAAATATTAATGTCTTTAATGCCAAACAATATATGTACCTCTTCTTTCAAAAAGAAAACAATGTAAGTCTTATACATCAAATAATTACAGAAATGGTTCTATAGACCAAAAAGAGAACGCTACACACATATACACACAATGTGTATATTCCGTGACTAAAAATAAGGTATATAGTCATTAAAATATGAAACGGGATAAGATGTGGATGCTGCATGTCGTTGGTTATCTCAGGAAGTAACTGGAGGCTGTAACGGAAGACTATTACTACGTTGGGCTCTAACATTACACCTGGGCACAGATAGTCGTTTATATAACTCAACAAGAAGAAATTCAGCCAATAATAACAATAAAAGTTATTATACATGTGTCGATATCCATAAAATGTCTTGGTCCAATGAAATACTTTCTGCATTAGTTTTGCGAATACACAGTGCGCATAGAAGAAAGTATAGGAACAAGGTAATTTTATAGTAAAATGCAATGTATGGCTTAATTGGCGTTGCAGAATGCGACGAAAGATAAAGATGGGAACAGTATATATCTAATCAAGATTAACTGAGAATTGTTAAAAATCTCATGCGATTTAAAATGTTGATTCAAAAGAACAAAATTATTAGCTTCTAGAAAAGCAGGAAATAAATGTAAAACTGTACGTGACGAAATATAACTATGAAAACAAGGAAATGTAGTTTTTGCAAATAGATATTACGAAACTCTTAAGGGACATCACATCGTAATGAAATTAGCAAAGATCCAAATTTACTCTTACTGAAAACATGCAAAAGACTGGTGTTCGTAGCAGAAACCAGTTGTAGACTAAAAGGAAGTTGAGCCAAAACAAAAATATTAGATTGTGACTTCTATAGTAGGCTATTGAGCGTTATCGTGCCAAATGTAAGAAAAAAGACGACACACCATGAGGGACCTTTGAACCAAGAAAACCTTTATATGAACATATAGCCAATTAGGAAGTCACTGTAATATGTGATGGAATTTTGCAAAGAGTAGAAATTTGTAGGTCACAGGACAACAAATCTGAGCCCAGAAAATGGAAGGCAAAAGTCTGTGGTTGAAAAATAACATAGCTACGAGATATACTAATGGTGCAGGCCTGATTATGGTAACCAAAGAAATAGCTTTAACTAAATGTATCTTAAATACAGTACCTCCCTCTCATAAACAAACTTTTAAATTTACAAAAATAGAAGAACCAAGAATATCACATGGCAGTAACTTTAATGGATAGTAAACATCAACATTAAATATAGGAATAGCCAATGACATGTTTTGGGGTGTTAAAGATTTTTCCTAAATGCGTAATTGAGCCGCCAAAACTTTATAAGGAATCAATGTTGGATCTAATTTACCTGATCTGTCACTCTGAATTGCTGTTTGATAATGTTGTAGTTCAACCACTTTCAAGATATGCATAGACAATTGAAAAATCTTCCAAATTACGAAAAGATTTCTAGTTGACTTCCATCTGCCAAATTATGTACTGATTTTGCAGAGTTTAGTCTGATCTAAAAGCGTTTCGGAAAGTCCTCCTTTTATTGAAAATTCTTCCCAGGTTGAGACACCACAGGTTTGTACTGAGTAGGTGGTATTTTCATTACAATGTAAAGTATTAAATAGCGAAAACCATGAGTAGATTTAGGAAATTGGAAACTCACATTAAACAATAAAGGTACTGCGTGCTGGTACAGAATATGTCCATGAAGCTCATTAACTTAAAATGCACTAGTTATAGACACATCTAGACAAGCAAATAGGACGGATATTATTACTAAACTCTGGAGCGTCTGGAACTAATCGAACCCAAAAATAAAATATACTACATGTAATACTAATCTATGTAGTCAATTACGTAGACCTACTAGAATATTTATATTGGTTCGACGTCGTCGTCTGGAGTGTCAGTCATCACTCTGTGTTGAAGCTACTTCAGGTACGTAAGAAATGAAACTTTAATATTTTCTATTCAAGGCAAAGAAGGTACAGATATGAAGGTAGAGAGATTGAAACTTCGGACTTTAACCACATTCCGTCAATCAGAACATTAACTCTAGTTTAGTTTATTAGTTTCGTCGGTAGAATACCTTACAGTCGTGAGATAGGCAGTGAGGTAAAGGCTATTTGAGCCGGCGTTTAAAATTAGGAAAAGATATTATATAAATGGTTCTAATATGACATTGAAGACGACCCTTGTCAACCTTAATGCTGAGCTACTTTTTAATTCTTGTTTTTTAACTTTAGTGTATAAATTATTTTAACTATCTTGTAATAAATTTGCTAGTGTAAAAGGTTTATTTCATTTTTTATGGATTACTGCTCTAGAGTTAATGACCACTAACAGCTGTTTGGAGGATCAGTTGATACACATACTATGCTAGTCGATCCCCTTAATGTATTGTAGCTAACGTCCCCGTTTTCTTCATAAGAATTCTGTGAACTTGGCGCTGATGACAGTTTTTCGAGGCAGTCTAGATAGCGGACTTCACGCTATCTTATCCAAGGTAATGATACTGGGGGGTTGCTTAAACAAGTACTCAATAGAATGTGAGACGCCGCCGTAAACGATAGGTTTATCGGAATCGAACCTTCTCGTATGAGTTTCACTCTCCTTCAATCATACTCTTGTGACACCTAGACTGTTGCATTCTCAACAATATATTACTTGCTTAAGGAGGATTAGCCTAGAGGATCGGTCTGGGACCAACCTCGATAATGGCATGCATGGGAATACAATACCAATATTTGGTAAAGTATGTATGTTTCTTTTTCAGGATCGTTCTAAGGACCCCATAACTAGCGTTTTAGATACTTACGTGGTAACTAGATTAGGGTCGCCACTTGACTCTTTCCAACTCGTACAGTTTTGATACTAAACGCTGGATGTACACCCACACTCTATTATATAACGTAATAACTTTGGAGAAATCGCCGGATAGCATTTTCACTGTCTTGACGCTTTTTCTCCAATCCCTTACTCCATACTCTGGATTTTTCTTTGCCAAACTATTGTTGTAGATAGAGTAATTATATGTTTCGACTAAATCATGAACTTTATAAATTATTTACTGCTACAACAGTATCATCTTCAATAAAATTTGTACCATCAACATTTTTAATATTAAAACGTACATAAATATAATCAGGCTGAATAAATTCAGTCGTTTTTCCAGGAGATCCTATGGAGGTTAATGTAGAAATAGAACGATATTCTGATACATAACCCGCAGCTTGACTACCCGTTTGTAATGCTTGACTTGCTACATTTTTGCACTTAGCTTAAGAAATGGTAAAGCAAAACGAAATAACGCTTTAAAGAAACTTCATATACCGTATCCCCTTTGATATGCAGGTAATGAAAAATATGGCATACCACGTCCACGGTGATAAGAAACACCTCTTTATCTCATCTTTATTATTCAAGAGATGCAAGAGAGGTTTTAAAATGTAATTTTACAGTAAGTGTCCCGGAAGGAAGTTGCAAATTTTGCCTTGCGTGATCTTTTAATACTATCCGATTGTGTGAAAACAAAATTTGGAAGTGGCATATAATGAATATCTTCAAGGGTAATAGATTGAACTTTTTCGTATTTAATACCAGAGATTGTTACTATACGTAATAAGCGTGCTTGTGTAGCACCTAAAAATTGATATTGTATAACATCCGTTAAATAAAAATTTGATATGGATATCCGATATCTATATATGGTTGTTTTCAGGATCTGGCCCTTGGATTCGACTCCCGATGGATCCACACCGAAAGAAAACTATTTTTATTTACATCTATGTAGCATCAAGGCTCTTAGAACATTTTGTATTACCTTTTCCTGATAATAAACTTGGCACACAAGGCAAAATTAATATAAGTCTCTTACTTTTCCTTTTCAATTTCCGCTTATGCTTTATTATTCTGTTCATTTAAAACATTTAGAAATGCTTATTTCTGTCTGAAAACGATTACTTTGGTGATCAGCAATGAGGACAACCACATTTTACATAAGTGTGTATCTTCCGTGTATTCTTCCAGAGCTGAAGTTGTCTGTTTCTCGCCAGAACATCGAGCTTTTGCCGGGTTCGATTTTGATTAGTGCGGATTTTGAGAACATAGCCACGGAACAAGACAATGCCGCGTATACGTCAAGTACGACCTCAGATTGATGTGTAAGACGTAGGAGGCGTCTACGGAGCATTGGTTTCTCTGGATGGAAGGAAACGATACTATCTTGGACATTACTACTATGACATTCGCTATGCGTGTCTTTAGAACAGAACATGCATTATTCGCAACAGCTAATGGTAATGTACCTATTCGGTAAGTCACTACTTTAACAGCGGACACCATGAGCACATCCCTTATAACATTTTACATGTTGGTCTACCATTACGTTTCTAAGTTTGGTGTGCTTTCTAAATTAAATTTTAAGTTTTATTTCTAAATTAAAACACAATTAAGTTTAGTTAAATTTAGTTTAAGTTAAGTTTAATAGATACTTTGGTAAAAGCTATTGAATTACTTATTAGTATGGCATTTATCTATTGTGAGTAACACTCATACGATACCTAGGTCAGTTTAACAGTGATGATTGCCTGTAAGTTCATGTACCTTTCCAACATCCATCCCGTTGCAATATTTGGATTTCAACGACAAAATCATGCTGGAAATTTTAGAATTTCAGTCAAGTTTCATGGTGGAGATATGTTTTATTATGGTTACTTGCAGTGTCTCTTGTTTATTTTTCCAATAGATTTGTCCTCTCACCAGGAATTTTATTTCTCCCGCAGCTCTACCCTTGATTTGATATTATCTTTGGTTTTAAAGTCTTAATTGTTTCTTTTTTTAAATTGTATTTATTTTTATATTACTTATGTGAATATTAAGAGTTTAATGTTGTACCAATATGCTCAAGATGGTGATGTATTTAATGATGTTTGGAATGATTTAGACCTTTCGGACTATTTTGAACCTTTAGTAATATTTTCCACGGTAAGAATTCACTGTATGAAACAGCGCTTCTATTGTATAAGATGACATTTACTTTTCTCGCAATCTATTTCGGATATTGAATCACCGTCTAGTACTTTATCTTGTAGTTTGCAGTCCAATATGGCAGTCGGTTGTCAGCAGGAGAATCTTAGTTATTAGTCACATTTTAAGGAGGGAACCGAACTTTTGGCGCATGGGTGACGATGCAGCTCATTATGTGGACCAGTTCGATGTTTTAGTGCAAATAAAGAATTGGTATTAGTTAAAGAGAAAACGGATACTGGGATCAATTTTGAAAGATTCGGCGTCATATTGGTTCGATACGATTTCGAAGCAACCGGACTTTACGGACATGACTTATGAGCAGTTTAGGACTATATTTAACGATGCTTTTAAGAATGGATTGTTATCGCAAATAACAGAACATGAGATGCGATTATGGGAGCAAGTTTCTAATGAGTCTGCTTTGTCTTACGTTTACTCGAAGCGAAATTTAATTCTTTGCAGAATAAGGATATTCCTGTTCAGAAAGAGATTCAATTAATAATTCATTTGCTGATTCCGGAATATATGCGAATTGCGATTAAAAAGACACATGCTTCTGTAGAGGAATTAGTTCAAGATTTATTGGATGACGAGAAAGCACGAGACTTGCTAGAACGGAAACCGATTGAAAAACTTGTTAATCGGAAACCTTTCCTTACTCAAGCACTTGTTCAGCTAAGTCCTCCACAGAGTATTCAATGTCGTGTAAATCGCGTTGTGCCGAGTCAGTAGGATGATCGCTCAGCTCGGCTATTATTCGCGGTCGCATCCGCTCTGAATGTCTCCACTGACGAGTTCAAGGACCAATTAGCTATCATAGAGAGCAGTTGACTCAGTTGCCACTCAAGGACAGCATTCGCAGAATACAAATCAGATTAATAATTATCGCCGTAATAATAATTATAAAAGCAGACGTAATTTTTCCTCACGCCAAAACAATTGACAGCAGCCACGGCACGATAGTAGGAATTAGAGTAGTGATGGGCAGAATAGCAATAAAAATCTATTGTTTTAAATGCGGAAAACAGAATGCGGACGGCCTTTCTGCTGTCTTAGTCCTTTCAACTATTTCAGAGGCTTGATGATAATGGGAAGTCAACTCTAAAGTGTTTAAAAGTCCATGTTCTGAAAGAGAAAACTCTTCCATATAACAACCTGTGTGTGATTAGATGTACTTCCGGTTTGGTAGGCAGTTTCCGCTCTGTTATACAATCAACATTCTGAACTTGAATTGTGATTTGCATTGTGTAATGTGACAACAAGAAGAAGGACTTTATCTAAAGTCATCCTTCGGAGCATAAAAGCCAGCTGTAGTGGTGTCGCTCGTATTTCTTGTTCTGGTGGAACGATTGTTTTTAGCTCTTTCAAAAACAAAGCAAAAACAAACTATGAAATATGCCAGCCCCATCTGGTTAGTAAAATGCAAAAAGGCCATGTGGCCTTGGGTATCAGGAACTAAATTTACTTTCCCTTTTCCATTTTTTCCTCTTTTAAATTGTCTATACGAGCATTATTAGGTGGATACTGAATGAATTGGTACAAAAGATATTTGATATATGTATAACGAAATAAGGCTGTTCGTAGCAAGCTGGGTTTATACTTCCAGCTAGATGTCTAAAGAATAGATAAACTACATAGTACTTAACGTATTGTAACATATTCATAATAGAATAGAATACATTGAAAGTAAGTCATCATGACTTATTGAATTAGGTTTCACTGTTGAATGCCTCTCCTGTATGTAACACTGAGGTACCTGCTGATACACAACATTAACGATATGGTTATTCACTTGGCTATATACACTGATATATGTAGAATTTCATTGGGATCACTAGTACATATTCACTAATTTTTCCCAGTGGTTGTCCTTTGGCGTTGGCGGACCTCTCCCCATGGAGGGGGACATAGTTCCTGGAATAATTCGATGTTATTCTTTCCATTGGATCCACTACCAAGGTCGACAGCTTTGGGTTACATGCTGTTGAGATGTAGATTCGGGCTGATTTCCTCACCACAAGGGGTACGCTCCTTCGGTAGGTGTCTGACGTGATTCCTTTCTGGTTTTCTTTCTACAGAATATTTATCGTCCAGATTCCTTTTGTAGAAAACAAACTCAAGATAATTGATCCGAAAGGTCTTCTCCTAAGGGAAGATTGAATTCATTTTCTTTCTTTTCCATGGCCTCTAAGTAGGATGTTAAGGGGTCATTTTATTCTTTTCACAGGTGTGAGATTTTCATGTAGTACAAGAGGTTTTGCCTCATAGCGGATTTACGGATTGGTTACTGGGCGGAAGATTAAACCTTTATGAAATTTAGGGAATCTAATACTGCGTACAGTAAACGTGATTGTTTATTAATATTTAGGGTTTGGGCATGATACTGGTTGCCTTTACGGGTATATATTGTTTGAAGGAATGTGATTACGTCCCTTCAGGTACACTGAATGAAAATCTCTTCCTGTAACATCAGCATTGGCTCCATTTTGATTAGCAAGCTTTTTGTTGGACCATGTCTTCCATTCGCCTTCTGCCGGTGTTATCGCTGGACTGGGTCTCTTAGAAGAACTCTGGTGTTGGATTGGCTTACCTCTAAGCCTTGGCTGGTGAGTGGCTACGCAGTAGTGCTCAGTGGTCCTAAAACATAGTGAATATTTGTAATTTTGTATTTAAAAAACATTCGGGCTTACATGGGAGAGATCATATTGATAATTTCTTGCGCTATATAAAAAATACTTTGAGGGATTCTATTAATCCAAGTTTCATATCATTTCGCATCTGTCGATAGGTTTCTCCTCTATAATTACATGTGTGCTGACCACACATCAAAAGATTGTTTTTATGCAGAATATGTGGGAATAGGTAGAAGAATTTCGTTTATGCTGTTTTACTCTCAATGTCTGATTTAATGCAACAACCTGTGGGATTCTAATATTTGTCGAATATTTTTAGAAAAAATATGTGGGAGGAGACCTCGGGATAGACATATAAATTGCTTGTGTTTAACAGATCCTAGTCCTCGTACATTCTTATAGGAATTTCAATTTTCCTTGATGTGTACAGAGAACTTTCTAAACACTAGCATCTTACAGTTTTATGTTAAAATAATTTTTAGGTTACAGAGTTTCTTGCTTTTAACCTATAACCAAACATTCTTATAAACTAGAATATCCGAATTCTTATAAACTAGTCAGATTTTTTTCTTTTCTATTTTTCTAAATTTCTACCAATAACTCTACAATCTGTCGTCTGTTGTATCATTATAAAACCGTGTCAACATTAGGCAGTACAATTTTTATAACTAGCGATATTTTCTCTTTTTATCAGATAAGCTCATATTTTTAACCAGAACCTTGTGTTTTTATAAACGAAGCTCTATCGTAATATTAAATATACTTTCCTAGCGAATGTACTGACACAGGTGTAATTGACGGCTAAAACTAATTTATTTAACCTTTGGAATTGATATCAATTTTCCAAATTTTTAAATTTAGACTTTCTTTTATTTGATTTTTTATGTTGATCTCAGACATCATGAGTGTTTGATAACTACTTAACTCACTATATTCCTACATTGCCTTAATTCATGCCTAAGTAGAAGAAATCTAGGTATTTAAGTATGTTCTTGTATCAGTCTAAAGTAAAAACGGAAACGTAAGAATTAATCAAAATGGTTTTTACTATACTTCTTCCATCCAACGTATTCCGTATGCCAATTCCTTGGTTGGTCCAACATCTATGGTTTGCATTCCTGGTCCATGGGGGTGCCAAGCGGCTGGCTTGATTCTGAAAGAAACACTTAACCTAACACAAATTTAATTTAAGCAAATTAATTAACAGTTGAAGTAATGTGTAAGGTCAGAAGTGTTGATTTACCTCGACAGCTGATATTTAAGCAAGCCGAATCATGAAGCAGGCGAATTGCAGTGTCGACGATAGGTCATAAAAAGGACGAGGGAAAAAACGGGCGTCCATAAATTTTACCATATTTGGAATGGCGAATTTCTGCTATAAATTTTATATATCGTTTATTTACTAACTTATCGTTCTTAGTATTAATCAAGTAACTGAGGTCAGTTACAAGATGTTCGAATATTTATTACTTCTCAACATTACCTAATGGCAATGACGTGGAATTATTATAAAATCTGCCTTGGCAGTATGCCTGCCTGAACCTCCCGGAAATAAATATTCGAACAGAAATAAGGAGGTGGTGATCGACCTTACAGCGCGAATTGCACACAATAGCTAAAATTACTAAAGAAAGGGAATTTTTCTGAAATACATTTATTTCTCAGGTGATCCGTTACCTATATCAGAGCTATAAGTCTTTCTAGAATAGGCATTAATGATCTAACAAAAATTGACAAGAAAGCTGTGGTATACGCTAAGGAATGTGTACTAGTTATAAAGGCTATATATATGAGGGGTTAAAAAATCCGTTTATATCAAGAAAAAATTATGAATATTGAGTCAAATGTGTGAATCCAAGATAGCAGTATAAGCTCCAACGATCCCTTTTGCCAGACGCCTGTCTGCAGTGTTACATCTGATGAGAAATATAACAAATGTAAAGAACGTTACTAATATGTTGGTATTATAATTAAGGCACGAGAAATTATCGAAAATACAAATAATGATTTTATCTCGTGCGATTCCGAACCCTCAGAGTCGGACTCAGGATCAGGAGTGCAAGACACGGAAATACTAGAAGAAAGTACTTTGTCAACGTGTAGATATGGCGGAGAGTAGCATTAGCACAAGTGGTGTGTTTAACATGTGTGCCAGTAATTGTTCTAGTTACATCCACAAAAAGGTATTGCACACCATACTTGATAAATTTGGGCTGCCAAATTAGTAATGAGTCTCAAAAAGTGTTAGGAAAAACCAGTGCATTTGACACTCAAGCAACGTTCGTGAACCATTTAGTCGCTGCTTACCACCTGGGGGAGGCTAGTCGTTTGCTAGAAAGTCGGCGAAAGGATAAAATACCTGCGTTTGATAGTGTGTATTAGACATTTCAATTATTAACACCATAGTTTACATTATAAACTATCTGTAATTATTATTTTGATATGACTACTTTATTGCAAGTTCCTATGAGGACAGTGCTGTAGAGGCCCCAAAAAATTACAGAGTAAACAGCCATATGTATCATGCATATTCCTTTATTTGGAGGGGGAAATACACCAGCTCAGACGTGGATTTAATCTCCTTTTGAATAATAATACATTTAGGCACTATGCCGGAAAACAGATCTGGAAGTGTACTATCCATAATTCCTTGTGGCAGAGTTTCTGTCTTCACCTGCACTTTTATTATAGGATATTTTATTCTAAATTTAGGATTTTGTAATACTTTATTTTGGGGTGTTTTAACTGCTGGTGATACATCAACCTTTTTCACAAGCAATGTTTCATCTGTAATTACAACTTTTCCATCAGCATCTGCGTCTCTCATTAGACAAAATGCAGGTTTAGCTGGAATTAGTTTAATACGCAGTTCTACACCATTGAGTAAATATTTCTCCTCAGTAAATTTACCAGCATGAATATAACCCAATAATTCAAATGATTGACTTAAAGTAGTGAGAAGAAAACGTTGTTTAAATCCTACATTACCATTGGACACACTATCCATATGCCCTGCAGTATGTTTAAACCACATTGATGTTTGAAGATGAGTTGATTTAGCAGTAGCATTATAATTTAGTAAGTTTTCAATATACGGTCGATATGGATATGTATGTGAAGAGTAGGAAATAAGTTGATTATTCAAATATAATTGCACTTCACTGAACATTGCATTTAGAAAATCATTTACATTGCCAATTTTCTTATCGGCAGAAGTTAAATTAGAACCATCCGATTTATTATTTTTACCTTTAATATCAAACATTGTGCGCGTTAAGTCCATATAGTCATCCCCATGACCAGGGACAACAAATTCTATTGATGCATTATCAGATATTGAAGCCACAGGCTTATATGGAACTATTTTATTACCTATAATACTAGTTTGAGTGGGTAAACCAGCAAATAAATCTAATTCTTATTTCATACACTCAGACTGCATTTTTTATCTTTTTTTTTTCCTTTTCTTACTATTAATATTCACACAAGTTAAGGTTTACAATACCGTATTACGTTTGCAAAATGTAATTTTACACATACACTGACCTATTGGAAAGGAAGTGCATTTCCTGTACTATCTCTTAAATCAATAATAATTTGATCAAATTGTTTACGTTGCACGGGGACATAAGAAGGATTGTCAAAAATATGTACATTATTAATACCATACTCTGTAATATTTGTATACAGTGGTTCTACAATATCACTGTAAATATACATAAGCGTAGGTAGCGATTTTTCTAAATCAGGTGGATAACGAGCATGATGCAATATCTTCTTGTTGTATATGATCAAAACCTAGTATTCTGGTTAGTTCAGGAGATAAAAGTACTTCTATAAGCTTCTCCTGATCTTTTCTTACTCTACTGACTTCAATTCGTTTTACTGATATTTTAACTTTTAATTGTAAATTTAATATATCACTTTTATGATTAATTTGAGATAGAATATCATCAACATTATAATAGTGTCCTGGTAAGATTTTAGTTATGTTCCATCTTTTTGTATTCATGAGACGGTAATAAATATTATTAGTATATTTGGAAACATTCTGAAATGAATTTGTATAATGTACTTCAACAACTGCTGTCTCCCACTCACCTTTCTCTAGCACAAGTGGATGATATAGTTTGGTAGTATAAGATGACAAAGTATTTTGTGGAAAATACTCCATATAACTGTTACTTGGTAATGTAAGATAAAAGCTAGTACTCTGTTCCATATTGATCAAAAATATCATTCTCCCTCTTCCTTTTCTTCCTCTTATTATTTTTACCACCAGTCTGTGCCAAATGAACTTTTCTTCGTTTTCTTTACTTGCCTGATCTTTCCAATACTTGATTTATTTTATTTTGAGCTTTAGTTTTAAAATTATTTTAGCTTCTTGCCAACGTGATTTTAAAGCTTCGTCAATAGGTCTATTATCACCTAATACATCTCCAGGTATATTAATTCCTCCACGTAACAATTCTTTACTAACAGTTTTTGTAACTTGTTTAATTAATGGAAATGCACTTCGAAATAAACCACCTAAAAACTTCCAATACCATAGCCTTCTTGATATGCCGCACCCCTATACAAGTTATAACTACCTACTGCTTGATGCGAATAGTATTTAAAGTATGGATCATTCATTTTGTTCCTATATACACAAATATAACATAAATTTATAATATCGTATTGTTGCTAAATGTTCTTTAAATGTGACACAGGAATCCATGAATTAAAGGAAGGGGTATCCCCGCCAACAAACAAGTACACGTTTCCCTTTAACTTCTAAAATTTCGTGTATCGCATAAGCTTTAGGCAGAGGCACTCCTTTATTTCCTCTTCGTAAAATGTACCACCAATTACTTCACCATTTAAGTCCTCCAACACATAAACCACATTCCTTTCCTTATTTATCACCTGTTTTATTTTAAATGTTTCTACAGTCCACTTTTTTTGTACCCTTTTTCAAAATGCCTTTTGCTTTAGTAATGCGTACAGTATCACCTTTTTTATATTTTGCAATGTTAGTATGAGGCATCGGTTTTATTAATTTATTCCAAACTTGTTGAAAAGCGTCTTGGTTCACACTGGCGGGTGGTAATTGATGAGGTTTATGTGCTCTAGAACTATATGCTTGAACAAGTTTCGATAGCAGATCTATGTGTCAGTAAGTCTTCTTTGCTGTAAAATATTTCCACATTGGTTCTTTAAGAGTTCGAGTAAAACGTTCCACTACACTTGTCTTAATATCGGAGTTTTGTGTTGTGAAGAATTTAAATTTTGCTTCTTTAAGTATAACTGAAATGGTTTATTAACAAACTCTGTGCCTTTATCCGTTTGTAGACGTAAGGATCTACGACGGGTAGATGCCAATATTTGCTTAAATGCTTTTATAATGTTTTCACCAGTTTTTGTATGTACAGGCAAAACCCATGCATAACGAGTAAACAAATCAATCACTGTTAAAATATACCTGTAACCGTCATTATACTTCTGCAGACTTTTCATATCGTTTAAATCAGCTTGCCACTTCATATTTTATAATCACGAAATCTGTTGACAACTTTACGTTTACGTGGTGGCTCCTCGTCTTCTTCTTCTTCCTCCTGTTTTGGATCAGCACCAGCAGCAGCAGATGATGTCAGCTTACGAACATATTCTACACGCTGTGTGTTATCTATATACTCTGAAGGTACATTGGATTTTGCTAACAGTACAGCAAAGGATTCCCAACCTGTAGGAGAAATATTTTTCTTGCGACATCTAACAAAATGTGCTATTAGATACACTATATTAGCACCAGGAATTAATTGATTATAAATATTATCATTACCATTGTCATCCCAATGAATGTTGGAATTTTGTTTTAATTTACGTAATAAAGGTCTTGCTTTACGCAGACAATTTTCGAGAGAGTAGATAGTATTTCATCGTCCTTCTCCTCATCCTCCTCATCCTTAGTACTAACACTACTTGATGTTGTTGCAATAGGTTTTTTCATAATGTGTAATTATTTTTGTAACACCTTTTTATACCGTATCCATCTTTCTTCAACACATCTCATCATCTAAATTAGATATAGTTTGATATTGGTGCAATTTTCCGGCGAAATTAAAACACGTTTTTGTGCATGCTGCATAAGTATTTAATTAAACTAGATAGTTTACCTCCAATAATAGGTGCAAGCAATGCAGTAAGAAACCCATCTTTTTGTACAATTATTTGTTTTTTTCTTTTATTTTAATGACGGACCTTTTTCACTAAATACCTCAATTCCTGTTTATATCTTTTTAATTTATTTTTCTCTTTTTTATTTAACGGAACATTTCCTTCTAATACGTTGTAGGAATATTCACAAATAGATCGAAGTAATTCGGGATCAGCATTTTGTAAAATTGCTTTGCGTACTTTAAATTTTGCCTTTGCTAAAAGTTTTAGTAAATGCGCACTCTCTTTGCTAATCATTTTTATTTATTTGTACCTATTATACTAAAGTTGAATATTAAAATATAAAAGTTATTGAGATAATTTTTTACTGGTACATAAACATAATTGTAAGAATCTGAGGGGAAAATTTTTGTTCGAACACGATGTTCGTCGGGAGTGCCCTCTTTTAAATCAAAAACGAAATAACTATGAGGATCTCGATTTGCGTCCTGATAGGCCGCATGCACAAATTTTGTTTTACCAGGGTATAATTGGCGTGCTAGATAATTAATTTGAGCCTGGTCTCTGGGATTTTTAAAACATATTATATAATGGCATTTTAATGATGTCTCGCATACCTGTAGCTTGGTGAAAAATATTTTCCGTTATAAAAATAACACTTAAATTTTGGTGGTCGCTACCTTTAGTAAAAAAGTCAACAATTCGTGTATCACACTTTCGCATTAAATCATCAATAATTACAAGATGTGGGCCAGCTTGTGGTGAAAAATCATCTATTTTCCTTAAATGTACAACCTGCTAAATGTATGCGAGACATGTCATTAAATTGCCATTATATAATATGTTTTAAAAACCCAGATACCAGGTTCAAATTAATTATCTAGCACGCCAATTATATCCTGGTAACACAAAATTTGTGCAGGAGGTCTATGAGGACGCAACTCGAGATCCTTATAGTTATTTGCTTTTTATTTAAAAGAGGGCACTCCCGACGAACATCGTGTTCGAACAAAAATTTCCCCTCAGATTCTTACAATTATGTTTATGTACCAGTAAAAAAATAATCTCAATAACCTTTATATTTTAATATTCAACTTTAGTATAAAAAGTACAAATAAATAAATATGATTAGCAAAGAGAGTGCGCATTTACTAAAACTTTTAGCAAAGACAAAACCTAAAGTACGGAAAGCAATTCTACAAAATGCTGATCCCGAATTAATTCGCTCTATTTGTGAATGTTCCTATTACGTATTACAAGGAAATGTTCCGTTAAATAAAAAAGAGAAAAATAAATTAAAAAGATATAAAAGGGAATTGAGTTATTTAGTGAAAAAAGGTCCGTCATTAAAACAAAAGGAAAAAAACGAATAATTGTACAAAAAGGTGGGTTTGTTACTGCATTGCTGCACTTATTATTGGAAGTATACTATCTAGTTTAATTAGATAATTATGCAGCATGAACAAAATGTTTTAATTTCGCCGGGAAAATTGCACCAATATCAAACTATATCTAATTTAGATGTTGAGATGAAAAATATTTTTATATAATAAAAATATCAGTGTTGAAGAAAAATGGATACGATATAAAGAGGTGTTACAAAAATATTTACACGTTGTGAAAAAACCTACTGCAACAACATCAACTAGTGTTGGTACTAAGGAGGAGGAGGATGGGGAGGAGGACGATGAAATACTGAAAATTGTCTGCGTAAAGCAAGACCTTTATTACGTAAATTAAAACAAAATTCCAACATTCGTTCGGATGACAATGGTAATGCTAATATTTATAATCAATTAATTCCTGGTGCTAATATAGTGTATCTAATAGCAGATTTTGTTAGGTATCGTAAGAAAATATTCCCCCTACAGGTTAGGAAAGCTTTGTTGTACTGTTAGCAAAATCCAATATACCTTTAGAGCAGCAGCTGCTGATCCAAAACAGGAGGAGGAAGAAGAAGAAGACGAGCAGCCACCACGTAAACGTAAAGTTGTCAACAGATGGCGTGATTATAAAATATGAAGAAGCTGGCCGATATTTATTATAACACTTCACACCTTGCCTCGTTTTCAACTGCTACGACTTTATGGAGAGCTGTGAAAAAATCAAATTCTTTACACACGGTGAAACAGTGGATAAAAGAACAGCCGACTTATACACTGCATAAGCCAGTACGTAAAAATTTTCCACCTAATTCCTATTTAGTGTTCAATATTGACGATCAGTAGCAAGCTAATTTAAACGATATGAAAAGTCTGCAGAAGTATAATGACGGTTACAGGTATATTTTAACAGTGATTGATTTGTTTAGTAGTTATCCATGGGTTTTGCCTGTACATACAAAAACTGGTGAAAACATTATAAAGCATTTAAGCAAATATTTGCATCTACCCGTCGTAGATTCTTACGTCTACAAACAGATAAAGGCACAGAGTTTGTTAATAAACCATTTCGGTTATACTTAAAAAAGCAAAATTTAAATTCTTCACAACACAAAACTCCGATATTAAGACAAGTGTAGTGGAACGTTTTACTCGAACTCTTAAAGAACCAATGTTAAATATTTTACAGCAAAGAAGACTTACCGAAACATAGATGTGCTATCGAAACTTGTTCAGGCATATAATTCTAGACCACATAGAGCTCATCAATTACCACCCGCCAGTGTGAACCAAGACACTTTTCAACAAGTTTGGAATAAATTATTAAATCGATGCCTCACACTAACATTGCAAAATATAAAAAAGGTGATACAGTACGCATTACTAAAGCAAAAGGCATTTTGAAAAAGGGTACAAAGAAAAGTGGACTGTAGAAACATTTAAAATAAAACAGGTGATAAATAATATAAAGGAAAGTGGTTTATGTGTTGGAGGATTTAAATGGTGAAGTAATTGATGGTACATTTTACGAAGAGGAATTTAAAAGAGTGCCTCTGAATAAAGTTTATGAGATAGACAAAATTTTAGAAGTTAAAGGGAAACATGTACTTGTTCGTTGGCGGGAATACACCTTCCTTTAATTCATGGATTCCTGTGTCACATTTAAATATCATTTAGCCACAATACTATATTATACATTTATGTTATATTTTTGTATATAGGAAAAAAATGAATGATCCATACTTTAAATACTATACGCATCAAGCAGAAGGTGGCTATAACTAGTATAGGGGTGCGTCATATCAAGAAGGCTATGGTATTGGAAGTTTTTTTAGGTGGTTTATTTCGAAGTGCATTTCCATTAATTAAGCAAGGTGCTAAAACTGTTGGTAAAGAATTATTACTACAGGAATTAATAAACCTGGAGATGTATTAGGTGATAATAGACTTATTGACGAAGCTTTAAAATCGCGTTGGCAAGAAGTTAAAATAATTTTAAAACTAAACCCCAAAATAAAATAAATCAAGTATTGGAAAGATCAGGCAAGTGAAGAAAACGAAGAAAAGTTCATTTTGCACAGACTGGTGGTAAAAATAATAAGATGAAGAAAAGGAAGAGGGAGAGTGATATTTTTGATCAATATGGAACAGAGTACTAGCTTTTATCTTACATTACCAAGTAACAGTTATATGGAGTATTTTCCACAAAATACTTTGTCATCTTATACTACCAAACTATATCATCCACTTGTGCTAGAGAAAGGTGAGTGGGAGACAGCAGTTGTTGAAGTACATTATACAAATTCATTTCAGAATGTTTCCAAATATACTAATAATATTTATTACCGTCAAAGAATACAAAAAGCTGAAACATAACTAAAATCTTACCAGGACTATTATAATGTTAATTATATTCTATCTCAAATTAATCATAAAAGCGATATATTAAATTTACAATTAAAAGTTAAAGTATCAGTAAAACGAATTGAAGTCAGTAGAGTAAAAAAGATCAGGAGAAGCTTATAGAAGTACGTCTATCTTCTGAACTAGCCAGAATACTAGGTTTTGATCATATACAACAAGAAGATATTGCATCATGCTCGTTATCCACCTGATTTAGAAAAATCGCTACCTACGCTTATGTATATTTACAGTGATATTGTAGAACCACTGTATACAAATATTACAGAGTATGGTATTAATAATGTACATATTTTTGACAATCCTTCTTATGTCGCCGTGCAACGTAAACAATTTGATCAAATTATTATTTATTTAAGAGATAGTACAGGTAATGCACTTCCTTTCCAATAGGTCAGTGTATGTGTAAAATTATATTTTGCAAACGAAATACAAAATTGTAAATCTTAACTAATGTGAATATTAATAGTAAGAAAAGGAGAAAAAGATAAAAAAATGCAGTGTGAGTGTATGAAATCAGAATTAGATTTATTTGCTGGTTTACCCACTCAAACTAGTCTTATAGGTAATAAAATAGTTCCATATAAGCCTGTGGCTTCAATATCTGATAATGCATCAATAGAATTTGTTGTCCCCGGTCATGGGGATGACTATATGGACTTAACGCGCACAATGTTAGATATTAAAGGTAAAAATAATAAATCGGATGGTTCTAATTTAACTTCTGCCGATAAGAAAATTGGCAATGTAAATGATTTTCTCAATGCAATGTTCAGTGAAGTGCAATTATATTTGAATAATCAACTTATTTCCTACTCTTCACATACATATCCATATCGACCGTATATTGAAAACTTACTAAATTATAATGCTACTGCTAAATCAAAGCATCCTCAAACATCAATGTGGTTTAAACATACTGCAGGGCATATGGATAGTGTGTTCGATGGTAATGTAGGATTTAAACAATGTTTTCTTCTCACTACTTTAAGGCAGTCATTTGAATTATTGGGTTATATTTATGCTGATATATTTAATGAGGAGAAATTTTTACTCAATGGTGTAGAACTGCGTATTAAACTAATTCCAGCTAAACCTGCATTTTGTCTAATGAGAGACGCAGATGCTGATGGAAAAGTTGTAATTACAGATGAAACATTGCTTGTGAAAAAGGTTGAGGTATCACCAGCAGTTAAAACACCCCAAAATAAAGTATTACAAAATCCTAAATTTAGAATAAAATATCCTATAACAAAATTGCAGTTGAGGACAGAAACTCTGCCACAAGGAATTATGGATAGTACACTTCCAGATCTGTTTTCCGGCATAGTGCCTAAATGTATTATTATTGGGTTTGTTACTAATACTGTTTTCAATGGTACTTATCAGACAAATCAGTTCAATTTTCAACATTTTAGTATGTCATTTTTTACATTGTATGTTGATGGAACGCCTGTAGCATCCAAATCACTATACCCTGATTTTGATAATAAGCTATGTATACAGGCATATTCATATACATCCACGTTATTTACAGGTTGAAGTATTTATTATTCTAATCAAGGTAATGATATTTCACTTGCCGAATATCGTAATGGTTATACTCTACTGGTGTTTGATTTAACCCCCGATTCTAGTGCTAATCCTGCATTTCATACTAGTCCACAACGGCAAGGAAGTGTACGTTTAGAGGTTCATTTTAAAGAAGCACATCAACTATTTGTGGTGAATTCTACTCAGAATTTGAAATTGATTTCCAGAGAAAAATATATATTGATTAATTAAAAAATGTCGAATACAATTGAACTTTATGAGGCACTACAACAAAATCTGCCTAAAAATCATTTTATTGGTGTATATGCTGCAGATGAGTTACCTCTGTTTATTCACACATTTCCAGCATCTATAATTATAAATATACATTCTAGTGATAAGTCTGGTGAACATTGGGTTGCTGTTTATATATCTAATATGCGTGTGGGAGAGTATTTCGATAGCTATGTTATACCTTCCTATATAAAACATCATATAAGGTTTTTAAAACGAAACTGTCCGTATTATACATGGAATAATAGACGTATTCAAGGTGATTTATCTCAATTTTTTGGACATTATTGTTTTCTATATCTAGCATGTCGTGGTTATTCACTACGCGATTTCTTAAAATATTTCTCACTTACCACTATTGATGCGAACGATACTATGTTTTATTCATTTATGAGAGTATGATGATGATAATGGTCAATGAGATTAAGCTCTCCGTAAACCATGTATGTGTGTGTGGGTGTGGGTGTGAATAACCAGACTTTTGAATAACCAGGCTGTATTGGACTCCATAGAGTAGGTAAGCTGTAATTAACAACACTTGTGCTGGGTGTGCCATGTTTATTCGTAGATTAATTTAGAAGTAATAGAAAGAAATACTTCGAACATTTTGTTTGCTTTGCTCTTAATTTAATCTAGCAAACATGTATGTTTCCTTCTTCCACTTAAGATTTCTATAGGATACTCAGTATAATTAACTTTCATCTACTTTTTTAAAATAATAATTATGACTAAGGAAGTACCAGAAGTGGTACGCGGGGATCTGCATTGTTATACATCGAGCGAAAGATCGCACCGAAAGTACCTCAAATCTGAAATATCTCGTTTAAATGAGGCCCGCAGGAGGCGTGGCGACCATTTGAATATGAGAACAAGGCACGCTCCGAAACATCAAAAGACTTGGTCAAAATAAGAAACTATGACGTACGTATTTCCGTACGTGGTATATATAGGTTTGAAAGTTTGCCGAATACTAATTTGACATCAAATGTTTACAAATGAAAATGGCGCATCCGACACGGCGGAGACAAATTACAAAGAAACATGCTATGGATCAGAAATTAGGTATAGAGAGGTATTCGACGTTGCTGTGTATGAATCGGATAAGGAAAAGGTAAAATTCAAAATGGTGTATCAAATATGACAGAGAAAATGCAAAATACTGCTATGGAACTGAAAGCTAGTAGGTAGAAATTTTCGTTTTCGCTGAATAAGAATTCAATATTAAAAGTACAAAACGTAATATGATGGATCCAATGTGACGGTCGAAAAATAAGAAAAATATGTAAGGAACGGGCATATGTTATTCTTACTCATGTAGCAGAAAAATACCTATAGTGCATAAGGGGGAACAGGCACGAATCCACAAGGCCCCCTAAAATTTTGACAGTAGGCTTGCAAATGAACTATAATATGATTAGATCGGTCTCCCTCAACCTCAGCCGGGCCCCCCTTACACTTTGGGCTGGCTACGGCCGGTGACAAGTGGGGGCACATGATGTTTTACAGTAAACCGGGAACATGTTTTGCTACAGAATTATGCAAAAATTGAGACATAGAATGCGGACAGGTTTTGTAGCGCACATGAAAGTTTTAAGATACGAACAATAATTATATCTGGAATCATCGACAATAATTATTTTGCTATTAACTCCCTGCCCCGCCTCCGAAGAGATATGTGGGGATCGGCATATGCCATATATTGTTGAAAAGCTGCATCGACTACACTTTACATCTGTAGTATCTCGCTTGAATGGCATCTGTAAAGTACGTAGCGAGTATTTGCAGATACTATCTGTAGATCCGAACAATAACAGTGCAACGTGCACATTTAAAACGCTGTTATGCTTGCATAACTGATTTTCCAGTTTCACATTATATCGTATACACTTGTAAGCAATATATATGACAAATGTGCACTCTTCGTATTAGGGATATTACTGACACCGGAGAGTAGTTTCTATCTTGTTTCCTTCTCGTCTCTAATGTGCTTTTCCAAATCAAGACGAGATCGAAACGGAGCCAGGCTCATTTCAATACGCATATGTCCATTTTATAATTTTGTACATTGTCCCACCATATTGGATGCGTCATATTGCATTTTGCACTTTTGATATTGACTTCATACACCGCGACCACGAAAACCTCTACCTACCTGCTTTCAGTTTCAGAAGTATTTTGCATTTTGTTCTCCATATTGGATGCGCTATTTTGAATTTTACATTTTGGTGTACTATTCATACATAGCGACGTCGAGTGTCTTTATATATCCAATTTCAGATCAATAGCTTTTTTTTTTGCAATTTGTGTCCGTCATGTTGGATTCGCCATTTGGATTGTAAATATTTGATGTCAGATTCGTATTCAGCTATCTTTCAAACCTGTATATACCACGTCTCAAAACAATTAAATCATATCTTCCTAGTTTGTTCATGTTTTGTGGTGTTTCGGAGCGTGAATTTTTCTGATTTTCAAATGGTCGCCACACACCCCATGTGCTCCATTCAAACGAGATATTTCACATGTGAGGTATACTCAGTGTGGCCTTTCCAACGATATATAATACATGCTGATCTCACGTACCATTTCATGTACTTTCCTAGTAAGACTCTGACTCTACTATTTGGGTTCCCTGTAGTTCTCTTTTTCGTTCCAATAACTATTTTTGTTTTGGGGAGTTTGGACTGTAACTTTGTTTTGTAGTTGTGTAGGTCTCCCGGGCAGCCAAAGAGATTGCTGACCCCTCAGACGACGCTGAGATTTATTTTGCTGATTTTTCTAGCGGCCGTGCACCAGTTTTGATTTCCATTAGCTCTGAGGTTTGCCCAAGCTCTATGCTTAGTGACTAACAAAAAGTGACTGCAACAGACAAACACAAATACTACTAGATTATCTGTAACACTCATAAGGACTAATGTCAAGGTCTTGGGAAAAATTATAGGAAAAATTATATAATTATAACATCTAGAGACGAGTATTATCAGCTTGAGCCTTCTAGTTCCGTAAAGGTCTTGTTTCCAAAGTTTTGTATACAATTAATTATCCCCTATTCGAATTATCTATTAATTTCGAATTTTCTAGTTCGAAAAAGTGATTAGCGGAAAAGAGCAGGAAATGGTGGTTAGCAGAGACACCTGGGGGATATTTTTGTAAACCATAAAGATGCAAATGTCATCTCCGATTGTTGCACTAATTTTAAAATTTGGAATGAAATCCTCCTGTAATTTTAACTTACTGCATATTACCACATTTTAAACAAGGCAGGCCAACCTCTTTCCTGACATCTATTCCCTAACAAAATAATAAAATTAGAAGCAATATCAATTGAAATATACCTTAGTATATTATGAATTATTTACAATACCATTTAACCTAATTTGTTTGAAAATCTGAAATAAAACATACGTTTAAAGTAAATATTGACAGTGGGGATATTTTTTTGGACGGGACTGTAGACACTAGCTGCAAACCGCACTGTCATCCGAGCGATGTGAAAATGTAAAAACAAAATCAATCTACTTATTTCTTAGACTAATATTGATTCCACACTTCATGCATAGTTCCAATATGAAAAACCACTTAATATCTTAAGTGGAAAAATACTGAAAATACCGATAATGACTATTTAAAACTTCAAGTGTCAACCTGCGCTTGGAGCGATACAATTATCAATATTATAACGCATTTCCTTCTAAGTGCTTTCGTAGCCAAGCGGGTTTAGTAATGTTGATTGAAATTTGTCAAGCAAAGGGCGGCGGTTCGAGCCTCCGTTCGGAAAGTTCGCTTTTATTTCTTCCTTTTTTAAAATATATGGGAACATTGTTATACATATAAATTTCTACTTTGAAGTGCTTGGAAAAATAAGGAGGTGAACTGTCACTTTTCAAATCTCTGTTGCATTTACTAGCCCGCCAATTATTCATGTTCCCGACATATATATATATGTGTGTGTGTTGTGTCACACTACTCTAACACATTTTTCGTGAAAATGCTGAACTACGAAAACATGACGTATGCCTTATCGCAGCAGACGAGCTTCTTCACTTAAGCCTACGAGTAACGAAATCACCTACTGCCAAACAACTGCAACTGATTCGTTAGTCATGGCTCGTTGTGGTCAGACTGTTTGCGAGCAGCTTACTGCTCTCGTTGAATACGGTGGTATGAGTGTGAGACAAGCTAGCAAACGTCTTGGTGTTCCCTGTTCTACAGCATATACTTGGTGGAAGAAATACTAAGAAACAGGTAACGTGTCTAGAAAATCTGACACTAGCCTTCAAAGTGTTTCAACCCCACAACAAGATCGGGCCATAGTTGAAGTAAGCCGTCGCAATCCTTTCATGTCATCCCGGCAGTTAGTGATAGCGTCTCGTTTTAATGGCTCCTTCCTTACCGCTCGGCGATGCCTTAAAGATGTAGGGCTTCACGCATATCGTGCCGCGTGTAAGGAGCAATTCAGGAATAGTAATAAAGCTGATCGACTAGCATCTGCTGAGGCAAATATTGGTCGTAACTGGGATCGTGTAATCTTCACAGACGAAAGATATTCTCTTCAGGAAATGATGGTCCTCGACTTGTTTATAGACACACAGTACATGCACAGAATGTATCGAATAAGGCATGTGACTATTCACTGCTGGGGATGGATGTGTAAGGATAGAGCAGGTGAATTACACCGTATAGAATGCCGACTGAACACCCAGAAGTATCTTGATATTGTGCAGTATGGCTTGCTCCCCGCTGAGAGAAATTTATTTGAAGACGGCATTGTAGAAGTTCAACAAGATCATACCTCAATACATGATTCCCATGTAGTTCAAGCCTGATTTCAAGAGGATTCAATGTTGAGCTAATCGACTGCGTTCCAAGAGAATCAGACTTGAACTCAATGGAAAATCTATGGGCGCAAGTTACAAGAACTCTACACGAAAATCGGCCTGATCCCCAACCAACGACAGATGACGCACTTTTGGGAGCTAGTTTGTGACGCGAGGGAAGGAATAGCACAGGGATATCAATATGTCGCTAGCTTCGTTAACTCATTACCAAGAAGATTAAGATGCGTCATCGAAGCTAACGGCGATTATACAAGATATTAATTCCTGAATAAAGATTTGTCTTCATACCCAGGTGACCTTTAAGCTCTTTCAAGAGATCACTAAGTTTTTCCATTATTCCGTTAATATTGCTTTCAGTGGGACATTTTTTTTTGTTTCGTCAGAATCTGCAATATATATATATTTATTTCTACTTCTTTATTTACCCTACACAAATAGTCCAATGGTTAGCTCGTGTGCCTTTGGTGTACGGGGTACCGGGTTTAATTCCCGCTGGGAGAGGCTTGTGTTTTACCTATCTATGATAATTCTGTGTTCGTGCCAACTGTATTTAGAGAGGTACTGCTAAAACTATAAAAACGAATAAATCAACTAAAAATAACAAAATCGGTTATTGAGGAACCTTCGGTAAGTCAGTTTTGTTTTATAGTGGGGTGGGGGGACACTGAACAATTTCGTGGTAATTTATCTTATAAGCAAACGGTTCGCAACTTTACATGGAATCGATACCCCAATATGTTGTTCAATACTCGGTGCAAGCAATGCGCGATATCTGGTATAGAATGGATGCTACGTGTGTGGAAATGAAAACGTGTGTTGTGTTCAGTCACCCACGATCGAGAGGTGAAACTGAACAAAGCAGGGGTGACACTGAACATTTAAAAAGCACTAAAATATGCAGAAATATTAAACGTACTGTATATATTTTAGGGAAGAATAATCTGCATGTATTATCTGCGAAATAAAAACAAAGGAACAGATTTACTAAAGTCAAAACAAAATCAATAATATATCTAATGTGTATTAAAACTCCTTGGGGGACGTAGACCCCGTACAACTGACATGTGCTCACGCACTGGTTCTGCATCGTCCACAAATAAAAAGTACATTGTCACCAGTGCTCACACAGACTATGCGGTACCAACGGCTGCATGTTGAACGTTGGATCCAGTTACCTACTGCAGATAACCCAGGACAGAGAAATGAAAGCGCTTGCAGCATTACATCATGTACTTAACGAAACATTTTCTCCTTTCTCGGCGCATGTCACGAAAACTGCGAACAACCTTTGTCTGCCACAACACGCTTTGGTTTATTGTTGAAAGAAAGGTCAGTCTCTTCCACGTTGTTGATGTGTTTCGGAGAGTGGACCAAGCCAGTGCCTTCTACGGTTTGATGCAGGAGATCAAAATATTCTGTGACAACTTCCTTGCTGAAAGCATTTGCTCTTGTAAGAGATAGCTGTTTCAGGGTTCGTAATAATAATTCAGGGTTTCGTTTGAGAAACAATTGAAGCCAATCTTTATCCGCCGATCGCGTCTCCATGTCGAAAAGATGTTTCAGTGCTTTCTTTTCAGCATAGTCAAATGCGGCTTTTGATACATTTTGCGATGTTATAGGGAAAGCTTTCTGTGCCACCTTGAGCAACAAGTTTGCCATTTTGTTTTCCTCTTCTTTCCCTAACACGAACTGACCTCCTTGTGACCTCCTACTGACAGATTTCAACCGCAAGTGTAACGTGCCCTTGGGTATATCGCATTTCTCGTCAGCCTGGCAGAGGGACAGTTTTTTAATTTCCTCGAAAGTTTGCGCCATTGTTTGCTCATTCCATCGTTCGTATTTTGTGCAATTCTTTACTTTCTTGTAGTCTCTGGGCAGCTGTAATGAAACATGAAACTCTCATAAGGCACTATATACAAATTGCACAGTAAAAACATCATAACAGCAATACAAAGCTGTGTTCAGTGTCACCCCATCAAATCTGTTCAGAGTAGCCCCTCAACGCAGGTTGTCAGTTAAGTGTTCTTAATTTTCACAGATGGCAGCACCAGTAACCATGTAGCAGTCAGGCATGAAACTACACACTATATACACAAGGTCCCAAACTACAGTATGGCTATTTTATTACTTGATCCTTACATTTGTGTTTGTCTCTTTCACTTTCCTCTCCAAAACAAACGTGAGTTCCTCATGTCGCACGAATATTTAGCTCACCACATCAACGTCTTCCAGTTCCACCACTTTCTGCCAAACTCAAGGTGGAGGTTTTTGGAAACAAATGACAAACGTTAATATGTTCAGAGTCGCTCGCCGTTCAGAGTCCCCCTACCCCACTCTAATATCTAATGTCTAGCGCGTTCGTTGTTGGGTCTGATAGTCGCGGGTTCAATTCCTGTTAAGAGTCAATTGAAATTATACTTGACCTACAATTTTTTTTGCATGAATCGTCTTCTTTAACCTCAAGGACTTAAACGTTGAGAAAGGTATACGGTAAAAATGAAATAAATAAGACAGTAATAGTGCTATTAATCTTTATCTATCTACACAAGATATAAATGAAAAAGACGTCGTCTGTCAGAACAAAAAATGGCTTAACCGTTTGAAATGATTTTTATTAGTTAACACTTTCATCTACCTCTGATTCATGGGCAACCGAAGGGGGCAGGGTGCAACCTCAGACTCAAGAAATGTATAGAAACAAAAATACCAAACATAATATATAGCAACCAACCTCATTCCAACTATAATCTCAATTTCATTCGTGCAGTTCAAACCGATTTTTCTCCAAGTTGTTACACAACGACAATTAATCTAGTTGTCAACGTGTCGAACTGCTGAGCTAAAGGACGAGGAATCGAATCTCGGAGATGGACATGTAAATTTTTATTACTTGCAGAATTATACACTTCACCCATAATAAAATTAGCATTAAAACTGTTTGTGTTTCCGTGGAAAAGTAAGAATTTATTTCAAGCTAAACTTGTGAGAAGTGAAGTAAAACGAATTGGGCTCATGGTTGTCCGAATACCTGAAGATTTGAATAAATCATACGACACGCCCTTAGTATGGAGATAAAGAACTTTCTGATACGTATAAAGAAAGCTCACTGACCTAAAATCCATTACGAAATTGGACCTACCAGAAGCTTCAACATACGTCTTCGTCACTTCGGTGAACGCTTTATCGAAACTTCCTATATAAATTTCACTCACTTGACGTCTAGTAAGTCGACCGTACTTAGTTTGTTAGCTTACTATATTGAAGGGGTATAGACGAAAAATATGCAATATCCATTTTTCGATTTGGGAAACGAAGAAAATGTGACGACCTTATGTTTCAGAATTGTTGATTTTTAAGGGGGTGTACATTTCACTCATCTGCTGTAAGTAGTGACTACTGCTGTTAGCCATTGCTTTCTTTCATTTTGCATTTACACATCCTATCCTCTTTCAAGTTCGATTCCATATGCCATTCCATTTAGTTTGATATATTCTGTTCGATTAAATACACATTCCGCTATCTCTTATAATATGTCCAAATTAACAATACGGTTGTCTTGTTTCCTTCTAATAATGATGATTTAAATTTGAAGAGAGTTAATTTTAAATAACCTTGGAAAGAATTCGTTAATTTCGACGCGCATTGAGTTCTCCCTCATTTTGTGTTAATATATATTCTACAGTGTTTACATTCTAATAATATTAAATATTTATGCCAAAATTATATATAATTGCAGTATACGAAGTTTAAGTGGATAATAAAGTAGTTCAAACTAATATCTTACTTCAATCTGTATCGTAGATTACAATTATCTTTAAAAGAAATTGAATATTCCCATTCAAAATTATTTTATCTCGGTAAAATGGATAGCGATTTGCACGAGACAGGATTTCAGGCCGTTTCGTCTCGACAATATGCTGTGAAAGGGGTGTCTCGACTCGAAAAATGTATACTTTTCTATTGGAAGATCTGTGTCTCGACTCGAACTTTGTCAGGAAAATTCTGTCTCGACTCGACTCTGCGCATCCCTAAGGATGGGCAGTTGAAAGAACCCAGTATTCTAAAGGTGGCGTGGTAATCAGTTACACCATTACGCAACATCTATTTCAGACAAAACCATTATTATGCACTTTATTTTCACAAGCTTCTTCTTATAATAACTATATCGATTTCCTACTTAAATTCAATTATAGATAATTGTGTCTTGCATAGCAGTTAATATTCATGCTATACAATATAAAACAAATACACATTCAATTTAAATAAATAAAAAAGAAAGATATTACAGATTACTGTCATTGAGATTTAATCTGATTTTAAGCAGTATATATTTTCTAAATAATTGTTCAAATTGTTTTATAAGAATTCAGATTCTGAGGTGCCCTATGTTTTTATAATGCAAAAATTACAAGCATATATATATATTCGTATTTTAGAGGACTTCCGGGCTAGATCCGACCACTCGAAATTTTGATTATTCAAATAAAACATTGTAAAGTGAATGAAATATCTTGTAGAATGTTCACATATCCAAGAATGAAGGTATCAAAGACCCCCTTCCCAAAAAAATATATAAGAATAATTTTTATTTTGGACGTGTGGTTTTAGGTATTCACCTTTGTTGACATTTCTCATTTTAGCTTTTTCCTATATGAATTATGGACATGGCGGGCTAGTAAATGTGACAGGGATTTTTAAAAGTGACAGTTCGTCGGATAATATGTTTCCAATCAGTTCACAGCATAAATTTATATTTATTTAAAGTTCTCATATATTAAAAGAAGGAAGAAAAACCTTAACTTTCCGCACGGTGGCTCGAACCATCGCCCTTCGTTTCCGAAATGTCAGTAGCAGTATTAAACCCGCTTGACCATAGACGCAACTTACAAGAGATTGTGTTATAATATTGATACTAGAATCACTCCAAGCACAGATTCCTACTTGCAGGTTTATATATCCATTTTCTTTCGCTTTCAGCAATTACTACTTAAGATAATGGTTGATTTTGCATATTAGAACTGTGCATGAGGTGTGCAATCAGTATTAATCTCAGAAATAAGTAGTTTGAATTTTGGTTTTTTCATTTTCACATCGCATCACATGACAGTACGGTTTGCATCTAGTGTCTATATAAAGAACGGGGGGAAATACAATTCCCTGTGTATAGATCTGCGGGAATTGTGGCGGATCTGGGATCACTTTTTCGGACTTAGTTTCTAAATGAGTTTCCAGCTGTTTGTGAACAGGTGTAGGGGGCGCGGTGGCTCAGTGGGAGGGCGTTCAACTCCGGTGCTTAGGGTCACGGGTTCGATCCCGGCTCGCGCCGTGTGGACTTTGTGGTGGGCAAACACCGTGCTCGTGGGTTTTCTCGGGGTTCTCCCGTTTCCTCCCACTTCGTTCCACCATTTCACTCATTTCTCATCATCACCGTCTCCTTTAGCCTAACCGGCATACGTCCCACGCCGTTTCCCAAGATTTCATTTCGTTTTCATTTTTGTGAACAGGTGTGTACCAATCATGAAATTTTAGTATTCATTTATGTACCCTTACCCTATAAAAGCCTATACTCATCCACGTATTGTAATAAAATAACGAATCAAAAATGAAATAAAATCTTTTAGGTTTACGTCCCAAAGTTAAAGGAGAAGGTAATGATAAGAAATGAATGACATGGTATAATGAGGAAATTGGAAGGAAACGAGAGAACCCCAAAAAACCTACCCTTTGTCCACCACAAAGTCTTCACGGCGCGAGGTGGGATCCAACCATGGACACCAAGCACCGGAGGTGAAGGCTCTATCACTAAGCCACCCCGTCCCCAAGAACCAATCAAGCTTACAAATATTACACAATATTGGGAACATTTTATTCATGAACCTAAAAAAACATATAACAAGCAAATAACAAGTGCTGCCGGAACAGTTTTCCATCAACTAAGCTCTTACTAATTGCACTAAACACTGGAGCGCTGAACGTTAGAATAGGTATTACAACAACCAATCAGATTTAAGGAAAAGTAATTGTGACGTCATTTTTAATTATCCACGAACGGAAACGAAAAGTACTAACTATGTCAGAAATCACAAAATTCTTCCATTTTTAAATTCTCTAGGAATGAACGTATTCTTTCAAAATAAACCATTACACATATAAGTTCTTGTTTTGTCGTAAGAAATAACTCCTCAATGTTATCTCGCTACATATGTATGATTAATCGTTATTACAGTGGACGAATCGAATTTAAGCAAAAAGTAAATGTGACGTCATTTTTATTTCAATCCACGAACGAAAAGAGAGGTATTATCTAGGTCCATAATCATCTTATCTTATCCCTTTTCTCATTCTCAAGGAACGAATATATCTTTTTCAAAGTAAACCATTACACAATATTTGACAATTAAACACCGTATATGTTCGATATTCAAAACGAGAGAATGTTAACGGTACTGATAACGAATACGTAAGCATATGTAACACGATATAGCTGACGTTTTCTTTAAAACAAATGATTATAAGTCAATACACAAAGATGCTTTTTAAACATTCCAAGAGTATAATTAATCCACAAACGAATACAATATAAATTATTCTTATTTAAGAGGTAGTATCCAGGTCCGGGATCACCCATCCCCTTCTTTTATGCCTCTCAAATAAATGTATGCTTTCCTGGACACATTCCTGAAAATTGCATATCGTGGTTGGAGTCCCATAGGTCAATCAATGAAAACTAAACCTTAACCAAAAGTTAAGTATTCTTTCCAAAGTTTTCGAGTTTCATAATGATACTAATACTATTCCATACTATTACTATATACTAATTCATAATGTAATAAATTCTCAAGATGTAGATCAAAGACCTTCCTTTACTAATTTTATGCCCATAAAAGGGAACGAAACATAACCTCCAATCAAAAAATCCCAGTTCAGTGACGTCATTCGATCACATTAGCTTGGACCAAATACCGCGCCAGCTTTAGTACTAAGATTTAACGATATTGGGAACTAATATCTCATCAAAGGGATAAAAGTGTCCAAAATCTATGCCATTATATGGAGCAGAAATGAAGAGCATACATAAATCCTGTACATATTCGTAACGTAAACAAATCATCAAGGAAGATGTCAAAGACCAGGTTTTGATAATGTTGTACCCTTAAACGAAAACAAACAAATCATCATAACCTCTGATCTGAAAACCCCAACTCAATGACGTCATACAAACGCATTAGTCGGGCCAAGGTACCTCTGACTCACTCGCACCAGCGTGCATTTCAATAGGTGACGCAATAATCAGGCCAAACTATCTCTGACTCATTCGCACTAAAGCTGTGGTACATGGGTCCCCTATATTGGATAACCAAGATTGAGACAGTGTGTCTCCATTACTACTATGAAAATATAAATATTGATGGTGATCCAGATGCTGATGATGGCACATTTGATGATGTAATGAATTTCTTGTTTCAGTTGTCATGTGAGACCTTTTATTTAAAAAGCTATTAAACAGAAGTATGCACTCCTTATAAAATGTATTACTAAGAAATACTAAGTATATTATGAATGTATCTGATGAAATATTGGATACACTAACAGTTGATCAATGGTTTCATTTACGTGCTGGAACTGTCACAGTTGGTTTTATACATAAATATAAAGGCAAGATTAATTGAAAGTAAAGAGAGTTAGAAGAATTTTTTTTTGGAGGGGTAGGATTTTTAATGAACTTCTATTTCAATTAGCCTCATTCTAACTATAATTATTATCTTTTATGGATATTGCGGAATAAAAGAGCTATCCAAACAATTTATTGCATTGGCCATCTTAATTTAATATCAGTCGATCGTTTTAAGATATAACTCTTTCATTCGTCTTTCTATTTTCTTAATCTCTGTTTGTAGTAATTGGTTGTTGTTTCTATTTTCTTTAAGGTCTTGAACGAGATAGTCTTCAATAATTTTTTAACTTATCATAGAAAACAAATGACATCCAGAACGATATACTTAGCAATCAGTTCCTTTCTTACATATGTTCCTGTTATAGTTGTGTTTGCTCCACTTTTATTGTGTATATAGAGCGATTCCCTTCATTATAATATTCTCTTAACTGTGGATTGTTTATTTTTTATCCAATGATCAAACATTTTACCACCATATTGACACAATTTATTAGACTGTTTTGCCATTTAAAATCAAGTTGAAATAGCCATACAGACCGTACCAAATAGTTATCTTTAATCTGTTCGTAGCAAATATCGTTTAAACTATCCATAGTACTCGTAAGTTTCATGAATCAAAAGTTTTATTTCATTTCATGGGATCTGAAACAATTACGTTTTACTAAATATGTTGAAGTGGCAGGTCATTAGAACAATGGTCCGGGATCGCAGGCACCACTTTTTTCACTATAAGCTTTTTAGATTGCCTAAACTGAAAAAACGAAAATTGTTGACTCACCTAAATCGTAGGGTTGAGCCATATAGTTGATTTTTTTAGTTCAAACAACTTTAATAAAGGAAAATCAACTAACGACTGAAAGTTCAAAAGACCATACGATATAGTTAAATATAATATAGTAGAATATACCTAAAGATAGTAATTTCAACCTTCAGTATTTCAACCCTATTATGGTAAAACAGAATCAACACGTCAGCCATATTTGTTGATCGCGGCGCGGATGGGAGCATAGAGGACGGATAGTGGATGTGAGTTGATTCGTGGCAGGAAGCATTCAGGGGACTCTCGGGATAGCTTTTCTGTTCTCATTTTTCCCAGGATACTTTGCGGTCAGTGACGTCACGTGGAGGTATCACGGTATTTTTCAAAATAAGTGAAATTCCGCATAAACAATAACACTACTGTTTTAAGATGGGGAAAAGTTATTTTACTTGTGCAGTAGCTCATTCTAATAAAATAAAAAGCAATACAAATGAAATAATGTTCCATCGATTCCCTAAAAATTATCGGTTAAGTTCCAAAGTTGGGCGTCCGTTTCCAGCAAACTTTTTATAATTTACAGGAAAGATATGGATAATTTGATCGTTTGTGTGCTTGATAATATATAAGAGTCTCGAAAAATCTGTTTATGTGTTATATATAAACGGTTATAAACATGGGACTATACGGCGAGCGGAGGGAACTACTTGGCGCAAGGTAACCGAACAGTTGCATTGTGGGAAAGAAACGAACATTTTTGTCATCAAGATGGCGAATGTACAACGGCAATGAACTAACAGTTTTAATATTTGTGAAGCAATACTTTGATAACGAGAAAAATCTTTTAAAAGTTTCTGAAGAGCACGGATTAATGAACCTAATAACAAATTGCAGATAAGCGGAAAAAACGTGGAGAAAGCGGACGCCCAACTTCGGAATAAATGCCAAAATTATCAACTTCGAAGAAGATTGATTTCTCGCTGTAAGCGAAAGAACACTTTTAATGTGGATAACGCACGAATATATTCTGCTCACTTTTCACCAGAGGATTATCAAAAAGTTTTAAAAAAACGAGCTTCTAATTTTCCTGCAAAAGTAGTGTTTAAAATCTGACACTTTTCCTTCATTATTGATACCAAACTGGCATGGAAAAAAACTAGACACTAGTCAAGTTGAAAAACAGGTGTGTAACAACAATATTTAATTTTACTTTTATGACATTTGTTTCTGAGGACCTGAAGCTTAAAGAGTTTATGTACGTAAAGCGAAGTGGAAGGGGGTACCAACGAGAATATAAATGTGTACTCTCATATATTCTTTAGTTTAAATGATATTCGTAAGTTTTGTTAAGTATCTGAAGCATTATTCTAGCAAAGTGCACTTTGAGCAGAACATTCATAGAAACCTATTACGAACCGTACCTGTTGCGTACAAATCACATTGATTTTATTCCTTCTTGAATGTCACATCGTGTGACAAAATCATTTGTTCTGATCATAGTGCACTCTTACCATATTCTTATAATGGAAGGGCTGGCCGAGAGAGGGGGCTAAGCCACTAAAACTAAATTCCGATAAATCGAAGGGCAAAATGTAGGACAAATAACTGCAAATTTTCCCATGTGAAGGTGGTTCTTTTATGTATGTGGAACGACAAAAATCCATAATGCCACCCCTTTCCCACGCCCAAAGAGGATGAATTTGGTTTTAAACGGTATCGGAATGGTCACTATTCATTTCAGTGACCCTGAAAATTATAGACTGGACACCAATTTCGGCTGTTTTTGATTATTTGTCCCATCCTTCCTATCTCCTCTCATCCCGAGCGAAAAAATGATAAGATCCTGAGTTAGGCCTGGCTGCATTAAAGTACCAACGTTAAAGTTGGTCGAGGAGAAGTTAGCAATCAAACATTGTTACAATGAATAGAAAATATACCCTCTTCCCCTTAAAACGGAAATTTTCAAAAACAATGGGACATGTTTTTTTCTTTAAGCTTAATGAGGAGTTTATAGCTATACCGAGTTTCATCTTTCTAACTTGATAGGTTCGTGACATACTGTATTTTAGGTACAAATTTTGAACCCCTTCTACCCTTAATTCGCCCTTTAATCAAAGTAATAAGGGCCAGGTCAACTCACGTACGGTACTAAAAATTATGAAAATCGATCCAAAGCTCTAGAATGAAAATTAGCGAGTAAACATTATATTCATTTTTATTTGTATAGATAATTAATCATTATTGACGGTATTTATATATTTATTACATTATATTGTCTCTCTGTGAGTAGAAATAACTCATTATTTGTATTTGGAAAGACAAGGAATATCATAATTATGTTTTGAATCTTGTTTTACGAATAAAGCGCGAAGTGTAACAAGCAGGCAAGCGAAAAAAATCTTCACCGATACCTCCACATGACGTCACGGACAGGGAGCCAATCAGAACGCTAATCGAGAACTGGGGCTACCTGTTATTTTATATACCTTGGGAAGCATTAAAATGCGAACAGTTTAGTTTTAATTTCAAATATCCATGTGCGCGAATGTATTTACAAAACCATTTACTTTTGTGCCTTTATTGTTTACAATATAAGAAGAAGAAGAAGGAAGCTTGAGCCATCATTTCACAATGAAGCAAAGAAATTGCTTCACGGGTGGGATTTGGAACACTTAATTCCAGTTTTTGAAGGTACGTTTGATTTGTTTCTTATGAACCTGTTTCATAGTTGTTCTCCCTAACTTTTAAGTCGTTTGTTCTGCAGGGTTTTCCTCAACATTGAAAACTGTAATTGTATCAAATTGTAATTGATAACTTAATTGTATCATTTGCTATCCTTGTTGAATTGAATTCAAGAACAATTTTATTTTCTCAAAATACAGTTAGCAATTGGATGGGGCACAGCTATGTAAACATTTTTATTAAAAGTGACTCTTCTTGCTACACTGTAAGAAAGTTGTATAGTGCAAGCGGTTATGAAATAAAGCTATAGCCACTTCTCTTGTACAGCGTTGCCTACGGTGCAAATCAGTGTTATTTGGTTATCTACTACCAGTGGTGTATTTAGGATTTTGTTTCGGAAGGGGGGGGATAAACCACGAACCAACTTGCTAGATGGCCACTAAAAGCACGAATGCTATCTAACCGAGTCAGAGCAGGAGCGCAGTAGGAGGCCCGAGCGGAGCGAGAGGGTGCGTCCGTAGGGAGCAGGCGGGTCAGCGACGGGGAGCATACGCGTAAACAAGGATAGTAGAAAAATATATAAAATATCCGCAATAATTTTCACATTCAAAAACACTTAAATAATCGTAATAACTCATACTTTCAAAATGACTTCACTGGTTTCCCGGGTACAAATGGCCCGCTGCGAGGAGAAATTCGTCTGTTTTGAATTTCTACTTTTCCACACAGCATAATTCATTTTACGTTTCAACATACCATGACGCTGCAAAAACTTTATAAGATGACGCTCTTTATCACAGAATTCTTTGTAATAAAATCGTATGTTTGCATTATATCCATCGCAAATGTCTATTGCTGACACGAACAGAACAGTCCCACCATTTATTTCCGCCTTTTTCGCATTCTTATATTCTTCCGCTTCAGTAAATAGTTACACTTAGAATACGTTCACTTCCATTCAAAATGAATTTCAATAGAGCCGTCTGCTCGAGTAAACCCGTTATTATATATACCATATCAGGGATGCAAATAACTACTCTCCTGGTGCGAGTGGTTCATCAGTGCGGGCGAGTATTTAATATCATACCGGAGATAAGTAAATGATTTCTATTGTGGAATGTGGGTACACAAAATAGTCCTTTCGTCCATCAAATGTGTACTTCGAGCAAAACAGTGACAGAATAGATTCACGTGAACTGGTTCATTACTGCAAATAAGTTCAATTTATTTTTACTAAAGCAAACTAACAGTGTTACCAGTACTAATATTTAGCTAGAGGACGGAAATTTATATCCATCTGCAAAATTGCTACCACTTGGACACAGTGGTGAGAATTAAAGTATGTCTGTTTGTTATTACACAAGCAGAGGAATCTACCCCAATTTTTGGATTTTCTGGTTAGGTTAGATCCGTGTATTTCTTTTAGCAGAGCATGTACTAATCATGGGCGGACTTAGGAATTGTCTGCTGGGGGGGAGGGCACGAGTATAGAGTGAATATGCTTAACTCGATTTTGACAATTTTCTTCCTGTGGCATGTTTATTTTTTGTGAAAAAGTTGGGGCAGTGGTCTCTATGTCCCCCATACCTCCCCCATGTACTAAATGAGGAGATCTGTTACTACTTGGAGATTGACTTCAGCAGGGTCTTTTGTAAATACAGTGCGGGCGTAAAGCATAAACATTACGCTGCACAAATCACTTGGTGCTAGGTAGGTTCTAAAATGACGAATGCTGTCTAACTGAGTCAGGGCAGAAGCGTAGCAGGCGGGCGAGCGATAGCGAGGGGGGGACGCCCGTAGGGTACAGTACTGTAAGCGACCGAGGGTAGTGGAAGACTACACTTACATATATAGGCCTACTACTTTCACTATAAGTCGAAATTAGTTTTATAAATAATATGTTGTGCACTGGTAGTAATTATTTATATTCACACTCTCATTCCCTCACAAAAAATGTTTCACATTGTATTTTGCCTATAAATTTTCTTTTTGTTAGAGCCGTCTGCTCGAGTGAACCCGTTTGCTTTTGTAGCTTTACCAGCAGACTCAATACAAAATAAGTTCTGTGACACGGTAAATTAAAACAATATGAGATGAGAATACAAATATTGTGTCTAATGAGTTATAGACCTAGCCTCCGATACTATTTATTAAAAATTGGCTGAAGTTCCGACGCATTTCACCAACTTTTTCGAAGTAAGAAGGAACAAAGTAAAAATTTCGTGCAGGTCAAATTTCTAAACTCCACTCGGAATAATTGTTGAAAAGTTATAACTCTTCTATAATTCTTTTATTGTTGTCCAAAATCTTTGCGCTGGGCGACATCACATTACTCCGTTTAGCATGAAATTCAAGGGGGCCACCGAAAGTAATTCTTGAAACATTACAATTCTTTTACGATTTGCGAATAAATAGGGCATCTGGATATATGGTATAAAAACTACAGTGCAAATAAATGTAAATCAACTGGTGTTGGGTAGCCACTAAAAAGTACGACTTCTATCTAACCGAATAAGAACAGGGCAAAGCTGCTAAGCGTGTGCTATAGCGCGGGAGTGGATCTGAAAGGAGCAGTCGCGTCATCGCCGGTGGGTATACGCGTAAGCGAGGGTAGTGAAAATAAGTGGATTTTGGTAATGATACGGGTTTCTATAGCACTTGTCATGGTTTCATACGCAAGGTTGTACAATACAAGCCCCCTTCCCATTTCGCTCTAATAAAGACGGATAACAACGTGCCCTGCGGGGCTTTAACGCGCCTTCACTCGCTTACATTCGCTCGTCAATAGTATGTGAATTAGATAGTAAGCTTTGATACTGAAAGGGACCAACCTAGCCACTAACCTATATAGGGGAACCTGTGTTCTAGAACCTTCACGTTTCATACTAGTAACGCCCCACTTGTAACCATAAAATACAGTTTCTGTGCACTACCGCCGGTGGAAAATAGGGATTAAATGCTGTATCGCTGGACCAATTTGATGAAATTTACCGGGTGAATTGGATAATTTATTTTGGTTTCTGATGAAAAATGATTGAAATTTAGGTGAAGGGAATAGTTGAAGTTAAGAAGATGTTTGTTGTTCTTGTTGGTTGTTTTGATGTAAGCGCCACTGCATGTAGAGGCGGAAGTATACTTGTTATGATTTAGTGGAGATGTCTGAGTTTTGTCGAACCTAATCTAATGTAACTTAACCAACCTAACCTGCTAGGTGGCCACCTCTGCTGTGTATTTCTGCACAATATATACAAGCAGTCTTTTATGTTTACTAGTGGAGCATTACTAGTAAGAAAGCATGGGAAGTGCTATTGAAACTCGTATCATTGCCAAAACCCACCTTTTTCCAGTACCTTGGCTTCTAACCACCATTGCTGACGCGACTGCTCCTTCCGGGCGCAACCACACCCTATCGCGCGGGCCTACCAGCTTCGCCATGCTCTGAATCGGTTAGATAAAAATAATTATCTTTAGCAGCTATCTAACACAGACTGGTTTGTATTTTTTGCACTGTATTTCTTTGCCATGCATCCGGACGCTGTATTTATACGCAAAACGAAAGAGAATTGTAACTTTTCAACAATAAATTTCAGTAAATTCCCATTCAGCTTACAGGGTTTATATGCCGCATATATATATTTTGTTTTATTTTTTCAGAGCAGCAAATTGATTTAGAAAGTATGTCGCTTTTAACTGAAGAAATGATCAAGGAGTTGATCCCCGTCCCCGTCATTGGACAAAGAGCGAAATTCACAAGTAAACTAAAAGCCTATCTAAGTAGTACCACTCAGGATACTGTTACAATATGTATGCCGGTTTGTTGCCCAACAGATGTGTCTAATACACCTGTCCAATACACTAGTGTAGTATAGGATTATACACATGTTTAGCATAATGACACTATTCTCTGTTACAGTACGGTAAAAATTGATTAATATTTATTATTATTATTATTATTATTATTATTATTATTATTATTATTATGCTATTTTGATACATTAATACTGCCATTCATCTACAAATGTTACATAAAAATAAGTTCAGACAAGGTGCAGAAAAGTTTTCAGTGTTGGGTGTGATTCGAACTTCCCACGTCGTGAGTACCGGTCTCAAGTTTAATACCGTCATAAAAGCAAAAGACGTCTAACTATTACCACCTGTTTGATCATGCATGAGAGATTCCTCGACAAGTAGTAGCTTCACGTGGATGAAATGCTCATATTGAATACCAACGAGCAGTTGTTTAATCTCGGAGGTAAGTGGAATCACGAAAATTATGCAAAGAAATCCCTTGGTCACAGTAGTTTCACTTTTAATTCTCGTAAGCGCAGATGATGAGATGTGTGGTTCGAATCCTGTCTAAGAGACAGAATTTTTCTATGCATTTTTTTAGGATTACTATCGGCACGGAGTTTTTATGGAAGCGAAGACCAAATTTCACAAGTTAAGTTTCATTGCCAAAAGCTGATTTCTCAACGTGGAGATTATAATTTTAGCCCAAACAGGACTATGTTAAAAACGCAGATGTAAAACTGGCGAACTTTTCCATTTTCTAGGCAAGCACTTCCCTAGGTTAAGAAAGAGAGGAAAGCCTGAACCACGTAAATTATGAAGTTGAGTTATAAACTCAAGTCATCTGTAAAGTAGAAGTTCTGTTGTTTTTGAATTTTAGAGATGATATAAGTTTGGAACTTGATTTTACAGTTCAGCCTTTCCGTGGTATGCATCCTTAAACCCTGTAGAGTTCTCTTGGCCTGAATAAATCATCGCCTAGAGAATGAGATGCTTTGAGATTTGTATATATCTGTGCTTTTAACGTGATTTTGTTTAATATTACAATTTCCATCTTGCTTTTTTATGTAACGTCAGTTGATCAATAACAGTATTAATGCATCATAAATATCTAAAAAAAAGTGCTCAACGTATCGTGTTCTAGATCAAAATATTTTTTAATGATTTTATTCACGTTCAGCTTATGGGCGTAGTGGGAACTTTGGCCTTAGCCCGTAACACGTCAAGCAAAGGCCCGTCCTTTAGGAAGATGGAATTCTTCGGAGACCAGTATCCGAGGAAGGAAGTAGCCTCTGCGTGTGTGTAGTGTACTTTCCCCTTATTTTCATGTAGTGAATGAGGGTTGAAAATCACAGTGGATGGTTGACCTGAAAAAAGGTGTTACACAGTCTCAACCATTCAAGTTAATTTGGAATTTATTTATGACCTTTAGACAACTTAGGGCAAGGATGTGGAAAGATGGCGACCCTGGCATTACAGAAGGAAAACTTCAGACAGTATGTCTGGAGGTGCAGAGTTCGTGGCCATGCTCGACCTACCCAGTAGCACTTGGCATGCTCTGTAATCCATTTATGAGCGTTACATGTAAGAACTGATATCTATGGCTCATCAAATCGAATGGATAAAGTTTCTCGTAAATAGGCTACTCGGGGAAAGAATTGGTAAGGAAGTGGCCTGGACTTGTAAGCTACAATTCAATTCCGGTATTTGACAAAGGGAAAATTAAGAAATCCCGTATGGAATAATTTATAACAAGCTTTTGCATCTTCTCGACCGTGTGTCCACACCGGAATAAATTTGTAACTTACTTGCCAAAAGGTCTAGAAATACACTTGTTAAAACCAATTAAAGACAGTACTTCGATTGCCACACGAAAACTTCGATAATAATAGTGGCCCCACTTAGCGTAGTCATTAACGCTATCGCCTTCGGTGCGAGTGGTCTCGGGTTCGGTTCCCAGTGGGGGCACTCGATCGAAAAATTGTAAAAAGCTTTTTCAGGCCAGCCATCCTGAATGAGGTGTTCCTGAGTTTTGTTCATTCATACCAGGCAAATGCCGGGGTGGTACCTAACATATATGTCCGAAGTTACTTCCTTCCCTTTCCCCGGATAGTGTGATCGCCAAGAGACGTCATACTTGACAGGCTAACATGGACCTAGATGCCGAAAGCCCAGAAATCTAAATACTAAATCCCTAACTTCGATAACAGTAATTGGTAGCCCATTGCGACATCAGCCCAAAGGTCTCGGTTCGATTCTGGTATCCAGTCACGTAATCTTTACTCTTTAAAATTAAAAGAAAATCTTGGATTTCTCAGAATACGGAAAATAGTTACGTAAATGGTTCTAAAAATATTTATTCTGGAACATTTCATTTGCTTTTCTTGATTTGCGTGACTGATCACTGAAATACATGACTTTCATAACCGGTAGGCATTTAGTGTAATACCAAAAGAAATTTAAAGAAATTATCTGCCCAAAATTATCAGTACTAATATTTCATCGTTACTCAACTTCGTTTCAACCAATGTTAACATGTTTCTTTACAGAGTATACAATCACGAGTGGGAGCAACTTTCTTCACAAATATGTGAAATATTTCCTGGGGAGGCAAAAGAGGTCTATTTTGTTCCACCTGTAACAGAAGGTCCGCAGCAAAAATTATCGAAGGGCAAGCTAGTGGATCGATTCCGCAACGCATTAAAATTACTGAGGAAGGCGGAAGGTGAATGCTTACCGACGAGGAATGTTGCAGAAGTAGAAACGTTATCAAATACTATAGGTAAATATTGATTGTACAGTTAATACTATACTACTGTGCTAATGATACTTTTTATAAAAATAAATCTTTGAAACATATCACGATGATACCTGTTAGGCAAGGGAGACGATGATTAAAGCAGCTGAATAATGATGAAAGAATTGGTGAAATGGGAAAGTGGGAGGAAACGGGAGTCCCCGAAAAAACCAACCAACGAGCACGATGTTGTGCACCACAAACATACTTGACCAGGGATCGAACCAGGGACCCACGTACTAGAAGTAAGCGCTCTACCACTGAGCCATCGTGCCGCGCTTTTTTTCAGGAAAAAATGCAATGAAATCTTTGAGTTTTACGTCCCACGGTTATGCCGGTCAGGCTAAAGGAGACGGTGATGATGAGTAATGAATGAAATGGTGGAATGAAGAATGTGGGAGGAAACGGGAGAACCCCGAGAAAACCCACGCACACGGTGTTTGTCCACCACAAAGTTCACATGGCGGGGGCTGGGATCGAACCCGGGACCCCAAGCACCAGAGGTGAACCCTCTACCACCGAGCCACCCCGGCCCCTTTTTTTCAGAAAGCGTACATGCGTTCATACAAATGGGAGTTAGTATCATCATGTAAGGTTTATGTACACTGAAGATAAAAATAGGTAATGCCCACTGAAGTACGCATCGCTGTTGCCTTATAATGTTGTGTTTTAAGTTAATGTTGATAGTAGTGTGTTCCATCAATAATGAGGTGAAATTAGAAAGCCTTTATGCAGAAAAGAGTGTCTTAAACAAACAAGTTAAGTATGCAGAAGGTATTATTAACTTATTTTTATAAACACGCAGTTAAGGGGTGATAAGGTACTTATGCACAATGTAAACATCAGAAAGTAATATGTCTAACTTTTTACGGTATCTGAAAACTAACGCCTTGATTGTTTTCGTGATTAAATTCTAGCCTGAAATATAGATCACATCACCCTATTCCCATTTTAAAAACATAATCTGAATTGAATATAGTAGATTTAAAAATGCTCACATTCTAGATCACTCCTACCATACGACTTCCCTAGGTCGAATGTGTATCCACATAGTAGTTTTTCACTTTTTATCATTATCATACAGTTTATAAGTGGGCTTACGCACCACCTTGTATATTTGTGCTACTGCAGTAACAGTTGTACAGTTGTATTAGTAAGTTCTGTCGACAGCTACTTTAGAAATTTATCTTTTTTTTTTAACAGTGTCACGGGTAGTTATTCTATTTAATTTTATTTCTTGCGCTTATACGATCAGTCTGAATTTTCTTTGAAAGAGAGCATTTAGATTTTACCCAAATACATCTATCTTTATTAACAATAATGATTTCGTGTGATATTGCACTGTATTTAGTAATTATGCATCAGTATTTTATTGTTCATAATTTCTTTGACAGGAACTGTTGACCTGATGAAACTCTTTCTATTACCGGTTGTGTGTCCACCTCGAGTAAGAATTGCTGGAAGAGGAAAAAGTTCATGGAAACCGTCTGTTGTCGAGTCACAGGAAGGATTTCTGATTCACGTGAAGGTAATTCTTGCACTTTTTGTTTTACGCGTTTGAAATAGGAAGTCGAATATTTCGTTGTCATCGATGTGATTCAATCTCATTTCATAATCGTAATGTTTAATATAGTGACAAATGAAATGGAATCTTTGAGTTTTACGTCTCACGTTTATGCCGATTAGGCTAAAGGAGACGGTGATTATGAGAAATGATTGAAATGGTGGAATGAGGAAAGTGGGCGGAAACGGGAGAACTCCGAGAAAACCCACGCACGCGGTGTTTGTCCAATGTTTAATATAGTGTGTATGGTCAATGGCTCAGATATGTTACGAGGGAGCCAACGATACTAATAATCAATATGTGTACAATTCAATAACTTAAGTGATAAGCTATGCATGCACATTTTACTGGAATATTATACGTAGTCTATTGGAGGAATGCTAGAAGGTAATTCCCAAAGGAATGGAATGCCTGCATTCGGACAGTAAATGCATTCCAGTGGGTAAAGCTCAGGAGGACAATGGAAGACCGGGAGCTAGATACTGCCATAAGATGCAGTCAACAAATTAATTTGTTCCATTTTCAGTATGTGTTATAAGTAGGTAAGTTGTTAATATCACTTTCCCTATATTCACTAATTACAGTACTTGTTAGATTGTTAGTATGCTTTGTAGTTATTTATGTGTTTATATCTATGTATTACTAATTGATTATGCATGTGAATTTATCAATAAGAGCCCATTGACGCAATTATTAACAAACAACTGTGTTGATTTGATATTGTAGGAGTTATTTAAATATACTGCATAAACATTTTGTTAATCGGATTATCTAGAAGTTTGTAATGTTCACTGAAAGTTGTATTAAAGTTTTTTTTTTCGTGGACGTGCCACGTCCGAGATGTTAACTTGTAATTCCAAAATAACACAATAATTGTAAAATTAGTCCTCGATAAATATTTAATAATAGTATATGAACATGATACTAGTAGATCTTTGCTTACTTCTGTCCCTATATAGCTGTAATATAACGCATTTTACTAAACTAACGCTGAGAGGAACAGGTTTCTTGCAGTTTCAGTTACAGTTATTGAAGTGCTTGCAGAAAATAAATGTTCTTATGTTACACTTTTTTATTAGACAATATTCTACTACGTATGCTCTTTTCTTTCTGTAGAATCCAGGAGACATCCAGAAAACTTTGGACAACAAAAGAAACAAGATGAATAACCTCAATTTAACATTCCAACCAGTGATGTTAGTAGTAGGGCCATCTATTCAGGAAATACACGGCTACTACGTGGTCGTTGACAATATAATGTATAAATTGGAGTCAGCATTGAAAATGGTAGATATATGTTTTAAAACTTTCCATGCCTTGGGTGCAAAATATCCTCCAGAAGCTGAACAAGTGTGGTTGTTGATGCAGCATCTTGTGTACAACATTTATACCAAATTGGACAAGAAAATAAGTGCCGCTGCAACATTAGTATCTATGGTAAAGAACTGTTAGAAAGAATTGAAGAAATCTAGTGGTTACTTGTTATTATCTAAAACCCATAAATGAGATTCAAACTTTTTGAATCCTACTAGCACAAGAGGTCCACATTTTTGCCTTCTTTTGACTTCTAGAATAAGTTTACGTGGAGCATACATATACATACAGTATTTAGATCAATGTTCATTGATTTTTTGATTTTCATCTGATGTAGATTCTTTTGTGATGGTTATTCTATTACCCCATTGTATAAACATTTCGTTCAAGAATGGGAAAATTGTTACGTAGCATTTCTTAATGTTTATATATTACAGTCTGTTGAATGATTTTTTTTTCATTTTTGTGCATTAAGAGTGATTCATTTAAGATGAAAAGTAAATAATGTTACATGTGCTACTTACAGTTGCAGTACGCTAACGATACATACCTACTTTTCGAAAACATTTCTGATGTAATATGAATACATTGTGAATTTTTTCCTAACAAGGCAAGACTCCCTGTTAGCTGAGAGCTGAATTTAGCTCAAACTTTGCAAAATATTTATTTCGACGTCACTGAGAAGAGTAATGATAGTCGTTCGGTTCGCCTTTGCTTTGTTAAGGGCTAAGGGGTATAGGAGGTTAAATTTTCACAGAAATTGAGTATGAAAACATTGGCTTTAAATGTAATATCTTAAAAAGAATTAAAGATATCAAAATTAAAGTTACACAACGTAATACTCACTGAAGACTATACGGAAAACAGCAACTAGTATTGCCATCAGTCATTGTTGCCAACTCAGCATATAAGTTACAAATTTTAACTATGCAGTATTCTTAATTGCATATTTGGCTATGTTTTATAAGTAGCTTTAAAACATGTAATACCAGGTATATAGTGCTATTTGAAGTTTGTAATTTGTGTGCCAAGTTGGCAAACACTGATCGATAGGGGGTAACATTGGTTATTGTTGTTTTCGATACTGACTTCAGTGAGTATTGCGTTGTGTAAGTTTTGTTTTCATCGCTTTAATTACCTTTAAGATATTATATTTGAAGTCCATTTTTTCCTATGTAGTCAATTTGTGTTAAAAATGATCTTCTGAGACACGAATGTCCACAACAAGCCAAACGCGAATTGAGTGACTATCATCATCATTTTCAGTGACTTCGAAATACCTATTTCGCAAAGTTTGAACGAATCCAGCTCTCAGGGTTGGGAGTCTCTTTGTAAAAGAAAAAAAATCCCCAATACATTCATATTATGTCAGAAATGTTCTTGAAGAGTAGTTCATGTTACGTGGATCTATATTTGATAAGAAATGCTTTTACTTTCCTTTTATAGTAAACTAAATATAATTTGAAGTTAAAATATATACAGCGTGCGCAGGTAAAACAGTAAAAGTCAGAAACCCGCCCAAAATGAGGTAATTCGATATTTGAGATCTATAAATGATGATTCCCATCTTTAGTACAATTTTGTCAGTCAATTCGAAACCTGAATTGAATAATCGCGTGTTGAAAATTTTAGTATATGTCACAGGAAAACATGTTCCGTGAACAGCAACACTTTGTGACGTACTATTTTTCTTGCTCACGCTAGGTATATAATTTTACGTTTTTATCTAAAGTACTGTGTATGTATGTATAATTATATGTTCTTTAAATGTATTCTTACATACTTACCTATATATATATATATATATATATATATATATATATATATAAAGTAGACTAAAAACAACGTTATTTGCATACCACAAGGAATTTGTAAAATTTTCATTTCTGTTATTGTATTTAAGAAGGTAGAACAGCAATATATTGATATGTACTTCCAACCAATTGTTGTTTGCTTTCTTGACACATTATTCTCGCTAGTGCTGCTAGATGAGTGTTTTTTGTCCTTTATACTTACAAATGGTTTATATTGCAACAGATGTAAATTACAGATTGATTGACTTTAACGATTATTAAATATTCAGTTTGTTAAATATTATGTTTTATAATATTCTTCATGATATCAACAAGGGCAAACGGATGATTGATACTAAACCATTCGCAGTGTTACGAGGAGGAAGGCGACACTTTCCTGAACCTCATTGTTACTGGTAACTGCATTACACCCTCTGCAGAGAATGGTGGAATGAAGAAAGTGGACGGAAACGGGAAAACCCCGAGAAAACCCACGAACACGGTGTTTGACCACTACAAAGTTCACTTGGCTTGAGTGAGGATTCAACCAAGGACCCCACGCACCAGAGGTGAACGCTCTACCACTGAGCCACCGCGGCTCACAGCATCCTCCGTGTAGTTCGAACCTAACACCCAATGATTACAATCTCCGGTCCTTCTACGCAGTGGACATCGACAAACCTGTGCTATGGTGAAACAAATGCTTGAACATGTGTGGTGATTACGTTCTACAATAGTAAAAGGTACGTAGAATATAGTGTAATCTCATTTCTCTATTTTCGTTTGTAATCTTTAAAAGCCAAAATCGAATAACTGAAATATTTATCATATTTTAAAATTTTGCAATATAAAATCTGTGTAAGTTCTCTATTTGATAAATAATTTAGAATAATTTTTAAATAGTTATCAATATAACACTGTTACACAGATTTTATGTCGCAAAAATTGAAATATATATTTCAGGTATTCACTTTCGGCGTTTGGACTACTTGCCAACTATAGTATAGTTGTTTCTACTATAAAGATAGTAAATTCAACCCATATATGGTTGAATGCGTAGCAAAATTTTCACCAAATATTATAGTTGACATTACTATATGACGCCATTCATGTCGCCAAAAACAACCATGTGTAGGTTGTTTTTACCATATGGTAAATTCAACCATATTTTTCAACTATAATAGGGTTGAATGAAATAGTTGTATTTACTCATATATAGTTTTCGGTAGGTTGATTTTACCACTAAATAGTTGTTTCAACCATAGTTTATGGTAAATTGAACTATAATATAGTTGTCCATATATTAATTATATTTTTTGGTAAATTTAACTTTTTTTTGTTGATTCAACCATTTCGTTTTTTTCTGTGTATGCTTATATGAGTAATAATCATAAAAAGACAAAACATACTGTACTTAAACTACAACATTACCTCTAACTATCCAGCTAATATGGGGATCATCAATCACTGACGAATTGACATATACTTTATTACGTTTCTTACACAATACTTTTTCAAACAAGGTACTCATCTTTATACTTAGTTCTTAATAATTCTTGCTCATAGAACCGTCCTTGAACAATCTCGTTATCTTCTCTATGTTGGTGGATTAAATGGAATATCTTCTTTAATAAGAAATACGTCTGTTGACCAGTTAGGAGTATACCCTTTCTCAAACAAACTTTTAGATTTACGTGTACGAAAGTAATCATTAATTTTACATTTAGGTTTAACACGCTTATATTCTTTCCAATGTACTTTCTCCAATAGTATTTGCTTATGTTTTATTAACTTCTACAGGCCATATACCAATTGTTCTATGTACTTTATTATTAAACTCGCTAACTAATGTTGGTAATATTTCCATCCATTTATAATTTCATTGTGTAGTAAACTTCTTTCACATGTTTCGTTTAAGAGTTCTGTTGAAGCCTTTTTACCACTAAAAGTTGAGTATATTCCTTCACAAACTCTGTAAAGTCTTTCTTATAAAATACTTTACCATGATCAGCCTGTAATTTACTACGTTTTCTAACTTTTAACGCTGATCCGAACGCTTCTGTAACATTCTTACCGCTCTTTTGTTTAACAGGCACAGCAAACGCTAATTTCGAGGGCACATGAATAATCGTTAGTAAATAGTTATAGTGTCTGTTTAATTTGTAAACACCTTTTCGTACCCACTATGCACTTGTTCAAGATCAGCTAGCCAATGATCATCAATATTTTTATAACACCACTTAACCTTGGATATTTTTTTTGCAAGTTTGTGAATTTCTTCTATAATGTTTCTCTCATATTTTAACCTTCTTGTCAATCTTTCGTTTTAATGAATTGAAATTTAGTAACACCACAAACATAACAAACACGTTTCTTAATATATTTTCCATTCTTTGTTTGCTCTTCACTAATGGTATCTTTCTATGTATCTGCTGAATTCTTACACTTAAAACAATACACTATTTATTGTATTGAAAATGATTAAGGTTCTCTATCTATGTAATTATTAACAATTAGTAACTGTCCCTTTTCGAAAGCAGCGTTCTCTTTTGGTTTTGTCGTAATTATATTATATTTGCTAAAGCTGAAAGGTAAATTTTCAATAAAATTAACATCACTTTAATACATATTTACATAAGATTTGTCAGGATGTAATTCTATTTGCATTAGTTTACCATTACAGGAAAATTTTTAACTATTCGATAAATTAAATATTCTGAACATTGGATCTTAACACCTTTACTTCTCAATAGACATAATAAATTTATAGTTTCTTCCTCATAATGAACATATTTGCTTCTTTGTTTGATGTTTCGAAATATTTTATTGTAACAAATTTATCTTAGTTGGAGTTAAGGTGACGTAATTTTCCAGCATCAGACTTTGGAACTATATCGTTTAAAGCAGTTACTCGTCTACTTACGATTTGTAAATATATATCTCTTATCACAAAAATGTAATTTTTATACCTAAGATCTTATATCTAATTCATCTTTCTTTAAGTATTTGTCTTCAAACTTCTTTCTATCGCTTTCTAATTGACTAGTATTTATTGATTCAAGCTGATGAAAAGTTACAGCATCTTGAAGATCAATACACCCTGTTCTTCTCTAACTGATTCGTGACGGATTTTAACTTTTAAACACATTCCAGTTGTTTCATCGAAATCGTAGGCTCTCATGTTAGGGATCCTTGTGACCCCCGTAATTATCACAGTCATGACTCATACATTGTTGCAATGCTTATGAGTAACAGATTCCATCAAAATAACATATGTGCAATTTCCACAATGTTCGTAGACGATAAAGAAGAAGAAATGTAAAATCCTGAATCATATTTAAAATGTAGAATTTGGGAGGCCCTGCAAAGCGTTAAAATCAACTTATATTGACAAAAGGAAGCGCATGTGTAGGCCACACACTTGTGACAGTAATAGGAAAACATGGTAGTCATTCCTGGAAAGCAAAGCGAGAAATAATTCAAAACCAAACTTCTAATAAAAACGCCATGTATGTCATTTTCGAAGAGCGGTTGAAGAACTTCAAGTTGTCAAATCTGGTGACATCCTTAATTGTCACTGAACCATTATTCATACATCGCTGGAAAGCTTACGGATGTCTGATTGCAATGGGGTACCAATGGGGCAATTATCGCTTTATTGGTAGAAGAAGAAGATGAAAAAGAAAGAGAAAAATGTGGAAAAAATATGAAAAACTAGAAATTGTGAGGTACTGGCAACCCAAAATTGGTCACATTTGAACCTCACCTACTCCACACACTTGACCAACAAGTACGTTTGCGGGATATTAGCGTGTAGTGGATTACTTTATTGTTTCTCATATCAATTTGTATGACTGTGTCCCTAAGGGAGGACTGAGGATGCTCCCAGAACCTTAGGAAAAAACATAAAACAGGAACTTTACACTTCCCTCCCTCTGCCGTTGATATCACATTGATATCAAAATTATCTTCATGCCTTGAGCTATGAATGTTTAAAACCATGATGCACATTTGCATCAGCAGGCGTTTAAAGAAAAGTCACCTGCTCTATAAGGACTTCTAATATTCCTTGTTACAAATCTCATGACCAGTTTTTGCTTAGGTAGTTCCAAGGTCTCAGTCCTGGCCTGAGGCTTCTGTGAATGTTTCTTAACAAGTCCATTTTTTCCTGGAATGAGGTTGTTAGCCTCACGTCAAACCCTCAAAAACTACTCATGTCGTCTGTACGTGACTGATTATTCCTTATATTTGCAGCTAACCTCTATATCTAAAGTACTTCTCCTCGACCCGCAAACTGAGGACGCGCCTTGCTGTGATGATATAAACCTACATTACACGGATAATCAGATATAATGAAACTTAACGTATTTAAAATTTATTTATCTTATGCTTATCTTATCCTTGCACTTTTGGATCCATGCCGTTAACACCTGAGCTACTGACAAATATATTTAACTTGTGGTTAGAGCTGAAGTCCGTGCAGTTTATGGAGATTTCAACCAGCGTAATCTAAAACTACTCCCTGAGTGAGATATTACAATATCACAGTTATTAACTAAGTTTGAGGAGACTTCCATACTCATCAAGAGACTATCAGAAAACAGGAAAGTGCCGTGGACGAAGCAGCTGCCAATTATTTTAACTTCTGATTCATAGATCAGTGCACAGGCAGCTGCACAAATTTAAATGTTTCTGTATAAGGTGCAAGTGCAGCAATATTTCTCCGAAGATAATCCAGATCTTCGAGTGCAGTTTTGTGGCTGGGCTATAGAGTAATTACGACTAAACCAGAACTTTCTTATGACGGTTCCTCATTCGGATGAAGCTTACCTTCGAAAATCAAGAGGCTGATAGACAGAACATGTGGTATTTATTACCTGTCATTGTAAGCACAACCCTTCAATACATAGGCGGCGCCACAGTGGGTGCAGTTGCACCAATATTAACTCCGATTTTCAGATTTTCAACAGTAATCCTTTGTATTTTCTATATTTCTTCTTTCCTATGTTTAAATATATTTGAGTAAGTCTATCATAAGTTACTTGCTATCATACTGTCTTTTATAGTTTTTTAAAAGTAAAACTTGTGGTTTATTTCTGAGACGTTAAGGCTCAATAATTCAGAGCGTTCTGGCAGCAATGCTAAGATGTGGTGTCCCATCCTAGATTGCACTCACAATACTAAAATCCTGGCGCCGCCTATTTTTCAATATTGCCCATATAGATAAAATTATGATGTAGGGAATCATATGGAAAACACAAGAAATCGGTTAATTTTTACTCTAGGGTCTTTAATAGGATATCTTGCTATGTTACAGGAATATGTAGTGCCAGCCGCGATATCCTTAAATGTCATTCTTTCCTGGTTCCCATTATGATTTCTTGTTGCATCATTACTTCAACATACACTTCGCTAGTACATGCATTGGTTGAAGTGGAAGCTAAATTGGTTGAACGATATATCAAAGCGATTTAATTTATGCTATTGGCGGTATATTGAGGATGCCGGGTTTGCTACCCAAAATCGCAATCTTCATCTGGAACAAGTATACTTTGCTGCATCTTAGAAAATTTCATATTTAAGAGACCTTCTTCTCCAGAACAATTGGGGAATCATCCACCCACGTGGATTTCTCGCCACGAGAACCGTTGTTTATTAGGGATACAAGTAACGCAAAAACAACTATACATTTTTTCAATTACGCACGTGTAGGTGTGTATGCGTAGAATGCACTTGCTTTCTGTATTAATTTTGTTATTAATTGTTTCTCAAGGGGCAAACAAACCATGAAACAACGTATGCTAAAGGACAACACAATCAATAAAATATCAGGCGCTGTTCGTCCTGATATCAATAACTATGACACCTTAGCATCTGATTACATTAATTTAAACAGCCAGACGGTAACTGCAACCTTATAGCAGCCGCACTAAGAGTTCCAGTTCTTACTTAAAATAACCATCTCCCTACAATTCATGAATTCAACTGATACCTGTTGGCAAAGTAATCCAGAAACCTATTACAAAATTAATATTTTCACTGATGTCATAGGAGGACATTCATTCAGCAGTAGACTGACTGAATACAAATTGTCAAACTTAGAAAATGACAGTTGTGGCCTAAGTTTTCTACTACCTTCACAATAAGACCATAGTCACTTTTCCCTATCATATGATTAATGATACGTAATTTCTTCAGCTAGCATAAGATTGACCAATGACAAACTGTTTAAAGAGGCTGACAGTAAATACAGAAAGCCAAATTCACACACACAAATAGGCTATTATGTGGATTTCACATGTTTTCACGTGTCATTGGGTTTCACAGACACACACCCACACCCACACACACGTATATATATATATATATATATATATATATATATATATATATATATATATATATATATATATATATATGTATATATATATATATTACAGATTTACAGATGTCCCCCATTCAGGAGAATGAACTTCACACAACGTATCAGCAATAGATTTTTTGAAATACATAATGGTATGTTATAGTGTTAAGGGAATTGCTTTGTGGGTCATTGCATTTCACCCATTGTATTGTTCTCCAACCTTCGCTAACGTTAAGCACATGTGCCTCATACTAGATCATCCAAAATCCACTAAATCATACAAAACAATTATTTTAACATTCTTCATGACTTAACTTACTTGATAGAATGAAGTCAATTGATAAGCTATAAGAAAAATTCATTAATTAGCAATTGTGACTAAGTCTTATTGAAATTTAAGATATCATCGCCTCATATGAAGTGTCCCGGCTTTCAAAATAAAAACTTGGAGTATTTTCGGTAGACGTTTGTAAATATAATCATACTCGTGTACTAGGGTAATTAACCAATAATAGACGTCTCCTGTAACCTATTTTAGAGTTGATTCTAAATATATGTTGTAATTGTAATTATTCTGCATAAACGAGAAATTAGGTGTGATGGAAATTCGTTAATTTGTATGATGTTTTTAGTTATTGCCAGTTCATTCTGTTACGTTTATTATACTTACTTTAGATACATTTCACCTGTTTTGATACTTCAAACAAACAAAAACTAACAGTACAGCCCAAGAATACAGCCATCTTAGAAAGTTCAAGTCTGGTGCACGGGGTCCCGGGTTCGAACTCAGCTCGCGACAAGTGAATTCTGTAGTGGACAAACACTGTGTTCATGGATTTACTCGGGGTTCTCCCGTTTCCTCCTACGTTCGTCATTCTCCATTTAATTCATTCCTGATCATCAATGTCTCCTTTAGCCTAACTGGCATAACCGTGGGACGTAAAACTCAAAGATGTCTTTTTAATTTTTATTTCTAATTTTCCTTCATTTGCCTTCTGGTCAACTATAACTTCCACGTATAGTCCTCGTCCACCTCTTTCTTCCTACCTTTCTCTGTTGTTGGTTTACTGTCCGCCCACATTTTTCAAACTTCTTCCTCATTGATCTTTTCCTTCCTTCTTTTCTCTCTTCTTGGTTTACTATCTAGCCGCACTTTACAAGCTTCCTCCTAGCTGTACTGCCTATCATGTTTCCTAGTCTAGTTTCTCCCCTTTTTCTTATTTTATTTTGTCCACACCTCATGGTTTTCAGATTCTCTTGGTTTCGATAACGTTTTTTCATCGGTCAGGTTATAGAAATGGTATTCAAATTCTTCTCTCCATTCGAGATATATTAGTTCGATCCATTCACGTCCTAAAATATGCTCCACTCCGTTTCTTTCAGAAACAATTATTAGTATTTCCTTAACATCTACCCCAGAAGTTACAAGTACTTTGAGCTGACACACAATTGCAATCTTGTTATTTGCTGTAACACTGTTATATCGAGTTGATTCTATTTTAAGTAGGTTAAGCTCCTTCATGTAAGTGGATTTAGGACCTATAGTTACTGCTGTTCCAGTATCCAATTTTAAATTCAAAATGTTTTGGTCCACTTTGGAACGTTATCTTAGAACATTTATTCATACTGATGAATCTTAGATTGTGATCCTAACGAATCTTGTCTTAACAGTCCTAATGCATCATTTGACGTTTCTTTCGTTTCTTTCTTTCTTCCTGCTCAATTTCTTCAGTGAACAATTATCAATATTTTTTTTCTGTGACTTTGTTTCTTGACTTTGTATATTATTTTATGAAGACTACATCTGCCGATGACCCACTGTCTGACTCGGTACTCTCCTCATTGATAATGGACTGCTCAGGTGCTGATGACAACCATTTATTATATTTATTTTTACTCTGTGACACTCTTTAGCAAAATGTTATATCTTTTACAGTTGTCACACAGAACTCCCCAAGAAGGACATCTCACTTCGTGTGTCACCGCAAAATTTCAACATTTGATTTTTATGTTAGGTTGTTCTTCTCTACCTTTTTGCGAACCTTTTAGTTATTATTTTTCTTATTGTTCTTCATTTCCATGCTTAAATATAAGAACTTTTTTCCAGGAATTCCATCTGTGACGCTAAATACTTTACTGTGGTGAAAGTTAAATATGCCTCAGTTAATATTTTTTTCCGTGTCATTTCTCTGCAAAATTCCTATACTAGTTTTTTCGCATTGTTCCACGTAAGTACTTTTCAAACGTACATTTATTTTTTGTGTTTTTAGCTGTGTACTTGTGTTTACTTGTGTTCTACTAAGTATTATTGGATCGATTGGATATACTGAATCTATATCATAAAGAATGAAATTAATATATTACATAAATGGTGTTAGGTACGCGTGCACGTTCTGCTTCAATTTTTATGTAGATATGCTGTTTATTTAATATCGCTGGTAAAGAAAGATTGGAAATTATCTGTAAGAAATTTTAAATCTAATTTAAAAATTACTAAATATATTGCGTAATAAAATTTGACTGATGGACATCATGTTGGTTGTTTCCATTGTACTGGGTATGTGCGCGAGCATGTGGAGGAAGTTGAATATCTGAATTTCGGCGGAACACTTAAACTGGTAAGTACTTCATTGATTCATGAAGAAAATTCTAAAGCCTTCATTATTTTTCGTTTATTTTTTAAAATACTAAATGGTAGTACGTGTTGTGAAGTATGAGATCCTTGCGTCATTAAAATAATGCTTAAAATGTAATTGCATTCATTAATTGGACTTTCTTTTTCGTGAGTATATATGGCCACTGATCGACATTATGAGTGTATTAATACGTAATGTGTTAAGTACAGAGCGTTCCAGTAGCTTTCGAACCCAAAGAAAGTTATAATTTCCGAACAAATGTACATAAGAAAATGAAATTCACAATACACGTAACTTGTTTCATGCTAAACACGAGAAAGGGTTGAACAGAAGCGCACACGTCAAAACAAATACGATAGGTTTCGCCAGTGGAAGTGGTGCTTGACCTGGTGCGCTTCTAAATTCGTATCGGAAACGCTACAAACGAAAATATTTGCGGTACATTCCGGCACAAACGTAGCAAAAACGATTGGCATAGATTTTGTTTCGAAATTTCAAGGTTCGAGGCTGCCGTTTCCCCAGCCTCCACTTTAAAACTCTTCTAACGTTGCACCGGAAGTGGTACAAACGAAACTTTGCGGTACATTTCGGCGCAAACGTAGCACAAACGATTGGAATAGGTTTTGTTTCGACATTTCAATGTTTGAGGCTGCCGTTTCTCCATCCCACACTTTAAAACCCTTATAACGTCGTACCGGAAGTGGTACAAATGAAACTTTTTGCGGTACATCCGGCTCAAACGTAGCACAAACGATTGGCGTAGGTCTGGTTTCGAAATTCGAAGGTGGGGGGCTGCCGTTTCCCCAGCCCCCCCACTTTAAACTCTTATAACTTTGTATCGAAAGAGTAGTAGTGGCCCCGTTATGTCCAGCCGAGTCAGCAAAAATTCTTGTGACGTCATAGGTCAAAGGTCAATGACCTTGGCCCGGGGTCAATGACCTAGGGGTACCTAGGACCACCCCCTCTAAATTTTGGCAGGGGTACCTTGGCCCACCCCTTAAATTTTGGCAGGGGTACATAGGACCACCCCCCTTAAATTTTGGAAATTGCCAAATCTAAAAATTGGGTATGGTAGCCTAGGACCATAGTATGTACCTCTATCAGTATTGGGTGTCTATGTCGTCCCCTTTCATGGGTAAAAAATTGCCAAAATTTGAAATTTCGGGGGTTTTTGACCTAATTTATCCCCTTTGATGAGGTGTTATTACCTTATATAGTTATATGGGCGTATACAGGGGTTCATTACCTTTCATAAGACATGGGTATATTTGTGCACCCCTTGAGAAATTTGGGAGGGGTACCTTGGCCCACCCCTTCAATTTTGGAAATTGTCCAATTTCAACATTTGGTATTATAGTACAGGACCCTAATATGTATTATGATAAATTTGGGTGGTCCACCTCGTTTCCTTTTAGGGGTAACAAATTGCCAAAATATAAACGTAAGCAATACGTTGTACCACGTGTTTGGTTTTTGGCTCAATTTATCCCCTTTGATGAGATGTTATTACCTTATATGGTTATATGGTCATGTATAGGGGTCCATTACCTTTCATAAGACATCGGTATATTAATGCACCCCGGGAGGGGTACCATGGCCCACCCCTTAAATTTTGGAAATTGCCCAATTTCAACATTGGGTATTATAGTATTGGACCCTAACATGTATTATGATAAATTTGGGTGGTCCACCTCGTTCCCTTTTAGGGGTACAAAATTGCCAAATTTTAGTACAACCACATGTTTGGTTTTTTGGCTCATTTTATTCCCTTGGATGAGGTCCTATTACCTTATATGGTTATATGGTCATGTATAGGGGTCCATTATCTATTATAAGACATGGGTACATTGGTGCACCCCGGGAGGGGTACCTTGGCCCACCCCTTAAATTTTGGAAATTGCCCAATTTCAACATTTGGTATTATAGTACAGGACCTCAATATGTATCATGATAAATTTGGATGGTCCACATCGTTCCCTTTTAGGGGTACAAAAATTGCCAAAATATAAACGTTGTACCACGTGTTTGTTTTTTTGGTCCATTTTATCCCCTTTGATGAGATTCTATGATTACAGGGGTTCATTTCTTATCATAAGACATGGGCACCCTTCTTAAATTTTGGCAATGGGGGTCCACTGAAATTGTCCAATTGAAGCATAGTACAGGACCTCAATATGTTTCGGTGGTCCTATTACCAAATTTGTTTAGTACAACCACGTGTTCGGTTACTGACTCAATTAAGGTTATAAGGTATGGATGGGTATCCCCTTTCAATTTGGTAGGACCCTTCGGGTGTATTACAGTCACGTGATCGATGATTTGGTTTTGATGCGCGACGAGGTCCCTGGTCAATGTTCTCTAGGAATTAGGTGGAAACTTTGCACAGGGTTCTCGTCTTATATCGCACAGTTCTTTAGGAGAATCTGATAACGTTGTATATGGAATGGACAATAAAAACACATAAATAAGCATAAATTGTATTTTATTCATTTTTCTGGTTTCTTCTTTTTCTTTCTTATTGACAATGTTTGTATATTGAGCTGGGTTTCTTCATTAGACTGCCTCCTCTTCTTGATTGTAATGATTTGTTTCCATGTTTTGCAGCATAGCACCCGTTTGCAAAGCTTCGTATTGTGAATTCTGTAAAAAAGAACGAGGAAAAAGATGATTAGTATAGAAATAGATGATGATAAAACAAATACACTTACAATGATAAATATGATAAAATTACCTGGAAGGTATATTGCAACAGTCTACGATCATTAACCGTGGGTACTGTTGTGAACAAATATTGAATTTCACGCAGAGATTTTCCTTGGGCTTTACAGCACAAATAAAAATAAGCATAATAGCCACATACGGATGAACCAAGACTTTGCATTTGGCTATTATTATATTTATAGTATATACAATGAAGTTTTAAGAATGCAACATGTTGTGATACATAAGGAGGAAGGCCATAGCTGTCAAAATATTCTCCAACACCGCGATGATCAATATAAATTGCAATCCAATGACTTCCTAGTTTTGTGGATGGATCTGTATTTACAATGATTGCCAGAGGAAGAGAAATCCGTGAGGGCAACTCATCGCTTGCAAATACCCCGGTAAAATGATTTCTGAAGAATGGACTACCGTTTAAAGCACTAGCTAATTGTAATGTATTCAACATCGTGAATGGAAATGATATATAACGTATACGTACCTTGTAATTTAAAAGTCCAGGATAATGTTGCGCTGGTGGTCTATCTCTAGGAGTGAGGAAAACTCTCCATACACAATACAGTTTGCAGGTGCTGCTAATTTCTCTTGGAAATGAACTTCCAATCGGATGGCTCCATGTCGTTGTAAATTCCAATAGTGACAATCTCCAGCAGAAGAATCGGGAGTTAGGTCAAATACAAACAGTGTATATCCATTCTTGTAGTCGGCTCTTGAAATTGTATTTCCAGTATTGGTAAAATGTATGCCAGAGCCTGAGAACAATGTGTGGTACGATGAAATGTAGAGATTTTCTTCAAAGTTGGGTTGCAACGGTTTTGAAGGTACAGCTTTTCCATCCACGTACAGTGTAAAGAAATTAATTTTTAGATGTTGAAATTCAAATGGATTGGTGGTAATAGTTCCACTGGATGCTTCATTCGATGTAAATCCTACAATAATACGATTTGGCAATGTTCCCATAAACAGGTTATCAATAGTTTTGGATTGTATATCCTTCGGGATGGTAAATGATTTCATTTGAACCCTTGTCAGAGGATACTTTGCCGGTGTAGATTGTAAAATTTTATTGTGTGCCAATTTGACACTAGGGCTGATGCTGACTTTTTTCACCTGCAACGATGCATCTAGAATATTGATTTTTGCATTGACACCACTTTCACCGGCCATGAGACAAAAGTTTGGCTTTGCAGGAATAAGTTTCACACGTAATTCCACTCCATGAATTAAAAATTTATCTTGATTAAAAATGTCACAATGAAGATGTCCAATCATATCGAATGTCATACTTTGTTTTGTCAGTTCATAGCGTTGTTGAAATCCTTTGTTCTCACTTGTGGTTGCGTTCATATGAACAGCCGTATCTTGAAACCACATTGCTGTTTGTAAATGTGTATTTTTAGCTCCATCACTATAATTGAGTAGTTTTTCCAGGTACGAACGATATGGATGATTATGTGACGGAAATGAAATCAGTTTATTGTTCAAGTAGATTTGTACTTCACTAAACATAGCATTTAGAAAATCATTGACAGGTGCAATTGCTTTATCCGTTTCGGTGAAGGAGGAACCATCTGGTTTCACAATTTGTGCTTGGATGTATAATAAGGTTTGTGGTAAATCAATATATTCATCACTGCTACCACTCACTACAAATTCTATTGGTGAATTTTCAGCTATTGAACTAATTGGTTTGTAGCCAATAATACGATTGTCCAGAACACTGGTTTGCGTGGGCAACGTTGAAAAAATGTCCAATTCACTTTTTACACATTCACAGGATTGATGATGTAAGAAAGCCATCGTTGAATTAATCAAAAATATCTGGTGACGATGATAATGATCTCTTCTTCTTCTTATGTGATAATTTACGTCTCTTTGTAGGATTGATGGTGTTGTTGATCGTTGGAAGGTCAACCTCAAACTGAGAGCAGTCATCCCATTTTCGTTTATGATATCCACTTCCCAGCATAGTTTTCAACTTGTTTTTAGCTTTTTCTTGTAAATTCGTTTTTGCCTCTTGCATCCGTTGATGAAACGATTCTTCCAGCGGTTGATTCGAGATCACAACATCATTAATCATATTGGCACCTGATTTTAATAATTCTTTTCCCACAGTTTTAGCGCCTTGCTTCACAAGTGGTAACACTGAACGAAATAAGCCACCAAGGAAACTTCCAATGCCATGTCCTGCTTGATAGGGACTTCCCACATAGACGTTGCCGATACCGGATAACGCTTGTTTTTGGTAGTATTGCAAATACGGATCAGTCATGACGACGACGACGGAAATGTAGTTTTGTACACACCGTTCCAAAGGTGAATGGCATAGGATGACCTGTGCTATCCCTTATATCGATTTGTATTTGCTCAAAATTCATTTTTTCCACCGGAACATAATGTGCAGGATTAAAGATTTGTACTGCATGACTTCCAAAAGTATGATTCACAGGATCCATGTTGACAATTCGTAGCAAGGGTACCATTGTATCTCCAACAATGACAGATTCAATAATGTCACAATAGACGTACATTTGTGATGGTAAGCCTAATCGTACATCCGGTGTATATTGTCCCTTTTCCATATCTTTTAAATCACTTTTCGGGTCAAATCCAAGCATTAAACTAACACTTGGTGACAATTGTACAGAAGTATGGATTTCCTTTTTGGGATGTCTTATGAGGCATATATTATTAGTTGCGTCATGAGATATAAATAAATTGGTTTCTTTATGATGTATATTAATTGCATGAATAAGATCCCGTATATTGTTATAATAGCGTACAAGGATCGTTACAACCTTCCACGGTTCCTGATCATTACTACTTGATGATTTGTAATATATTTTATTGTTTTTACTGTTAATGTTCAGCAAAGAATGTGGATAATGAATCTCTACAATTGCCACATCCCATTTCTGGCGAAACTCTACACGTCGTTGTAATTTCGTAATATATGAAGTCAATGTATTTTCTGGAAAATAATCCATGGAACTATTACTGGGAAGTGTAACGTAAAAATCTTGATCAGGTTCCATTCTTCTTCTTCTTCTTCAATGAAGTTGCAGGGATCCACGAATTGAATGAGGAAGGATATCCTTTCCACTGGACGAGATACTCCTTTCTGCGACCTTTTGTTCTTGTACGTAATATTTTATCGATGAGGAACGTCGAAGGGAGCGGCACTGGTTGTAATTCTCTGTAGAAAACACCATCGATAAGTTGATGATTTAAATCCTCTAGTCGATACACTGGTGGGTTTCTTGGTACAATGGCTTTTACTCTGAATATTTCCCAAGTCCAGTTCTCGAGGTAACCCTTGTCAAAGATACGTTTTGTTTTACTTATACGAACAGTATCACCAACAGACAAATCCGTATCTTGTTTTGAACGTTGTAGCTTTTTGTCGTATAAGTTATGCCACACCTCCAGTAAATTGTCCTGAGAAACGTTTGCAGGTGCCATTTTAATACTGGAATGCCGACTTTCATTGTATGCTTTTACAAGTAAAGGCAATACTTTGATGTAATTGTATGTTTGATATTTGGTAAAGTATTTCCACATACGATGTTTCAATGTCTGATTAAATCTTTCTGCGATGCTGGCTTTAATATCTGGATCCTTTGTTGTAACATGTTGCACGTTGTGTTTTCTGAGAAACTTTTGTACTGTCTTGTTGGTAAATTCAGTTCCTTGATCACTACGTAGTACAATTGGTTTCCTCTCCTGGAAAATCATTTCAAATGCATTCACTATATCCTCGGCACTTTTTGATTTTAGTGGTACAGCCCACCCGTACCGACTAAACACATCAATCACTGTAAGAATATAGCGGTAATTGTCATTATAGTTTTGAAGGGATTGTAAATCATTTAAATCACATTCCCATTGATCATCAATATTGTTGACAAGATAAAAATCTCTACGGAAACGACGACGTACAGGACGATGTAACGTGTAGGTAGGTTGTTTGTTTAACCAAAGTTTTATTTTGGCTAGAGGTATAGATTTTCCTGTGGCTTGCCATAATTTCTTTGCAGTAGAAAACGATGCAGGATGTGCTGGATTGTAATAAATGGATTTCAACTTTTTGTTCATGGTTTGTACGTTGACCATTGTGGAATGATACGTTTTCTTTTTGGTCGGACTTCTAAAACATCATCATCGTCTTCTTCTTCTTCTTCTTCTCCGGAAGAAAATAATTCAGGTGCCGGTTTTGGTGGTGCAGATCCTTCAGATGCTGTTGTACTATTATGCTTGACAATATAGTTTAATCTTCGTGGATTACCAATCAATTCTTGAGGTGTGTTTGACGATGCAAGGTAGTTGCAAAACAATTCCCAGCCTTGAGGATTAGAATGTTTCCTCGGTCGAGTCACATCGCACATTAAATCTACAATATTGGATCCATGTAGTTTATTGTCGTTGATGTACACTGTTCCTTTATGATCCCACGTAATTGCGTCATCTTGTTTTAAACGACGGAATAGTAGTTCGGCTTTCTTACGATACATTTGTGGTATTGCGGCTAAAATTTCTTGTTTCGTGCTATCGTCAACATTCGGGACGTCACCATCAGGTTTCATTGATGTAATTGTAAGTGGTATTGGTTCTTCTTGTTTACGTATCACATAAAGATATTTCTGTAATATTCTATTGTACTGATTCCATTTTTCTTCATCACTTGGATACGATGTATTCAATATAGATTGCATTTCACGATCGAGATCAGATTCTCGATTTTCACTCACACGGGATGATGATGCATGCATTCGTTGAAGCATTTCTGGTGGCACTAAAACCATCTTCTTGCTATGTTCCATGAAGTTTATTGTTTAAACAAAATACTGGATAACACACTTCCTACAATAGGTGCAAGTAATGCAGGTAAGAATCCTCCTTGTTGTACGGCTAAATGTTTCTTCTTTTTATCCAATGATTTTGTATTGTCTACGAGATAGCGGAGCGTGTTCTTGTAACGCTTTAATCTTGACTTCTGCGCACTTGTCAGTGGAACATTGCCTTTTAAGACATTATAACAACATTCACAAATACTATGAATTAATGAAGCGTCTGCATTGGCAATAATAGCTTTACGCAATCTTGGTTTAGCTTTGTGCAGAGCACGTAGCAGATCAGCGTGTTTCACTGTAGGAGACATCGTGACAGACTAAGTCATTCTTTTCACATGCACAATAATTTAAACATGTTTTGTTGGTACGTAAACATAATGATGCAAATCGTCGGGAAAAATATTTGTACGAAATCGCATTTCATCGGGTGTATCTTGTTTAAGATCCATCAGTAAATAGCCATGTGGATTTCTTGTTGCGTCTGCATAACTTTCTTGTAGAAACAGTGGATGCTCAGGCACGATTTGATAACTCATATGCTTGATTTGTGACTTGTCACGTGGATTTTTAAACAACACCAAATACGAACAATTTAAACTCATTTCTATTTGCTTTACTTTGATGAAATACATTTTGTGTTATAAAAATCACACTAATATTTCGATGATGTGATCCTTTTGTGAACATATCAACAATATCACTATTCACTTCTCGCATATGGTCATCAATAATAATCAAATGTGGTCCATCTTGAGGCTGAAAATCTTTCATTCGTGGAAGTCCTTCGTGAAATTCTACTGGAACTGGCATTGTTGAATACACGTCTTGCCATTCTGCATAATACCAGTATATCTTACGAAATTTTGCATTGATCATGGTTGGGAGATGTGACAGTAATCGCTTCACAAAATACGTTTTTCCACACCCACTAGGCCCTGCGAGAATACAGGTAAATGGATGTTTCCACTGTGTATCCATGATGAACACTAACACCTTGTTTCAAAAATGATGCGTATTTAAAGCGAGTACAACAATTCTTGCACTCACTGGTGTGAAAAGGAAAAATCCGTTCATGTGTTTATCGAATAGTTGAAAACCGTTTATTTGTTAATCGAATAGTTGAAAACCGTTTATTTGTTAATCGAATAGTTAAAAACCGGATAAAGTTTAACGGTTAACCGTGAAAGCTGATCACTGTTTGATTTAAATTCTATTTGAAAATTTTTCGTTTGAAATTTGTTTTGTAATTTTTGTTTCAAAAATTTTGTTTAAAAATTTTTTTTGTTTCAAAATTTTTGTTTCAAATTTTGTTTAAAAATTTTTTCGTTTCAAATTTTTTTTGTTTGTAAATTTATTGTTTCAAAATTTTTTGTTTGAAAATTTTTCGTTTCAAATTTTTTGTTGAAAATTTTTGTTTCGAAATTTTTGTTTTAAATTTTTCGTTTCAAATTTTTGTTTTGAAAAATTTTTAGTTTCAAGATTTTTGTCTAAAAGTTTTCGTTTCAATTTTTGTTTTGATTTTTTTAGTTTGAAAAGTTGAAAAAAAAGTTTTAAATGCCAAGAATCTTCTTCAAAGTTTCCGCCTAATTCCTAGAGAACATTGACCAGGGACCTCGTCGCGCATCAAAACCAAATCATCGATCACGTGACTGTACTACACCCGAAGGGTCCTACCAAATTGAAAGGGGATACCCATCCATACCTTATAACCTTAATTGAGTCAGTAACCGAACACGTGGTTGTACTAAACAAATTTGGTAATAGGACCACCGAAACATATTGAGGTCCTGTACTATGCTTCAATTGGACAATTTCAGTGGACCCCCATTGCCAAAATTTAAGAAGGGTGCCCATGTCTTATGATAAGAAATGAACCCCTGTAATCATAGAATCTCATCAAAGGGGATAAAATGGACCAAAAAAACAAACACGTGGTACAACGTTTATATTTTGGCAATTTTTGTACCCCTAAAAGGGAACGATGTGGACCATCCAAATTTATCATGATACATATTGAGGTCCTGTACTATAATACCAAATGTTGAAATTGGGCAATTTCCAAAATTTAAGGGGTGGGCCAAGGTACCCCTCCCGGGGTGCACCAATGTACCCATGTCTTATAATAGATAATGGACCCCTATACATGACCATATAACCATATAAGGTAATAGGACCTCATCCAAGGGAATAAAATGAGCCAAAAAACCAAACATGTGGTTGTACTAAAATTTGGCAATTTTGTACCCCTAAAAGGGAACGAGGTGGACCACCCAAATTTATCATAATACATGTTAGGGTCCAATACTATAATACCCAATGTTGAAATTGGGCAATTTCCAAAATTTAAGGGGTGGGCCATGGTACCCCTCCCGGGGTGCATTAATATACCGATGTCTTATGAAAGGTAATGGACCCCTATACATGACCATATAACCATATAAGGTAATAACATCTCATCAAAGGGGATAAATTGAGCCAAAAACCAAACACGTGGTACAACGTATTGCTTACGTTTATATTTTGGCAATTTGTTACCCCTAAAAGGAAACGAGGTGGACCACCCAAATTTATCATAATACATATTAGGGTCCTGTACTATAATACCAAATGTTGAAATTGGACAATTTCCAAAATTGAAGGGGTGGGCCAAGGTACCCCTCCCAAATTTCTCAAGGGGTGCACAAATATACCCATGTCTTATGAAAGGTAATGAACCCCTGTATACGCCCATATAACTATATAAGGTAATAACACCTCATCAAAGGGGATAAATTAGGTCAAAAACCCCCGAAATTTCAAATTTTGGCAATTTTTTACCCATGAAAGGGGACGACATAGACACCCAATACTGATAGAGGTACATACTATGGTCCTAGGCTACCATACCCAATTTTTAGATTTGGCAATTTCCAAAATTTGAGGGGGGTGGTCCTATGTACCCCTGCCAAAATTTAAGGGGTGGGCCAAGGTACCCCTGCCAAAATTTAGAGGGGGTGGTCCTAGGTACCCCTAGGTCATTGACCCCGGGCCAAGGTCATTGACCTTTGACCTATGACGTCACAAAAATTTTTGCTGACTCGGCTGGACATAACGGGGCCACTACTACTACTGAAAGTGGTACAAACGAAAATTTTTGCTGTACCTTCCGACACAAACGTAGCACAAACGATTGGCAGAGGGTTTGTTTCGAAATTCCAAGATGGCTGGCGAAATGCACCTCAATTTTCCCACTACTTGTAAGCGCAACAATAAAAGATTATTTTTTTTCTATATGAAAATAATTTATTATAAGAGCTTTGTAGTAGTTATCCTAATAAACTTGTATGTACTAAATTTACTAGACATTACTGCTTAAACATATACACAGAAGCACATACACATAAATACATACTTTTGATTATAAATTAATTAGAAATAATTTGCATTAGATCTCCTTATTACAATTTAAATAGAATATTTTTTTAACTATAAATTGGAACATATTTGTCATTTTTTTTACAGACTGATAAACAGCAAATTTTGAACAGTTAGTTATAAAAGAAAAACTTCTTCTAATAATTTTCCAGGAGGTAATGTACCTAAAATGGAAGCCACATTTCCTCGCTGAACTGCTATGAGAAAAGTAGTAGCCCGCTTGTCACCAGTAAGGTGTGTTATACGTTGGCCTACTTCTTTGATGAAATTGAGCCCTTCGAGACCCCAAATGCCGCTCGATTCAATGGCTACGGGCACGAACATGTATCTATTGAGCAGCTCTTTATATTTTCTTCTTTTCTCGCATTCTCTGCGGGCTGCAATAGCCCCTTCTCGAGATGAAGAAAGAGTCAAATTAGATGACGCGAAAGTGTCAGAGCAGGTGAAATCCCAGAGAAGAATCCTTCCCCTCTTCCATGGTACCAGCGTCATGCCATCTGGTCTTTTGCCATCAGATCTGTTACACCCCACAGGTTCACGGACAGATGGAACTTCTGCCGATCTGAGTGCTCTCCAGATAATGTCATTCACGTTCGAATGCCTCACATGTCTTCCGGAGCTACTTATACAAGACAGACCGTGCAGACCATTCTGCTTGACTGATGCACCACATTTAGAGCAGTTGTGTGATTCACAGATGTCTACTCCTAGGCGAAGTGCAACTGCAATACGAAAACTTTCGTTTGGAAGGTGCAGTCCTAGGGTGTGTGAAGGTAATGCCTGTAGCCAAGCACCTGAAATTGCTGATGAGGAGGCGAGAAGTCTAGCCTTATCCTCTTGACTGTCTGCTTCTTGTAATAACACTGATTGATGTAATTTGATGATTGGCTTGTCCCAAATTGATTGCGAACTTCTGCCCGTTATTTCAGGAGGGCTTAAACCAACTAGGTTAGACCAGTCAGATATGCAGTCTTGGACGTCAAATTCTATGTGAGGCTCATTCAGTTGGTTGAGGAGTATCTCAATGGTATGCCGGGAGCCATAGAACGACGCTAAAAATGAAGGATACGCCAAATCGACAGCCCGACGAATACCAAGACCTCCAGAATCAACTGGAAGGGAGGCGTGTATCCATGCGTTGCTATTATTTGTTTTTTTTTTTAATTTTGTCCAAAACAATAAGTCTTTTGGGAAAAAGGAGCCTTACAGAAAGAAATTTAATTATGCAAGACTTAATTTAATCGGCTTCTGTTTTCCTAATTAGTTCAGTCCACATAAACATGTTTCCTTGCTCTTCCCTTAATTCGATGAATCCCACAGTTATATGAGCTTAATTTGCATAAATAAAAAAACGTATCCACGTTCAATAAAGATGTGTACAGAACCTGTTTAAGTCGACAGAAATAACAAATGTGTCCTCAGTTGCATTTATGAAGTCATCCGTGAGCGTATTTGGAACATCTTCAGCAAAATGTTTGCGGGAGTAGAGCAGTTGTTCCTTTTATTTCTTTTCAGGCTCACTGCCCATAGTTTCTATTGCAATTCCAAGTCTGTGAAATACATTACACACATCTGATTTTGGTGACCCAAATCTTATGTTAAATTCTGTGCAAAATATTTTTCTGCAGCATAATTCTTTCATGGTATGGACTTAAGGGTGTTGTTTCTTGTAGAAATCAAATATTGTCTCCATAGACAAGTTGGTATCTTGATATTGTCTATTGTAGTTTGAGTTCCTTGAATAATGCCTAATGGCTTTTGGAAAGAAATTTATGTGTGCAATCACTTTTTGGCCGTGATTCTCATCTATTACTTCCTCTTCGGTCCACGTAAATCTCTGCTAGGAGATCAACGATTTTAAAGTCATCACTCCTCTTACAACTCGGATTATATTTTCTACATTCCATGAAGCTTCAAAAATGCTTTGAGGCACACTTTCCTTCTCATTTTAGAAACCGGAACGTCATAAGAGAAATGTTTCAGTTTCTTCACTTTTTGCTGTCTTCTTTTTGTATTTCTGCAGGTTTGATAATATCAATTAGGTAAGCATTTTGTCTGTTGTAATTTTCTATTTGGTGAAAAACATCAAATATTCGTTTCGTACTTTGCTTTCGTATTTTTTGAAAGCATTTACATTTACAAACAAATGTAGAAGGCAGTTTATAGCAGGGACTCTTTTTCCGTTATTCTACTAATATGGTCCTCACCTCTTGCTATTTTCAGTTTGATTATGTTCTTATCATAAGTTTCACGCTTTCGCTTTCATTTTCAGGATTATTTCACTACCGGTGCTCTATTGTTGTTCTGTGTTGCAGGGCTGCAAGAAGGAACACTACTAGTTCTTCATTTAGGCCTTCACTAGCTTCTCGACTACTTAAAAATTTCACTGGAAGGAGTGAAGCTTCATCTTCAAATGTATTTTATATTTCTTGACTTGATAGTGCATTATCGCATTGCCCACTGTTAAAGGTTAGAAGTAGCTAAGTGGGTAACAACGCAAAATGTTGGTATTTAATAGTTATTTTGGTTCAAAGCGCTACACTCCATTAGACAATAATAGCAAAAGTGCCGAAACGCCGTATGCAATTAACCACAGTGTTCATATACTATGTTAGGAGACAAGCTCTCGCTACCTAGCATAGATAATTCCTTAATAGACCTAGACCCATGCTAATGTGTTCAGACTTGCAGAAAATATATATATGCATATGTCATTTTACCAGAAAAAAGTGGATACTCCGTTATCCAAATTACCCCTTCAATTAAATACAGATATAATCCTGAGCTACGTTTATTATACCAATAAATCTCTAAACCGATATGACGGAGGTACAGTTATCAACAACGTAGCTAATAAACAATAATATTACATCGTCTCAACACAGATTAAAACTGCATACAGCCGCGTGCACCAACGAAGTTTAAATGAGCGTTCAGTCAAACGCGTTAAACATTAACCTTTCTCGTTTAAACTTGGTTCCAGGACATTTATTGCACCATTAAAAGTCGAAGATCAGTATATCTATTTAAGTAAACTTCTGCCAATTTGTAAAATCGACTCTGATTGGCTGTCATCAATTGTACCTAATCTTTATTTAACAAAGTAACAAATGGAGAAAGCACTTCTTCCGGTCTTTTCGACTTTCGGGATTGTGCATAGATTTGTGAGGTGACCATTTGTAACAGGTGACGAATCATAGATATATACATATGAACCGGAACGTAAACACCAGTCGGCTATATGGGTGTTTCACAACGAACCAAATCCAACTAAAGTTGTTCGCGCTCGAAGCACATGGAAACAAATGATCGCCTTTCGGGAAATCTGCTTGTATAGCATCTGTGTCTTTAGAGGAACGTAGAGCGGTCAGCTCTAAATGGTACACAACAATTTGTTTGCGGGAAATCTTCGGTCAAATATGGAAACAAACAAGTGCAGTCGGATCATTCTATATCAAGACAGCGCGCGTTCACACACATCTCGTCTAACCACCGGTTATTTAAACACTCAAAAAATCGAATTGATAGGTCATCAGCCGTACAGTCCTCATTTTGCACCCGACGACTACTTTTTGTTCCCGAATGTCAAGAATAAATTACGTGGACAACCATTTTCGTCGGTAGAAGAGCCGCTTATGCGTTCAAAAACCATATTTTGGAGGTGTCTCAAGAAGATTGAAAAAAATTGTTTTACAAATGGTTCCTACGAATGAAAAGGTGGTTCCTACGATCATAAAGTAGAATATTTCGAAAAACAGTAAATCAATTTTCCACGATAACTTACTGTTTTGCCATTGCTAGGCTCAAAATATGGCCTTCGTAGCACTAATTAACTCGAATATATCTTCTCTTGTCGGGCCATAACTCGTTGTTTTGGGATGAACAGGAAATTGATTCAACTAAACAGTTGTTTTGTGCAAAATTAAGGATTTCATAAGCGTAGATAAGTGGTTAAGGCTTAACATTTGGAAAACAAAACTCTCCGAATTCGTATCTTGATTAGTTGAAACTTCTTAAGAGTTTTTATTCCAATGTTAAACCATACTCAATGTGACAAGAAATGTGGAAAAAGAAAGATTTCTTGTATTGACGAGAATGACAAAGAATAGGTATATTTAAAACGAGTTTATAAAGGGAGTTACTTACTTATTTCATTTGTTTTTTCCAGATTTTGTTTGTTTTTTCAGTTTATTAAAAAATTGTAATTGTAAAAAATTATAAAAATTGTATGGTGAACGTTTGTTCTTTGTTATCAGATGAATTATGCAGTGAGATAACATATTGTGAAAAACAATGAGTTATACTTCATTTGGCTTACTACACTTTTACGGAAAGCACGCCACCTAAAACAAAGATGCATTTTAGTTAGAATAATTTAATGCATCAACTGCACAAAAAGTAATTTCCTGTGCATGGAATGCTTACTCTCTGTCATCTCCTCTTCGTAATTTTTCGTGCAAGTTGAATTTCATATCCTCTCCATTCATTTTGTATTTAATCGAAAACTAAAGTAATTACAATAGTTCATGTTGTACATACTTATGTCGGTGATAGTACACCTACTTGTTTGGCCATATTTTCAAATGTAAGTGGCTCCTTTCAACAGATACCTTATTAAAATTTTAACATAGGGCTGCATTACTTCGGGGGGCACTGAAACTAATTTGTGTTTCTGCAATGGTTAATTCAAATACTAGACATTTTAATAACAATTACAACCTTGGAATCCAGTTAAATGTCACTTCCGCAGTAAGCTCATTTCGCAGTAAATAACTGATTTCAGAGCTAATCTGATATATTGTGTCTTGATTCTAAAACCAATATTTATTTGTTTTCAACATGAAACTTAATTTATGTTTTACTGTGAGCAAGAAGCGTGATTATAACTAGTTAAATTGATTCAAATAATGTTTAACGTAGTGAAGAAATGCAGTAGTTACTAATGATAATACATACATCCAATATTGTTACTTAATATACATGTTTATCCCCAAGAAGTTGCAAGTTTTATAATCTTCTAATGGTCATAATTTGTAAGATTAGAAATAGCAATGAATTTCAGAAAGTCAACATTACACTTACTAAGTCCAGACTCTGAAAAATATGGAAAACAATGAAATTAGTTGAATATATATATATATATATATATATATATATATATATATATATATATATATATATATATATATATATATAGAGAGAGAGAGAGAGAGAGAGAGATGTAGATAGATAGATATAAAATTTAGATTAATACCACAGATTGTTTGGATATGTTAACCTTGTACCCCTTCTAGCAGGGTTGGGCTGGCACCAGCTGTCAATATTTTGTCTTCGAAATTTGGAAACTCCTCTATACATAAAGCTTGTTTCTTGTCTACTTTTATAATTTGACTTGAGCTATCGCGCAATAAATTCAACTACTACTTTCATTTTGCTTTGCAATATGACGTGCTTGTTGTTTGAAATTACCTTCAACACTAAAAACATATTTTTGTATAGTACTTTGTTTCGCTACTCATATAACGTCAACATAATTTACTTATATATATATAGCTTTAATATTATTATAGTTACTGTTTAAAAATGGAACTTTAAGCGTGCCGCAATAAACGTCACTGTTATCCCATACACACATTTAGAAAAAAGAGAAGAATGCATAAATATTAGTTGGAGTTTCAACTGACAGCAAGATTTGCTTTAGAACATATTAAAAAGGTTTAAAAGTTAAGAATAATTCTTTGGTTTTTGAACAATGTTTATTCGGGACACACTCTAAATGTATTTAAAACTATGAAATTGACGATCAATTGGAAGAGTAGTCACTCAACTAGTGTCAAATTTCTTTTGAGAAAATATAGAACATTTATGACGAAGAAGCACTGTAGGCACAAACATTAGAAGAAAAAGAAATGTAGTAATATAAACTCACTGTCGTTGTGTTAAAAAAAATATTGAACCTGATATACCCTCAAAATGTCAGTAATAATTTTTCAGCATATTTGCATTTCAGTGTTCAACGATTTCATAATTATAGGCATCAATGTAATGCGAAAAAGAAATGTAAAATCACTAACTTAGTCATTAAATAAAATAACAACTACAAGGCTAAGAAATAGGTACAATTGATCTCCACACAAAGTACATTTAACTTTGTTAATCCAAATACTTAATAACTAAACTAATAGATAAAAAAAACATCAAATTTGTACCATAAAGCTATTAACATCTTAATACACAAAATACTTCACAAAACTTAAAGATTTATAGTGCGAACTAAGCAAATATAAACTTTTACACTTTTCCATAGGTACTTCGTCAGATTACTATTGATATATATATATATCAATAAATGATAAATTTACTGGAATATTAAAAATATATATCATTGATTAAAAATGAACCTGTTCTTGTGAAGACGCTCTGGACCGGTTTCTTAACCAGTTCTGGGTTATGGTTGTTGTTGTTCAGAAACCATTCTATTTTTTCATGAAGTTGCTTAGTGGTGAGATGTTAATGGCAGAGAGGAGAAGTTCTTGACCGGCTTTGAGACCTGAAGTAAATGAAGAACCTCTTCTGAGATGTTCGGAAAAAGCTTCGTACCGAGTCTTGGAGTAGTTATGAGTTTCCTGCTAACTCAAGTAGTAAGAGTTTTTAGATTAATAGAATTTTTCGTCTTAGTACTTGGTGAGAAAATTGTTCGTAACTTTACTCGGAAAAGAAAAGTTGAATTTAGCGTCCCATTATAGTCATTACTTATTTTTTTAAATTTCTTTTGAGAGATTAGCATTTTTCGACGTCGAATTCTAATTCTTGTTCTTGCTTTTGCGTATTTAATAATCTTGGATTTTCACGTTATATTGTATTTAAAATGGTAGGTCAAGTCGTGGTCGCATTTGAATAAGTATTGATACTTTCTATTCCGTTTGACTTTTAATAACCCTTGAAATTGTTAATAGTGTTCAGATTGTTCTTGTCTGGAATTATTTATAAAAACTGATAATTTGTTTGTTTAACTACTTTTTCAAGCAGCATTCACGTCTTGTTCAATTGCATTTAAGAACGTTTCAAATTTTCATATTAATCATGTTATTCACAGGATTTAAATTGTTGTTGTTAGTTTGTTATATTTTTTTCAAGATTTAATTGTTTGTAATAAAAATCAAATTGAATATTTTCTTTTATTTAAATATCTAGTAGTTGTAACATTTTCGATTTATTCTAATTTTGATAAATTTGCATTTATAGATTGGGAGATTTGAAGAATGCATTATTTGGTTTTTTTTACGCAATTATTTTTGCCAGATACTAGAGCCGTATCACATTATAGTATGGCTAATCTTAATCAGTATTTATTTGTCTTGGTTAGTATTAAGAAATGTGTCAAACAATCCTCGGCACAAGGTTCGTTACAAGTTCGACGCAGCAACTCTCCCCTTGTTTGATGAGGCATCTCTCCCTGAAATTTGTAAGGCATTTAATTTTTTCATTTTTGGAATTCTTTGTTAGAAATAAGGTTAACTAATATTGTTGGAATATTAATTATATATATTCAAAAGAGAGGAAAGTTCAAGAGAGCGAGGGAAAAAATCTGATTGAATTGTGTATATTTAGAACCCCGGGGATAGTTTCTGTAGTATCTCGTAGTTTGCTTAGATTTAGTGGTAGTTTGTTTTTTTAATAGTATATGTATAATCTTTTTGCTATATTTTGTATTTTGCTTGTTATAGTTGATAAGTTGTGTGTTATTAAAATGTCGGAGGAGTATGTAAGAATAAACATGCCTGGTGTTGACTCGACTTTCGATTGGAATACCATTGATCAAACCGGATTTGACGAAAGTGATTTTTGTAGATTGACGATGAGTTTAACGCCACCGCTTAGAGATTCACTGTTATATGTTAGTTCAAGAGAAAATAGGGAATGTATTCTGAATAGCCCGAGTGATAATAGATCTGAAAGAAATAGGAGTCAGCCTAATTTGTTTTGTATGTCAAATAGCTCAAGTTTAGAGAATTCTCTTAGTAGAGACTTTAGTTGTTTAGCTCAATCTCCTTCAACTGTTCATAGGTTCTTTGAAAGAAATAGGTTTAATTCTGGAAGGAATTTATGTTTGAGTGAGCAAGAATTTGGACAAGCCCCCTCAAATGAGCATTTTGATAGTAATGCCCCGTTAGGATGTGCCAGTAATTTTAATCCCTTGGGAAGAGTTTGTTCAAACGTTAACAATATAGCTAATAGGCAGGTAGAATTTAACTTACCACCTGAGAGTTCTCAAACTGTGGGTCAGAGTAAGGGGTTTGACAAATATCAACGATTAGGTCGCTATTATAGGAGAGTTTCAGCCATAAAAAAATCCACTCCAATTAATTTGTATAGTAGAGGAAATCCTGTTTATAAAGGTAGTGAACAGTTATGTGAGGGTTATTCAAAAAGTAAAGAGCATGTAGGGGAATTAAATTCTAAACCGCTTCCAAGGCTATTTTATGGAAGTTGTTGTGATCAATTTATTTTTCAAAAAAATGCTGAATTGTTGGATCCGAAATTTAAGAACTTTAGGAAGATTGATGTTAAAAAATAGTTATATTATTTTTGATTTGTTAGTCAACTTAGAGCAAATCATTGAAAGTACAAGTTTCCGCTTGAATGCTATTTATAGTACTTTGTTATCTGAAAGCGATAGGGAATTTCTGGAGGAAATTCAGCATGTTATTTATTCGAATATTTCTTGGCCACGAATTAAGAAGCTGAATTGTGAGTAATTTTTTACAAATTCAATTAGGAATGCTTTAATATCACAAAGGCTATTTAGGAAGCAAAGATTAACTGAATCTGTTGATCACTATATTAATGATGTTTATTATACTGCTTTAATCTTGGATTGTTATGGTGATGAAGTACAATTGATACGTATTATGATTGATGGCATGAATCCCGCGATGAGATTCAAAATGTTTGGTCTTTCTGTTCCGAGAAATTTAGAAGAACTTAAAATAATTTCGTTAGAATTTTCAAAAATCTTTCGAAATCAGGTTGAATATAACAAAAAGATAGGAAATAAGTCAACAAGAAATTCTATTGCATTGGTAAAGAAAACATTAGAGAGTACCGTTCAAAAGAATTGAATGTTAATACAGAAAAAGTTGAATCATTTGATGTTGATAAAAGTGAAACAAAAAAATTCCGACGATCAATGAATTCAAATGCGGGTTCGGAAAAACAGAATGTAGTACCTTCTGAATTAGACGGAACTGTAGCTACCTTTGTTAATGTTCGCATTAATAATGAATTAATTCGCGCTTGTTTAGATAGCGGGTAATCTTATAATTTACTTAAATTATCGGTTGTTGAACGTTGTGGGGTTACACATTATCTTGAGGAAAGCACTCCAATTCTAATTCTTGCACCTTTAAGGATCATTTTACGAATCCAGTAAGGAGATTAAACTTACTCTAAATCTTTCTGGTTGGTTCGAGCGAGTTAGTTTTTGGGTTGTTAATGACTTGCTGTGTGATTGCCTTCTGCGAACTCCATTTCTAAAAAGTACTTCTTCAAGTGTGGACTTTGTTCGTGGAACATTGAATTTGCGTAATAATCGCAAATCAGTTATCCTGTATTTTAGAGACGATATATTATCTTTTCGGAATCCGACTTCGGGATTTAAATCAGTTGATCGTGTTGACCATCATGGAGGAAATGTAGGTTGGAATGAAGTTAAATCTAAGAAGTCGACTTCGTTGTTTTTTCGTGATAATTCGTCACTGAGAAATGAACTTAGATCGGGATACTCAGTTGGCCAATCAAGATCTTATAGGAATTTGGAAAGAAGTCCGTCAGTTCTTCATGGTAGAGGATCATTTAATGTTGGTGTCCAATGTGATATTGAATTTTCAACTATTGAGCGGCAACTGTTGGAAATACCTACTTCGAAGCAATTTCATGAAATTCGTCATGTTTTTGGACTGAATCAACCCGAACAAACTTAGATCCGATTATCTTCAGTTTCTGGCAAAAGGATCTGATGGAGATGCGAATTTAAGATCGTTTCTTTCCACATCTTTGCATCCGGGAGATATGGATAAGAAGATTCTACTTGAGTTTACTAATGGAAAAGGAGATACACCTGAGATTGATGAGAAAAAGAAAAAGAAGAGAAGAAAGAGAAAAATGAAGCGTCGTCGAGTTGTGATTATTAAGAATTTTACCTCTTGTGAAATTGAAAAAAAACAGTGGAACGATGTGTGGGAGGAAAGGAAAAAGAAAAAGGCTGCGTTGCGGCGGTTCATATGAACTTCTGTGATAGTGATTCAGCTGCTTCGGATATGTATTTAGAGCAATCCAATAAATATTATGATTCAGTGAAAAAATAAAAAAAACAATTAGTAGATCCTGATGATAAATTGCAATCGGAGTTGTTTTCGAGAGATAATAATAAGGATGATCTTAGAGATTCGGGTGCGGATTTTCAATATAAAAATATTTTGGAATTCATTGATGGTCTTCGTAGTGAATTTTCAGATGTAATAACAGAAAAAATAGGATGTTGTCAAGAATTTGTGGATTAACCCGTAAGTACTATGGACCGTCTCTCAGACCGCTGCGATTTTTCATATCATTATATTTTCCACAGTCTCACTACTACAAGTGGATCTTTTCGTCTACCTTCCTGTCTAGCAAATGGTTACACATTGTGAAGTTCGTGTTGTAATTGATCCCGTGTGCGCGGCGCTGGAGGGGTCGAGCGGTCTCACAGACGTACTATAGTAGTTACGTGAGTATTTTGCTGATCAGTTGACTTTCGTTATCTATTGATTATTAGCAGTTTTGTGTCTTACCATGTGTCACGTCCTGCACTACACATCAAATAATGACCCAGAGACTGAAAAACTTGAAGTAATCACATTTTATAACATGAGTAAAGGCGGAGTGGATACTCTAGACAAAAAATGTACAGATTACACATCAAGTCGTCGAACAAGAGGTTAGCCATTGACAATTTTCTTTATGTTGGTGGATGTTGTGTGTGATGTCAATGCGTATGTCCTGCATCAAGTCTACGCTAAGTCCGGTGTGATGACAAGACTTGATTTCATGAAAACGTTGGCAACAGGACTTAGAACGTAGATTGTTCATCGGACATCTGCCACGTGAGCTGAGTTTTTCAATCAAGAGCATACTACAGCTTGAAAGTGAGTTTCCCACCATCGCGCATAAGGAGTTGAAAAGGAAAACATAGTCTTCTGTCAACTGAGTTGTAAGCGGAAAGCAAAGATATTCATTCGTGTCAGCGGTGTGGGGTACCGATTTCCTTGCAGGGCAGAATAAAAAAGATATAAGTGCCTACCTGAAGAAAGTGCATGTTGTCAGAAAAGTTAGTGCGGTACTTTCTATACCTGCAAAACGTGTTCTCCATCATATAAGAACTAAAAATAAGTGTTATGCATTACCTTTTCACTAAAAAAAAGTAAGAGTACAACTAAAACAGTACTTTCCTGTAAGATTAAAAGAGCTAAATTTCCATGTTTTTTCTCCGTTTTTACTGTAATTTTTGTTCTTAGTGCATCTATAAGAACAGTGCATTTTAAATTAGTGTTACTTTGACTACATAGAAACGGAGAAAGAAATTGAATATTTCAACAATTACTATTTCAGAATAACAATTAAAGCATTGTTGCAAATTTTGACTGTGTTCTCTTTCTCATTGTTTTAAAAATATAAAGCTTTTTTTACATCGTGAAATTACTATGTTTTATTTTTCTATAAGCAACTAAGATATATAGGATATCATTTAAAAAAATATACAATGAAACTACTATTCAGAAAATGTGAAACAACAATGCGGTCTGACAGACCGTTCCATAGTAGTTACGTGATTCTTTTCGTCCATAGTACTTAAGGGTTAACTGTATTTAAAAGAACAAAAACCATTTAAGGAGCATCCATTTCTGATACCTAAAAATAAAGAATTTTTTTTATGATTGTATCGATGATCTTGTGCCTCAGGGTATTTTGACAGAGGTAGACCATTCGGATTATGGAAGTAGTTGCTTCTTGGTAAGTAATAAAAGTGGTTCACATCGTTTTGTAGGTAACTTCTGTAAGGAGAACTCCTTGATTAAGGGTGACGTTTATCCTGCGCCTAATTTATAAGAGTGTTTAACGAGCTTAGCGGGTAAGAAATTCTTTACGAGCCTAGATCTTACCAAATCTTACTTCCAGTTGCAACTGGTAAAAGGATAACGCGAAATAACTACTATTGTTACCCCGCGTGGCAGCTTCCAGTATACGAGGGTACCTGTAGGTATTAAGACTGCAAGTTGTATTTTAGCAAGGGTAATTGATAAAATTTTTGCTGATATGAAGGATCTAGTTGTAAAAACGTATTTTGATGACATTCTAATATGTACTTCTGATGTTGAATCACATAAGGAAGTTTTAAAAATGGTTCTCGAAAGATTGAGAAAATATGGCATTACGGTTTCTCCAGACTAGAATGCTTTCTTTTATAAGAACATTAAGTAATTAGGATTTGTAACTGATGGGGATACTATAGAAATTGATCCATCAAGGGTTGAGGCTATAAAGAAAATCCCACCACCTAGGAATAGACGCGGAGTTCAAAAAATTTGTGGACTTTTCTCGTATTATGCCCGATTTTGTAGTGGTCTTCAGGAGTTCATGGGACCATTGAGCGAATTATAATCAACAAAAAGAAAATTCGAATGGACCATGGAATATCAGAAAGCTTTAAATAAGTTCAAGCAAGTATTGTTAGATAATATTATATTAAAGACTTCTGATTTGTCCAAAAAGTTTTATATCCATGTTGACGGGGGAGGAAAAGCGATTGGATCTTGTTTGAGTCAAATGGATGAGAACAATAACCTTGTTCCTGTTTCGTATTTTAGTAAAAAATTGACGAAAGCTGACCGACACAGGAGCATATATGAGATCGAGTTCATCAGTCTCGTGAAAGCAATTTATAGGTTCCGCCACTATCTTATTAATGATTTCGTTGTCTTTACTGACAACAAGGCGCTAGCCTGGGTTTTGGGAAATTCAAAGAGATTGTTAAAATATGGATCTTTAGTTGTGAAGATATGCCAATTCTCATTTACTATTCAACATGTTAGGTCCCAAGACAATGTAGTGGCCGATTTTTTGACCCGGATGTATGATCCATTTGAATTTGTTCAAGTGGACGGACCCGTGGGTATGGCCATTATGAGAAAGAATTTAAAAATGGCAAATTCATGGCAATTACCAATGGTGAAAGAGCCTTTACCGGAATTGCAAAAAGAAGATCCCGAGTTGAGAAATATTATGGAAAGGTTGGAATATGGCGAAAATATTCGAAATTATGTTTTGAATAATGGCATTTTAATGAAAAAGAGTAAAGCCTTGATCTTTCCATATAAAATTGTAATTCCGAAGAATTTGCACAAATTAGTGATTGAATTCTTTCACGACCATGAATTGACAGCTGGTCATTCGGGGACCTTTCGAACATTAAAGAAAACAATGCGACGATACACGTGGACCTCAGTAGTAAATGACGTTAAGGAGTATGTTAGAACTTGTAAAACATGTCAACTAGTTAAAGAAAATAATACAAAGAAAATGGGTCCATTAATTTAAAAATTTTCCATAAGAGTTAGACATGACGTAATGGTAGACATAATGGGGCCTTTGCCGACCTGTAATTCTTACAAATTTATATTAATTGGGTGGATAATGCTGCGAGATTTATTTTTCTCGAAAAATTAAGAAATTTGAATTTAACTATCATCTGTAATCGGTTAATGGATTTTTTTAGTATGCTAGGAATTCCGGAATCCTTGTCTACTGATAATGCATCAGTGTTTATATCTGCCCATTTTCTAGTTTTTTATTTGGACTAGGAATAGAACATATTACAATTAGTCCATACCATGCTGAGGCTAACTTAGCAGAAAGATTCATAAGAATTTGGAAATCGTGATTAAGAGCTTATTGTGTTGAAAAACGACAACAGTGGTATACTTTTGTACCTCTATTACAATATACTTTAAATATATGCGAGCATTCTGGTCTCAAATCGATTGCATACGAATTATATTTTGGACGTCCCTTGAACACCCCTTTAGAAATGAAATGGAAGATTTGTGACCAAGAATTGTTTAAGCATAAGAATGCTGATTTATGGCATAATGCTCTAGAGAATATGGAAAATTCATGGGTACAGAGGAAATCTTTATTATCCAAAATTAGAGGTCCAGTTGTGGTTTCTGTAAATGACCAAGTATTGATAAAAGCACATGTTAAGTCCTCTCTTGCCGATAGAGTAGCGAAATCATTGAGCTTTAAGTGGCAATGACCTTTTGTTATTCGTAGGTCTTTGACTCCTAACACCCTTTTGATTTCTTATTCTGATGACTCTCGGGACTCATATAAGAGAGTTCATGTGTCAAATTTTAAGAAGTTTTTCCCAAGTGTAATGTTTAATTACAATTTCAAAATTATAACAGAAGAATTTTCTCGTCGCTTTCTGGAAGATAACTTAGAGTTTAAGGGTAAAAATAAATATAAAGGGAGTAAGATGTCTTAGTTCAAATAATATATTTTAATTTGTTGTGACTTGAAATTATTTGTGTGAATGTTTGTATAAACTTTTAATGTGTGAAATGAAGTTTTATTTGTCAAATAGATCATGATCTAAACGTTTTTAAATTTAATGAGATTTAAAGTTATTAATTCTGGAAAGAAGTTTAAATTTGAGATATCAATTAATTAATTAAATTATGATTTGAATTTACAAGTAAAATTTTAGAGTATATTTGAAGTGAAATTGAAATTGCAATTTGTGAAATGTCTGAATGTAATGATATATGCGTGATTTATTATATTAATGCCTGTTTTGTTACAATTTTTTTATGAGTTTACCAGCTCATAAGAATCAAGATGAGGGTAGTTCCTGGTAGCCATAAAAAAATCCTTCCGAAATATTTTTTGGAGGGGGAGAAATGTAGCATGCTATGCAACATTGAGTTGGAGCTGCCTGTAATTAGGATCACCCTGTTTATGCTGGTTTCTGGATGTGAAAATAAATATGGACTAACGACGAAATAATGAAAGAATGAAAAATGTATAAACTCTTATTGTTTAAAAACTATTACTATTTCTCTTGTTCCTTGATTGAGGGAATCTATTGTTTGCTTTTTTTTAAAAAAATGTAAAATCTTTTGGTAAAGAGAGGAAGAGCAAATGCTTTAGAAGCAAGTTTATTATGTAACAATTTCAAGGTTATGTCGTGTGACGTTGTGTCTGGTTATTTGCGCGTTGGCAGCTGCCTCACTTACTAGCGGAAGCGGAGAACCAGGCAGTTGCTGCGTCAAATACCCATCTGGTAATACCCTTCTGGTTGTACTGTTCTGTTGTATCTGATCGAATGTTAACGAAGTATGGAAGAATAGAAAGTTTCGAATTTGGATTTTTCTCTTCCTTTGTAACGTATTGGATCGGAAGAATACGAAGAAATTAAAAGATATCGTTTGTATTGTATTTGGATTCGGTTTAACGTTCTCTAGTAACATAGGAATTTCTACCAAGTTTTCTACTATTAACCGCACTAATTGGGAACGTTGAATCAAGTAGAAGCAATATAGGACAGACTATACCAAGGGCGAAATGGAGCAGTTTATAAATTGGTGAATATAAGCCTAGTTGTAGATGCTAGAACCTCAACTCCTGGTAACCCTGGTTTATTAATTTAACTAACAAATTTTTCCTGCTAACTGAAGTAGTAAGACTTTTTAGATTAATAGATTTTTGGTCTTAGTACTTGGTGAGAAAATAGTTCGTAACTTTACTCGGGAAAGAAAAGTTGAATTTAGCGTCCCATTGTAGTCATTACTTTTTTTATATTTCTTTTGGGAGATTAGCATTTTTCGGCGTCGAATTCTAATTCTTGTTCTTACTTTTGCGTATTTAATAATCTTGGATTTTCACGTTATATTGTATTTAAAATGGTAGGTCAAGTCGTGGTCGCATTTGAATAAGTATTCATACTTTCTATTCCGTTTGACTTTTAATAACCCTTGAAATTGTTAATAGTGTTCCGATTGTTCTTGTCTGGAATTATTTATAAAAACTGATAATTAGTTTGTTTAACTACTTTTTCAAGCATCATTCACGTCTTGTTCAATTGCATTTAAGCACGTTTCAAATTTTCATATTAATCATATTATATACAGGATTTAAATTGTTGTTGTTAGTTTGTTATATTTTTTTCAAGATTTAATTGTTTGTAATAAAAATCAAATTGAATATTTTCTTTTATTTAAAACAATATCTAGTAGCTGTAACATTTTCGATTTAATCTAATTTTGATAAATTTGCATTTATAGATTGAGAGATTTGAAGCCTGCATTATTTGGGGGATTTTTTTACGCAATTATTTTTGCCAGATACTAGAGCCGTGTCACATCATAGTTTTGCTAATCTTAATCAGTATTTATTTGTCTTGATTAGTATTAAGAAAGCTTTCAAACAATCCTCGGCACAAGGTTCGTTACATCTGCCAGTTTTGCAAATTTTAGGCATGCCTTCATTATCTTGGAAGATAACATCTCCTATCTCATTTCATTTGCGCGGAAAAAAATTGACATCTCATGAAATCACAATTAGTTTTGCTACAATAACAAGTATGTGTTCCTTACAATACCCATCTTTTGTATCTACTTTCAATTCACTCACATTTTTATAAGGTTTTAAAAAACAGATCACTCTAAAGGCTTATCTCTCTTGATAACTTTTCCCCAGTAACTTTTTCCACTTGAGATACCACTCTGTGCACAGTCTGTAATCTATAGACTAGATAAACTTTGTCTTTGATTAAACCGTAGTCTTTAATTGACATTTACTTTGAAATTAACGAATAATCCGAGGAAGTCCCACGAAGTAATGAGGAGTATGATTGACAATTTGCTATCTTCTTAGTATTATCACGGTATATTCACCCAAATGATATGTCAAACACTCTTTGGCGATCTCTTTCTCACACATATCTAGCACATTCTCTTAACAAACGTGTATGATTAGTTCAGGAATCAATATTGTATCGCTAATTTTATTTTCCAGGCTTTCGTTACGTTTTCTATTCTGTCTTAGATGCCCTTGCTAATGAGCGCATTTCATTGACGAGTGATGATAGTGGAGACTGATTCTCAGGTAGCACCGGACGTCATTTATGACGTCTTCTGAAAGTCATTAAATAACGTCATATGGTATGCCATGATGTCACCGAATATCACGTCATCTGGACGTCATGAACGGACGTCATATTATGAACATTTAGGTACGTCTGACATGACGTCCTAATGCTAGCAACTATCACGTCTTTTGGATGTCATGAAACGACTTCATTTGGAAACATTAAAGAGCTTTTTTTTGTATCTATTTGGTCATTTCTTACGTAGTTATTTGGTACCTTTTTCGTTGTTTCTGACGTACCCTTCTGGTACTTTGTTGGTTGTTTCTGACGTACCATTTTCGTACCTAGTTGTTCATTTCTGACGTGAACAGAATTGGATTCCAGTTGAAATCGGATCATGATAAACTCTAAACCCATCGTGATTTGGAACGCGACTTAAGAAACCATCTGTTATGAACACTCATAATTACGTCTGTTGTGGAACTACAGGTTTTCCAGCAGTTTTTGTTGAAATCGGGGATACAACATGCGCGAATGCACTGCTTTGTTTATTTTTGAAGCAAGAGGAGTCGAACACATGGAAATTTTTCCTTGAAAAAATATTTTTCTAGAAGGTAAGTGTCTCTTGTTTATGTTAAGTGCTTGTAACTTATCATACTAATTTCATTTTGTATTTTATCGTCTGAAATGTGTTTGTGTATTCTGATTAACATTGTACAACTACGAACCTCTTTTAATAATAATCAAAGATAAAGTAGATGGTGGGCACTTGAAAACAGGTAGCTGAAAAATCGCCTTTTTTCCATGGTCTAATGAGAGCAAGGACTCAATTTTCCACTGTCTCACGATACGCTATGACCCACGCACCGTCAGCTCACGAACTTTTACGACCTCTATGTTAGGGGTAAATTTGTTCTCTTTTATGAGCACTTTTAAGGGGGTGTACTCTTTCCTTTTACGAGCACTGTTTAGGGGTGAACTTGTTCCCTTTTATGATCACTTTTCCAACCCCTATCTTAATTACGAATACATAGGAGAGCAGATAACACATAAGAGTACGTAACAAACATCAGAACAGATAACACATAAGAGTAAGTAACATGACAAGGGTGTACTCGTTCCCTTTTATGAGAATATTTTTCCACCGCTATTTTAACATAGGAGATAACACATAAGATTACGAACACATAGAAGAGCAGATAACACATAGCACTATGTAACACACAGCAGAACAGATAACACATAAGAGTATGTAACATAACAAGGGTGTACTCGTTCCCTTTTATGAGCATATTTTCCAACCCCTATTTTAACATAGGAGATAGCACATAAGATTACGAACACATAGAAGAGCTGATAATACATAACATAACAAGGGTGTACTCGTTCCCTTTTATGAGCATATTTTTTCAACCCTTATTTTAACATAGCAGAAATTACACTGAGACTACGAACACATAGAAGAGCATAAGACTACGTAACACATAAGAACCTCCATTTTAGGGGTGGACTCCTTCCCTTTTATGAGCATATTTTCCAACCCTTACGTTCACATAGCAGAGCTGTATTCGTTTTCAATCCCTTATCATAAGACTATGTAACATAACAGATACTAACATACAGCAGAGCAGATAACAAACACAACCACCTCCATTTTAGGGGTGTATTCATTCCCTTATATGAACATATTTTTCAACCCCCTGTTATAACATAGCACAGATTACATAGCAGAGCTAATACAAGAGTATGGCTTATTTTCCAACCCTTATTTTACCATCACAGAGACTAGGAAACATAGCGGACATAGCACAGAGGGTGTATTCATTTTCTCCACCCCTAATTGAACATAGCAGAAATTACACTGAGACTACGAACACACAGCAGACCGGAGAATACATAAGATTCATTCCCTTTCATGAGTACTTTTTAAGGGGTGTACTCCTTCTCTTTTATGATTACTTTTCCAAACCCTACTTTACCATAGCAGAAATTACATAAGATTTTTTTCAACCCCTATTTTAAGACAATGAATACCTATGTAACATAGCAATTCGATACGCTCTTTGAACCGATTTGGATGAAACTCGGCATATGGGGGTTTTCGTCCATGCTGATTACGAATATCATACCTATTTTTACCTGGTCTTATAGTTTATGTGGGATACGCCCTTTCTATGACAATTTTAAGCGGTTTTCGATGAAACTCGGTATATGAGGGTTTTCGGACATGCTGATTACGAATAACATATTCATTTTTACCTGGGTCTTATAGTTTGTGGGATACGCCCTTTGTATGACACTTAAAACCCAATCACTCGTAAACGAAGCAACATATTGAGGTGGTGTTTCCACTTGTAGCAATTGGTCATCAACTACTACAAGTTCCAAAAATAATGACCATCGAGGTCAAAGGCCAAAATACTTAAAACCTAATAACTCGAAAACGAAGCAACATATTGAGGTGGTGTTTCCACATTTAGTAATTGGTCATCAGGTACCACAAGTTCCAAAATAATGATCGTCAAAATCAAAGGTCAACATACTTCAAACCTAATAACTCGAAAATGGATCTACATATTGAGGTGCTGTTTCCACATTTAGTAATTGGTCATCAAATACTACAAGTTCCAAAATAATGATCATCAAGGTCAAAGGTCAACATACTTAAAAGCTAATAACTCGAAAACGGAGCCACATATTGAGATGGTGTTTCCAAATCTAGTAATTGGTCATCAGCTACCACATGTCCCAAAATAATGACCACCGAGGTCAAAGGTCAAAATACTTAAAACCAATAACTCGAAAATGGATCCACATACTCAGGAGCTGTTTGCACATTTAGTAATTGGTCATCAGGTACCACAAGTTCCAAAATAATGACCATCGAGGTCAAAGGTCAACATACTTAAAGCCTAATAACTCGAAAACGAAGCAACATATTGAGGTGGTGTTTCCACATTTAGTAATTGGTCATCAACTACTACAAGTTCCAAAATAACGACCACCGAGGTCAAAGGTCAACATACTTAAAAGCTAATAACTCGAAAACGAAGCAAAATATTGAGGTGGTGTTTCCACATTTAGCAATTGGTCATCAACTACTACAAGTTCCAAAATAATGATCATCAAGGTCAAAGGTCAACATACTTAAAAGCTAATAACTCGAAAACGGAGCCACATACTCAGGTGCTGTTTGCACATTTAGTAATTGGTCATCAGGTACCACATGCCCCAAAATAATGACCACCGAGGTCAAAGGTCAAGATACTTAAAACCTAATAACTCGAAAATGGATCCACATACTCAGGTGCTGTTTGCACATTTAGTAATTGGTTATCAGGTACCACAAGTTCCAAAATAATGACCATCGAGGTCAAAGGTCAAAATACTTAAAACCCAATAACTCGAAAAGGAAGCAACATATTGAGGTGGTGTTTCCACATTTAGTAATTGGTCATCAGGTACCACAAGTTCCAAAATAATGATCGTCGAGATCAAAGGTCAACATACTTAAAACCTAATAACTCGAAAATGGATCTACATGTTGAGGTGCTGTTTCCACATTTAGTAATTGGTCATCAAATACTACAAGTTCCAAAATAATGATCATCAAGGTCAAAGGTCAACATACTTAAAAGCTAATAACTCGAAAATGGATCTACATGTTGAGGTGCTGTTTCCACATTTAGTAATTGGTCATCAGGTACCACAAGTTCCAAAATAATGACCATCGAGGTCAAAGGTCAACATACTTAAAGCCTAATAACTCGAAAACGAAGCAACATATTGAGGTGGTGTTTCCACATTTAGTAATTGGTCATCAACTACTACAAGTTCCAAAATAATGACCACCAAGGTCAAAGGTCAACATACTTAAAAGCTAATAACTCGAAAACGAAGCAAAATATTGAGGTGGTGTTTCCACATTTAGCAATTGGTCATCAACTACTACAAGTTCCAAAATAATGATCATCAAGGTCAAAGGTCAACATACTTAAAAGCTAATAACTCGAGAACGGAGCCACATACTCAGGTGCTGTTTGCACATTTAGTAATTGGTCATCAGGTACCACAAGTTCCAAACTAATGACCACCGATGTCAAAGGTCAAAATACTTAAAACCTAATAACTCGAAAATGGATCCACATACTCAGGTGCTATTTGCACATTTAGTAATTGGTTATCAGGTACCACAAGTTCCAAAATAATGACCATCAAGGTCAAAGGTCAAAATACTTAAAACCTAATAACATGAAAACGAAGCAACATATTGAGGTGGTGTTTCCAAATCTAGTAATAGGTCATCAACTAGTACATGTTAAAAAAAGTACTGACTTTCGAGGTCAAAGGTCAAATATTTAAGCCTTAATAACTAGTAAACGGAGCCAGCAGGAAATTTCTGTGACCTATTCAATTTTTTGTTCCAAGCATAAAAAGTGAAGAATGAATAAATTTTAATGACTTATTTGCTATTGTACTAACGAAAAAAAAATCAAAACAACGCCATTTTTATCTAGCTTAGAATTTCTGTACATTTTGTGTTATTCTAAATAAACGAAAAATAATTTGGATGGACTAACGAAAAAGAAAGCAAAGATATGCCATTTTAGCTAGCTGAGAATTTAAAGAAAGTAAGAGAACCTACTCAATTTTCTATCAACGCGAAATGCCATTTCATCTACCTCAGAATTTATGTGCCTTTTTGTGCTAAGGTCTGTTTTAACTCTTCTTGACTAATTAAATAAACGAAGGAATATTGTACCAATGAGAAATGCCATTTTTTCTAGACCATGTTCTAATATTTAAACAAACGAAGGGGTGAATTTGAGTGACCTATTCAATTTTCACCAATGAGAAATAACGTCGTATTTTAAATCACTTTGTACTATTTAAATAAACAAACAATCGGATAAATTTAACCGGCTCGGAGGTGTACTATTTAAACAAACGAAGGTCTCTTGAGTGAGATTTCCAATTTTGTAGCAAGAAGGACTATTTCCTAACTAACTCAGAATTTCATTTCATTTTGTAATACTCAACTTTGGATGGAGTGTTTAGTTTTGTTCGAACCAGAAAAATTTGATTGGATTATTTCCTTATGTACCAACTGGAAAAAGTGAAGGGCCATTAATCAAATAAATGAAGGAATAAATTTGGGTAGAATATTTAGTTTTGTACCTAGCAAAATAAGAAAAAGAAGTGAAGAACGAATAAAATTTGGATGGAATATTTTCTTATGTACCAACTAAAAAATGGAGCACCAGCGACAAAAAAGAAACCGAAGGAGGAATAAATTTGGGTGACCTATTCAGTTTGTACTAAGCAGAATCAGCATTCTATACTTTTTTCTGCCATTTATTGGGGTTGTCCTATTTCTTTTTGTGCCAACGAGACCATTTTTAACCGACTTAGAATTTGTACCAAACAGAAATGAGCTACACAAATAAACAAAGCAATCAATTTTTAACTAGCTCAGAATTTGTAGACCGTGTTGTACTATTTAAACAAACGAAGAGATAAATGTGTGTGACCTATTCACTTTTGTACCAAGCAGAATAAGAAAAAGAAGTGAAGAACGAATAAAATTTGGATATACTATTTTTTCATGTACCAACAAAAAAAGTGGAACACCAACGACAAAAAGGAAACCGAAGGAGTACCTTATCAGTTTTGTACTAGGCAGGAAAAAAAGAGCGAAGATGGTAAAATTTAAATAGCTCAGTATTTATGTACATTTTTGTACTACTAGAATAAACGAAGGAATAAATTTGGATGTTCTACAGAAGAAAACGGGGAAGGGCCATTTTATTTAATTTTGTAGTGCTCAAAATATACAAAGATATAAAATTGTGTGACCAATTCAGTGTTGTACTAAGCAGAAAATTTGTTGGCTTTTTTAGAAAGACCATTTTATCTTTTTGTGCTCTACAAATAAACGGAAGAAAAGCAAAGAGAGACCATTTTATGTGCCTTTTATAACGAAGAATCAAATTTGAAGGAGGTTCATTTTAACTAATCCTGCTGCGAGTAGTAAAAAAAAATAAAACAATATGGCATTATTGCGACTTTCATTTTCGAATACATACGGATTAAGCCACTATGACAAAAAAAATACTACTCTCTCCTTATGCTTATTTGGAACAGACTTAAGAGGACCAAGTATTAGAAACCCGCTAGTAGGGCGTCGATTCAGTAATCCATATTGGAGTATACCTTTTATACAACAAACAAGCTTCTTGGCCCCACTCCAGAAATTCTTTCTTCTACGGTCTTCGGCATGCATTTTAGACCAAGGGCAGCATGATTAATATTAAATAACACTTCTGCTGGATAGAAATTCGATTCTCTCGATCTTCTGCTTTATCCGGCAACTTTACTTGGAAATTATCCACAACTTAGAATTTATCAGGCTACATCTAGTAAAAGAAAACGAATAGATAATTTTGAGACAGTTCCATTTGGGTAAATACAGTATTAGTAGAAACGATAGTTTTAATTAAGTAGAGATAAGGAGAGAGTGAAAAATGGAAAATTAAATTTTAAATCATTATTATTATTATTTTAGAGGTCAAAAGGAAGAATAAATGAATTTGAGTGGCATATGTACGGAATTTAGTTTTGTACAGGGCAAAAAATAAAAATTTGAATGGAATATTTTATTTTGTACCAGCTGGGAATTTAGTGTTGTACCATTGTATCAATTTAAGTATTTTGTACTGTTTAGTACGACCGAGAAGGTGTAGAATATTTAGTTTTGTACCAAGCAGAAATTTGTTGGCTTCTTTATTTTGTATTAACGCCTAAAACCTTTAACACATACTTGGTTGTGTGCATTACAATGGCCGAAGTTTTTCATTTCCCTGTGGTACAACGTAATGGTCGCCCCGCTTATTCTAGGTCTACAGTTAGATATTTTCGATTGGATAATGGTATACAGCCATGTTTTGTTGAGCACAATGCCCACTATAACGATGTGGTAGACAATTATTTGATGGATAGATATTTGTTTAATAGCCGCTATAACAAATGGTATAGAATTTGTTAAGCATTTATCGCAAGTAGATATTAAGATAGACTTTTTGTCGTTGGTTACTCGTTTAACCGCACACAGTTCTCTTTTCCAATCAGCTACCTTTTTTGCCATGAAAACTAAGGGTAATAGTTATACTGTGACAGCTTTCTTTCGTTATGGGGGAACGCAGGACACTTTGGATGAGTTATTAAAGTTTTGGAATCATGTGTGCGAGTTCAGGCCAAGTATCCAGATTGCATATTTACTTGGTTGCTTTTCACGATGTGGTAAAATTGGCCTTTTTGCGGTATCTCCTGATACTTATCTGTTGGACCTCGCGGTATTTGGAAACTTTGTGGAAAAGAATAACAAATATTTTTTCTCACAATAAACCTATACATACAGAATAATCCATTATGGCAAAAAAATACTACTTTCTCCTTATGCTTAGTTCGAGTAGACTTCGATAACAAGAACGATACATTGTGTAAGAATTTCCAATTAATAGCGGTATTGTACTGCACTTATAATAGTCTGTAATAGTGCAGTTTATTTTTCGAATGAGAGTAGGTTTTAAAGGTGTATTGTAGTCTACCAGCAATAATGATCTCTAAGAGAGTTAGTGGGGAACCAATTACACCACCATTCTGCGAACACATTTATACGATCCAATTTCTCAGATTTAAGGCTAAATTAAATGGGCAGAGGTGTACAGTATTTGGGATATATAACTAAGAGGTACTAGGATGTGCCAATAGAAAAATTTCAGAACTTCTATTTTATTTTTGGGGTGGAAAAAGAAGCCTATTAACACTATTTGTAATAACGATGATTCCGTGGGTGTAGATTGTCTTAGATAGAATACAGGTAATTCTTCAATTAAAATTTACAACTATCTAATTGATTTTCTTCATTGTTCAGACAAGCGTTTACAGGGTATTACGAGATGGGAAGCAATTATCTTTAACTACTATACTGATGAGTGGATCGAATACAAGACAGTTTAGAACTAATTTTACACATCAAAGAATATTTACAGATGCATATTGGAGTTGCCGGATAAAGCAATAGATCGAGAGAATCGAATTTCTATCCAGCAGAAGTGTTATTTAATATTAATCTTGCTGCCCTTGGTCTAAAATGCATGCCGAAGACCGTAGAAGAAAGAATTTCTGGAGTGGGGGCAAGAAGCTTGTTTGTTGTATAAAAGGTATACTCCAATATGGATTACTGAATCGACGCCCTACTAGCGGGTTTCTAATGCTTGGTCCTCTTAAGTCTGCTCCAAATAAGCATAAGGAGAGAGTAGTATTTTTTTGTCATAGTGGCTTAATCCGTATGTATTTGAAAATGAAAGTCGCCATAATGCCATATTGTTTTATTTTTTTTTTACTACTCGCAGCAGGATTAGTTAAAATGAACCTCCTTCAAATTTGATTCTTCGTTACAAAAGGCACATAAAATGGTCTCTCTTTGCTTTTCCTCCGTTTATTTGTAGAGCACAAAAAGATAAAATGGTCTTTCTAAAAAAGCCAACAAATTTTCTGCTTAGTACAACACTGAATGGGTCACACAATTTTATATCTTTGTATATTTTGAGCACTACAAAATTAAATAAAATGGCCCTTCCCCGTTTTCTTCTGTAGAACATCCAAATTTATTCCTTCGTTTATTCTAGTAGTACAAAAATGTACATAAATACTGAGCTATTTAAATTTTACCTTCTTCGATCTTATTTTCCTGCCTAGTACAAAACTGATTAGGTACTCCTTCGGTTTCATTTTTGTCGTTGGTGTTCCATTTTTTTGTTGGTACATGAAAAAATAGTCCATCCAAATTTTATTCGTTCTTCACTTCTTTTTCTTATTCTGAATAAGTGAAAAGTGAATAGGTCACACACATTTATCTCTTCGTTTGTTTAAATAGTACAACACGGTCTACAAATTCTGAGCTAGTTAAAAATTGATTGCTTTGTTTATTTGTGTAGCTCATTTCTGTTTGGTACAAATTCTAAGTCGGTTAAAAATGGTCTCGTTGGCACAAAAAGAAATAGGACAACCCCAATAAATGGCAGAAAAAAGTATAGAATGCTGATTCTGCTTAGTACAAACTGAATAGGTCACCCAAATTTATTCCTCCTTCGGTTTCTTTTTTGTCGCTGGTGCTCCATTTTTTAGTTGGTACATAAGAAAATATTCCATCCAAATTTTATTCGTTCTTCACTTCTTTTTCTTATTTTGCTAGGTACAAAACTAAATATTCTACCCAAATTTATTCCTTCATTTATTTGATTATTGGCCCTTCACTTTTTCCAGTTGGTACATAAGGAAATAATCCAATCAAATTTTTCTGGTTCGAACAAAACTAAACACTCCATCCAAAGTTGAGTATTACAAAATGAAATGAAATTCTGAGTTAGTTAGGAAATAGTCCTTCTTGCTACAAAATTGGAAATCTCACTCAAGAGACCTTCGTTTGTTTAAATAGTACACCTCCGAGCCGGTTAAATTTATCCGATTGTTTGTTTATTTAAATAGTACAAAGTGATTTAAAATACGACGTTATTTCTCATTGGTGCAAAATTGAATAGGTCACTCAAATTCACCCCTTCGTTTGTTTAAATATTAGAACATGGTCTAGAAAAAATGGCAATTCTCATTGGTACAATATTCCTTCGTTTATTTAATTAGTCAAGAAGAGTTAAAACAGACCTTAGCACAAAAAGGCACATAAATTCTGAGGTAGATGAAATGGCATTTCGCGTTGATAGAAAATTGAGTAGGTTCTCTTTCTTTCTTTAAATTCTCAGCTAGCTAAAATGGCAAATCTTTGCTTTCTTTTTCGTTAGTCCATCCAAATTATTTTTCGTTTATTTTGAATAACACAAAATGTACAGAAATTCTAAGCTAGATAAAAATGGCGTTGTTTTGATTTTTTCTCGTTAGTACAATAGCAAATAAGTCACTAAAATTTATTCATTCTTCACTTTTTATGCTTGGAACAAAAAATTGAATAGGTCACAGAAATCTCCTGCTGGCTCCGTTTACGAGTTATTAAGGCTTAAATATTTGACCTTTGACCTCGAAAGTCAGTACTTTTTTAACATGTACTAGTTGATTACCTATTACTAGATTTGGAAACCGCACCTCAATATGTGAATCCATTTTCGAGTCATTAGGTTTTAAGTATTTTGACCTTTGACCACGATGGTCATTATTTTGGAACTTGTAGTAGTTGATGACCAATTACTAAATGTGGAAACACCACCTCAATATGTTGCTTCGTTTTCGAGTTATTAGGTTTTAAGTATTTTGACCTTTGACCTCGATGGTCATTATTTTGGAACTTGTGGTACCTGATGACCAATTACTAAATGTGCAAACAGCACCTGAGTATGCGGATCCATTTTCGAGTTATTAGGTTTTAAGTATTTTGACCTTTGACCTCGGTGGTCATTATTTTGGGGCATGTGGTACCTGATGACCAATTACTAAATGTGCAAACAGCTCCTGAGTATGTGGATCCATTTTCGAGTTATTGGTTTTAAGTATCTTGACCTTTGACCTCGGTGGTCATTATTTTGGGACATGTGGTAGGTGATGACCAATTACTAGATTTGGAAACACCATCTCAATATGTGGCTCCGTTTTCGAGTTATTAGCTTTTAAGTATGTTGACCTTTAACCTTGATGATCATTATTTTGGAACTTGTAGTATTTGATGACCAATTACTAAATGTGGAAACAGCACCTCAATATGTGGATCCATTTTCGAGTTATTAGGTTTTAAGTATGTTGGCCTTTGACCTCGATGGTCATTATTTTGGAACTTGTAGTACCTGATGAGCAATTACTAAATGTGGAAACATCACCTCAATATGTGGCTCGGTTTTCGAATTATTAGGTTTTAAGTATGTTGACCTTTGACGTCGATGATCAGTATTTTGGAAATTGTAGTATTTGATGACCAATTAGTAAATGTGGAAACAGCACCTCAATATGTGGATCCATTTTCGAGTTATTAGGTTTTAAGTATGTTGACCTTTGACCTCGACGATCATTATTTTGGAACTTGTGTTACCTGATGACCAATTACTAAATGTGCAAACAGCACCTGAGTATGTGGATCCATTTTCGAGTTATTAGGTTTTAAGTATTTTGACCTTTGACCTCGATGATCATTATTTTGGAACTTGTAGTACCTGATGATCAATTCCTAAATGTGGAAACAGCATTTCAATATGTGTCTCCGTTTTCGAGTTATTAGGTTATAAGTATGTTGATCTTTGACCTCGGTGGTCATTATTTTGGAACTTGTAGTAGTTGATGACCAATTACTAAATGTGGAAACACCACCTCAATATGTTGCTTCGTTTTCGAGTTATTAGGTTTTAAGTATTTTGACCTTTGACCTCGATGGTCATTATTTTTGGAACTTGTAGTAGTTGATGACCAATTGCTACATGTGGAAATACCACCTCAATATGTTGCTTCGTTTACGAGTGATTGGGTTTTAAGTGTCATACAAAGGGCGTATCTCACAAAATATAAGACCCAGGTAAAAATAAATATGTTATTCGTAATCAGCATGTCCGAAAACCCCCATATGCCGAGTTTCATCCAAAACGGTTAAAATTATCATAGAAAGGGCGTATCCCCCATGAACCATAAGACCAGGTAAAAATAGGTATGATATTCGTAATCAGCATGGACGAAAACCCCCATATGCCGTGTTTCATCCAAATCGGTTCAAAGAGCGTATCGAATCGCTATGTTACATAGGTATTCACTGTCTTAAAATAGGGGTTGAAAAAAATCTTATGTAATTTCTGCTATGGTAAAATAGGGTTTGGAAAAGTAATCATAAAAGAGAAGGAGTACACCCCTTAAAATGTACTCATGAAAGGGAATGAATCTTATGTATTCTCCGGTCTGCTGTGTGTTCGTAGTCTCAGTGTAATTTCTGCTATGTTCAATTAGGGGTGGAGAAAATGAATACACCCTCTGTGCTATGTCCGCTATGTTTCCTAGTCTCTGTGATGGTAAAATAAGGGTTTGAAAATAAGCCATACTCTTGTATTAGCTCTGCTATGTAATCTGTGCTATGTTATAACAGGGTGTTGAAAAATATGTTCATATAAGGGAATGAATACACCCTAAAATGGAGGTGATTGTGTTTGTTATCTCCTCTGCTGTATGTTAGTAACTGTTATGTTACATAGTCTTATGCTAAGGGATTGAAAACGAATACACCTCTGCTATGTGAACGTAAGGGTTGGAAAATATGCTCATAAAAGAGAACGAGTCCACCCCTAAAATGGAGGTTGTTATGTGTTACGTAGTCTTATGCTCTTCTATGTGTTCGTAGTCTCAGTGTAATTTCTGCTATATTAAAATAAGAGTTGAAAAATGTGCTCATAAAAGGGAACGAGTACACTCTTGTTATGTTATGTATTATCAGCTCTTCTATGTGTTCGTAATCTTATGTGTTATCTCCTATGTTAAAATAGGGGTTGAAAAATATGCTCATAAAAGGGAACGAGTACACCTTTGTTATGTTACGTACTCTTATGTGTTATCTGTTCTGCTGTGTGTTACGTAGTGTTATGTGTTATCTGCTATGTTCAAATAGGGATGGAAAACGAGTACACCCTTGTTATGTTATGTATTATCTGCTATGTTAAAATAAGGGTTGGAAAATATGCTCATAAAAGAGAATGAATACACCCCCTTAAAAGTGCTCATAAAAGAGAACAAATTCACCCCTAACATAGAGGTCTTAAAAGATCGTGAGCTGACGGGGCGTGGGTCATAGCTTATCGTGAGACAGTGGAAAATTGAGTCCTTGCTCTCAGGAGACCATGGAAAAAAAGGCGATTTTTCAGCTACCGGTTTTCAAGTGCCCACCATCTACTGCTATCTTCGATAGACCTAATGGGAAGTTTGAAATGTTTGTTTCTTACCTTCTTTACTTTGAATTTTGTTATCTTAGCTCTGAATATTCATTGTCGGTTCATGGAAAGCATTGTTGCATGCAATGTATGCTTTCAATTCTGCCAACTCAGGAATGAAAGTAATCCGAAGTTGAACACGAAAACAATTACTAATCATAACTACGTCATTACCGACATCTATTTCTATTGATATATATTTTTAAACCTCTTTCTCTCTCTTTCCTTTCTGTTACTCTTTTGTATTATTTACTGATTTATTGCTCGATAAAGATTCTTGAAGATTGTGAAAACTTTGTATTACTTTTACAGATGAGAAAGAATATATTTTCGGTAAAACGACTCGCTCAACCATATATACTGCCAGACAGAAATGAGGATGATCAACTTCATGTATGCGATGATGATTTAGAAGAAGATTCAGATAATGAAGAATGGCGTCTTAAATCTGAAACTTCAAAAGGATCTGAATATATGTTCAAAACTCATGTGTGAATGAGTGAATCGTTTGCAATTTTTTACAGATGAAACAGTAAATGCCAATTCCAGTCATTTTACAGCTGCTGCCAGTCGTCAGCTCCAATAGAAAAGGATAACAAGAAATGATCCACCTCTTCAGGCACCACAATATAAAACCCAACTGTCTTCTCCAAATGAAGTAAAATATCCAATTCAATATTTTGGAATGTTTTGTGTTGAGGAGTTCTGGAGGTCTGGAGTTGTATTGTGGAGTTAATCGTTCATAAAAACAATTTATATTCTAACCAGAAGAACCCTAATAAACCTTTTGAAATAAATATTAGAGTTAGAAATATTTATAGGAAGCGTAACGGGGTTCATGTACATTATTCGTATACTAAGAACAAGATTGTATTGGAGTTCTTCCTGTGGAATTCGCCAAGTTGCTGATAACATGACTTACGGCATTGTGTTTCACTCAAAAAAATGTTTCCTGTAAATTATACACAATAGCTGTGACTTCAATATAACCATGAAAGATATGTTAGCAAGTTCAAATTAAGTGTACCGTGTTTCAGCATACCTTAAAGTAACGTATTGCTTACTAAAGCGTTATGAGCATCTGCACAATACTATATGTGTTAAGAAAGATTGTAACGTCTAGAAGAAATTTTGTATTGTATATGAATGAAAAATTAAAGAAATAAGGTTCATAATTGCGCAAAGTTAATTCAAATACACAATCCTCCTGACGTCATATTTTAAATATGTGAGTCAAAATTTGTTATTAGTTCGTTTTAGATACGCGAATGTGGCAAGAAAAACATCTAAATATTTTTTATCGAAAACAGAAATAAATTGCGCAATATAGGTTTAAGTATTTTAGAAGGTATAAACGCTAATTATGAGGAAGTGAAATCAATGCAAAGTAGAATAGTTGAAGCTAGTAAAGACACGAAGAAAGCGTTATAAAGCACTCCTAAAACTTCAACAATAAAAAAGACACTTTATGCAGATTCGAAGAACGATTAGAGTTTGCAAAGAAGAAATGTTTAGTAAGGAACAAACTAATGTCCGAAAAAAGAAACGCTAAATACGAATGTGTACATAAGAAATAGGAGAAAATATTAGTTAATATAGTGGGGCATAACGATAAACTCAATACTATTTTCGTTAGTTTAGGTATGTGTGAACAAAAACAGATCAGGCTTTGTTAAACGACAAGTCTATTGAAAAATGTTTACACAGTTTTCAAAATAATTTAGAAAACAAAGAAAATAACACCTACATATTAGTAGTGTTAAGTGAAACCGACGATAAGATAGAAAAACGTTGTAAAGTTTGTAACGTATAGTCAAACATAAAAAAAATTATTGTGAATCTTATTGCAAGTGGTAAAGTTTTGCTTATTCAATAAGAGATGGCAGCAGTAGTAGTCTTACTGCTTGGTGTGCTTGAGCACGCCTTCTCTTTCCCGCGGTTTTCGTTCGCCGTACCTGTTTCTTGTTCATAGGGGAAAGTAATATCGGTTAAGCGCAGATGGGGCTTCTGTTGAGTGTTTTTGGTTAGATGAAGTTCGATTTTGGCTTCCGTCATGCTGTGTTTGGGTGTTGAGTTAAAACGGAAAAGAAGAAAAATGGAGTGCATAAAAGTTTAACACGTAACTAAAAATCTAAATTAGCTTGAAACTAAATACGTTGAAATTATTTTCTTTTAACAAAAAAATCTTTAAAGGCTTTATTTAAATAGGTTAAACAAAGGGATTAAATTGTCGAGAGTGATTTAAAAAAATGAATTTTGTCTTACAATTAAACTTTCTTAGTGAACTTAATGCAACTTAAATATTCAAGATTTAAAAATCAGGTGTCGTTATAAACTAATAGATAAAACTGGTAAGGATAATAGAAAGATAAAGGAGTAGTGTACATATGTATGTTATGCAGACAACTTTCCACCTCCCAATAATTTTGACCAGCACACAGGAAAGCACAAAGTATTTTACATAAGGTTCAACTAACTATACATAGGACAAAGTATTTAGATAAGAAGCGCGAATAAGATAGAAAACTTTAAGTCAATGCACATGACATTGAAAAGAAATATACAATCTAGGACACTTTTTATTTTCCCCCAGTACTTTCACTATTAGCAAAGAAGGATAGTACAAAGCATTTACAGAAGGGATCCAACTAACTATACATAGCACAAAGTATTTTGATAACAACAACTCCAAGGTGAGATCGCATAGGCTTTTATGACATTTAAAATCATACAAACTTACATCTATGACTTGTAACTTATAGTGCTGTCTTTGAAAAAATAGTTTTGGTTTGATCGAAATCGGTCTACTAATAGCTGAGTATTGCGAACTTAAAATTTAGTATGTTCCATACGGCTATACATTCATATATACACTTTCGCTACACATGCATTCAGTTTACAAGCCAGTTTCAGTTGAGAGAATCAATAGCATACATGAACATGAGATTTATGATCATTCTCTTTCTTTCTTTTTTGAAGCGTGACATGCAATCCGATTTTCTTTTCCTTCCCCTCACGCCAACATACATATATGCATTAACCTCTTCCTTGAACAGAAAACCACATAAGTATGAGTATTTATAGAAGCGGCAAATTCAAAAATATATAGCAATAAGATTATCTATATCTTGGTTCCTATTGAATATTTTGAAATCTTATTGCATTTTTGGATAGCCATATATGTATTGATGGTTGTATGCTTATAGGGGCTTTGAGCTCCCTCGTGGCTAAGCGGTTAGCGTACGCGCCTTTGGCGTGGGAGACCCGGGTTCGATTCCCGGCGGGAGCTCATGTGGTTCGGATTCCACGTTAATCAGTAGGTCCACGTCTCATATAGCCTCGCTGCTGAACGGGACGCTAAACTAAAATCAACTCAACTCAACTTATAGGGGCAAGTGTTGCGGGGTACATAACTTCTGAAATTTCAGGGGCAAAAAAGAAAAATGCTTATACCATTCTTATTTATTAACCGATTTTCAAAACTTGAACGGGCATCGAAATAGAATTAAAGGTTTTATTTTTCTTATGTCTAAGAGGATGCCTACCTCTAAGGATATGATTTTAATTTTTAATAACTCTACTAATTATTGTCATCTTTGAAGAATAAAAGATACTAGCATAATCTACATAAAATTCTAAGACTTTTTTAAAGAATAACATTTTCCAGAAAACTCAAAAATAAACCCGTAAAAAATTCCCGAAATTTTGAATTTGTTATTACCGTCAAATATTAACCGATTTTCAAAATTCAAACGGCAATCTATAGAGAAATAAATTTACTATCTTTTAAATGTATTGTTGGCTGCATAACTCTAACAATATTGTTATAAAAACTCAAGTAAATCCCTTATTTATACATGTATCTCTAAAATTCCAATGGCATTGACTTCTCTATGTCCAAAGGTCTTAGTTTTTACAGTCTTGGAAACATAAAAACACTTATACACTTTAAAAATACTTAAAAATTCAAGTTCGGATACTGATAATGGAATCATCTGCTAACTTTGTTCTCTATGGGAAACAGTGATTTCTTAAACTCTGTCCACCGATCGTAATTCAAGCTGAATAGACAGCCGTTAATATAAAAAACTACTTGGACTTCGGTTTGCACATTTTTCACAATTACATTGAAATTATTAGTAAGTATAAACTTCTTTTGGGGATCCATAATCGCCGCTTCATTTTTTTACTTCTGAAAGCATATGTTTAATCATTTTTGTTATTTTTTGGATTCATTTCTAAAGTAAAACTGGTTTATTTTATAACCATTATCTAGATCTTTCAAACCCTCATACTTAACAAACAGCTTATATTTTTTATATCTTTCATCACTTGCTCAGTATCATCATTTTATCTTTGTGGTAATAACGTTTTATATTTCTCATCTAAAAATACTAAAACTCTTTGACCATAACGTTGTGTATGAATCAATTTCCATTATGTTATCTTGTACTGTTTACCTTTTTCTAACTCATCTATGCGAAGGAATCTCAATGCTTTAACGTCATTTGTCTTATTCAAATAATTAGCCATAGCTTCTTATTTGTTATAAGGAAAATGTTCCTTTTATGAAGAAATTCATAAAACTGCTTCCCATTTAAAATTTACATACAGAACTCAACCGTTGGATCACTCAGACCAGTGTATTCGATTTTTAATCCATCTTTAATGGTCTCATTAATCATTTTATCAGTTAAACGTTTTGTAAATCTAGGTGGAAAAGAGACCTTAAACTCTTCGCATTCAGCTAAAATGGTCTTTCCAAACTTAGTTTTAATCCTTTCCATTTTCAGAATCTTATATTCTGTATCTAATTCTAATTCTCTTAATCAAATAACTTGTTTTTGCTGAATACTTCCAAGTTTATATAAAAGCTCAATATGACTCGCCATCGTATTTATTATATAGAAAATCAACTATCACTCTTGAATTTTTATGTTTAACAAAAATTTTTTAATCATTATTGTTAATTTCGTTTATGGAAAACCTCCATAAACATTACAAAAGTACATTTAACTATCTAAAACTCTTCTACTACTTTCTCATTCTTATGGTCATATGTAAAGTTCTTTTGTCCATTTAAAATCGCATAACTTGTAGTATGATTAGCTACAACTTCTGCAAAGTCTACTACAATCTTTATGTTTGTTCTCTCATTTACCGATACATTTTCCCTCTTATTACAATTAATCACATACATTGGTCTGTTATCTATAAACTCTTTAGGATCATAGTACATTTCGGTATTACCACATGTTATTCTTTTAAATGCAGTATAATCTTCGTACATCTTAAAATAATCCCTGTTAGCAATATCTAAGTTTCTTGATTCTTTTGGAAATACCTCTTTCCTTCCATTCTTAAGATAGATATTCTTTACCTTACAATGATCGAACTTACTTGCATCTGCTGTTTGTTTACCACTTCTATCAGTTTGGGATATTACAACTACGAAATCAGGCATATCGAATTGTCTAAAATTAAGTTGAGTAGTAACATCGAACTCCAAGAAAGGACTTACGACAGTCTCCAGAACACACTGATAAGTATGGAATGAAAACATGGTTTTAGGTTCTTTAAGAATATTCAACTTTAACTTGTTTTCGTAATTACATTCGTATTCAATAATAGGCATTCTTATCTCCATATTCTTTATTGTTATTTTTCAATCATGAGAAGCTGTTGCACCTGGTACTGTTCCAGCCCATTTGTACAAGACATCGTTATTGTTAATAGCGTTTGTAAATATTATTCTTAATGCACCTTTCCACATAACCTCTTTATAATCTCTTAAAAATCCTGGAATTAATCTTAATGGGTACAAAACGCTAAAGTCCTTTCGTAGACCAAGTATATCATCGGTTTCAAATCCTGCTTGTTTTAGATATTAAATTCTGGTTTGGAAATCTTTAATGTTCCAATAGCTGTAGATGTTATTCCTGGTAGCTCAATCTTACCAATAACAACTCCATGCTTTCTAACCTCAATTTGAGAAAAGAAGAATGGAAAGAAGTTATCTACAAGTTTTATAGTATCATTTGCACAAAAAGTTCCTCCAGCTGATGCACCAACAACTTCGAAATTCATATGACAATCTGCTTTGTGTGGATGTATAAATCCATCCCCCACATTGAAATCAAACTCAATATCTTTGTTAGCTTGAATCAAATTATTAAATGTTCTTGTGTTAGGTTTAAAACTCTGTAACTCATAACTCTCAATACTAACCATTTCTTATAAAGAAAATCTTGAAACCACGCTTTTATGGAATGTATCCATAAAAGTATTATACATAATAACATTTAACAACATATAATCCCCATCCTAACTTAACCTTAGCATTCATAGCAGTACCAAATCCAAAAGCAGCTAATCGTTCACCAATTGATGCATCACTACTAAATGCTCTATTCCATGCTTTAGTTTCTAGTTCCTTATCTGCAATATGTCTTGACTCTGTATCTTTATTGTCTCTATAGTATATATCGTGTTATTTACAAGACTCATCTAATGGGTTAATACCTTTATCACCTCTTTCTAATCTTTCTTGTAGTTTAGTTCCTGGACCACACTACGAAAATCCTTGAATATGTAATTCAAATGGGAGTTTATTAATAAATCATTTACTAATCCTTTTCCAAGCTTTTCTTCATTCCAGAATAGTGGTGGTAATATATTTAAGATCTTAATCAAATAACCTATACCCTTCGGATAATTAGGAATGAATTGCGAAAGCTTATAATTAATCATACTCAATATACCTACTTTCTGATTATAAAAGTTATTATTACCAGCTTTTTCTTCTCCATTTATAACTATTAACCGATCAATTAACTTTCTCACATCATTCACCCACATATATTCTTTAGGTATCTCGGTATATTGTTTAATTCCTTGATCAGTCTTTTTAGGTGTCGTATTCTTTTTAGGAGTTGGAGGTAAAAATTGTTTAATATAATCATCCCAAATAGGCTTGATAATATTAATGTACTTAGAACCTCTATTCGATGCTAATTTTTTATCTCGATAATATTTAGGAAGACAGCATCTGATTCTATTATTATTTCCTTGTACTGTTCAAAATCGCCATCATCATAATTTTCAATGGTTTCATTAGTATTCATCGTTAACAATTGCCATAGACCTTCTGGTCCTGTAGAAGTTTTACCATTAATTATCAAATTATCACCACTCACTTTAACTTCAGAATTTCCTATCTTATTTATTTTTCTTCTATCGTCTTCAACAACTCTTATTCCAAATACATTATCGTTTCTTTTACTATAATATTTCGTTGCAATCTTACCAGATGATTGTGCTGTTGTTAAAGGCTCTACTCCTTCGATTTTGTCTTTAATTTGTTTTCTCATTTGTTTTATTTCTCCTGTTATAGGCGTATGACTACTACATGGAAGATTATCAATAGTTATCTTTTTAGGTTGTTCTTGCGTCTTAAATTTATCGTGCATACCTGCTCTTTCTTTCTTCCAAGATTTGAAGCTCGTTATCAACAACTCCTTTAACTTGATATTCTTATTAATTTCTTTGTCATCCATTTATTATATAGAAAACGAACAAACGCCAAAAAACTTCAAAAAACGTGAAAAACGTCAACAAAAGTGAAAAAACGTCAAAAAACATCAAACGTTAAGGCGTAAAACGTGAAAAAACGTCAAACGTTTAAGAAGTGTTTTATCTTGTTCCTATACTTACCATTGTTTGAACCTTCCTTGTCATATTAAATACTATAAAACCATAATCAACTTGCCAAGATTTTGAACATATCTCTTTAAATTTATCATAAGGCATATCTCCTCCAACAAAGTCATTATGCACATGTTTAAGATTAATATCATTTTGTCTAAATACGCAAAGGAAGTTAACGTTATCCCTTATAAGCTGTTAGGTACTTTTGAGTGTCTATGCAAGATAGAAACAGTCTAAATGTCTATGCCTACCACTCGTAAAGTAATTTCTAACTGTATCTTGGTTCTCCAAAATGTAATCATCAAACACAACGACAGAGTACTTTTCGCATTCATCAATAAGCACAATACAATCATTACTGCTTAAGAACGTTGCTATTTGCTTCTTGAATTTTACTTGTACTTTTTCAAATCGTTCTTTTAATTCCTCATACTTTGGCTTATTCATGCTTTTAGAATATATGTAGAAGTAATTATTGTTTAACCAACCTGGCTGTAATAAGAAGTAAAATAAAAGAAGTTATACCACAACCAGATGGACCCACAATAAGGCAACGAATATCATCAGATATAAGTTCTCCATTTTTTCTTAGCTGTTGTTTCTTTTATCATCTCTTTTACATCCCAATTAATAGTTTTCTTATTCATTTATTATAGAGAAAATTTTCATTCAGACCTGATAAATCGCCGAGTTCCTAAGTGCTGGTTTCTTTTATGATCTTATATTTTTAAGTTGTTCTCTGATCTTATGTAACGTATTTTTATATATTCTTCATCCATTTCGCCATTTAATGTTATTATCATCTCTAACAGTTCTTTAAATTAGTTAATACAAGTGACAATGGTCTTCACAGTGACAATTCAGATTTTCTTTTGCTTATGTTTAACTTAGAAGACAAACCTGTTATAATAGCTCTTCCAGGCAGAAAGTATAACCGATAATGTAATCAAAGTGCAGTATGCATATTTAACAATTCGTAGTTTTCTATTTTTCTTCTTTAAGCTGTATTCTAACTTTTGATGATATCTTCTATTAACTTGATTACTCTCTCTCTTGGAATATCTCTAGGTAAATCGAACTCGTTCAGTTATTATACAATAAATGGATAAGGTATTTAAGTTAACGAGTGATACTTCTGTTTTGAAGAAGAAACTCCATTACGAATTATACAACAGTAAAAACTATTTAAGTATAGGACTAGTTGGGTTTTGCAGTACATATCTAAATCCAAACATTACAGAAAGAGATAACAAAATAACATTTTGTAGTATCTTTCATCCTAATTTTACAAAACAACTCATAGTTCAACCTGGTCAATATAATTTAAAAGAATTAGAAGAATATATTAAATCAAATCTTCCATACACTGGCGATGCTTTTAAAAATATTCAATTTACTGACGACAGAGAAAAAATAGAGTTAAAATATTCAGCGGGAATTGTAATATAACCTTAGATACCATTAATACTATATTACGGTTTAGTGAGAAAAAGTTAGCTAATAACATAGAACATGTTGGAGATAAGGTACAAAAGTTTCATCCGTTTGATACAATTAATGCTCACTGTAATATAGCAGATGGCATGTTTGTTAAAGATACGGAGTACACACATAGAGAAACAGGAATTATAGCATCATTTAAAACAGATGCTGAGTTTAAACATAGTATTATTTACGAGCGAACTTATCCATTATTTTTCTCTATACCTAAAGACAACGTTGATAATTTTGAGATAAGGATAACAGATGAGAATGATTCCTTAATTGATTTTGGTGGAGCTACAACAACTATACTTTTACAAACCAAGATTTTCTCTTAAATAAATAGGAAGATGTGCTCTATTAATGGTTGTATGTTTAGTGTTCCTTACAGTGAACTAAAAGATTTAAATATTGATCATGTATTAACAAAGAAACAACCATAAATCCAAGAAAATTAAAGAAGATAAAGGAATGGGCTTAAATCTAACTACTGCAAAAATGGAAAAGATTAAGAAAGAGCATATGGGTGGTTTTATCTTTACAATTCCAGCCATCCTAACAGCTTTAGGAGCAATTGGCTCATTAGCAGGTAGTGAAGCAGCGACTACTAAACCTGTACTTGATGCTAAGAAAAATAAACAAGAACTTGAAGAACAAAAACAGCACAATATGGTTATAGAATAAAAACAAGAAGCAGGTAAACCGAAGAAGTCAAAAAACTAAAACCATTGACCAACTTCGATATAGAGAGATTGATTAGAGATTTAAAGATAAAACGATTTAAAGGTGTATTTATGAGTGATGAACTTCCACAAAAACCCTATGTAATTGAGTGTGGCATAGTTAACTTCGATAAATCAGATATCCTTGGTACTCATTGGATATGCTATTGGAAAGATAACAACGAAAAGTATGAGTTCCATTCTTATGGTGGTGTTCCTCCTTAACATCTAGCACAATATCTTGGTACCGAAAACTTATTTTACAATGATGAACGAATACAAGACTTTAATTCAGTTATAAGTGGTCATCTTTGTGTTAAGGTTTTAAATCTTCTAAATCAAAGGTATTCTTTTAGTGACGTTATGTATATGATTAAAAATGATTAAATATTTTTAAGTTTAAGTGCATTTTTGGTTTGTATCCATAAAAGTTTTGTTTAAGATAAATATGGAAGCTATACATAATAGATTTTCGATTATTTAGAGAAGCATGTGGGTAAACTAGATGCACTAGATAGATATAATTTTTATCAGTATTTTAAGGATGCTAGTGAGATAGACTTAAAAGGTACAAATAACGTATATAATGTTATTGATTTATGGAGAACGTTAATACCTATATTTTTGTACACTGCTGAATAGTTGGAAAAGTTACGACCAATAATTATCTTAAAGGATTTGTTCTCAAATTATAGCTTTAAACTATTAGAATGCAGTAATTGTGGTAGTAAGTCATTAACAAAAGTATGAATAGTTACATTTGTAATGCTTGTTCTGTAGAGAGTGGTTGGGTTTACAGTACTAAGGAAGAAATGAAAGCTAGTTGTGCAAGAAAACCATGGTATGATACTATAAAAAGATTTAAGTTACAGTTATCTCGTTTACAAGCTTTACAGGATAGAATTATTCCCAAAGATGTGCTCAAGATATTAAATGATGAATTTAGAAATATTCCAAAAGATTTAATATCAACAAAAGATGTTCTAGAAGTACTAAAGAAAAACAAATACACAAAATATTATGATAATGCATATTTAATACACTATCACGTTACCGATCAAAAACCATTAAAATTACGACATATGGAAGAAACACTTATAAACGAGTTAGAAAACTTATACGAGGCCTTTACAGAACTGTATCCGAAAAAAGCATTGTTTATTAACTTAAAATGTGTATTGTACTATCAGTTGAAAAAGCACAATGTTCATGTTGATATTGATTTTAAACACTCACCTAAACAAATAGAGATGTTAAAGAAATGTCTTGAACAATTAGGATGGGCATTTTCTTTATAATAAATGAGTATGGATATATTTGGTAATGTTGTAGATAGAAAAGGTGATATTGATATTAGTGAAGAAAAATTAAAATCGTTGGAGAATTTAAATGATGTTGTTAGAGTAAGTCAACTTAGGTCAATAGAAACGCATTTAGAGAACGATAGAAAACGATTTGAAGATGCATTAGAAACGTTAAAAGACATATACTTAAAGAAAGATTTTCGAAAGATCAGAATGGATACTACTAAATTGATTATGTAAAAAGAAACCATACCTCTATTATATCGATTGAAAACTAAGAATGTTAAAGACCCAATCTTTAGAATATTCAATCTCTCTAATGGTTATAGGTTTCTCTATAATGGAAAAATAATGCATATAGAATTAAGTTTGGATAAATACTTTCTTGAGATATTTTTGGGTGATACTTTGATTGAAAATTTACTTTTAGCTTTAAGAAGAATGATATAATTACAATTAAACCAAATAAAAATTCTGCTATGGAAGAAGAACAATTATTGTTTATTGTAATGTACATAGAAAGAGAGCTTTCCTAAAGGCGTTTCCTATATAATAAATATGGATATTTTGGTAATGTTAAAAGTATAATAGAAGGACCTGAAGAATATAAAATAGTTAAAGTTTTTAAATCAAATTACACATCCTGGGTTGATTTTCAGAATAAAAGATTGGTTAATGTATCTAACGCTATCGATAAACAAGATGTTGTAACATTAGAACAGCTTAATCAGTGAAAGAAGAGTTTAATTTACTTACACGAAAAGAAATTGTTGAATTTCCATGTCGATTAGCAGAAGATGATCTTGGGAAACCAGTCTTTTTGTATATAATTAAGCTGCTGCCTACAAATTTCTTTATAGAGGTAGGTAAATGCATATAGAATCAAGTCTTAATAAACATCTTATAGATCTATTTTTAAATGAGACATTAGTTGAAAGTTTTCCATTTGATTTTAATATGTACGATCAGTTAACAATTAGACCATCCAAAGATTCTGAATTGAAACAACGTGAATTATTATTGCTTATTATGTATGTAGAAACAGAAGACGAGGGTGAAAACGAATCAAGTGATGATGATGATAATGTTAAAGGTATAGTATTAGGTAATGATAAATTTTAATTTTTTTGTTGATTTTCTATACAATAAATAATAATGATAATGTATTGTGTTAAATGTAAGAAATGAACAGATACGAAGAAAGATACCATTAGAATTGAACAAACAAAGAATGGAAGATATCTAAAGAAAGGTATATGTAGTATATCTGGAATTAATAAAACTCAATTCGTTAAAAAGAAATATTGACTATATGATGGTAAAGGTGTTAGTGAAGACATTACAGAAGAAATTCAGAAACCATCTAGAAAAAACTTTGACAGACTAAGAGTGGTTATAAAAGGTATCGATGATCTTTGGCAAGCTGATCTTGTGGAAATGGATAGCGGAGTATTAAAAGATGTTTCCAAATTAAATAAAGGCTATGAGTATCTGCTAACGATTATAGATGTGTTTTCGAAATATACGTTTGCTGTTCCTGTTAAAGATAAAAGTGGTAAGAATGTTACAGAGGCATTTGAATCCATATTAAGAACGAGAAAACCTAGTAACTTACAAACTGATCAAGGCAACGAGTTTTTCAATAAAGAATTTAAAAAGTTGATGGAGGAAAATGAGATTAATCATTACTCAACCTATAGTGGTAAGAAAGCTTCTGTTGAAAGATTTAATAGACCACTTAAACAAAAAGTGTTCAAAAGGTTTACAACACAAGGGGATTACAAATGGATAGAGATATTCCCAACATTGGTTAGTGAGAATAATAATAGAGTACATAGAACAATTGGTTTAAAGCCTATAGAAGTCAACAAGAAAATGAGCGAACAATATTGGAGAAAGTGCATAAAAAAATATAAGCGTGTTAAACCCAAATACATGTTAGGCGATCATGTCGTTATAGTGAATCGAAAGGGTTATTTGAGAAAGGATATATACCAAATTGGTCAACAGAAGTATTTGTTATTAGCGAATTTATTCCATCTAATCCACCTACCTATAGAATTAAAGATTTAGAAAAAGAGGATGTACAATGTAGATTTTACAAACCAGAACTATTAAAGACGAACCATAAAGATGAATACTTGGTGGAAAAGGTGTTAAGAGAGAAAGGTGATAAAGTATACGTTAAATGGCTAAGATTTGATGATTCACATAATAGCTGGATAGATAGAAGTGATGTTGTAATGTAAATATAAATTATGTCTTTTATGGAATAATAACCTTAAGAGGCAAGTTTGAATGAGATAAGGGTAACGAAACGTTACTCTTCAAACAAGAAAGGATAACGAAACGTTACTCTTCAAACAATAAACGGTAACGAAACGTTTCTCCTCGAACAACTTCTATGGATGTTTAAATTTTTACCCGTTAAAAACATTGAGTATTTTAAATTTTACCCGTTAAAACGTCGGGTGAAATTTTTACCCGTTAAAACCACAGATGTTTAAATTTTTACCCGTTAATACCACGGATGAAATTTCTTTAAACTTTCTTTTATCTTCTAGGTTGGTGTTCTCTTATAGCTTGATCAGTGTCTTTGTATTCTAAAATTTCTGCAAAGTACAAGCATCAGAAAATTAGCCTCCTACAATTAGAGGAGGCTAAATTTAACGTATTATATAGACTTAAAAGGTAAAACTTATTAATTATTATAAGAAAAAGCTTAATAGTCGGGATTCCGGCCACTGAACATATCATACTTAATCTTTCTAAACAACCGGAGGAACGAAAAGGACCGCCCTTACATAAATAAACATATTTTAAACAACCGGAGACTAACAAAAACATTCAAGCTTAAACACAATCATTCATCATAACACATACAAGCATATCACTAATATTTATTTAAACATAAGCGTATACGAAACGAGGCTCTTCTAACATTTAAGTGATACCACTTAACATTCATTTAAACATAAGCGTATACGAAAGAGGCTCTTCTTACATTCATTTAAACATAAGCGTATACGAAACGAGGCTTTTCTAACATTCATTTAAAAATAAGAGTATACGGTATGATGCTCTTCTAACATTTATTTTAACATAAGAGTATACGAAACGAGGCTCTTCTTAAACAAAAACATATCATACTTAATCATTCTAGGGGGCCGCGGTGGCTCAGTGGTTGAGCGTTCACCTCTGGTGCTAGGGGTCCCGGGTTCGATCCCAGCCCCCGCCAAGTGAACTTTGTGGTGGACAAACACCGTGTGCGTGGGTTTTCTCGGGGTTCTCCCGTTTCCTCCCACTTTCTTCATTCCACCATTTCATTCATTACTCATCATCACCGTCTCCTTTAGCCTAACCGGCATAACCGTGGGACGTAAAACTCAAAGATTTCATTTCATTTCATTTCATTAATCATTCTAAACAACCGGAGGAACGAAAAGGACAGCCCTTCGAAATAAAACTTGCAGATAGCGAGGAAAATACAGTTACAATGTTTTTCTATATAATAAATATGAGTACTATGGATAGTTCTCTTAGTTTAAACGATATTTGCTACGAACAGATTAAAGACAATTATTGGTATGGTATTTTTGGTGATTTCAAATTGATTATAGATAAGAGTACAGGATACTTTAATGCTACAAAGTTCTGTGATAAGAGTGGAAAATCATTTGAAGATTGGTTGAGATTAGTAAGAAGTAAAAAACTACTTGAATATTATGATAAAAAAATAGCTGTAGCAGATATGCTTCGGCAAAAATCATCATATTACATAGAGCCAATAAGTATGAATAAAAGTAACTTATTAATTTCAGGAACATATGTTTTCAAAAGAATACTTCTAGAAATAGCTTCATGGTTGTCGTTTGATTTTTATGACAAATGTAGTAACATTATAGAGGACTACTTTATTCAGGGTTTTAGACAATACCAACACAACAACGAAAAACTACATAGAAAGGTAGAAGAGATAGAACAATCAATGGAAAGATTAAAAATAGAAAACACAAGACTTAGAGAGATAGCAGCACCATATACAGACGATAATTCAAAAGATAATTGTCTAATCATATATAAGAAGAACAAACTTAATGATCCTTTCCCTTATTATACTATCAGATGTCAAAAGAGAAGTCTATATAAACCACTTAATAAAGCAGAAGAAAAATATCCGAATCATGTAATAATATACGAAAAGTTTAGAGATTTTAACAGTATTAAGCTATTCAACCTAATGCAGTAAGAACTAGATATTCGTAAAGGTAAGGGTAATGAGTTTTGGACGTCCTTATCAGAATAAGATTTGGTTAAAGAAATAGATAGTTTATATGATCAATATATAATCCTATGTAAAAACTTAATTCGTAATGCTCAAAGATTTTCTATATAATAAATATGGAGAAACATTTTGATTTATTACATGATAGACTTGAACTAATTCACGAATATTTTAAACTCTTAGCAGCACTACTAGAGAAGCAGGCACAGTTAATAGAGAATCAAATATTAATAAAGGAAAAAGAATTATTAATACCACAACAAAAAACACCTGATTTGAGTAGTGATAATGAATACGAATATTATAGTGATGATTATGACGATGAGTAAGTTTACAAAAATGATTCAGTTTTAAAATGTATATATGTAACTTTGATGGGTTATTCCCATGAAAGCCATGTTCTAATACAACGCATAATATGTAAACAATGGCAGGAGTGTACAATGTTAAGTGTTGTATTAGGACATATGAAAGTAAAAATAGTACGAAAATGATTAGAAATAATCTGGTAGAAGAAAAAATTGAAGAGTGATAATAAAGGTTTTCTATATAATAAAAGATGAGTAATTATAGTAAATTTACTGTAGTAGATTTAAGACAGCAATGTAGAGAGAAGGAGATAAAAGGTTATTCTCGATTAAGAAAAGCAGAACTTATTGACAAACTTATTGAGAATGAGAATGTTATACAATTACAATTTTACAATGTAGATAACTATAGTGATTTAAATATAGCACAGCTTAAACAAGAAGCGAAGAAATAAAATATACAAAATTAATAGAACGTTAAGAAAAGATCAACTTATAAGAAGACTAAACGAGAAAAACAATAAAGACATTTTTCAAAATACAAAGCTAGAACAACAAGAACCGAAAGTAAAAAATAAACAATTAAAAAGGGTATTTCCATTTGAAGATGCTGTGATTGAAGAATCAAAACCAACACGTATATCTATAAAAGTAGAATTAGAAGAAACAGCACTCAAGAAGCGTTTACAAACCATTAAAGTTGAAAACACAGGAGGATATAAAGACCCAATAAAATTTTTAGATACAAGTGGAAGAGTTGCTATTAACACAATCAAAGAGAAATTAAAATTTCACCCTGTTAAAGTTAACCTTGTTTTCATTTGTGATTATATAAAAGATGAAGAAATACAAGAACGCAATTTCAAACCATCAAACGAGAGTATTAGAAACAGCTGACTTAGATGAATATATATCTCATGCAAAACAAAAACTTCGTAGAGAAATGGAAGAATTTGAAGGTAGAGGATCAGGATGGACATTACAGCAAATTAAATACTTACAAATCAGATTAAACAAGTATGTACCATTAAGAGCTTCTTCCTATATTGAACTTCCTAAACCAATTAAAGATAAGAAAGCAGTGATTAATATTAAAAGTAAAAACAATAAATGTTTCTTATACGCTATTGCAAATTACCTAAAACCTATAGACAGATGTTCTCAGTATCAAAGACCTTCGCATTATAAAGAGCTTGCTAGTAAGTTGCAAAAGAAGTATTCTGATAGCATTGAATTTCCAGTACAATTAAAAGATATTCCAAAATTTGAAAGAAGTAATATTTCTATCAATGTTTACAGCTATGACAAGATCTATAATGTATATCCACTTCAAATAACAAAAACAAAGTAGGAAAAACATGTTAATTTATTATATGTAAAAGATGATCAAAATAATAATCATTTTTGTTGGATAAAAGACTTATCACGATTAATAAGAAGTCAAGTGACAAAACATACCGAGAAGTTATACTTTTGTGATAGATGTTTAACAAGACACCTTCGAAATGAGAAGCAGTTGCAAAACCATGAACTATATTGTAAAGAGCATGAGACTGTTAGATTAGAACTTCCAAAACCATACGACAATCAAATAAAGTTTCAAAATTATAATCGATCATTAAGAGTTCCATTTGTGATAATTGCTGACTTTGAATGTATCTTATGCAAGTTAAAAATAGAGCATCATTGTAGTAAAACAATAAAATATCAAAAGCATGAGCCAATGAGTTTTTGTTAGTGTGTCAAATTTTCAAATGGAGATTATAAAAGCCCTGTTAGTTATTTAGGTCCAGATGTCGCAAAAGTATTTATTGAAATGTTACAAAAAGAAGCAATAAAAATTATGGAAATATATAAAAGGATAGTTAATGTAAGCCCGCTTACCGAGGAAGAAATAGAGGTTTATAACAGTTCAGATACTTGTCATATATGGGAGAAAAACTTGAACGATCTACCACCAACCGTTGAGAAAAAAATAGATATATTAATGAAGAAAATACTGTTCTACAAGGATAAAGATGATATGAGTGAAAAAATAAAAGAATGGTAATATGAATTAAGAAAATATTTGTATAAGATAAATAAAAATAAAGCAAAAGTAAGAGATCATGATCATTTAACTGGAAAGTTTAGAGGTGCAGCTCACAGTTATTGCAATTTAAACTATAAAAATCCTAACTTTGTTCCAGTATTTCTTCACAACTTAACTGACTATGATACATATTTGTTTATTAAGGAGTTAGCTTATGATACACAGAAAATTAAACTGATCGCAAATAATGAGGAAAGGTACATAACATATGAAAAATATATATAAGCAGGATCAAAAGATGGAATAAATTTAAGATTCATGTTGATTCTTTTAGATTTATGTCAAAGTGTTTAGCAGAGTTAACTAGTAATTTAAAACCAGAACAATTTCGAGAACCATTAAAGATTTTCCCGATTGATAAACTTGATCTAGTTAATACTAATGGTGATTATCCATTTTATTATGTTGATTCATTTGATAAATTAGAAGAACCTGTTCCATTATCTATAGACAATTTTACAAACAGATTAACAGGAGAGAAAATGAGTCTTGAACGCCATAAGCTTCAGGTACGAGTTTGTAAAGAATTCGATCTGAATTTAGTGAAGGACTTAACTGAACATTATAACAAAACATATGTCCTTTAATTAGCAGATATATTTGAAAACTTTAGAGATGTATGTTTAAAGGCATATGGATTAGATCCTGCGTGGTATTATACAGCACCTGGCCTATCGTGGGCTGCAATGTTAAAGATGACTAAAATTAATTTAGAAATGTTTTCTGATTATGATAAAATACTAATGCTAGAAAAGGGTATACGAGGAGGAATCTCACAATGTAGTAAACGATATATAAAAGCAAATAACTAATACATGGCAAATTTTAATAAAGATGAGTGTTCAAATACCTAGCATATCTAGACGCAAACAACTTTTATGGGTGGACGATGAGTCAATACATGCCCTGTAAAGATTTTAAGTGGGTTAAACCTTAAATAGATATAATGAACATTCCTGATGATTCAGAAACTGGTTACATATTAGATGTAGATTTAGAATATCCGAAGTATTTACACAACAAACATTCTGATTTACCATTAGCTCCAGAAAACATGTGTCCACCAGAATCTAAACAATCGAAACTTTTAACAACAATTTATAATAAGGAAAGATATGTAATTCGCTATAGGAACTTAAAGCTATATATGTCGCTTGGAATGAGATTAAAGAAATTGCGTAGAGTATTAGAATTCAAACAATCAGACTGGTTAAAAAAATACATTGGTTTAAATACAAATATAAAAACACAAGCTAAAAATGAGTTTGAAAAAGATTTTTATAAGCTCACTAGCAGCGTTCACCCCGCTTCGCTGCGGTCACCCCGGAACGCAATAAACTTTGTTACTTAGATAATTTTCACCATAGTAGATTGCAGTAAATGTTAACATTATATCGCCTGTCATTTATGTTAACCCGCCGAGTGACACGGTCATGCGGGTTGCATATAAATACGTTTATTTTTACCTATGATGAACTAACAAAGGATTTGTACGTTATGGACACTTGAATGGTCAATTATCTCAAGACACTGGTAATTAAAAAATAAAGTGATATGATAAAAACCATCTAGGGTCCAAATCCTAATAACCCCCCAAAAATAAAAGAAATTGGTTCAGCCGTATTAGCGTGATGAGGGAACAAAGGATTTGTGCGTTCTCTTTTATATATATAGATTAATAACTCAGTATTCGGAAAAACAATGGAAAATATTCGAAAGAGATAGCACATACAATTAGACTGTGATCCTGAAAGAGTAGAAAAATTAATTGCAAAAACTAATTTTGATTAGAGAACAATATTTACAGAGAATTTGTGTGCTATACATATGAAGAAAGAGCGATTAACGTTTAATAAGCCAATGTTGATACGAGCGTATTAGAACCTTCAAAACTATTAATGTATGAATTTCACTATAACACTATGAAACCAAAATATGGAAACAATATAGATTTTTGTTATATGGATACTGATAGCTTACTATATGATATTGAGACTGATGACTTTTACAAAGATATGGCAGAAATAATTGATCAATTTGACACGGGTGAATATGAGGAAAAGAACATATATGGACTACCACTAATAAACAAGATAGTAATAGGTAAAATGAAAGATGAGAATAAAGGTAAGATAATGACAGAGTTTATTGGATTGAGATCAAAGATGTATTCTTATAGAGTAGAAAATAAAGAAACAAAAAGCTAAAGGAGTAACTAAATGTATGGTTCCCAAGGAGTTGCAGTTTAATGATTATAAAGAAACTTTATTTAAAAATGTAAAGACATATAAAGACATAAACCTCATTAGAAGGTATAAACATGATATATATAGTATATCCGTTCATAAGCTAGCATTAGATTCCTCAGACGATAAAAGATATATATTACGGGATGGTGTAAATACATTAGCTTGGGGGTATTGTAAGATAAAGTAAAAATGTAATTACGTATATAGTGTAGTGTAGTGTAGTTTAGATGTAAGTTTTTAGATGTAAGTTCTTTATAGTTAGGTGCTATAAAGTTGTAATAAATTTGATTCTGATAAAGATCCTTTTGTAACTAGATTTAGTGACTTTTTTTAATTTTGTAACTATATTTAGTGATTTTTTGTAATTTTGTAACTAGATTTAGTGAATTTAAAAAAAAATTGTAACTAGATTTAGTGACTTTTTATAATTTTGTAACTAGATTTAGTGATTTTTGTAATTTTGTAACTAGATTTAGTGATTTTTTTCTAATTTTGTAACAAAATTTAGTGATTTTTTGTAGTCAGGTGTAATTCCTTCTGTAAGTGCTTTGTGATTTCCTTCTGTGCTAATAGTCAAAGTACTGGGGGAAAATAAAAAGTTTCCTAGATTGTTTATTTCTCTTCAACGGCATGTGTGTTGGCTTAAAGTTTTTTTTGTCTTATTCGCGCTTCTTATCTAAATAGTTTGCGCTATGTATAGTTAAATGGATCTTATGTAAAATGCTTTGTGCTTTCCTGTGTGCTGGTCAAAAAGTATCGGGAAGGGGAAAGTTGTCTGCAGAACATACATATATACACTACTTAAAGGCGTAGGTAATGTTATTTGACTCGCGGTAAGGAACGGCTTTTTTTCTTGTCCAAATTAGTCGTTTTAATTCTCTCTTTTTGCATTTTTGTGCGTGAAATTTCTTAAATTTGTTTAAAATTCTGAAAAAGTGAATTATCATTCCTTAAAATAATATGCTTATTGATTAAACCAGATAAATAAAAGAACGATACAACTTCTAAAGACGATAAAAATGCTAAAAACGGGAGTAATTGAATGTATTTAAAACGGTTATAAAATAAAAGAAGTAAATTCAAATAATGGGGGAATTAAAATTTAGGTTTTGTTGTTTTTGTGAGAATTTAAGAACTTGTTGAAAAAACCTTAAATTACTTGAATTAAATTCATTGAAAATAAAATCCTTTATTGGTATGTACAATCATTAAAAATTTATTAATAGCCTTTGAAATTTCTGATTTAAAATATATACTTAAAAAATTGTGTGAAAGAGTTGAATGTGAGTTGAGTCGAATCGGCAACCCTCTTCTCCTATAACACAGAAGTAAGTACGTAACTGCTGAGTTTTGGTAAGTATTGATTTAAAATTTTTTGTAGAAACTTGTTGGTAATGCTCCGAAGGGGTCGGGTCGGGTCGCGTGGACGACCGACCCGACCCGTTACCCCAATTGACTGACCCGACCCGATGACCTGACCGGACCCGAGCGCCGTGATCCGACCCGATTGACCTGACCCGACAAACCGACCCGAGTTGACCGGATTGACCCGACCCGAATAAACCGACCCGAGCTGACCCGATGGACCTGAAGTGACAACCCGACTCGACCCGTTTGAGAGCACTTTGGTCACGACAGTGGGTGAACGCCAGATGCACTCCCATTGGGAATTAAACGCGGACCACGTATACCGAAGTCTTACACGTTAACCACTAGCTAGATCAAGCGGGGGATATGTATATTCATCGTAATATATATTTGGCAATTTTGAGGTTTGGTTATTTCTTTTTATAACTGATACCAATGTCCGACGTGGGAGAAATTTATTTTTTTCTTGCTTTATTTCTATGTGATGAAATTTTTCTTCAAGGTCTGTGTTTTCACCTGCTCGGACGGTAGGAGGTGTTGTCGGAAGGCAGTGGCAAGAGTAGCTTGGCATAGACAAAAGGAAATCGTGTAACTACAATGATAAGGGTTGAGAAAACGGGAGAACATTTGTGATTTTTTCCAACCCTTCAACTTCCATTCCAAAATAGTTTCTTATGATTCCGGGCCCCCGCCACTTTGATTTTTCTTTCTCGGTAATTAAAACGTATTTTACAGTATATATAGTTGCAAGTAAGGAGATACATAATATGGATTTTGTAATTTAAAATTTTAAAAATACAGTATGATAATTAATTATAATGTACTAATTTTATTTAATTAATTTCAGCCCAACAAATAAAATTCAAACAATACGCAAACTGTGTCTTCGTCATCAATACTGTGTGTTATTCTTTGCTTGCACAGTCAAGTCTTGCTCCTGCATTTCGTAGTTTTGGTGGTCTTTCATGCTATACAAGAGCCAAGAATGCTCGCCTCATCGGTACAAATGAAGACCAAGTGTGATTTTGATTATGGTCTTTCATACTATACGGAAAGCAAAATAATATACTCATCGCTACTTGGAAATAATCTAATAAAGGCCAAGAGCAAGTTTACTATGCAGTTCGTCTTGCCTATGTAATCTTTATCCTGTTCTTGTATCGATGTTCTTGGGCTTGGTGAAATAAAATGAAATATTCAGTTTAACGTCCCTTGACTCTGCACCGAGGCTAAGGGATATGGTGACAATGAGAAATTAATGAAATGGTGGAATGAAGAAAGTGGGAGAAAACAGGATAACCCGGAGAAAACCCACTACACGGCGTTCCTTCACCACAAAGCCCACTTAGCACCAGCTGGATCGAACCATGAACACCATGCACCAGAGATGAATTCTCTAGCACTGAGCCACCGCTGCCCTACTTGCGCTTGGTCGTCCATATCCAATATGTCTTTTCGCCATGCTTAAATAACTTCTAGTTTTGTTCTAAATCCAGACTCCATATTGGCGTACACATTAATATTACAGTCGATTGGTAATCAATCTTCCACATTTAAAAATTAAAAAACACACAAGTACAAAAATGAGCATTTACCATAAAAACACTAGCTGCAAGAGTTCAAAATAGATGTATGGTTTTTATATGAAAATTGCGGTTCTTAATTAGGCAGCTAGTGAAAAACAGCAGCTTTCGACTCGAGCCGAGTTTAAGGTCAACGTAAACTCAGTTGACCAAAGTGAACTGACCCGACTGACCCGACCCGACAACCCTACAAGAGCTTATCCGATTGACCCGACCCTACAATCCAACCCGAGCTGAGCCGACAACCCGACCGGGATTGACCCTACACGACCCGACCGGTAACCCGGCCCGAGCTAATCCGACTGGGGTCGGGTGAGGCCACGGGTCGGGTTGGGTCAACCCGATCCGTTTGAGAGCACTCCATGTTGTATGTACACTTCATTGAATGTTGAATGAGAGTGATAATAAATTAAATTAATATATACCTTGAAAATTAAAAATTGAGTGAATGAATTCCGAATTAAAAGTTGTTTAAGTTGATATTTTTAGAATTTCAAGTAACGGCAACGGTGGAAATTTACCATCTTGCAATTTGATATGTCACTACATTAAGAGTTTGTTTGTTAATGATAATTAACTTTATTAGAAGTCTTCTCTCCTTCTGTAAAAATAATAAGTCCGATAATTATAATTGTAATGATCAGTTAGGATCAGGACAATATACACTCGGAGAATGAAAGAAAATATGAAAACCTTACTTCGGACATGAAACAAAATAAACTTTTCTTTTCCTACAAGTCTACAAGAACCCGTTGGAATAGTTTCCGTGGCTGCATTAAGACACGGAACACAAGCTAAAAATTAACGTCCTAAGTAGAATTTAGTTATAGAATGTAGCTCGTGAACTGAAAACCAAGAACAGCATGCAGTATTTATACTTCGGATTTTGAGGTCACAAGGGTCGTTCTCGAATGGTAGGCAAAGGTGCTGCACGTTCGCCGAGGAATTTTTATTAACAGGCTGCCTCGATTTCGGAAAATAGAAATCCTCGGTGATCATTACATAATAAAGTGTTTACAATTTATATTTTCTTTCGGTTATTTCAAAAAATTCTATTCTTATTATTAGATAGCATTAAATTTTGCAGTGCACCTAAGTGAATGTCACGTGTGGAAGCTATTGGATAGGTCCTAGGTTAATACCAGGCAAACAATAACAGCGATACACAAAAACAGCGCACACAAATACCGCGGGGACAAAAACCTTCCAAGGAAAGAACCGCGCATGCAAATACCGCGTGGACAAAAACCGCGCAAGAACAAAAGCCGGGCCTGGAAATACCGCGTGGACAGAAACCGCGCATGGGCAAAACAGCGCAAGGACAAAAAGCGCAAGCAAACACCGCGTAGACACAAACCACAAAAGGACAAAAATGCCCGTGCAAATACCGCGTGGACAAAAACCGCGCAAGGCAAAAACAGCGTATGCAAATACAGCGTGGACAAAAAACGCAGAAGGAAAAAAACGCACATCCAAATACCGCATGGAAAAAACCGCGCAAGAACAAAAGCCGCGCATGCAAAACCGCGTGTACAAAAATCGCGCAAGGCGAAAACATCGCATGCAATTACCGCGTGGACAAAAACCGTGCAAAGACAAAAAGAACGCATGCATATACCGCGTAAACAAAAAGCGCGCAAGGACAGAAACAGCACATGCATATACCGCGTGAAGAAAAAGAGCACAAGGACTAAAACAGTGCATGCAAATACCGCGTGGCACAAAAACCGCGCAGGAACAAATACAGCGCATGAAAATACCACATGGACAAAAACAGCGCACGAACAAATACCGCGGAAGGCAAAATAGCGCATGCAATTACAGCGTCGACAAAAACAGCATATTGTCATAATATGCACAGGTGCTGAAATGAAGGACAATGACAAAAGAAGTTAAAATGTGTTTGACACACTTCCCGCCCATGCACTTGATTGGCTCATAAAATATTTCCTGCTAGCACTCACGTGAATGTTTTAACTTATAGACATCTTATTGCTTTTGTCGTGTAGGTGACGGTGTTGCCGTCAAAGTAAGTTATTGCTATTTGGTGCTGATTTGCAGGGTATGATTAATGGGGTCTTAGAGGGGCTGTAGTCCCGAGCCTCCACTCAGATCAAGATGCAATCATCATCACATCAAGAATTATAGAATATTACAATCATCATCACAAGATAAAATATCACCACAAATATGAAACATATTCCCTTAAATTTGCTAGTGTACTTTCACACAACTGTATCTATTAGGCGACGTCAGCAGGGGTCACATATTTTTTTTTTAGCTCCGGGCTTCCAGATGGGATAATCCGGATTTTCATGTTCTTACATTTTTTTGTATGTACGTTGGTGAAAATCACAAATGCTGGAAAATTACGATGTGAGGAGCCACAAAAAAAATAACGTTAAATATTTTAGCATATTTTGAAGTCTGTTACATTTTTTCCGTCTGCTGTACATATATTTACATTTTGCTTACGCACCTACATAATTTAAAATTAACGAGACTCCAAATAAAAGGTCAGCAGAAGTTGAAAAATATGCATTTCTAATAATTTATACCTACTGAAATTACATTTTGTATCTCTATTTAAGGCAGGAACAAATAGTTAATAAACGATATATAAAAATTCTGCAAAACTTTGCAATGAAATATCATTTTATGTCGTCTTAACTGATGTTTTTCCTTGATTATCCTTGATCTTACTTAAGGCAAATGCTGCGATGGTGACTTGTTGAATCCAGGGTAGATACCTTACCATTTCCTAGATAAATTCCTCAGGGCAGTAACTGAAGTTTGTATTATTATTATTATTATTATTATTATTATTATTATTATTATTATTATTATTATTATTATTATTATTATGTGATTTCTATTTTCTTGGAATACATTTTCGTTTGTTCCTTGTGAATATTTGAACTGTCTGTGGCAAGTTAGTGATAATTTGGCAGTTATGCATATTTTCTTCAGAGCAACCTTCAGTAAGAAACTGGAACTAAATATGCTATCGACTCTGGAAGCAAGAAAGTTAATGCGTATATTTTATCGAATTTTATAACTAATTTCCAGTGATAAACCTATTAGTTGGCAACTATGTGAGCGCTTTTACAGTACACGCCATCCCTTCGACGCCAAAAACTGACTTTTCCTCTGTATGTGTGCGTGTAGAAAACAATAGCTTTTTGTCTCGAAGGCAGTGGAATTTCTTTCTGCGAAGGTGTCTGAAACGTTCGAGAAGTTGCTATGCCATGCAATGTCTTCAGCCTTTTCCATCTTAAATTTTGATTGGACAATTTTTCGATTATCAGCCAAAGGAAAACAACGTAACGTCCAAAGCAGGCGTACGGTAAGTGCTTTGTGTTTGCTAGAAACTGTGCCAAGCACATTTCGACCATTTAGACATGAAAGGAACTCTGTATGCGATGTGCGGAGGAGTACATCCTCGTATTTGTTAATGTTAATAGAGAGCTTCAATTAAAAGCCGACCAGTAAAAAGTTTTGTTGTTCCTGTGCATATTAAAGTAAAAGGAAAATATAATTCTCCCAAAGAAAAAAAGGAAAACTGGAAAATGGACTGCAAGCAAAGAAAAAGTATGGGTGTCTTGACTAGGAGAATTGAGAAAAATACCTGCCAATGAAACGTCAGTAAGTAATTTAACTTTGGGACATTCCCAGTGACGTTCTAAAAGAAACCTTCGTCTCCATATCGCGCGGCAAAAATTATTAATTGAGAAGTTATAGTGACAAAATGGCGTCGTTCATTCGAGAAAGCACGCCAAACTAAAATTTCGTTTTTCGTTAGTGAAAACCAGTTAACGAGCCACTGTAAAAGTGTACTAAAGAATCTGTTGGAATTTAACAAAGAATGCATAAACAGTTAGATAGGTTAGGTTACAAGATTATAAATATATTAATAACAGTATATTTGTAAGTTTTGTATGTCTTAGGGCCGTACGGTTAATGATAGAAGTGTGAAATTTATGGTAGTTGTCTTTACAATTCATGTTTGTGCACGTTTAGTTCTTATTTGTTTCATTATGTTTGTTGTATAGCGTTATTTGTAATGTAGGTCATTCAGCGAATAAATATTAATTTTTAAAGTTTGATATTTATGTTTAAATTGTCTTTTTAACTTTTCTCGGCAAGTTTAATTTCTCCGCGAGTTCAGGTTGCGGAACGTGGGCTATCTCTCGCGGTAGACAGTTACAAAAAAGGAAAGAAAGAGATAGTGTTAATATTATTGTTTTATCTTAATTAAAGGTAGCCCATACGTAACCAAACACGGTGTGACCAACCTTTTCATCCAGGTTCTCCCAAGTTTTGGTAAAAGTTGGCAAAGCACAGTTATGCTATCGGACGAAGGGGAAGATTGGAATAATTTTTGCTATGTGATTCCACCAAGTTAAAGGTACACTCTGCATGAAAAAATTGCGACACTTAACTCCTTGCAGTTAATCCACCCAATATACCCCTTCTTATCCCATAATTGTGTCTGCTAAAAACATCCCCTCTGACTCCTCCAATCCTCTCTCCGATACTAAAATAAGCAAAAAAGATGAGTACAATTCTTATTTCAAAATATGCATATATTAGTATACACAAAATGAAACAATCAAACCGAGACGAAACAAGATTCATAAGACAATGTAGGGAGGGACTTAAACACACACAGAATGAACAGTTGAAAGCGATGTATGCCTGTTAGACAGACATACAGAACTGAGATAGAGAGAGGACAGGGAAGAGAAGAAAAAGAAGAAAAACTGAACACAGATAAAAATAAGGAATTTAAAAGTATTTTTAAAAAGAACCTAACATTATAAACTTCCGTTTCCAGAAATCCAACAGGAATATAGAAGTAAGTTTAGATTATATATTTCTTCAGGTCTATTCAAATACATACAAAATACAGGAAACAATCATTAATGTTCGGTTGCACCAACCGAAGATTAAGATCGGATAAGATAATCCATTGATTATTTTTATCTTTGGATAAGAATCTTACATCGTTGCACCAACAGTTTTTGAGAAAGGATTAACTTATCCACGAGTAATCTGAAGCTGTATAAAACTATGACGCTTATGACATGACGTCATGCGATATCATGCATTTGATTGGCTAAAACAGTGCAGTAACAACTGAAAATTGATTCGCGTAGCATGTGGTAACTTTTTTACTAGGTATGGGAAGAAAGCGGGTGAAGTTGACTGCTCGGGAACGCAAATATGTTTTAATGCTTTTGGACAAACATATCCTTTAACAAATAATAATAATAATAATAATAATAATAATAATAATAATAATAATAATAATAATAATAATAAAGTCATATCAAATACTAAAAAGAAGCTGTTTCTGATATTCCAAAATATATATATATATATACGAGCGCTTTTTTTGGATAAGCGGAATGGCGTGGAAGATCAGCCGGCGAGAGCTCATGTAGTTCGGATCTTACATTAAGCTGTAGGACCGCATCTTATATAGCCTCGCTGCTGAAAGGGATGTTAAACTCCAAACCAAATCAAATATAGATATCTAGGGTCCAAATATTAAATTGAAAAAAAATAATAGAAGAATAGCTTTGTTCTAGCAGATCAAACTCCTTTATCTGGCTGTTAAGAGACATTTTCAAGTAAGGGTGGGTAGTCCATTTTTCTTAAATAATTTTTGACTACAAACTACGCTAAGCTTCACACAAATACCGTCTTGTTTAAAATCCAACGTTCGGTATTTGCACTGAAGTATAGGATAGGATAGGGAGAAGTAGAGAATATTAGGGTAGAATACGGTAGCGTAGGGTAAGTTAGATTACGTTAGCTCAATACTTAGCCAATTTTTTGAAATGTAGGGTAGGGTAGAGTAGGTTAGGTTCCGTTAGCTCAATGTTTAACCACTATTTTAAAATGTAGGGCAGAAAAATGAAATGAAATCTTTAAGTTTAACGTCCCACGTATATGCCATTTAGGCTAAGGAAGACAAGTGAATGGTAGAAGAATTGCTGAAATGAGAAAGTTGGAGGAAACAGGAGTACCCTGAGAAAACCCACGGACACGATCTTGTCCAAAACAAATTTACTTGGCCTGCAATCGAACAAAGGACTCCACGCACCAGAGGTAAGCGCTCCAGATGTAGGGTAGGGTAGAGTAAGTTAGGTTACCTTACAATCAATATTTACGCTATTATTTTGAAGTGTAGGGCAGAAAAGGAAAGGTTAGTTTAGGTTAACTCATCATATTGCTGTGTCTCACCATCACACTGTATTTAACAGTTATATGAGTGGGGGAATAATGGGGACATCAACAATGAGGTTATATGTCCCCGTCTCGCCCCATGACTGTTCGGACAACCTTTTTAAAATCCAAATTTTGATATAGATTTACATCTACATCGCCTCGCCAGTTCCGCTGAAAAAAAAAAGGTTTAAGTTTACATTTGCGTCGCCAGTTGGTTATACTTCATTCCAGAAAGTAGCACTGGTGTACATAAATATGGTCATCTTTATAAAGTAAAGTTTATTTTAGTAATTGACTGTCGGGTTTTCATAATGTTACCAATTGGCAATGCGGTGCAGGTTTACATATGGATCCAGCACAAATTTCTTGCATATACAGTGTATATACTTCTTTTTCAGTAAATCTACTTTTTGTATCTTAAATAATCATTCTTGGGTGAGGACTTGCATTCCCTTGTACAGATTCATTTTAGGGGAACTTCAGTGTATGTATACGATAAGAACTATTGCGTAAAAGACACTAACCAACTCTTGCTAGATGGTCACTAAAAGCATGAATGCTATCTAAGCAAGTTACGGTAGGAGCGCAGAGGAGTGACCCGATCGGTAGCGAGGGTGTGCGTTAGCGAAGGTGGGTATAGATATAAACGAGGATAGTGCAAACACTATATATGGCATCGAATTACCTTACATGTTGAATAATGTATTTGTTCGTTACTAAAAACATTATTGGTAATATCCCGATTTTTTTTATTGCTTGTATATTTGTGTTCCAAATTAAGGGTTAAGTGCTGCATCGCCGGACCAGTTTTAGGAAATTTACCGGGTAAATTGGTTAATTTATTTTGATTTCTGATGAAGAATTATTGAAACTCATGTGATGGGAAAAGTTGAGGTTAAGGAAGTGTCTGTTGTTGGTTGTTTTCGATGTAAGCGGCATTATATATGTAGGCGGAAGGGACTATTTGGCAGATAGGTACACTTGCTATGATTTAGTGGCAGATAAGGCAGTGTATGTGTCAAAGTTCGGACACTCATATTTGAGTTTTATCGAATTATATCCTAACTAAATGTAAGTTAACCAACCTAACCTGCTATGTGGCCACTACGACAATCTGTTTCTGCAAACAGTGAAGATAGTTATTAGTATGAACCCATGACAAGTGCTATTGAAACTCGTATCATTACCAAAATTCACATGTTTCCACTACCCCCGCTTGCGCGCGTACACGCCGCTCCTTTCGGATACACTTCTGCGCTATCGTGTGAATTCACTAGCTTCGCCCTGCCCCGACTGGGTAGGTAGCACTTGTGCTTTATAGTGGCCACCTAGCACAAGTTGTTTTATGTTTTTTGCACTTTAGTTTTTATGCCATACCTATATTCGGACTCCATATTTATACGAATATATTGATTTTTTATTCCAAGCTGTAAAAGTTTATACGTATGTTTTCAAGATAATTGACTTGTAACTCAACCTAACCTAAGCCTTAAGTTTAGAGTTGCTCCTCCAGTTTCATACCTACAAAAAAGCAGTAAAAACATCAAAACGTACAGTTTTACTATCCGGATCCATAGTATAAGCAGTAGTAATAGTAAGAGTAGGAGTAGGAGTAGGAACGGGTTAGAAGGATTCTGTTCTTGACATAAAATGGGCACGCTGCTGAATCATCGAACCTTCCGCGTCTTGCAAATAGTACCCACTTCCTCATATCTTTTCTCGTATTAAACAAACTTTACTGCCAAAGTTACATACCTAAACAACGCATAAAAACTCCAAATCATCATTTCTTACCGCATTTCTGCTGTAAATTTTCCTAATTTTTATATAAAAAAACGGAGGGGTAACTCGAAACTTAACACTAACTTAATATAATGTTATCTAATCTAATCTAACGAAATGTATTTTTTGTTTCGATTTTCGTGTAGTCCGGCGATACAGCACAAATGCTCAAATTAACATAACACATTACTAACGTAAATTTCACAATTATGTGAACCTCTTAAGCTCAGACATTTGTCGTAGCGCAGCATGAATAAGCACATTGTCTTCAGATACTTTACTTCATATACTATGATTAATAGCTACTTTATAGGAAAGTCCACGGGGAAGGTTCTAGATTACTGGTCCCCCATGTAGGTTAGTAACTGGGTTGATTTCTTTTTGTACTAAAGTTTATACATTTAATTTACACGGTACTGCCGAGCGAGCGTAAGCGAGTGAAGGCGGGTTAGAGCCCCGCACGGCACGTTGATTTCTGTCTTTATTACTGATCAATGGGAAGGGGGACCAGTAATCTAGAACCTCGCCAAGTCCGCAAACAACAGGTTCGACTTTCATTAATATATTTTTACGTAGCTATGTATTTGGGATGTCTTCAGGTAAGAAGAAAACATAATTCGATTAGTAACACATTAGTCTATTAAAATATTATTACAAATTTGTTCTGTAAATTTTACAAATCTATGGATCCGTGCAGTAAATGTGCACCGGAAATTCTAATGAAAATTTGCTTACATTTTTTAAAAATATATACACATCAAGTATAGGGGCACGATTATTGGTAGAAGCACGATGGCAGCAATCAATAGTTTTTATTGTAAAATTTGCAGAACATGCTAGCAGATTTAATGTAAGGATAGGAGCAATTCTAGTTTATGACACACAAAGTTAATGTTCTTTTCACACTTATTTCTGCAGTATTTAATATACAAGGGCATATTCAACCCAAATAAACCAAAATAGTAAAGATTTAAAATGCCAATAGACCTGTTAAATGAAAGAATGTTGCAGTGTATACCATAAAATATAATTGACCCCAAGAGAGTGTCTTGCAGCAAGGTCGAATCTTATAAATATAATTACCTTAAATGTGAGGTAAATTTAACCTACTATGTCCAACTCTACTAGGTAGCAACTAAAAACTACACTTCTTCAATTCACAAACTATAATAAATAAGTCAATGAATATAATGAATTAGTGCAAGTATGCTACTTTAATCGGTCCATTGTAGTAATGACAGATATTTATTGATACAAATATCACTTTCTTGCTTTAGGAACAATTGAAATAAGCACAGTAACACCATTTATATCCACATAACCACATAAATAACTACATAAACAGCCAAATTATTGATATAATCTTCTGCAAGCAATCCTGCAATAAAACAGAGTACTTCGACAGGAGAAAACGATTACAAAATGCATCATCGTTGAAGTATTCAAAAGGATTTTCCCTGTCTCGTTATTCTTCTAGGTCGGATAGCATATTCTATCTATTCGAGCACTTCAGATTCATCTAAAATATCCAAATCTTTTGCAAGCATATTCACTCTACTCACAGCTGATCACGACGTTATCAAGGATTAAACTCCCGTTTTCGATGGCTAATCTTAATTCGACGATTTGGCAATATAATCTTCAGATCAGTGTTGGTGCAACACATTATCCTCACTTCGATTATTAACTTTAGTTTAATCCCTATACACGGATTAATCCTCGGTTGGTGCAACCGGGCATAAGTCAATTTCTAAATGAATACCAAACTTGGAGGTCAAATTAAATACTCAATTTCCTGTGAAATTGTAGAGCTCTGAAACATATAGAAAAATGTCATTAGTTTAACACACGTGATTTGTTTCACGTGTTTCGGTAGTAAATTCGGTGGTGTTCATTGAACGTACTAATACGAAATTCATTATAATAAACCCAGTAATACCTGCATTCCGGACTACTAATACAAATTCAACAAAAAAAGGAAAAAAGAAGGAAACAAAGAAAAGGATAAATGAATGAGTGCTATTTTACTGCTAATATCTATTAGAAAGAGTCAATATTAGAAGTCAAAACTGTATCATAATGAAAACTTAAAATTTTCAAAACAAAAATTGGATGTTCTTTATAAACGTAACAGACCTTGCATGTGTCACATTGAAAACGTGAATAAAATACATTGAATTATAGGATGGAAACGAACTTTTTGTCAAACTAATATAAATAAAATCTCTTGAATCAGCAGAAAAGGGACCGTTTTCTAGTCATCTCTGAAGATTTATCTGTTCTGAACATCCAGTCTCGATTTCATCTATAGTGAATATAACTTTCTAATTCGAACAGATAGAATGAACGCGCCAGAGCTTAAGTGGACCTTTGCATCAGTTGGATGATGTGGATTGGTTATGGACCGACACTGCGTCGAAGATTTGAACCCGTACTGACCCAGTGATTCGATTGAGGCACCGTAACCTGGAGGACAAAGAAAAGATTTACGAGAGAGAGAAGCAATAAGAAAGAGAGAGAGAGAGAAGTAATAAATAGGAGACGAAGATAAAGATGACTAGACACAGAGAGAAATATGAATTTATAAATGAACACTACTTATCACTATACAGTATGACAAGGAACGCATACACTCTTTACTCATATACTCACAAGTGATGCTTTGTAAGTTCTCCAACAGGAGATGAATCTCAGTTTGTAGCCATTATTTTATGAGAAAAAGAATTTACTTGATGGGGAATCGAACCGAGGTCTTCCACTTGGAAATCCAGCACGTTACCGCTACTCCACAGATTACTGTATCTAAAACATGTTTAACAAATGGTTTAGTGTTTCTTTCTAAGACCAATAATATGAAAAGTGGATACTTCAGATCATTGAATAGGTTTGATACGTCCTAGTAATTCCTGTAAATGTTGTTTGCTCATCCCCAACCAACATTCGTAAATTGTCTCCATCGTGATACAGGTGTATGCATTCTCCTTCTTAACGATTCCTCATTTAGTATGAAAACTCAATCTTCGATTCCTCACGATCGCTTTGTGAAAAAACAGAGGTTGGCCTGAAGAAGGTTTGAAGCTATGTTGCCTACCTGTACTACTCATGAGTCCCACACGTTACCACTATTTTTTTTAACAGTCAGTTTTATTGCAAGAAATTACAGTACATATATGTATATATAATAAGAATAAAAGAGCAATCACAAATTACAAAAGGGATACCACTGCAATACAATTGAAAATCAATCACATGAAGTATACACACAAAACACACACGAAAAAAAAATTAGTAAACAGCAGTCGGGTAGTGGGCAAAATGACGCAAGCGTAGATCTGAAGGCATTGTTTTTAAAGAGCACTGTAGTCTAAAAATGTACATTGCTTGTGTCACCAGCTCATTTTCGGTAAGTAGGATAGCCGCTGTGTGAATAGTTAACCACACTATGATATTGTGTTTAGGACGTGGGAAGTATTTGAAATCAGGCAAAAGAAAAAACGGCTCACTATTAATAATCCGTTGATCAACACGAAGTATTCGTGCTATAATATGTGTATAGCTACGCCACAAATGCTGGATAGATGGACATGTTTGCAAGCGATGGATGAGTGTGTCAGCTTGCCCACATCGGATACATTGAGCATCTGGTCGAAAACCGAGTTCCCATGCTCGATGGTTAGTAAGAAATACATTATGCACTAACCTATACCATAACTCTCTCATTCCAGAGGGTAAAAAAGAGGAATTAATCTTATGCCAAATTTGCGCCCAAGAACAATTGGGATGGCGAGTAACACATTTAGGGGGGGTATAGAGATAATTTGCATAATAAGTATACAAGTTCTTCACAGTCATATCTTCAATAGCTGTGTGACTGATAAGAGCATACGAAATGTCTAGAATGACGGTGCGCAGGTAATGGTAAGGTTGGGACCAGTTCAGAATAGAAACAGGTGAACTGAGAGTCACGTGCCGAAGGCAACGCATGATATGGCACGCGGAGAAAGACTCAGAAAAGGAAGTTAACAGCTGACACGTGCGTTGTAGTAGTAGACAACGGCCTTGAAGAGCCACGTCTTTAATACCTAACACTCCTTCTTGCTTGGTCGTACACACAGTTCGACGATGTACTCGCAGTGTCGATTGATACCACAAAAAGGCAAACAAATGTTTGTTAAGTGTGTTAGCGTCTGAGACAGAAAGCTGAAAAATCTGCATTATATAGTACAATAGACTGAAGGCAAAAATATTTAAGAAGGTCGCTCGCTCATGTAATGTAAGATTGCGAGCTTTGTGTTTATAAAGCAAGTTAATGACCTTAGGAACAGCCACTCCATAGGTTGCCTGAATAGATGCTTTTATAGTGGTATGCCAAGTAATGCCGAGAATTTTATGAGTGTTAACGACAGGGAAGGGGGAGACAAAAGGGCAAGAAGACGTATCATTCAAAAAAAGTAATTTGGTTTTCGTGGGATGTAATTCCGCACCAGACAGTTGACTAAATATCTGGAGATTAGTAAGGATAGTATCTAAATCGCGCTGGGAGCGAAAGAAAAAGCAAATATCATCTATGAAACTCTGAACTTTAATAGTAGCCGGAGGAACACACAATCCCGTCATTTCCTTCCGGATCTTATACAGAACCGGCATAACGGCAATGCTGTAAAGCATGGGGGACAAGGGACAGCCCTGAATAAGCCCCCGGTTAATTGAAAAGACCCGCGTTAAGGCACCGTTCAGTTTAAGTTGGGCAGTACGCTGGGAGTATAACGTCTTAACCATATTTAAAAATACTGGCCCGAAATGGAGCTTCTCAAGAACTGTGAATAAGTACTGATGGCTTAGTTTATCGAAGGCCTGAGAAAAATCAGTACTCAAAAGCGCTGCAGTTAATTCCGGACGACTTTCAAAATAAGCGATCGTGTCCCTAATATTTGATAAAGCCAGATATGTAGGATGCTGCTGATCGTGACCAAATTGTTCCGGTAACAGAATGGAACTTAAAGTATTACGTAACCGAGCTGCTAGAACTTTTGCGAGAAGTTTATAATCACAACATGCGAGACTGATAGGTCTAAATTGGTTGATGCGAGTGCTCTTGGGCTGCTTAGGAATGATCACTATAATACTGTGTGTAAATGTTTTGCCGACTTGTAAATTAGAACGAAAGGTATTAAAAAGTTCAGTAAAAAAAGGAATGAAAAGATCTGGGAATGTCTGGTAAAATTCGTAAGGTAGGGAGTCAATGCCACTAGATTTATTCTTTTTTGCCTGGAGGAGGGCATGCTGAATTTCTGCTTCAGTAAAGGGAGCATCAAGCTCTGCTTGGAGTTCAACTGGGAGAGGGTTCAAGGTATCGTAAACACCGTCATTACTAGCTGGAACATCATGGTTGCGATATAAATCAGCAAAATAGCGCACAAAGTATGGAATAATATTAGTTCCTTCATATAAAACACCTTTATCATCCTGTATATTATGAATAATCTGTTGTTTGCCTCTGCGACGTTCAGCACTGATATGTACAAGACTCGGAGGCTCAGTGGGTGACATTGATGAGATTTTGCTGCGAATAGTAATACCGTGGAGTCTTTTGCGGTGTAATGTTAACAAGAAAGCCTTTACCTGCTTAATTTGTGGAAGTACAGGTTCACCGTTAAGGAATGCCGTATGATAGTCGCGTAGAAGCTGAGAGTAGTAATTATATTGTTCATGGAATCGCTGTGACCGTTCTCTGCTGTATTTTTTACAGATTTGTTTCAAAGCTGGTTTCCCCCGTTGCTCCCACCACTGGATAATATTGTTCCGCCGCAAAAGTTGCTGATTAATTTCTCTCCAGCGTTGGCGTAGCAACTGCTGGAATTCTGGCTCAGAAAGGATGCCGGTATTGAGGTGCCATAAGCTATTATGGTTCAGAAGCTTTTGAAGCGGTAGCTGGATAGTCATAACTAGGCCCATGTGATCCGAAAAACAAACATGGATCCTTTCCACAGATTTCACATGTGGAAGTAATGACCGTGAGATATAAAAAGAATCGAGGCGTGAAGATCCAGTGGCGTAGAAAAAAGTATGTCCAGGATTGTGGGGATGAAAATGACGCCAGACATCACATAAATTAAATTGGTTAATCACCTGTAATAAAGTACCCTTACGCTATCTTGGCAGCTCAAAACATAAGCCAAATATTACTAAGTTCAGCCGTGATGTTTGGAACGAACTAGTTTCTTTCTGTAATGCTATTTACACCACAGAACACGCCGAAATTCATTTATTCGATGACCTGGAGACAAGATAGTGCCCACTTATAAATTAAATAACATACAATCCAGGAAAAATTTTCAGAAATAATAACAAGTTATGCATTAGTTTCCCAGTGCACATTCAAAAGTACGTTCATAATAATCATAATAATAATAATAATAATAATAATAAATAGTACATTTAACTTCATTGCATAAGATGTCACTTCAACAAACAATAATATTAATATCCTACTATACTTTCGTCGCCATGCAAAAACAAGTCACACAATGTCCATCTCGAGGACAATCCTTTTGGGATTAGGCTCCTGTCTCATTTCCTTTTCCGTTTCTATAAAAGCCACACACACGGTGTTTATCCACCATAAAGTTATATGGCACGAGGAGGGATCTATATTACGTATACATAAAAGTCGAGAACAGTACTACAAGTATTATTGTCGAATAAGCTTGCGCACAGCGTTACACAAAATATTTACTTATGTCTAGCTGCACGTGGACATGGGTTTGAGTCCGTTGAGGACTATTGACTACAATAGTTCTTAACCCGCTTTAGCCCAAATTGCAAGCCCCGTCGTTAGGAGCCTAGATGTTCGTTTTAGTTTTTCGTAGCAATTCTTTAGTACTGGTAATAGTGTTTGTTTGGGTGTATTGTTTTCACTCTTTTCTTCGTTTTAAAAATATATCCAAATAAATGTCATTATAATTCCTCTTATTTGGAATGTAAAGATGAATCTTTGAACGTTCCGACATAGCTGCAAAAAATAAAGAAGTGGCCGCGTTGGGCTTCGAACCCACACTCATGGATACCAAAACTAAAACAAACACGTGCCTGAAACACCGTGGCCATGAGAAGACTTAATTTATTCAAGTTCTGTACCGCCACATTATAACAAGCTTGTGCAGATCATTTTCGTTCCTTATTGTAGACAAGTGGTAAATGTGGAGATAAGTTTGCTGCTAGGGGACATCAGTCAGTAAACTTGTTCTTCAGAAAATATAGGAGAAGTTACACTTTCGCGGAAAAGAGACATATGAGGTCAAATCCAATCCTAAGGTACTTTTTTTGAGTAGGAATCAATTCAATGCGCCTGCGTTGTTTTTACAACGTCACAAGCGATTGCATATTATCGTTAGCTGATAATATGCATTGTGGTGTGCTGGGACTCTGGGAGCATGGCGCGTCATTACGTCAGTGCAGTTAAACAGGGTGTTATAGCTCTCATTCAACATGCAAACATGAGTGTTACTGATGCAGGTCTGGAATATGGCGTCGATCGTGCTACTGCGTACAGATGGTGGAAACTTCATCCAGAAAGTGGAAATGTAGCCCGAAAACCTGGACCTGGCCGGCCTCGAGTTCCTTCTGCAGTTCTAGATTACTCTCTAACTGAAGAATGCCGTCGGCATCCTTTCATGCCTGCCCAACAACTAAAAGAGGCATCGTGGTTTCCAGGTAATGTAAACACCGTTCGGCGCCGCCTTAGAAATGCAAATCTGAGGTCGTTCCAGGCTGCAGGGAAAGAACAACTGTCACGATCGACGGGCGTTTGCATAAGAAAATATCGGTCATATGTGGGTCAGCGTAGTCTTTATAGACGAAAAGTTTTTTCTACGATGATCATCGGCGTGTCTATCGTCCACCTGGAACACGATATGAACCACGATACATGACCCGTTCATGTCGAATGGTACATGTTACCATTCATTGTTGGGGTTGGATATGTAAAGATGCCGGTGGTGGTGGTATCTACCGCATTAATGGTCGACTTAATGGTCAGAAATATTTGGAACTATTGGAGGATGCGCTTCCTGAGATACGAGCTCGATTAGCTGACACTTACAACAATCGTACACTTACAACAGGATCATAGCTCTGTACACGATTCCAATCTTGTTCAGGCATATCTACAACGGGAACCACATATCGAGCTAGTCGATTGGGTACCTCGTTCAGCGGACTTGAACCCAATAGAAAACGTTTGGAGTGCCGTTGTAAGAGAACTTCAAGGAAATTGGCCGCAGAATCCACCACGCACTGGAGATGAATTATGGGAGCTGGTTCAACATACATGGACGGATTGTACACGGCGAAACTATATTGCTCGCCTGGTTGAATCCATCCCAAACCGACTTCAAGCAGTTATAGAAGTCAATGGCGATTATACTCGCTATTAAATAAACTTACTTCCCAACAATTCACCTATAACATCTACCTAATTCATCTAGCGCATTTGAAAATTATATTTTGTCAAAACATGGTGTACGGCCTTTAATGTATCTAACTCCATGTATATTGCTACTAAAAAGTTATATTAATGTTCTCTTTAGTTTAGTGAAAAACAAAAATAACAAATAAAAATAAATTTAAAAAATAGCAAAAATAAAAATAATTAAATTAAAAAACAAAAACTAATAAAAATAAAAAACAAGAATAATAAAAAACAATAAATAAAACATTGCATTATACAGGTTCTGGGAGACTTTCTTTATGGTTGTATGTTTAACGTTCCTGCAAATGATGACTTGTCATGATTACAATACATATTTCCAAACGTTACAATTTGTGTTGCGTTCATTTTATCATAATGCACAAAGTATATTAAAAATTGTATTTGTGGTTTAACTTTTATATTTGTTATTGAGTTCGCTTCGTTCAGGTTGCTTTACGTTAATATGAAAGACAATGAATGATCTCACCTCAATGTCAAAATACTAACGCTAAATTGGATTTGTTAATACAAGAGCCAAAATATATTCATTGTATAATTCGACATGAAAAAAAGCATCAAATTTCTCAAAAGTAAATCCCCACGTTGAGCGGGTTTGCATATTCAGGCTCCTAACTATGAAAACATTTACGCCCACTCCAACCCCAATCATTTCACAGATTCAACCTGTGGTATATATGTTATTAGGACGTAAAATTGAATGTAGTTTATACGAAAGACCTTTATGCATTGCAAGATCTGTAACTGCCAAATATTCACCACAAACTTATAGTCGTATAGACATAAGTTTTGCAGATGTGTTTTTTTCTCTTTAAAAATATAATAAGACTTGTTACCAAGTGTAGATAAAAAGCAATATAGATCGAAATACTTAATGATACAATATTTCGAAACCTTGTATTAATGTTAGCAAATGATTGTTTGTCATTTAGCTCTCCATACGTAATGGAGTATCCAGATACGAAAAGGAATATTTCCAAATGTAAAAGAGTGCTCAAAGGTAAGACATATGAACTGGTCGGGCGGTTTGGGTCACTAGTCTATCTAATAGAAGTTTATGTGTTCAAACCCTGAAGGAAGTATTCGTTTTTTTTTAAAGTGTGTTCCTATTTTCATCAGAGGACTCAGAACATTTCTTTAAATAAATCTTGGCAACTACTTTTCTCTCAAATTCAATTAGAAGGGAACATTATATGAATTGCAAATCTAAAATCCACAGCTGAGAACAAAATATTATGTTCAATATTTCATTATTAACCTTTGATATTTAATGAAAAACTAATTATAGGCATTGACGAATTCAGAAGATATTCCCCCGGTAATGGTCAATATATGAATGAGAGAAAACTGATAAAACATTATTAGTCCACTTTGAGCATGATCGAAGATAACTTATGGCCACGAAGGGGGAAATTTATGTCGACAAAGTCTCAAATTCTCCCACAGGTCATGCCCTGAAATCATCAGTTTGAAAGGTTTCCTTAAAAAATAGAATATTACATTTATTTCTCCTTCTACGTTTTCAAATGAAAAAAATCATAATTTTAAAGTGAATTATAATACGATAAGCATAAAGATTTATAGAACTAATGAAGTGAATATTCTTCTGTAAATTATCGATTTCTAATCAGATTAAAACTCGAATATTCGTTTGCATCGCACTTTAAAGTAAATCCTCTCTATATATAGTTCTTACTGGAAAGTACTCGAATTTTTAAAAATATATTTTTATTGTAATACTTTTACTATTTAAAATTGTATACATTTCATTTCCCAAAGCAAAACCTTGCAAATGTATAATGCACAAGTGAATATTATCAAATAAATTATCATTTTGTTTACGTAAATACTGCATCGCCTCATTTGAAACTTCGTACTTTAAATAATAATAATAATAATAATAATAATAATAATAATAATAATAATAATAAAAATCGTAGGCATATCTTTATCAGAATTTCAGGCTTAGTCAATAAAAGAATTCAACGTGGTCTCTATTCGAAGCTCTATTTAATCGAATCCGATAGAAAAAGAAAGAGAAACTTCGAGAAGAAGTAAAAGAAAAATGTTACTTTGGTGTGATTGGAAGTAACTTTTAGTATTTATTTACAATTTGCAAACAAATGCCTGAGACAGTTTTTTATTTTCTTTAAGTTTACTGATTCACCGAACTTATCTGAGTAAGTTGTCTTTATTTTCTACTCGGTTATATACGTTTTATAATCATTTCCGTTACTCTTGAACGACAGGAACACTAATACAAAAACATCTAAGAGAATTAAAATTCCAAACTCCCCTACCAGGAACCGAACTCGGGACTCCATACACCTTATGCACACGTGCTAGCCACTAGACCAGCGAGGAAAGCAAGTGAAATGCATTTTGTAGTATCTGAAGTTTACACCTATTTCATCCAGCTGTAATAATCTTTACCGTATTCGTTACTTTGAGGAATGATATATGTTATTCATATAGGTTCTATTACATATTCTTCCGTAAATATTATATAAATTATCAGAATTAATCATGATCTTCCATGGAAATCTAGTCAGAATGCAAATTTCTAACAGGCTATCAGAATCCCTTAATGGAAAGTAGTGGCTCCCAACCTGGGGACTCGCAGCTTCCTCCTGAGTAAGCATAAAGTGGGAGTAAGGGGGCGAATGCTACTGGCAGAAATGAATTGTGAAATAAATTATTATTCTTATTATTCTTATTCTTCTTCTTGTTATTATTATTACTATTATTATTATTATTATTATTATTATTATTATTATTATTATTATTATTATTACTTGCCATACAGCTAAATCAATTTCTTCACTGCTTTTTCGTCACAGCCCAAAACCCAAGCGATCTGAATGAGAGTTTGTTTCACTTTTACTCGACTATAATTTCTTCTCGCAGACCAACAGATAGTTCTCTACAGCCTTTTCGAGCTAGGCATTTTGACAACTTGTAGAAATTTGCATTGTGATTCATATTAGCAATGACAGTAAAGTGGATCTTTCTGTTTCTACTGTGCACCATCAGCATCATTATATCAGAAGTATTCCGCCATTTCCAGCGGGTCACTTACCGCAGCTGAGAAGCTGCCATGTTCCACAGTCTTCTGTAAACCTCTCCATCTTCACAAAGGTTTTTCTGTTTTGATATCGCCAATAGCCTAATTATGTTTCTATATTGTCTAATTCGTCCCCTCCCTCTCTTTCCTGCCACCATACCCTCTAGCACATCCCTCATGATACAGTTCCTTCTTAACCAATATTCCAATTAGTTTCTCTTCCTCTTCTTAATAATATTTTTCTCCTTCCATTTCCAACCCTCTCATTCGTTTTCCTCTCGGCCCAGCTATTTCTCTCCATTCTTCTCCACACACATATTTCGAAAGCCTCCAATTGTTTCTAATCATTTCTGCGTAATGTCCATGTTTCTGTCCTATAAATACAGTAAAATACAGTACACGAAGCATTTTATGAGTTAATCAACTCTAAGGCCCCACAAAATAGTATTTTCTTCATCTTAAAGGCTTCTTTCGCCATTTCTATCCTTGCTTTTATTTCACATTCGCATGTCATATCACTAATAATACTACTCAGACATCAAAAACTAGTCACCTGTTTTTTTCCGCTCCTTCTTCTATATTTGACATCGATTGCTTCGTTTCAATCACCATGGATTTTGTCTTTCTAACATTTATTTTCATCCCATATTCTTCAGAAGCCTTTCTCAAGTTTTCTACATTTAATTAATTTTCTTTTCAGATTCTGCAACAGCAATCATATCAACCCCAAACCGTATACACCTCATCATTCTATCTCCTACCGAAATTCCATCTTTATTATGAAAACTCATTTTTGCTATCTATTCTACATAGCTATTAATTAATGTCGACGAAATATATAATATATGTTAAACGCACCTTTGAATTACACTCTCTGTCTACTGTGCATGAGCCAGTGAATTTCGATGGAAGATCATGATTAATTCTGATAATTTATATATTTACGGACGAATATGTAATAGAACCTATATGAATAACATATATCATTCCTCCAAGTAACGAATACGGTAAACATTATTACAGCAGGATCAAATAGGTGTAAACTTCAGATACTACAAAATGCATTTCACTTGCTTTCCCCGCTAGTCTAGTGGCTAGCACGTGTGCATAAGGTGTATGGGGTCCTGGGTTCGATTCCCGGTAGGGGAGTTTGGAATTTTAATTTTCTTATATGTTTTTGTATTCGTGTTCCTGTCGTTCAAGATTAACGAAAATGATTGTAAAACGTATATAACCGAGTAGAAAATAGACAAGTTACTCAGATAAGTTCGGTGAATCAGTAAACTTAAAGAAAAGAAACAAAGGGCCTAAGGCGTTTGTCTGTAAATTGAAAGGAACTCTTAAAGGTTAGTTCCAGTCCGACCAAGGTAATATTTTTCTTTTACTTGTTCTCGAAGTTTGTCTTTGATTTCTATCGGATTCGATTAAATAGAACTTCGAATAGAAACCACGTTGAATTCATTTATTGACTAAGCCTGAAATTCTGATAAATGTATGGCTATGATTATTATTATTATTATTATTATTATTATTATTATTATTATTATTATTATTATTATTATTATTATTATTATTATTATTATTTAAAGTACGAAGTTTGAAATGAGGCGATGCAGTATTTACGTAAACAAAATGATAATTTATTTGATAATATTCACTTGAGCATTATACATTTGCGAGGTTTTGCTTTGGGAAATGTAGTGTATACAAAATTGAATAGTAAAAGTATTACAATAAAAATATATTATTAAAAATATTGATTAAGTAATTGGAGTTAAACATACTTTCCAATAAGAACTATATATAGAGAGGATTTACTTTAAAGTGCGTGCAAACGCATATTTGAGTTTTAATCTGATTAGAAATCGATAATTTACAGAAGAATATTCACTTCATTAGTTCTATAAATCTTTATGCTTATCGTATTATAATTCACTTTAAAATTATGATTTTTTTCATTTGAAAACGTAGAAGGAGAAATAAATGTAATATTCTATTTTTTAAGGAAACCTTTCAAACTGATGATTTCAGGGCATGACCTGTGGGTGAATTTGAGACTCTGTCGACATAAATTTCGCCCTTCTTGGCCATAAGTTATCTTCGATCATGCTCAAAATGGACTAATAACGTTTTATCAGTTTTCTCTCATTCATATATTGACCATTACCGGGGGGAAAATCTTCTGAAATCGTCAATACTTATAATTAGTTTTTCATTACAAATCAAAGGATAATAATGAAATATTGAACATATTATTTTGTTCTCAGCTGTGGAGTTTATATTTGCAATTCATATAATGTTCCCTTCTAATGAAATTTGAGAGAAAAAGTAGTTGCCAAAGATTTATTTAAAGAAATGATCTCAGTCCTCTGATGAAAATAGGAACACACTTAAAAAAAACGAGTACTCTCTTCAGGGTTTGAACACAAGCTTCTAATTGATAGGCTAGTGACCCAAACCGCTTTTTTTATAGTCACTTTATTTTCCTATACACATGGTATTACAGAGTAGATTTACAATGGAGAACAAACATGTCTGATCAGCAAAGTGAAGAAATAAAGTGATGGTTTTATCCTACTTGTCCAACATCACCTTAAGAAAGTTCTCAAACGTTTGTTTTCCTCCCTAAACTGACACGTCTTCCATCTTGTTCTTCTCAAAAAATCCATGTAATCTTCCAATGTCAGGAAAGAACTATAACTGTCAATATACCAAAGAGTATTGGCTATTAGCCATGATACAGCGTTATTTTTAGATTTCGGATAGTACTTGTAGTCAGGGTAAATTATTATTTCAGGCAAAATAGCATTGTGGGGGGGGGGGGGGACATATTAACGCTAGCATCGTTACAAGTTGTATCCAAATGTTCTTAACGGTAGTACACTTTGTAAGTCTATGTATCAATGTATCATCATCTCCAAATTTTCCACAGGCACTTGATTCGGAACGTTGTATCTTGGATAGGCGTTTGTTTGTCGGGAATAAATCATGTATAACCATGTACCAAAAATTTTTCACATGAGATTTCAAAAAGGTACAATGCAGATTAGACCATATTTCTGACCCACGTCTACATAGATTTTTTGCGACTACCCTTGGTACATGTTTGGTAGTAGACCTGTCCAAGAGAAACTTATATAAAATTTTTGAAGTCTGACATATTCCAGGCACTTCCATGGGTAAATAACTCCATTCAAGTATAATTGTTTGCATATGTTTTGGGCTTTGTTTTATGTAATCATAATTTGGTGGATTTGGGACAGGTAATTGTGGTGTCCAGCAACGTAGACATTGACTTGTATGTGTATCATCAAGATGAAACCAGGTGTAGGCGCGCATGAGAAGTAAATCTTTACATTTAATATCTATATTAATTAGTTTTAACCCTCCTGGATTGTAATCGTTCATCATAACTTCTTTTGCATTTCTAAAGTAGCATCCTGTCCAAATAAACCATCCGATCACTGACTGGAGTTTCTTAACATATGTATCTGAAATTTGATAAATTTGTGCAGCATACCATAGCTTTGAACAGAGATACGTTGTCACGTACCAAATACGCTGAACAAGATTTAATTTTCAATACCGAACTATTGCACTATCATGTGTAACTGCATTCACAATTGGAGTCCAAGTTACATTCTCTTGATCGTCTTCTCCACAGGTAAACGTAATTCCTAGAATTTTCAGTTTTTGTTCCGAATCATATTGCACAAGATTTGATGTCATATCTCTCCATGACCAATTATTAAAAACCATGCATTTACTTTTGTCAAAATGTATTTTGGCGCCTCCCGCAGAACAATATCTTGTTAAAGTACGTTGTACATGTATCATTTGTTCATTAGTAGTATATGTTACCGTGACATCATCTGAAAAGGCCACCACAGTTATAGCGCGGAAATCATGAAGATTGGCTTCCTTGTAGCAAATTAGCGTTCGTAATAATGGTTCTGTTGCTAGTCCAAAAAGTAGCATAGACAAAGGGCATCCTTGACGGATCCCTCTCTGAATTTCAATTGGTGTACTTAAGTGGCCATTAATTTGTAACTGAGAGGTAGCGTTTGTATATAGATCTTGTATGTTTTTAATGAATCGTGGTGTGATGTTATAAGCAGCTAAAACGCCATACAAATAAGTATGTTCCAATAAGTCAAACTTATTTTGAAAATCTACAGACAGTAAACATGCTGGCACTTTCCGAAAACGAAAATATGCAATAATGTCACGGATTGTACTTACTGCATAATAAATATTCTTTTCTCTAGAGAAGGCTGTTTGATTGTCGCCTAGTATTTTGTCGACAAAGAGGCTGATGCGACGTTTATAAACTTTAGTGATTATCTTGATGTCTGTGTTTAAAGGCGTAATAGGTCTAAAAGTTTGAATGTGTCCAGACGTTCCCTTTTTGGGAATCATAGTTATTATCTCGTCGTTCTGAAGCACATTGTCGTGTTCGAATATTTCGTTACTAATTTTTGTGAAGACGTCTCCAATGATGTCCCAATATTTTTCGTAAAACATATAAATAATTCCATCTTTACCAGAGCTGGTATGCTTACTTGTAGATTTAATTTCAGTGAACAATTCTTCTTTTGAAATGGGTCCAATCAAACTGTTATTTTCAATATCTGACAATGAACCTGTTAAGTTATCAAAAAGGAAAGGCCATTCATCATCTTTCACCAGGTTGGCTGTAAAAAGATCTCTATAATATTCCTTAAATTGAGTCTTAAGCTCTGAAAACGCTGTTATTTTTCTCCCATCACCTGTGGTTATATAGTCTATAAAAATATTGTTTTTCCGTTTGAGTGTTCGAACTACATGATAGAGTGTCATGCGTTCATTCGTCAATAAATCGGAAGTTTGAATATTATGTTGATAGGTATCGAAGTATTGCTATTGTTTTATTAGAATTTTTGCTTTTATTTCTTTTACACGCCAACAGTTCTGGGGGAGTCGTATTAGCTTTTCACAAATTATTTAATACACTATATAAAAATTCTAAAGTATTTCTACAGTCCCGTTTTCTTTCGGCACTCATCCATTGAAAAAACTTCCTAATTTTTTTCTTTTGTATAGTGCACCCACCAAGCGTTTAATGTAGGAAAATATTTTTGTTGTGTACACCAATACTTCCTTTTTCATTAAATAGCAGCCTTGTATCGTAGGAAAACAAAAGCTGTTCATTCAGTTTCCAATACGAGCATCCATATGCCCTACCTGTAATACCTTGGCCTTTTAATATTAGGGAGACCTCTGCATGATCAGAAAAGGAGATCGGAACAATTGAAAGTGAGCATACATTATGTAATATTTGTTGGGAGACATACATTCGGTCAAGCCGTGATTTAACTGTCGAAGTTATGTACGTATATTCAATATGTGTATATTGATTGATCCAAACATCGTGTAGCTTTAGTTGTCCAATGCATGATATTTAGTAAACTGTCCTGTTGTATCTTCTTTTCTCAAGACACTGTTAAATCGTCACATAACACAATATTGGTTGTTGTTGGTAGTATTAGGGGTATAAGGTCTTCATTAAAAAGATTTCACGTTCAATCCGTTTCGTCATTCCAGAAGGACTATATACATTAATATACAGGACATTATCACACACCACACTGATACTTCTCCCTGATATAAGTCAATGCACTTGGTCTACGGATATTCCTTTTTTATTACAAAAGCAGTACCTCTCCCATCTAACCTGATACTCACATGTGCATTGTAATTTTGTAAAAATTCGAATTCCGAAAACACAACTTCCTGTAAACTAAGAATATCGAAATCATGGATTTTAATAAAATCCATCAGTGTCCATTTTCTTATAGGACTTGTAAAAACATTGATATTTAATGTACCTATAGGCCTGGCATTGGGAACTACAATATTCATTACTTCTTAGTTACTGCATATATATATGGGTTCATACTTACGTACATATTTAGTTTGACCTAGTAGATCCAGAAATGTCAACTCTTTTCATGTTTTTTGCGCATGGAAATGGACTGAAGTAGAAACGAACATTATAGATACATGTCATGGAACCACAGTAAAATATACAAAAGTAAGAAAAAAAATATGATAAAGGCTCATTCATATTAGAATCATCCTGTACTTTTTCTGAATCTTTGCTCTGTAAGAGGTGTTGATTGCCTGTCTGACTTTGCCTTTGGCTGAGCTTCCTTTTCTTTTTCTTCGTTCAACATGATGATGGTGTACCGTTTTCTTCCCCATCTCGTAGCTTGAAGACAACACCAGTTTCGTTCATATTTGCCGCACTAATAGTCGCCTCGTGCACATTTGCTGACTTTGCGTCAGCTGAACCGGGTTGTTCCTGTGAAACTTTCTCGGAAAAAGCATCTGTTTGATTGGAGACCTCAGTGTCAGAACGAACGACAGTATGTACGTGTTTGGTCCTTGTGCTTGTACTCTATTCATGTATTTGTTCTTGAAGGATCAATGCTTGTTGGTTCGATAAGGTACTGAGCAAAGTCGGAAATTCAGTTTCAAAAAATGAGTCAGCAAGGACAGGATCTTGATTCATTGGATGTGCCTGTGCTAGAGTAAGTCTACCTTTTTTGTCAGCACTAATGCATGCACTAACAGAGCTGGATGCACCAGTCGGCTTTTTTTGAAGGGTGTAATATCGCCTTTACTACTTGGTATTGTTTGCTCTGGTAATAAATCATGTAATGTCGTATTGTGGGACGGTTCCCTGTTCTGACGGTTTTTTTTTCAATAAACAACTATGCACAATATGTTGGTGTGAATCACACAAAAAACATAGTGGCAGGCCATAGTAAGATACTGTTGCACGATGACCATTGATTAAGAGTCGGGAGGAGATATGCTGTTTGATTTCCATGTACACTAATCTATTTCTATTATTTACAGGAAATAGAAATTTTTCTGACCACTGTTCTTCCACAATTTTTTTTAATGTTTCCGTACTTACGTAATTCAGCACTGATTGATGGATTTTCAACTTCCATAGGCAAATTGACTATTTTAACTTTTGTTACATCTTCATTTTCACTCGTTATGAACACGTCACTTACAGTGCCGTCTTCATGCTTGAAAGGTAACTTATCCGGCAAGGTCCGTAAAATATTGTCCATAGCAATTTGGGATATAAATTTGACATATATATATACAATACTCATTACTATTTAACTGCAATCCCTCGATTTGATCAATATGTAACTTGACAACATCTGCTAACCAAACGTGAACTTCAAAAGGTTTTGGTCGAACTCTCATTGTCTGTCTATCAAATGAAAATTTAACTGTATTTTGCCTTACCTTTTTATTCATAACTGTGTTTCTCTCCTACTGTTTCAAAAAAAGAGTTTATGCAAATAAACAGATTTTCTGTCGATATATCTATTAAAGAAGATAATGTGATATGTTTACAGCACGAAAGCCACAGAAAAGCCTGCACTATTGCACAGCGCGCAGGGGCATCCACACACTTCAGCATCAACACACAGACTGAAGCTCGACCAGTTCGTATGCCTTCAGTGCGTCTCTTTTGACTTTTGGGTAAAGTAGTTTCCTGCTTCACACTTCTTTTTGTTAATGTCGATACGACTATAAGTTTGTGGTGAATATTTGGCAGTTACAGGTCTTGCAATGCATAAAGGTCTTTTTCGTATAAACTACATTTAATTTTACGTCCTAATAACTTATATGAAACAGGTTGAATCTGTGAAATGATTGGGGCTGGAGTGATCTTAAATGTTTTCATAGTTAGGAGCCTGGATTTACAAACCCGCTCAACGTGGGGATTTACTTAATGAGAAATTTGACACTTTTTTCATGTCGAATTATACAATGAATATATTTTGGCTCTTGTATTAACAAATCCAATTTAGCGTTAGTATTTTCACATTGAGGTGAGATCATTCATTGCCTTTTATATTAACGTAAACCAGCCTGAACGAAGCGAACTCAATACGTAATAGAAAAGTTAAACCACAAATACAATTTTTAATATTCTTTGTGCATTATGATAAATTGAACGCAACACAAATTGTAACGTTTGTAAATATGTATTGTAATCATGACAAATCATCATTTGCGGAACTTTAAACATACAACCATAAAGAAAGTCCCCCAGAACCTGTATAATGCAGTATTTTATTTAGTATTTTTATTATTTTTTTTATTACTTTTTGTTTTTTATTCCTTTTTGTTTTTTTTATTTTAATTATTTTTATTTTTGCTTTATATTTTATATTATTTTTATTTGCTATTTTTGTTTTTTCACTCGACTAAAGAGAACATTGAAATAAGTCTTTAGTAGCAATATACATGGAGTTAGATACATTACAGGCCATACACCATGTTTTGACAAAATATATTATTCAAATGCTGTTATAGCTGTTATAGGTGAATTGTTGCGAAGTAAGTTTATTTAATAGCGAGCGTAATCGCCATTAACTTCTATAACTGCTTGCAGTCGGTTTGGGATGGAATCAACCAGGCGAGCAATATAGTTTCGCCGTGTACAGTCCGTCCATGTATGTTGAACCAGCTCCCATAATTCATCTGCAGTGCGTGGTGGATTCTGCGGCCAATTTTCTTGAATTTCTCTTACAACGGTACTCCAAACGTTTTCTATTGGGTTCAAGTCCGCTGAACGAGGTACCCAATCGACTAGCTCGATATGTGGTTCCCGTTGTAGATATGCCTGAACAAGATTGGAATCGTGTACAGAGCTATGATCCTGTTGTAAGTGTACGATTGTTGTAAGTGTCAGCTAATCGAGCTCGTATCTAAGGAAGCGCATCCTCCAATAGTTCCAAATATTTCTGACCATTAAGTCGACCATTAATGCGGTAGATACCACCACCACCGGCATCTTTACATATGCAACCCCAACAATGAATGGTAACATGTACCATTCGACATGAACGGGTCATGTATCGTGGTTCATATCGTGTTCCAGGTGGACGATAGACACGCCGATGATCATCGTAGAAGAAACTTTTCGTCTATAAAGACTACGCTGTCCCACATACACCGATATTTTCTTATGCAAACGCCCGTCGATCGTGACAGTTGTTCTTTCCCTGCAGCCCGGAACGACCTCAGATTTGCATTTCTGAGGCGGCGCCGAACGGTGTTTACATCACCTGGAAACCACGATGCCTCTTTTAGTTGTCCGGCGGGCATGAAAGGATGCCGACGGCATTCTTCAGTTAGAGAGTGATCTGGAACTGCAGAAGGAACTCGAGGCCGGCCAGGTCCAGGTTTTCGGGCTACATTTCCACTTTCTTGATGACGTTTCCACCATCTGTACGCAGTAGCACGATCGACGCCATATTCCAGACCTAACTGTAACACTCATGTTTGCATGTTGAATGAGAGCTATAACACCCTGTTTAACTGCACTGTCGTAATGACGCGCCATGCTCTCAGATTCCCAGCACACCACAATGCATATTATCAGTTAACGATAATATGCAGTCGCTTATGACGTTGTGAAAACAACGCAGGCGCATTGAATTGATTCCTACTGAAAAAAGTACCTTAGGATTGGATTTGACCTCATATGTCTCTTTTCCGCGAAAGTGTAACTTCTCCTATATTTTCTGAAGAACAAGCTTACTGACTGAAGTCCCCTAGCATCGAACTTATCTCCACATTTACCACTTGTCTACAATAAGGAACGAAAATGATCTGCACAAGCTTGTTATAATGTGGCGGTACAGAACTTGAATAAATTAAGTCTTCTCATGATCACGGTGTTTCAGGCACATATTTGTTGTAGTTTTGGTATCCATGAGTATGGGTTCGAAGCCCAACGCGGTCACTTCTTTATTTTTTGCAGCTATGTCGGAACGTTCAAAGTTTCATCTTTACATTCCAAATAAGAGGAATTATAATGACATTTGTTTGGATATATTTTTAAAACGAAGAAAAGAGTGAAAACAATACACCCAAACAAACACTATTACCAGTATTAAAGAATTGCTACGAAGCACTAAAACGAACATCTAGGCTCCTAACGACGGGGCTTGCAATTTGGGCTAAAGCGGGTTAAGAACTATTGTAGTCAATAGTCCTCAACGGACTCAAACCCATGTCCACGTGCAGCAAGACGTATGTAAATATTTTGTGTAAGGCTGTGCGCAAGCTTATTCGACAATAATACTTGTAGTACTGTTCCCGACTTTTATGTATACGTAAGATAGATCCCTCCTCGTGCCATATAACTTTATGGTGGATAAACACCGTGTGTGTGGCTTTTATAGAAACGGAAAAGGAAATGCGACAGAGCCTAATCCCAAAACGATTGTCCTCGAGATGGACGCTGTGTGACTTGCTTTTGCATGGCGACGAAAATATAGTAGGATATTAATATTATTGTTCGTTGAGGTGATATCTTATGCAATGAAGTTAAACGTACTATTTATTATTATTATTATTATTATTATTATTATTATTATTATTATTATTATTATTATTATTATTATTATTATTATTATGAGCGTATTTTTGAATGTCACTGGGAAATTAATGCGTAACTTCTTATTATTTCTGAATTTTTTTCCTGGATTATATCTTATTTAATTTATTAGTGGGCACTATCTTGTCTCCAGGTCATCGAATAAAAGAATTTCGGCGTGTACTGTAATGTAAATAGCATTACAGAAAGAAATTAGTTCGTTCCAAACATCACGGCTGAACTTAGTAATATTTGGCTTATGTTTTGAGCTGCCAAGATAGCGTAGGGGTAACGTGTGGGACTCATGAGTAGTACAGGTAGGCAACATAGCTTCAAACCTTCTTCAGGCCAACCTCTGTTTTTTCACAAAGCGATCGTGAGGAATCGAAGATTGAGTTTTCATACTAAATGAGGAATCGTTAAGAAGGAGAATGCACACACCTGTATCACGATGGAGACAATTTACGAATGTTGGTTGGGGATGAGCAAACAACATTTACAGGAATTACTAGGACGTATCGAACCTATTCAATGATTTGAAGTATCCACGTTTCATATTATTGGTCTTAGAAAGAAACACTAAACCATATGTTAAATATGTTTTGGGTACAGTAATCTGTGGAGTAGCGGTAGCGTCCTGAAATTTCCAACTGGAAGACCTCTTTTCGATTCCCCATCAAGTAAAATCTTTTCTCATAAAATAATGGCTACAAACAGAGATTCATCTTTCGTTGGAGAACTTACAATGCATCACTTGTGAGAATATGAGTAAAGAGTGTATTCGTTCGTTGTCATACGGTATAATGATAAGTAGTGTTCATTTATAAATTCATATTTCTCTCTGTGTCTAGTCATCTTTATCTTCGTCTCCTATTTATTACTTTTCTCTCTCTCTTTCTTATTGCTTCTCTCTCTCGTAAATCTGTTCTTTGTCCTCCAGGTTACCGTGTCTCAATCGAACCACTGGGTCAGTACGTTCAAATCTTCGACGCAGTGTCGGTCCATAACCAATGCACATCACCCAAGTGATGCAATGGTCCACTTAAGCTCTGGCGCGTTCATTCTATCTGTTCGAATTAGAAAGTTATATTCACTATAGATGAAATCGAGACTGGATGTTCAGGACAGATAAATCTTCAGAGATGACTAGAAAACGATCCCTTTTCTGCTGATTCAAGAGATTTTATTTATATTAGTTTGACAAAAAGTTCGTTTCCATCCTATAATTCAATGTATTTTATTCACGATTTCAATGTAAAACATGCAAGGTTTGTTACGTTTATAAAGAACATCCAATTTTTGTTTTGAAAATTTGTAACTTTTCATTATGATACAGTTTGGACTTCTAATGTTGACTCTTTCTAATAGATATAAGCAGTAAAATAGCACTCATTCATTTATCCTTTTCTTAGTTTCCTTTTTTCCCTTTTTTATTTTTGTTGAATTTGTATTAGTAGTCCCGAATGGAGGTATTACTCCCTTTATTATAATGTATTTCGTATCAGTACGTTCAATGAACACCACCGAATTTACTACCGAAACACGTGAAACAAATCACGTGTGTTAAACTACTGACATTATTCTATATGTTTCAGAGCTCTACAATTTCACAGGAAATTGAGTATTTAATTTGACCTCCAAGTTTGGTATTCATTCATAAAGTGACTTAATGATTGTTTCCTGTATTTTCTATGTATTTGAATAGACCTGAAGAAATATATAATCTAAACTTACTTCTATATTTCTGTTGGATTTCTGGAAACGGAAGTTTATAATGTTAGATTCTTTTTAAAAATACTTTTAAATTCCTTATTTTTATCTGTGTTCAGTTTTTCTTCTCTTTCTTCTCTCCCCTTTTCTCTCTCTATCTCAGTTCTGTATGTCTGTCTAACAGGCATACATCGCTTTCAACTGTTCGTTCTGGGTGTGTTTAAGTCTCTCCCTACATTCTCTTATGAATTTTGTTTCGTCTCGGTTTGATTGTTTCATTTTGTGTATACTAATATATGTATATTTTGAAATAAGAATTGCACTCATCTTTTTTGCTGATTTTAGTATGTGAGAGAGAAAAGGAGGAGTGAGAGGGGGTGATTTTACCAGACACAATTTTGGGATAAGAAGGGGTATATTGGGTGGCCTAACTTCAAGGCATTACGTGTCGCAATTTTTTGATGCTGAGTGTACGAGGCTAATTCGTACGACCTCCTCTCGCCGAAGCGATAGCATAATTAAATGGTGTTTGCGCCCAGGAGACATTTACTATAACGCGACCAAATCTTCTTTCATTTTTATCTTTAACAAAAAAAGGGAAATAGAGGCCACACAGTGAGTTTGTGCATTTCTAATGTCAAGTGTATCTGTCCTTAATACTTGTGTGTGTGTATTAGTTGTGTGTGAATTATTAGTTTGTTTTAGAAAAACTATTAGCTTTTGGACTATTGGTTAATAAGATTGTGCAAAATGTCCGAGCCTGAGGAGTTGAAGAGCGTGCTTACTGCATTATTTGAGAAACAGTCAGAACAGTTTAATGATACAATTGCTATTTTAAAGGAAAATGTTGAGAGTCTGAGAGAAGAACAGGTAGAAAATTTCGTTAGTTTGAAGGAAAATTTAGAAAGTAAATTAGAACAGGTTGGTAAGGACGTTTTACAAACCAATAATGCCGTTGCTAAGATTATTACACACATTCAGGTTATGGAAGGGAAAATAGGGGAACATAAGGACGAGTGTAGTTGGAACTATGAGTCCGTGCAGGAGTAGATTGAAAATTGCAGGACAAAAATTCTACAGGATCGTACGAACTACCAAGATTAAAGAACTAAAGGATAGACAAATGTTGCTAGAATTTAATACCAATAAACACCATTCCCAGATAGACGATCAAATTTCTCAATTTCAGGTAACGATCGGCGCCCAGAATGCATTCATAAGAGAAATGATGACAGGTCCATGGCAAAAATGTACCGAGGTAAATGGAATTCGGGACGATATAGCTTAAATTAAGAAGGCAGTTGCAGAGAACCAAGAGGTTATTATGCAGGTTACGACGCGAGTAGATAGATTAGAGTCTCACACTATTCAGTCTATTTAGCAAGTCATCCAACAAGTTCAAAGTATCCCTAACCGATCGGTTGTAAAGTCGGAAGTAAAAATTGTGTCTTGAAATTAGAACAGGAAGTAAATAATTTGAGAAATAACCAGTTTAACCGCGACTCTAATCCTTTTACGCGCGAGGCCGACGAAAACAGCGAATATGAAAGTGGCAGCGAGGGATATGAATCTGATCTTTCTGATAGTAAGGGAAAGAATAACACATTTTTTATGAAAACATACTAACCTCGACGCCGTATTACAATCCAGGAAATGCGAGATTTACCAACGTATAGTGGAATGCCGGATAAAGAAACAGCTCGCTCAAATTTACGCAATCTGCAGCACAAATTAGACTTGTTGAACGTACATGAAGACGCAGTGTTGCCAGGATTAACGAGCATGTTACAAAACCCGTGTCTAGAGTGGTTACGATCACGCCAGCACTTGTTCACGACTTTTAGAGAATTTAGTCACATGTTAGTCAATGCATTCGAATCTGAAGCCATAGTAGTGAGTAGAGTAACTGATTTACGCAACACGTAATTTGATCGCAAGATACATGGTTCAGTTTTAGAATTTGCGACCACGCAACACCGCGAGTTAAGCAACTTAAATCCAGAGAGTTCACCAGCAAAAGTACTAGTTAGCATTGTACCTACTTTACCATACAAATAAAGAGAAATGTTTGCTTTTTACCCATGCACTGATTTTGCACAATTCATTGCCAGTGTTAAACGCTATGAGTCGTTACGACAACCAAAGGAAAATGGTTAAAGGCGAGATAATAATAATTACGAGAATTGAAATAAATCATATCAGCCGGTTAGAGTATAGTAAAGTAGGTCAACTAGGGACAGGCCGAACAATAACAAGAATACGCAATGAGGCAGGAACAGAGATCAAACCAATTCCGGAAGAAATAATCATGACCATAGGCGCTCAGATGGCATACTTGCGGATAGCCAACGATCGAACGATGGTCCCCGGCAATAACGAAATAACAATTATAAGAGTAGTTCAGGCAACCGTAATAAGTGGCGACGAGATAACACTAGAAATGATAACAACAACAGGCGTAACTTCAATTCTCATCCGAGTAATAAACGGCGAAACTGGCGAGAGCGCACGCACGAGTGAGACGGTGGGCATATGTCAGATGACAGTCAGCAAGAAAACTAAGTCCCAATGCGTACGAAGGAGGCGCGCCCATCGAAGGTAGCTCGTATATAAATTCCCCGAATTATATCCGCGTTAGAAATTACACTTTCGCCACAGATCATATGTCAGATAGTAATATCAGGAGCGACGTAGAGGAAGATGACGAAGAGAAAGAACTTGTTACTGCTTACGATCGGGATTACTCCGCGTACATACAAACCAAGGTTAATGATATTCCAGTCAAAACACTTTTTGATACAGGAGCGGATGCCTCACTGATTTCGTATGAGTTTTGGAAGGAAATATGTAAAGACATCTCTGCATCTAGGCTGCAATCAGCAGATGACGTACTTTTAGTTGATTACAGCGGTCGTTTTAAGAGAAAGTGCAAGGGCAAAACGATAGTACCAGTTCAAATCGAGGTATTAACTTTTTCATTGGAATCGTACGTTGTTTAAGATTTAAATGAGCGTCACAGCGGTATATCCCTTTTCCCCACAAACCAATGAACTATTGTTATGACACCAAGCCTCATCAACGTATTTAAAGAAAAAATAAATACAGGGTGGACAAAATTCAAGAACGCCTACTAACGGTCCAGAATTCTTCGATAATATCTCTGTGGACGCCATTTGCTATCGACTCTCGAAGAAAGAAAAATTATGCGTATATTTTATCGAATTTCATAACTAATTTCTAGTGATAAACCTATTAGTTCGCAAGTATGAGAGTGCTTTTACAGTACACGTCATGCCTTCGACCCCAAAAACTGACTTTTCCTCTGTAGTTGTGTGTGTAGAGAAGAATAGCATTTTGTCTTGAATGCACTGGAATTTCTTTCTGCGAAGGTTTCTGGAACGTTCGAGAAGTTGCTATGTCATGCAATGTCTTCAGACATTTGCAAGTTAAATTTTGATTGGACAATTTTTCGATTATCAGTCAATGGAAAACAACGTTACGTCCAAGGCAGGCGAACGGTCAAGTGCTTTGTGTTAGCTTGAAACTGCGCCAAGCACCTTTTAACCATGGCGACTTGAAAGGAACTGTGCATGCGATGTACGGATGAATACATCCAAGTATTTGTTAATGTTAATAGAAAGCTTCATTAAAAGCCGACCAGCAAAAGGTTTTGCTTTTCCTGTGTACATTAAAGTAAAAGGAAAATATAATTCGCCCAAAGTAGAAAAAGGGAAAACTGGAAAATGGGTTGCAAGCAGAGAAAAAGTATCGGCGTCTTGACTAGGAGTATTGAGGAAAATACCTGCCAGTGAAACGTCAGTAACTAATTTAATTTTGGTACATTCCCAGTGACGTTCTAAAGGAAAACTTCGTCTGCATATCGCGCCAGCAAACTTATTAATTGAGAAGTTATAGTGACAAAATGGCATTGTTCATTCGATAAAGCACGCCAATCTAAAATTTCCTTTTTCGTTAGTGAAAGCCAGTTAACGAGCCACTGTAAAAGAGTACTAAAAAATCTGTTGGAATTTAAGAAGGATTGCATAAACAGTTAGATAATTTAGGTCACAAGATTATAGATATATTAATAGCAGTTTATGTGTAAGTTTTGCATGTCTTACGGCCGTACGGTTAATGATAGAAGTGTGAAATTTGTGGTAGTTGTCTTTTCAATCCATGTTTGTGCATGTTTAGGTCATATTTGTTTCATTATGTTTGTTGTGTAGCGTTATTTGTAATGTAGGTCATTCAGCGGATAAATATTAATTTTTAAAGTTTGATATTTCTGTTTAAATTGTCTTTTTAACTTTTCTCGGCAAGTTTAATTTCTCCACGAGTTCAGGTTGCGGAACGTATTTGCCTGAATGCGCTAATAGTGGGCTAACTCTCGCGGTAGACAGTTACAAAAAAAGGCAAGAAAGAAATAGAGGTAATTTTATTGTTGGATCTTAATTAAAGGTAGCCCATACGTAACCAAACATGGTGTGTCCAACCTTTTCATTGTGGTTCTCCCAAGCTTGGGTAAAAGTTGGCAAAGCACAGTCATGCTATCGGACCGAGGGGACGATCTGGAGAATTTTTGCTACGTTATTCCACTAAGTTAAAGGTACAAGACTAATTCGTAAGACCTCCTCTCGGCGAGGCGGTAGCAAAGAAATGAAACATATATATTTTTCACTGAGTAAATGACGCAGAAATAAACTACACTTGAAAATATGTTCACATATTTTTACGTATGTTAATAATATTTTTTACATGTTTACAGTAGCCTAACTAAGAGCGCATGGATCCCCGCAAAAATATTAAAAGGGACTCTCCTTCCAAGTTCTTGAAGGCACCTAAAATTTATAGAAAATACACTTTTGAGGTATGATGTTTCATCTAGTCAGTCACTACTTGTTCATATTATTGAAAAAATTGCGTATAATAATTTACTAATCTTGAGGAATTATACATTGAACTAAGAAAATATGAACAGAAACAGATTTTTCCTAAATAAATTAGAATAAATGTTCACAAGTAATATATCAAAACCCATCAAATTTTCTTGCACCTTCTCAAAATTTTCCAAACCGACAATCCATTTGGAAGAGGTATTCGTTCATTACTTTGTCAAAACCAACATTGTGACTTTCTTGCCTTTCAATTCTCAATAATATAAGAAAACTCAGCCATCTAGAAAAAGGTACTTGCTAGCCAAAACATTATGACCACCTACTTAATATTTCACGTGCTTACCTTTGGTTCGCAAGACAGCAGCAATTCAGTTTTTGACGGGAACAATGGGACCTTGGCAGATGGTTGGAAGCACGGCAGACTACATCTGCATATACAACCAGAGCCCTGCACGGGCCGGGTGAGCCGTTGGACCCAGCGGATTACTCGGCCCGGCACTGCCCGTTTCAGGAAATATCAAATTGTTCCAAGTAATATCAAACTGGCCCGGGCCGAACCGGAACGGGAACATTCGGCTCAGACAGAAATGCTTAGGGCCGAACCGGGCACATGTATTTCCGGGCCGTCCCGGCCGAAAAACTCTGAAAAATGGATCGGAAACTAAAGTTCTCAGCCTATTTTAATCGTAATGTGTTTGCGAAACTGACTCTTTATACAAGACTGCAAAGTACTGTAATACTACTACTATTACTATTTTTACTTCTACTAACACTACTACAAACCACTCCTAATACTACTACAACTGCTATGACTTCGCGTCAGAGATGACATGTCTGGTGGTACCGAATTTACCTTCTAAGTACAAAAAAACGGAGAAATGCTAGTTATTATGGCCGGTCTGCGTAGAATGTGAACCAATGCTTGATCTACGATGGACAACGGTGGCTCAATAGGTAAACAAATCAGATCGCTAGTGGTCGTCGGATCAAACCCAGCTCGTGCTATGTGAGCTTTGTGGTGGAAAAACACCGTGTGCCTCTGAGTCCCGTTTCCTCCACCAATTCATCTCATCATCATCCATACGGCCGGAGCCGTAGCTACCTAAAGAACATATGATAAAGTCAAGTACTTGTCCTACTATTTAAATAATTAGAATTTGGTACTCTATCATAGACCACGGAGGTCAAAAACGTGAACTGCCGTGCTCATAAGATCAATGCAATTTGTACTAATGTTCAATTAGCAGGCCAAATATCAGATGTTGTTACATGTTCCCGTATTGTTTATAGTACAATACTACAAATAAAACCAAATAAAAATATAATGGTCAAATAAATCACCGAGATGCCGGGTCGATTCCTCGAACGTTTGCTCAGTGGTTGAGCGTTCACGTCTGGTGCATGGTTTCCATTGTTCGATCCCAGCTCTTGCCAAGTGAACTTTGTGGTGGACAAACACCGTGTGGAGGGTTTTCTCGGCTTTCTCCCGTTTTCTCCCACTTTATTCATTCATTTATTTTTCATCACCACTGCCTCCTTTAGCCTAACCGGCGTAATTGTGGGACGTAAAACTCAAAGATTTCATTTTAATTGTTTTCGTATTACTTGTAATAGCAGTTGTGGCATTTGCTGTTGTATTAGAATTGTAATGGTTAGTAGCAGTAGTGGTAGTAGTAATAGTAGTAGCAGTGGCAGCAATAGTTGAATTAGCACTAACATTCGAAATCGTAATAGTAATAGTACTATTAGCAGTAGTAGTTGTAGTATTAGTATTACATATAGTTTATTAGCAGTTTTACATATCTTCACTGTTACTCGTAATGTACTAATGAGTATAGACTTTTACGTCCATGAGCTGTATTATTGTATAATAAACATGGCTGGACAGAGCAAGCACAAATAATAAATAGACAGACAGAATAGGGATATAGAAAACTAATCATGGGTAACGTTTCACACGATTTTCCTATTCGAGAAGGACAAATAGACACTGCAATATAATGACGACACATTTCTCACTTTCCATTGCATATTGAAGGATTGACTTAGTCTGATACGTCTGATAAGTCTAGTTGTTCTCCGGCAGGTTACGCCCTCCCCTTTCAGATCTCTGCTCGTTCGTGCCCGGCCAGTTTAGGGTCCGGCCGTTTGCGCCCGGCTCGACATTCGGGCCGGGCCGGGCGCAGAATATAGATTCATCTGGGCCTGGCTGGGTTGTCTTTGGGTCTGGGTTTGCAGGGCTCTGGTCCAAATTCGCGAGATTCACGCTCGTGAGCTCGGCACTCACGCTCAATCGGGCTCGCGCTGAATAATTGAGCATGAACTAGCGTGAGCCCGGGCCTCAATGATATAAGCAAACGTTAGTCCTAGTGATAGTGAGCCCAGTCGAGAGAAGTGATTGCGAGACCGAATGAATGTGAGTCCAGTTGTGAGTCGTCATCGCAAACTTCAGTGAGCGCAATCTCATTTGAGAGAAGTGAGCGCGAGTCCGAGTGAACGCGAGGTCACTTAGGATTATTGAGGGCGTGCCCATTGGGGAGAATTTAATGCGAGCCCGAGTGAGTGTGAGCCTAGTTTCTGCAAATGATCGCGAGCCCGATTAAGCTCTAGCTAATTTGACAGAAGTGATCACTAGCGCCAGGGATTTTAGCGTGAGCCTGAGTTAGCGAGAGCCCATTCGAGAGAATTCAGTGCGACCTCGTGTGAGCGCGAGCCCAGTTCGGGGAACTGAACGCGAACTCGAGCCATGTTGATGGAAATGAGCGCGAGCCCATTTAAGAATAGTGAGCCCAGTCGAGAGAGGTGACCTGAAACCTAAGTATTCACGAGCGCGAGTGATTGCGAGAACTGTCGAGGGAAATGGTCGGAAGCGCAAGCCGAATTGAGGTAAGTGATCGCGAGCCCGAGTGAGTAAGAGCCCAGTTGAAAAGAATGAGGTTAAGTGCGAGCGAGCTTAGTTTAAGATGGTTTTTGTCCATTGTCTGGTTTCCCTCACGCGGTATTTCTATTGGCTCCCTTTGTCCTTGCGCGGTTTTTGTTCATGCGCTGTTTTTGTGCCTGCCCGGCTTTTGTCCATGCGCCGTTATTGTCCTTATACGTATTTAGTTGGAAGGAGTGCCTGTCAATTATGCAACCTGAACCGCATTACACTCATTTGGGTTGTCAAACGAAAGATACTTCTATATGAAAATTATTATATAAATTAGTTCAATTACGATACATTGTAAGCATAAAAATATTACGTACCGTATATTATGCTCTTGTAAATAGTATACTTATATATGGTATATTAATTTGGGGTGCTGCCACAATACTCATTTAAAACCTTTGATGGTTCAAGAAAATTATATTGTAAGAATATGTTTAAAACAAAGACTTGAAAGTAGACTAGATTAGGGTTGCCAGACGTTTTGGTTTTCAATGATAGAATTAACTGTCCCGAAGAAGGCTTTCGGGACGCCTCTTTCTCCCGGTTTTGGTTTTTCAGATTGAAAAAATTAACGTGCAAGAAATAGTATCTCAGCTAGAAACGAAAAAGCTTCGGAGGATTTGTGTAGCCAATTAATTTTACTAATCAAACAAGCAGGAGTTTGAAATTCACATCCATTCTTTCGTCCTATAAATTATCGAGCTTCCAGAGAGGGAAAATAGATTTTTAAAAATATTCAAGTGGGATCATATGTTATGGGAATAATTTTTTGAATATGACTTTCAATAGAATAGAGAATGTATTTTTTTGGTGACGGGCTTTAACTACTAGTTATTTTATACTACAATTTCCCAGCGAGGAACCGCTGCATTGCTGGAACTTTAGTAAACAATGGAAATACCTACTGCTCTCAGTCGATGCTTGTTAACGGCTTTTAAACTATTTCGTTCTGTCTGTTGTTTCCTGAGGGACAATTTTACAACAGTGACGTCCCCAACATTAATTTCTTAGGGGGCAAAGAGAGAGATTTTGTGGGAGTATTTTGCATTCCAAAGATGATAGTTTTAAGTTTGACTTAAATTACAGTGCAAAGTGTATTATGTTATTCTTTTCATATTATATAATTATAAATTAAATTTATTTCAAATAAAATTTGCAATTTACAAATAAGGTAATATGTACATTTAAAACATTCTATTCTGGGTGTGAAAATATTGGCATTTGAACCAGGGTCGTATTAAGGAGGGCTTAGGGGACTAAAGCCCCGGACCTACAGGTGGACAGGGGTTTCTAATCTGATCAAAATGTCAACTGGCTATCCTGAAAGAATCATGAAGATACAATCATCATCATGAAATAAAATATGACAAAAAATATGAATCATATTCGCTTGACTTCTCTGCTGTGTATAATCGGAAAAGACATGTATGTGACAAATTTCATGTCTAAACAACAGTAAATAAGAAGAATAAAACGAAAATAAATCTTTCTTGTCCATTTAGCAACATTTTGTTTCACTCATTCTAATTTTCGTATTTATAATTCTTTTCCTATGAAATTTACCATAAATATACATTTCCCGGTTATATAATAGTATCAGTATTAAAAGTACCCTACAAAATCATTATCAAATTATATTCTTACAAGAAGTCAGTTATAGATATGCGACAATTATTTTGGGCATGAATGCTCTTTCAGAGAAATGTATTAGGTGAAAGCGGCAGGACCCACCTATTTTTCTAGATCCGGGCCTCCAGATAAGTAGGAATGCGCACGAGACAAAATTTGTGACTGTCTCGTCTCGAAAGTCTTTTTTTTTTGCAAAATTGATGTCTCGTCTCGAAAAATGTATATTTCTCTATTAGAAGAGCCGTCTCTCGACTCGAATTTTCTAAGGAAAACACTGCCTCGACTCTTCCCGTGCGCAACAATACGGATACAGGTTGATACAGCCCTGTTTTTAAATTATTACTGTGGTTCGAATTGCATTGTAAATGGTCCGTATGAATTCTATGTAGCCTTGGTGCTGAGAAAGACACTAACCTCCTATCTAACAAACTTAATCGAAGATACTTTGGTGAACGCATATTTAACTGATTACACCACCATCAGAGTTCGAAAAAGTGTTTAGGATAAAATTTACGTATTTTCCCCTTAGAACCCGAATCTGCAATTAAAATGATTGAGTTCCCATATTACTTTTCATTTTCGTCCATAAGTGGAGAAGCAGAGGCTAATTTTTGCATACGTGAATTTCTTCCTGCAAAATATTAACTTTTCTGTACAGTTTGTTTCTTCCGATTCTTGTTTCTCAAGATATATTGCAATATGAGGTAACAAAATTCACCCAAATGTGGCGTCGTAAAAGCGTATCTCATCGTATTCTCCCCCAACAACTCAGCTTCTGTAGTATCCATACGGTACCAACTGTTACTAAGATTCTTATGAATGTGTCCAATATTTAGTGCTTCTTTCAACGCAAGCAAAATCGACCTTCTGTTTCTATATGATATTTTGAAGTTGGCCGCCCCCAATAGAGGTATTCACGAGAAACTACTTTCTTTTTCGAAAATTGCACCGTTTGTTTCCCCAAGTTCACTTTCTTACTTCGCTTTAGATTCAAATAATTATTTACTATCCTCGCATTCAAGTAATAATCAGCTCGTGTAGCTCTCAAACGGAAAGAGACATGAAAGTGTTTCCTATCAAAGTTGTCCAAAATTTAGTGATTGTTTCAATGCGAGCAAAATAAATCCCTGTTTCCATTTAAAATTTTGAACTTGTTCACCCATAGAGGAATTCCTGAGATATTCTTGATGTCAAAAACATCACCATACGATTTCAGCATATGCACTTTGCTATTTGTTTTAAAGATTTCTGTACACTAGGACCAGAGTTGAGGTCTTGGTAGGGATTTCGTGAATCACCACGTATAGCGTGAGATTGGTGCCCCGGTTTTTCGTTTACAAAATCTGGCAACGCTAGACTAGATAGAGTCTACGACCAATTTTCAGTGCTACCACGTTCAAAATTATATTCGCAGAAAGTATTAACATATGTTAAAAAGAATAGAAAAAAATGGGACGGAACATGTACGTAAGCAGAAATATGACAAACAGAAATTTAGAAATTAAAGCAATGAGTAAATCTATAACTCAATATTAAAAATATTACAAAGCTCCGACAATCTATCATGAACTCCCACTGCAAATCAAAGAAGAAAGTAATTTTAAAGTATATAAAAGCTTAATTTTACAGTGGTTAAAATAATCCAAACGTATTTTAAAAAAATATCGTTAACTAAAAGTAAGAATTATAAATCTTGTATGTTGTGGTAAGAAAATAAATAAGTAAATAAAATACTAGAATCAGACTCACACACAAGCTTTTGATTCTCTGTTCTTTACACAATAAATTCAAAAAATCGCAATATAGAAATAAATGTACCGATTTTGTCCGACACCGGAAGATAGACACGACTTCTGGAAGTTCGAAGTCCTGTTATCTCTGAATGTTGGGTACGTTAAACTCTATTAATAAAGGGGATCTAGGAAGACCGATTCTTTTTGGAGAATTAATAACACTTACAAGTAGGAAATTAGACTTGTTGATTTCTGTAGCAGTTTTTTCCTTATTCTTTTACTTTATTCCATTAATATTTTGTATATTGTTATTTAATTTAATATGTTTATGTATTTTTAAGTATATGCTTTAATATATTGGATAAACATAATATATGAAATTTTCTTCTTTCTTTAAATAAATAAAATAAACATTCTTCCTTTTTCTGCTTTGATTGTTTCTGACTCCTCTTGCTAAGGATGTCTAGAAAAATAGTAAACAGTCTGTAGCAGTGGTTCTCAACCTAATTCCTATCTTGACCCGCTCGTTTGAGTGCAAGTCCCAGTACTTACGAGCCCATTCAAGAGAGGTGAGCGCGAGCCGCATTTTCCGCCAGCACGAGTGATTGTGAAAACATTCGAGGAAATTGGGTGGAAGCGAGAGCCCATTTGAGGTAAGTGATTTCGAGCCCCAGTCAGCGCGAGCCCAGTTGAAAAGAGAGATCTCAAGCTCGAGCGAAGCTAGTACAAAATGTTCATCTGTGTTTTTTCCATCGGCAGTTTTCGCTCACGTGGTATTTGCATGTGCAAATTTTATCCTTTCACGGTTTTTGTATATGCACTGTTTTTGTCCATATACTGATTTAACTAGGAAGAGTGCCTACCAATTGTTCCACCTGAAACACAGTAAAGACATTTGTGTGTTCAAACTTACTAGATTTATGCTGTAATTGTTCCTGAAACTTCTTTCCTAAGGATGACTATAAAAATTGTAGTCTGTGGCAAGGGTTCTCACCCAATTTCTATCTTGACCTGACCGTGTGAATGCAGGCCCGAGTGAGTACGAGCCCGGTCGAGGGAAGTGAGCGCGAGCTCAAGTGACAGAGAGCGTGAGTGGTGCGAAAACAGTCGAGGGAAATGGGCGGAAGCGCGAGCCCAATTGAGTTAAGTTGTCGCAAGTCTGAGTGAGCGCGAGCTCAGTTTTAAAGAGTGAGCTTGACCTCGAGCAAGGTAAGTGCAAAATGTTCATCTATGATTTTTGTCCATGGCTTTGGTTTGTTTTCGCTCACGCGGTATTTGTATGCTTGGATTTTTCCACGCGGTATTTGTATGCGCTGTTTTTGTATATGTCCGGTTTTTATCCATACACTGTTTTTGTCGATGGGGTATTTGCTTGCGCTGTTTTCGTGCTTGCGCGGTTTTGTGCTTACGGGGTTTTTCTCCACCCAGTACTTGCATGTGCGGTTTTTGTTCTTGCCCGGTTTTCGTCCATGCGCTTTTTTGTTCATGCGGTATTTTCATTCACGGTTTTTGTCCCAGCACGTTTTTTTTTCCATGCGAGGTTTGTGTCCACGCAGTATTTGCTTAAGCTGTTTTTGTCCTTGCGCAGTTTTTGCCCATGCGCTGTTTTTGTCCTTATACGTAGTTAATTGGTAAGAGTGCCTGTCAATTATGCTACCTCAACCACAGTAAAGACATTTGGGTTGTCAAAATTAAGATACATTTATCTGAAAATTATTATATAAATTTGCTCAATTACGTTACATTGTAAGCATAAAAATATTACGTACTGTATATTGTGCTTTGTCAACCTTACGGGATTTATGCCGTAATTCTTCCTGGCATGTCTCTCCTAAAAATTACTATAAAAATTCTAGTTTGTGGCAGTGATTCTCAACCTAATTTCTATATTGAGCCGATCGTGTGAAAGCAAGCCCGAGTGAGTACGAGCCCAGTCGAGAGAGGGGAGCGCTAGCTCAAGTGACCGCGATAGCGAGTGATTGCGAAAACAGTCGAAGGAAATGGTTGAAAGCGTGAGTCCAATTGAGGTAAATGATGGCAAGCCTGAGTGAGCGCGAGCTCAGTTTAAAAAAGTGAGCTCGACTGCGAGCGAGATCAGTGCAAAATGTTCATCTATGATTTTTGTCCGTGGCTCTTGTCTGTTTTCGCTCACGCGGTATTTGCATGCGCGGTTTTTTCATGCGCTGCTTTTGTCCATACGCTGTTTTTGTCCACGCGGTATTAGCATGCGCTGTTTTTGCCCATGCGCTGGTTTCGTCCATGCCCTGTTTAGATCTCGAAAAATGCCTTGCATTTGGCAACATTAAATCTTTTTGCTCTCTTGTTGCGAGGAAAAATAAGTTCGTTTATTTTACAAATTGCGTTTGCCTATTACATTTAACAGAACCGGCGAATTCCTCATGTATGCAATAATAAAAGGTGTTACTTTCCTTTATCAATTGCCAACAGAAATTGAATGAATAACCTTTTTAATAATATACAGGGTGTCATAGCACTAGAGGTTTTCATGTGTATAGCGATCAATTTAATAAATTCATAAGAAATTGATCAACAAATTAAGAATCATTGAGTAGGTCAGAGTGCTGTATGATTTTTTAAGTAGTTGGAATAATTAATAAATTGATGGTATCGTTTTGTAATTGCGATTGGCATTAAACTTTGAGATGTACTATTAAAATTGCGGGTTGGAATGTTGTGTAGAGTAACTGTCTGTGCAGGTTAAATGAGTTTTGGAGTAGAACTGTGTTGACATTAAGTTGAAGTACGACAAATTTGGTTTGTAACTTTATTCCTTCCCTTAGATATAGTAACTGGGTTTACGTAAAAAAAAGAGGGAATCGCGAGTAAGGCTGATTAAATGATCTATCATGTGTGACGAACACATGTTGAAGTATAGTGCGGAGCAGCAGCAATATTACATTTTGTGTTAGTAATGAAATAATAATATTGATTATAAATTGTTTGGTAATCTTGAGTGTTACACATTATTTACAGTAAAATTTGATATTTATGAACTTGTGAGTGATTATATGTGTGAGAGAGTAGTTTATGTTTATATTTCCCTGATTTTCTTTGCATTTTTTAAAAGGATGAGTATTCGTCTTTTTCGCGCAACAATATGATTTTAGAACCTGAAGCCTTCTGTACTCTTGATAGGACTGTGAATGTCGAACCTTTACTTACTTCAGATAGTGCGATGAGTTTTTCAGGAATGCCTTGTAGCCTATCTAGATTAAATGAAACAGCTGATTTATATAATAATATTCCTAGTTATGATTCTCATTCTGATTTAAATGAATTACAGCAACGTTACTTGACTCTTAGAAATAATTTAGATGTAGGAAATGCTGTTTCGAGGTGTAGTGACGGTTTCGGGGTGTCAAGTCATGCGCCTTACCCTGTTCGTAATAGAGTTAGTTTAATGAGCGCTTATAGGCATAAAGGATCAAGTCAATTAACTATAAATATTAATTTAACTAGTAATCATGAATTACGTAGGGTGAAATCCGAAACTTTGATGTCTCCAATGAACAGCAACATCGTCGAAGCTCCTATTGAATTAAAGCAAGACTTCTTTCATGAAAGAAGATGCGTATTCGGATGAGACCGACTGGATTGAAACTGGTGTTAGAGATTTTATAAATGAAATAATTTCTGAATATGTTGATATTATTAGTAAAAGAATTGGGTGCCTTAAGGGCTATAATTGTAAATTATATTTGAGGAAAAACAAATCGTTTTCCACTACGTCGCGATAAGCGTGAAAATTTTGTTAAGGTTATCAAAGAGTTGGTTGAAGAGGGTGTTCTAAAAAAAAGTAGACCATTCAAATTATGGCAGTACTTGCTTTATTGTTAAGAAAAGAGATGGGTCTTTTCGCTTTGTTGCTAACTACAAAAAACTTAGTAATATCTTGGCAGATTACTTATGTCCTATTTCTAACATGTAGGAATGTTTAAGAAATTTTGCAGGGTGTAAATTCTTTTGTGAAATCCATTATCTAAAGCATATTTTCAAATTAACGCAGATGAGGACAATAGAGACATCACTACAATAGGTATAACTTTTGGATCTTTTCGATACTGTAAATTGCCCACTGGAAGAAAAGTTGGTTCCAGTGTTTTGGCCGAATGTACGAGAGATGTTCTGGGGGATTTAAAAAATCAGTAAGTTTACTTTTATGGCGTTTTTCTTGCCCATGAAACAAAAACAGAACATATCAAAATGATAAGGTTAGTTCTTGATTGTTTGCGAAAAGTTGGTCTTAATATCTCTCAAGATAAACCTTTTTTCTTTAAAAGGAAATTAATGTATTTAGGGTTCATTATTTTTGGAAATGATATTCAATTGTATCAGAGTAGGATAGATGCAATTACAAAATCACCACCTCCTAGAACTAGAAAAGAACTTTAAAAGATATGTGGTTTAAAGCAATTTTATGCTTGATTTATATCTGGTTTTGATCTATTATTGCTTCTATCTCTGAACTTAGATCATAAAGAAACGTTTTGATTCGGGTAAGTTACCTCAATATGCCTTTGATGAATTAAAAGATTGTTTTCAGAAAATATTTTCGTATAATGTCAAGATTTAAATAAAAGGTTTTTATTCATACAGATTCTTCAACTAGAGGAATTGGAGGTGTAATTCACACTATACTGAAAATAATGAATTGAAACCTCTTGGGTTTTTGTGTAAAAGGATTTCGAAAGCTGATCGACATAGGTCAATTTATGAACTGGAATTTATAAGTTTAGTTAAAACTATTTTACTTTTCAAACATGACCTTTTTCGAGAATTTGATATTTATATATATAATAGGGTCATTTTTCTTGGATAACAAATAACCCTAAGAGACTTCTAAAATACGGCTCAATGGTTGAACAATTGTCAAAATATTCCTTTAAGATTCATCACATTGGAAGAAAGAAGAACCTCGTAGCTGATGCTCGTTCAAGGGCGTATGACTCTTATAATTTCGTAATGCATAAGCAGATTGTTGGACTGCATCTTCTAAATAAATATATCTCTTGTATACATATTTGGAATATGCCATACCTTAAGAAGCCACTTCAAAACTACCAACGTAAGGATGCCCAATTACAACATACAACTTTTGAAGCAGGAAATCCTGCGAAGGTTATGCTCTCCAATAATTGTTTTTTTATAAAAAGAACACGAACGTTAAGATTACCTATGAAAAACGTTGTTTCTTCTGCCTTAAAGTCATATATTTTAGAATATTTCCACCAAGAGAAATTAACTGCAGGACATTCTGGGTTGCGTGGAACATTAAGAAAAATCCTGGAAAGGTTACTTGGGACCAGGTAGTTGATGATGTAAAAAACTGTTAGATCTTGTGAGACTTGTCAAAAATTAGCCTTTTAATGTAGCAAAAATTGGACGTTTTGGTTCAGTAGTAGAGAAAAGGGTAAATTCAAATTCGATGATTGTTATTATAGGGCCCCTCCCTAAGTCTAATGGCTTTCCATTTGTACTAATTGTGGTTGATAATTGTTCGGACTTTATTATGCTTGAAAAGTTAAGAAAATTAAATTTAAAATTAATCTGTAATCGTCTATATTCCCTGTTCATTAAGTATGGATTTATTAAAACTATATAAATGGATAAGGCTTCTGTCTTTACGTCAGAAATATTTGAAAAGTTCTGCTTTAGTTTGGGGATAAAACTTATTAAATTTAGCCTGTATCACCCGGAGACGACTGTTGCTGAAGGTTATGTGAAAATATTCAAAGTGAGTATGAAATCATATTTCATGTGAGCGTCCTAATCAAGTATTCAATCCTGTTTGTTTCTCATGTGCCTGTTAATTTGGAGCTGGTGCATAATTGCATTCGCCTGTTGCCTTGTGGAGTGTTTTGTTAACTTGGTACCAAGGATGAAGACTCCAGGATTCGGGTAAGAAGTCGACTTTAAAAATTAACAATATTAGTTTGAAAATTGAATCTTTAAAGTTAAACTAAAGAAAAAAATAATTAAAGACAGAGACTTTCAGCTATAGATAAAACTGGTAAAGAGTAATGAAAGATAAAGGCGTAGGTAAAGTTATTTGACTCGCGGTAAGGAACGGTTTTTTTCTTGTCAAAACTAGTTGTTTTATTTCTCTTTTTTGCCTATTTGTGCCTGGAATTTCTTAAATTTATTTAAGATTCTGAAAAAGTGAATTATCATTCCCTAAAATAATATGTTTGTTGATTAAACCAGATTAATAAAAGAACGATACAACTTCTAAGAACGATAAAAATGCTAAATCGGGAGTAATTGAATGTATTTAAAACGGTTATAAAATAAAAGAAGTAATTTCAAATAATGGGGGAATTAAAATTTAAGTTTTGTTTTTTGTGTAAGAATTTAAGAACTTCTTGAAAAAATCTTAAATTACTTGAATTAAATTCGTTGAAAATAGAATCCTTTATTGGTATGTACAAGAGATCATTAAAAAAATATTAATAACCTTTGAAACTTCTGATTTAAAATATATACTTAAATAATTGTGTGAAGGAGTTGAATGTGAGTTGAGTCGAATCGGCAACCCTCTTCGGTTTGGGTACAAAACCTCGCGGCCAGAACCTCGCGGCGACATCCTCTCGGACCTAAACCTTGCCTGGCCAAAACCTCGCCTCCCAAAACCTCGCGGCCCAAAATCTCGCCAGGCCGAAACCTCGCCTGGCCAAAACCCCGCCGCCTAAAACCTCGCGGGACAAAATCTCGCCGGGCCTAAACCCCGCCTGGCCAAAACCTCGCAACCCAAAACCTCGCGGGCCAAAATCTCGCCGGGCCAAAACCTCGCGCCCCAAAATATCGCCATACCCAAAACCTTGTCGGACCAAAATGTAAATGTTCCAACAGATGATAAGGATAACGGTATAAAAGACGGTGTTTCAGAAGAAGTATCACGGGTATTTGACCAAGTCCCGCGATACCATATGAAAATTCTGTATTAGAGGATTTCAATGTGAAGGCAGGGCGACAGGATGTTTTTAAACTGGTTATAGGGAAAGGAAGTCTGCATAAGGAAAGTAATGACTACTAAGCATGTTAGTTTCGTGAACTTTTGAACATCCAAAAACTTAAAATGTTAACGAAAATCTAATAATATTTATGGAAGTATGAAATAATATGAGTTTTTACGACGTCCCTTGATTATGTTCTACAGGTTAAAGGAGACGTAGATGACCAGGATGAAGAAAATGATCGAATAAAGAAAGTGGGAGGAAACGGGAATAGCCCGAGAAAGCCCACGCACACGATGTTTTGTATCTTATTATTATTGTTATTATTATTATTTATTATTATTATTATTATTATTATTATTATTATTATTACTATTATTATTATTATTATTAATATTATTATTATTATTATTATTATTATTATTATTATTATTTGTAATGTGGAATTGCATATTAAGAAACACATTGGATAAATTTTAAAGAAAAGTTTCATTCGCGGCGAGGTTTTGGCCCGGCGAGATTTTGGGTGGCGAGGTTTTGGCCCGGCTAGATTTTGGGCGGCGTGGTTTTGGCCCGGCGAGATTTTGTTCCGCGAGGTTTTGGGCAGCGAGATTTTGGCCATGCGAGGTTTTGGGTGGCGAGGTTTTGGCCACGCGAGGTTTTGGCCCGGCGAGATTTTGTCCCGCGAGGTTTTGGGCGGCGAGGTTTTGGCCACGCGAGGTTTCGGGCGGCGAGGTTTTGGCCAGGTGAGGTTTTGGCCCGGCGAGATTTTGTCCCGCGAGGTTTTGGCCGGCGAGATTTTGGGCGGCGATGTTTCGGCCGCGAGATTTTGTCCGTATTCCACTTTTGGTTTCTCTTCTCCTATAACACAGAGGTAAGTACGTAACTGCTGAGTTTTAGTAAGTATTGATTTAAAACTTTTTGTAGAAACTAGTTGGATTTACACTGCACTGAATGTTGAATGAGAGTGATAATAAATTAAATTAACAATGTACCTTAAAAATTAAATATTGAGTGAATACATTCCGAACTAAAGTTTGTTAAAGTTGATATTTTTTGGATTTCAAGCTACGGCAAAATGGAACTTTAACATCTTGCAATTTGATATATTACTACATTAAATGTTTGTCTGTTAAAGATAATTAACTTTATTAGAAACCTTGTCTCCTTCTGTAAGAATAATAAGTCTGATAATTATAATAATATGTTTAAAATGTATATGTTATTTCGGTTATTTCACAAAAATTCTATTCTCATTATTAGATAAGATTAAGTTGTGAAGTGCACATGAGTGAATATGAAATGTGAAAGATATTTGATATTTTCTTGTGTTTTTTCCAGGATAAATTGCACTTTCCGTTTTTAGGTCTTGAAATATGCCTTGCATATAAGACTGTTGGCTACATTAAACCTTTGTGCTCTTTAGTTGCGAGGAAAGATAAGTTCTGTTGCTTTACAAAACGCGTTTGCGCATTACAATTAACAGAACCGGTGAATTTCTTATGTATGCAACACGTTGTAACACAGGGTCAAAAATTTATCTCAAAATACAGTTCCTCCCGGTTTTGGTATAAAATTAACATGGGCCAAAGTATTGTTTCATGAAATTATAAGCCTTAAGGGCTGAAGTAAATATAGAGGAAACTCAAATCCATTTAGCCTCATTAGTTCATAGTAACGAGAATAGATTGAAAGCGAATGATGTTAGATTTTGAGGAAGTAACTTGAGTACGTCAGATGCTGTTTGTGATTACAGGAATAGTAACAACCTAAAATGTAACTATAGTGGAATTTGCAGTTCAGTCAACTTGAGTCTAGTTCTCCATCACTAACTGATGTAACCAAGGTGGAAAAACTAATGGAAATAACAAATCAGGTAGTGCTATTTGAGAAGTACTAGCGAATATAATGTCACTGTGACATTGAAATGATTACTAAGTTTCCAGGTTTTGATGACTTTGTCCCCAACGTTATTTTTGAAACATTTTAAACAAGCAGCTCCTCCGGTAGAATTGCCAGAGACTCAATATTTTATGTTCTGGGATTTATCTTTAGACTGAACGCTTGTGAATGGTATAAATCAAGATTAGCTATGTTAAAATCATTTCCAGACTTTGTTAACCAGTTGCAAGATCAACTTGCTACAGAACACACAATTGCCTGAAAATTGTGAGTGTTACAATGTCAAGAGCTATGAAACTATTACGGATTTTTATTCTAAAAGTTTTAATAAGGTACGTAGTTTGTGTTCTTAAATACCAGAAAACCTTAACGTAAACACAATTAAGCAGCTTTAACCTATCTCTTATAAGTGATAGTTAGCATTGTTTTCTAATCTGGATTACAATTAATTTTTGATCCATTCAAAATCTAGAAGCTTATATTACGATAGTAAAAATGGAGATCCAAATCATTTTCGTTGCAGAAGTGTTAGGACCAATCTAGTAGATGAATTAAAGGGTAACGACAATAACGATAACAAAATGGGTGATGCACGAATAATTAAGAATGGAAACCGTAAACGTAAAAATAAAAGAATATTTGGGGGATTAATTCGGACGGGAAAAGAATCAAAAGGAATGCTCGCTCGAGAAATCTGAGTAATAATTATGTAATGAATAATGATGATTGTCAGTATCAAAGTACGAATAACGATAGTTATGAAGGTAGTCATGCTAAAATTAATTCAAATGGAAACGAACAGGTTAGTTTTGGTGGAAGCAACCGGAATGAAGTTAAAGTGGAAAACAGTCAGTGACTTCTTGATATCAACCTTTACCTCAATTTTCATATTTTAACTCCAATGTTATGTTTCCAGAAAATAAAGAACCTAATTTAACTGACATAGTACTTAAGCAAGTTGTTGCACGCCGATTTCAAATGAATTTTGCCGGTAGATAATAGACACAAAATAAAGTGACTCGTATTTTTCCATTTCTGCGCATGAAAAGTTTGAGGATAGATAAGCCCATCCTGAAGTAAATTCTAAAAGCTCGAAATTTTCAAAAGAACATCAAGAATTTGTAGACGAAGCGTATACACATACTAGATAAAAATTTAAGAAATATGTTTTTTTTCTTTTGTTTCAGAAAATAGTTGCAGGAGAAGCAACGGCCGCACTCAAAATATTTTCAAAAATAATGGTAAAGGCTAAAATCGACAAAACGGGATAGACGATTCAGGGAAACTACGCGTGTAAATACTAGACTTAAAAGTAACAAATACATGTTATGAAAAACGGTTTAAAAGAGATGAAACCTCTTTATGTAGAGAAAAGCTTGATATTCCGAAAAGGGAGAATATTTTTTCAGAAAAAGGCGTATACACATACTACATAGAAAATTAAGGAATACGGATATTTCTTTTGTAATAGAAAACGGTTGCAGAAGGAGCAATGGTTCGCATTCAAATATTTCCAAAAATAGTGGTAAAGAAGAAACTCGACAAAGGGCAGAGGCGATGCGAGGAAACTATGTATGCAGATACTAGACTTAAAAGTAGGAAATACGTATTTTTCTTTTCTACGGAAAAATGGTTTAAAAAGGACTAAGCCCCTTAAGAAATATTTTACAAGAAAGCTCGAAATCTCCAAAACGCACAAACAATTTAAAGACATTTCTAGCTTATATTTCACATACCCAACATATAATTCTGGGTCCCGTATATCTTCGTATTACGGACAAATGTATATGTTGCACTCATTAACAAACTACACGTAAGAAAAACAACCTTTTAAATGACGAATATCTTGCATCTGACAAACAGGGATCTGTTAAAGTGTAATTTACTGAAGAAACAATGTTAGAGATATTTATTCTGTTGAACCGTTTGAAGGTTGAGTGCATATAATTGGGCAGCAGAAGATATCAAACTCAATTATGAAATATGTATAATGTTATCTTGAAGTAGGAAGCCTCCGAAGTTGCCATGCTCATAGATGCATTCGATAAGTTCGAGTGATAGTAACTTTATCTGTGTGCGCAAATTATATGACCAAAAATTAACAAGACAATTGACAAGATATTATACTTAACTAGTCCTTGGCGTGGGCAATAACTTGTTTAATTGTGATAATGATACATAAATGTCAAGAAAGTACACTTCAAGAAAATGAGTCGAGCGTCCAAAATGAGATTTCAATATCTAACATACGCACACAATACATAATCATGAAGTTAAGTATATTGTATCACACACTCATGTGTGTATAATATAGATTTCTACTTCCGTTAGCGTGTTGAAGAAGAGATAGCCTCCAATAATCCTGCTAACATTCTGCTTTTACTGTCTGTTGCTTTTGAAGTAATATGTACCCAGAGTCGCCAATAAGAGCACAGGAAACAGATACAGCACGCATAATGCTATGGTTGCTGAAATACTGGATGGACGATATGGTTACATTGGACACAGAAGAAACATTAACATTAGCATGTGCGAAGGACGACGGGAAAGGAGGTGCCGCCTAATATTCTCCTCTGGATGACGCAGCCGAAGCGTGCGATGACGGAGCAACCATACATGGTCAAGCAGACATCACGTTTGCGTACAAACAAAAGGCTGTCAACTATTGGAGAACAGAGTGGAGCGTTTTGCACTTTTGTTGGAAATTCGATGTCGGCTAATGTGGAAGAAGTACCATTAGTGGCAACGACCTTACTGATTTTTTTTGAACTTTTTAGACAACCCCTTACCCTGCTCCAACGGACTTAAAGTTTCTTAAGTGTTTGGTTAGACAACATGCATAACACCAATGACAGAAAAGCTACTTGTGGTCGTTCTCAGAGTTACCTGATGGCTATAGTACAATTACTTTATTAAATGAAACTTGTAGCATTTCCAGCCAATAATTTTAAAATGTCTATGAGTCAAAGTACAGCCATATTAGCTCAGTTGTTGGAATTAATGTCCAGATTTTGTTTGGAATATCACGTTGAAGATGATTATAGGAATAACTCTTGATATAACACGATTTGTTTTTGGCAACTTTTCGCTTGTCATGTATGATATGTCAGGAAAGTAAATGTACACCTATTTTTCGAGTCTGGCATTCCAGCGCTCCATCCGTGGAGAGTATGAGAATTAAATCAATCAAATGTTTACTGAGGGGCAAAAAGAAAAGCTTAATCTGAATAAGACATTGCAGAGGGGCACAAGCTGTGAATACGAATAGTGCATAGTGTAAATAAAGGACGACACCGAAAGAGAAAGCCAGAAACAGCTGTTAAACTTACAAAAAAAAAGTAAAAATTGTCGAAGTGGGAACATGAAACACAAATACAACAAATACGCCGACAACAAAACGATCACCATGCCATGATCTTGGTGTAGTGGTTAATGTGCTGGCTTACAAATGCAAAGGTCGCTAGTTCGAATCTTAAGCGAGCACATATTAGAAATTTTGGTTAATAATACATACAACTCATGAGAGGTGGTAAAAGAGGTCGTATTTAGTTTTTCGTATCAAATATTATTGGTAATGTTTAGTACTGATAATACTTTTTGTCTTTGGGTATTGCTTTTATTCTTGTCTTCATTTCGAAAGAGAAGAATATCCGAACAAATGCCACCAAAATTCCTCATATTTTGAATGTAAACGCCATTTTAATTAGTAAAGAATAAAAATTGAACGTTCCGAAGTAGCTGCAAAAAGTAAAAGGAAAAACATGGAAGTCGACCTTACTCACGGTTACTAAAAATACAATTTCTACATGCCTTACACCTCCCGACCACGTTTCTACGTTAGCAAGAAAAAGGCTTGTGTTTAGGTTAGGCTCGTCAATACGTTTTGCAAATGGGCCCGGTTTAGCTCTGACGCACCACAGGTGCGAGAAGGGAGAAAACAACTTTTTCTCTCCCCCTCTGTGTGTCTATTTATCTATCTATTTGTACATATATAACGCTATTTGTGAATGCCATAACCACCCTAATTTTCAGCGGATTGAGACGAAACTTGGCACAAACATTAATTGTTGAAATATCTTGATGAGTTCGTTAACCAGAATAATCAGATGAAAATGTTCAAAATGGTGGCCCTTCAAACTCTTAAAAAGTTCCAAGGGAACCAAATTTCGCCCATAAATAGGTATTCAGAAAATTGGAATAAATTTTCCTCTTTTACTGAAACATTTGTGTGCAGAAACTTATTGAAATATTGGACCCGATTAATCGCCTAAAGAAGGTTCACGCCCTTTCGCTACGGTCAGTTTTTTTTTTTTTTTTGCAGGAGGGGGTTATTTTCCTATCGGAACAAGATGATTGTTAGTGATGATATGAAATTACACATTGAAAGTGAAGTAACTTGTGTAACGTGTTATTTGAAAGAATAATATAATAAATGTGCATTCCTCTAACACAGAGAACTGTAAATCATGTATTTCGAGTTCGGGAGCTTGAATGGCGAGGAGTGTTATTTGATTTGCTTTTTAGTAACACATTGCATTGCAAATAAAGGTAGGCAACATTAGTGGTGAGTAAAACAACAACAAAAATAATAATAATAATAATAATAATAATAATAATAATAATAATAATAATAATAGGTGTTGTTTGTGGCAAGGCAATATCTTCCTCAGTTCTTCTTCAAACGTAATGATTGTAACGCCATATCTCCCTTACAAACAAAATATTAGCAATTTATATCGAGAGAACGAGAAACTGTAGAGCGATGGGAGCAACGTTGGACAGTATGCACTCATAGTACTCACAAGTAAACCTTACGTTTGGGTGAATCGAGTTGCTGACTGAGACACATATGAGAAAGTTGTACTAAATGTGGTCAGTATTTCAGTGAAGTTGTAGGTGCGAAGCTCCAGGGGTTTAGGAGATACAGCTACCAGAACATCACATGGAAGTACAGAATGGTCTTCAACAGTTGGAGATAAACGCTCTGTAAGACCTCTTGTAACGACAAAAGCTGAATAACAAATATATGGGTACATATTAGGACTAGGGGGAAGTCATATAGTAAGGGTATACCTGATGGCGGCCATCTTGAAATCCGCCATTTTGAATTAAGGTTAAGTTTTTAAAATAGGAATAGGGTCATGTGATACATGATTTAAGGCGCAAATTTAATTAGAAGAACAATGGTGACGTTAATTTTGATTTACGCGCAATTAGTAAAAAGATACAGGGAAATTAAATATTGTTGCACCATATGTATTAGTCCTTTACCTCACCTTGTAAATTTTGTGTTAATGATAATAATTAAATAAAAAGCAGGTGGATAAATACTAGGTCTATGGTAAGGGTTGCCTTGGTGGCGGCCATGTTCAAATCCGCCATTTTGAATCAGACAAAAGTTTTAAAGAAAACGCATAACATTGACACCTTACTAATAGCAAATTTTAGCATAAATCCAACGGTATAACCATTTTTGCTTTATCATTAACCTGCACAAAATTAAATGGGAATAGAGTAAGGCAATAGACCCCCACGCGAGCACTTACGGTTTAAACAGGTGCAGAACATCAACAACAAGACAAAACCAAATGACATTAATATAAAACCATTGCCTGACACACACAGCCATTAATCTTACCCTTTCAAAAAAAAAAAATAACAGCAACAAACAAGAGAGATGTCGTGTGTGCGTGGCACAGACAAGGTGAGCAATAGTACAGTGAGGACAAGAGCGAGCGAGAAATAGATGTGAACAGGATACAAGAAAAACAACGAAATGTCGTGCAAGTACAGCATCAAACAACTAACATTGTAACGCCACCATTGTATTTCTGATTAACTTCTAGCCCGAAGTCATCTATTGCATTACTCTATTCCCATTTAATTTTGTGCAGGTTAATGATAAAGCAAAAATGGTTATACCGTTGGATTTATGCTAAAATTTGCTATTAATAAGGTGTCAATGTTATGCGTTTTGTTTAAAACTTTTGTCTGATTCAAAATGGCGGATCTGAACATGGCCACCATCAAGGCAACTCTTACCATAGACCTAATATTTATCCACCTGCTTTTTATTTAATTATTATCATTAACACAAAACTTACAAGGTGGGTAAAGGACTAATACATATGGTGCAACAATAGTTAATTTCCCTGTAACTTTTTATCAATTGCGCGTAAATCAAAATTAACGTCACCATTGTTCTTCTGATTAAATTTGCGCCTTAAATTATGTATCACATGGCCCCATTCCTATTTTAAAAACTTAACCTTAATTCAAAATGGCGGATTTCAAGATGGCCGCCGTCAGATATACCCTTACTATATGACTTCCCCCTAGTCCTAATATGTACCCATATATTTGTTATTCACCTTTTGTCGTTACAAGAGGTCTTACAGAGCTTTTACCTCCAACTGTATGAAGACCATTCTGTACTTCCATGTGATGTTCTGGTAGCTGTATCTCCTAAACCCCTGGAGCTTCGCACCTACAACTTCACTGAAATACTGACCACATTTAGTACAACTTTCTCATATGTGTCTCAGTCAGCAACTCGATTCACCCAAACGTAAGGTTTACTTGTCAGAAAAGTAAGCGATTTCAATGCAAAATGAACGAAGAGTCATTGTCATGGGTACTCATGGGGCCACGGCAGAGCCCTCTTTAGGCAAAGTGTCAATAACTTATATCGAGAGGTGATAGTGGGATGGGACCAACTTTGGACACCGTGGACCCATAAAGCGCATCGAAAAAAAAGGGGAGGCAGCCAGCCTTACTTATTGCCACATAATAATATAAAATTATGTTGTCGAAATGCACACACGAGTTAGCTACTAATATTTCATAATATTATTATTATTATTATTATTATCGACAGCGTCTTTTCATTACGTGTGCGTGTTTGACATGAAGCCAAAGAGAAGATCCGTCATTCGTAGAAAGAATAATAATCAGTTACTTTAACTGTGAACGACAGCGAAAAATACGAAAAGAGTGGACTACCTGTAGCGTCACCGTGTGCGTGAGTTTCCTCGGTGTTCTCCCGTTTCCTCCCACTTTCTTCATTCCACCATTTCATTCATTACTCATCATCAGCGTATCCTTTAGCCTAACCGGCATAACCGTGGGACGTAAAACTCAAAGATTTCATTACATTTTATTTCATACCTGTAGCGTAAAGAAGCAATATTTTCTCTCAAATGGATAAAAAATCAAGCCGAGATTGATTCGAACTCGCATGGACGGCGCGAAAAGCCAGTGCTTTGACACTTTTTTTTAACTGACTCACTGAACGTGTTTCAGTAACTTACTTATTGCTAATTTTACTTGCTTCACTCGTTTAACTTGCTTTTTCTAATAACTTATAACGACAGGGACACGAACACAGAAACATCGAGAACAGTTAAAAATCATAGATGCTCTCCCGCCGAGAATCGAACCCGAGACTCCATACACCCAAGGCTCACGTGCTAGCCTCCAGACCAGCGGCGATGGCAGCGCTCACTTCCTGTGTCGTTAGGGATTACGACCACTGTATTGCCAGCTATCACTTCTGTGGGTTGTATACTATGATCACATGTTTCTTCTCTGCTGGAAGAGTAAAACCTACATTATATGTAATACATGAGTTATTTAGACCTACATGCTCTTCATATAATGTAATAAAAAGGTCATGCTGGGAATAAGAAAAAGAACATTCCTTGGACAAAACGGAAACTATTGGCATCAGAAATATTTATCTACGAGGCATGCGCAGTAGTATATTTCGGAATAGTTACTGTTTTGTTCAGTAAACGAAGAAAGGGGTATAAAAAAGCAAATATTTCGCGTCAACGAGATCGACCAGATTTGACAGGGGCGGAAGCAGATGTATAGTAATACAACAACTTCGCTCAGTTGATACGAGCCGAGCCGGTTGATATCACTACCCGAGTTGGTCTTCTGCTTTGGCTCAAGAATTCGACCGTGCAGGTCTCAGCCTTATTTTAAGAACTACAGTATATACTTATATTGGTGATTACGACAATTGAGGCTGTCTCGTAATAATAATAAAAAAACTCTTGTCTTCTCGTTATCTAGACGAGACGAGATACACTAAAATTGCCCCACGAGATGCACGAAAATTACGAGAGGAGACGCACCTTTGCCGTGAGCAACACTAAAAGTATCCCACATTACTGCCTACATTTCTCATGGCTTTCGATTTCCAGTCTAATCAGGCCATTATTTCAAAACGAGTTAAAACGAGCTGAACGAGCGAGAGAGCCATTATAAAACTCGACTCAACTCGAAACTCGACCTCGAAAACAGCGCCTTGGCTTGGAACTCAACTCAAGAAAAATACCTTTGACTCGACTCGGATTGAACTCGAGTCGAGTCGAATTTTGGCTCGACTCCTGCTCATCCTTATTCGTATTTGTATTTTTTTTCTTCAACAATTTCTACTCTTTTTTTTCTTCGTTTACCTATTGTTTCTGGATTTCTCTTTCGGTGTCGTCCTTTATTTACACTATGCACTATTCTTATTCCCAGCTTGTGACCCGCTTCAATGTCTTATTCAGTTTAGGCTTTTCTCCTTACATTGACTTGACATGTGATTGATTTAATTCTCACTTTCCGCGCACGACCAATTAAAATGTATTATTATTATTATTATTATTATTATTATTATTATTATTATTATTATTATACTATTGAACTTGCACGGCGAAATTACTGTATAATACGATATCATTTCAGTAATTTTATTCCATTGTATGTTATTTAATTTATTAATTGGCACTAAATTGTCTCCAGATCAACGAATAAATTAACTACGGCATGCAATTTGTTGGAAATATCCTTACATGAACATGTTTGGAAGGAACCAATAATCTTATTGTAATGATATTTCCACCAAAGTGCATGCCGTAGTTAATTTATTCGTTGATCTGGAGACAATTTAGTGCCCATTAATAAACTAAATAAAATACAATGGAGTAAAATTACAGAAATTATATCGTATTATACAGTAATTTCGCCGTGCAAGTTCAATAGTATAATAATAATAATAATAATAATAATAATAATAATAATAATAATAATAATAATAATAATAATAATAATAATAATGATAATAATAATAATAAAGGACGAAACCGAAAGAGAAATCCAGAAACAGCAGGTAAAAGGAGAAAAAAGAGTAGACATTGTTGAAGTGGAAACATAAAATACAAACACGAATAGGGATGAGCACAAGTCGAGCCACAATTCAATTCGACAATTTGAGTCGAGTCAAAGGTAATTTTCTTGAATTGAGTTCCGAGCCAAGTCGCTGTTTTCGAGGTCGAGGTTCGAGTTGAGTTGAGTTTGATAATGGCTCTCTCGCTCGTTCAGCTCGTTTTAACTCGTTTTGAAATATTGGCCTGATCAGACTGGAAAGCAAAAGCCATGAGAAATGTAAGCAGTAATGTGGAATACTTTTGTGTTGCTCACGACAGAGGTGCGTCTCATCTCGTAATTTTAGTGCATCTCGTGGGGCAATTTTAGTGTATCTCGTCTCGTCTAGATAACGAGAAGACAAGAGTTTATTATTATTATTATTATTATTATTATTACGAGACAACCTCAAATGTCGTAATCACCAATATAAGTATATACTGTAGTTCTTAAAATCAAGGGTGAGATCTGCACGGTCGAATTCTTGAGCCCAAGCAGAAGACCAACTCGGGTAGTGATATCAACCGGCTCGGCTCGTATCAACTGAGCGAACAGCTTGAGTCGGCTCGGTTGGGATGAGCCGATGACCCGAGCCGGCTTAGTTGGAACAAGCCATCGACTCAGCTCAATTGAGCCGATGGCTCGAGCTTTCTCGGTTGGAATGGGTCACCTACTCGGCTCATGTGAACCAGTTCGAGCCAGCTAAGTTGAAACTAGTTCATCAGCACGTTTCGACTCAGCTCAAGTAAGCCGATGGCTCAAATCGGCTCGGTGTGGTGAGCTGTTGGCTCGGCTTACATCTCGATTCGGTTCGATATTGAATGAGCCAAGCCGAGCCGCTCCAGCCGTTGAGAAGCTCAAACCCGGTCCCAGCTGCTTTGAATATGTTTGGATGAAGCCTATAACTTTTAACAATTTTTTGCTCGAGCCCGAATACTTGCCCCTTCGGAACTCAAACCCAGAACGTGACCGATGTCCTTGCCTCCTGAAGACTTCCAGACGACCGAGATCGACAGTCAATTAGCTTTTACTATTCAGATACAAACCGTATATCTTTTAAAGATTATACATGGAGTTGATATAATAATAATAATAATAATAATAATAATAATAATAATAATAATAATAATAATAATAATAATAATAATAATAATAATCATAATAATAATAGTTTTAAACTTGCCCTGAAATTTGGCAAAACTTACTTAAAAGTAGAGATTTCGGGGAAAGCGTTCCGTACCTTCAAGACACACCTTTACAACTACCAACATTTTAAACTAGAACCTTTCATTGAAGTTTCATGTAGAAAGTATGTTTTGAGGAAAATAACTGTAATAAATATAACTGAATATCACGCGACAGTAAGGCATATAATAAACTAATTTTTAGAATATGCAGAGGTAAATATAAAAGCTTTGCTACAAAAATACCTACACAGAGCATAATTCAATGAGCTCTGAAATACAATGTAACGAAATAGCCTATGAGATTCAGTCTACAGAGCAATTGTTACTTAAAGAATGGACATACACTATTTCGAGAATCGAGACAAGACGGGAAATGTTTACGATACTTTTCGTCTCGTCTCGATTCTCATCTCCAAAGAGAGACGAAAATTTTGATTTAGCCCTGACCCGTCTCGAATGTAAAATATTAATTCTCATGTTATTTTATTTGTTTTAGAAACGAGATGAGAAACTCCTCTTCTCGTGAGCAACATTAAACCAAACCGAAATATTCTTTCCAATTGTCACGTTTCTCCTTGTAATGGTATGACCTGAGCGATAATTTAGCATCTAGCTTTTAATCTTCTACGAGATAATAATAATAATTATTATTATTACTATTATTATTCCTGAAGATTTGATAGTTCAAGTATTGAAACATCCGAGTATTCAAATATCTGAATATAATAAAACGTATGTTATCGCTGATCAATCGACATTAAAAATTCTAAAGTAAGAAAAAAAATAGCAACGTGCTTTCGCAGAAGCACTTTGACCACTGAACCGCGATCGCTACGCGGTAAAGGACCCGTCTTTAGTCTGGTTACGTTAGGTTTCTTTGTCTCCGCTTTCTAACTTGTATGTTATATTTTTCGATTCAAAATGTCTTTCGTATTTCTTTTATGAAGTCGGCAAAGTTTACATTAATAACTTGAGTTTTTCTTAAACCACTGGTTCACAAGTTCGTTCTTTCTCCACACGAAACTACAAATACGACAGACTGAATTCTCATACTCCCCATTTCTTTCAAAGCAGTCGCCATTACCTGGTCAAAGACTTATTTCCGCCACGATTCATATTAACCAAAATAAATTCATTTTTCGGAAGCGGAATTTTCACTTTCCGGATTTCGCAGAATTATGGAATTCAGTTATACTCCGGAATTCAGAAGAATTTCGGAACTCGGAAAGTATCCGGAATTTAGAAAATTCCGGAATTGAGAAAAACTCCGACTTTCGAAAAAATCCGGATTTTCCGAATTCCGGAATGTTAACGAAATCTGAAATTTCTAAATTCCGGATTTTTCCGAATTCCGAAATTATTACAAAATTGGAATTTTCCGAATTCCAGAATTTGTCCGGCTTTACTTTCGGGAGTCCGAAAACTAATAATTACGGAACGGGCTATCCCTAGTTTATACACAACCTTTCAGAACACTAAGCTAGTAGCTGTCTACAAACAAGTAATGCAAAGCATGTTGTATTCTGCAATACGTCATGTATTAAAATCCGACACCATGACACTTTTATTACATTATATGAAGAGCATGTAGGTCTAAATACTTCATGTATTGCATATAATGTAGGTTTTACTCTTCCAGCAAAGAAGAAACATGTGATCATAGTATACAACCCACAGAAGTGATAGCTGGCAATACAGTGGTCGTAATCCCTAACGACACAGGAAGTGAGCGCTGCCATCGCCGCTGGTCTGGAGGCTAGCACGTGAGCCTTGGGTGTATGGAGTCTCGGGTTCGATTCTCGGCGGGAGAGCGTCTATGATTTTTAACTGTTCTCGATGTTTCTGTGTTCGTGTCCCTGTCGTAATAAGTTATTAGAAAAAGCAAGTTAAACGAGTGAAGCAAGTAAAATTAGTGAAGTAGGTTACTGAAACGCGTTCGGTGAGTCAGTTAAAAAAAATAGTGGACAAAGCACTGGCTTTTCGCGCCGTCCATGCGAGTTCGAATCAATCTCGGCTTGATATTTTATCCATTTGAGAGAAAGTATTGTTTCTTTTCGCTACAGGATGGATTTTCTCTTTGGTTCCATGTCAAACATGCTCACGTAATGAAAAGACGCTGTAGATAATAATAATAATAATAATAATAATAATAATAATAATAATAATAATAATAATAATAATAATAATAATAATAATAATAATAATAATATGAAATATTAGTAGCTAACTCGTGTGTGTATTTCGACAATATAATTTTATATTATTATGTGGAAATAAGTAAGGCTGGCTGGCGCCCACCTCCCTAATTTTTTCGATGCGCCTTATGGGTCCACGGTGTCTAACGTTGGTCTCATCCCACTATCACCTCCTGTTTTCTCGATATAAGCTATCGACATTTTGCCTATAGAGGGCTCTGCCGTGGCCCCATGAGTACCCATGACAATGACTCTTCGTTCATTTTGCATTGAAATCGCTTACTTTTCTGAGTACTATGAGTGCATACTGTCCAACGTTGGTCCCATCGCTCTACAGTTTCTCGTTCTCTCGATATAAATTGCTAATATTTTGTTTGTAAGGGAGATATGGCGTTACAGTCATTACGTTTGAAGAAGAACTGAGGAAGATATTGCCTGCCACAAACAACACATATTATTATTATTATTATTATTATTATTATTATTATTATTATTATTATTATTATTATTATTATTTTTGTTGTTGTTGTTTTGTTTGGCAACTTACCACTAATGTTGCCTACCTTTATTTGCAATGCAATGTGTTACTAAAAAGCAAATCAAATAACACTCCTCGCCATCCAGGCTCCCGAACTCGAAATACATGATTTACAGTTCTCTGTGTTAGAGGAATGCACATTTATTATATTATTCTTTCAAATAACACGTTACACAAGTTACTTCACTTTCAATGTGTAATTTCATATCATCACTAACAATCATCTTGTTCCGATAGGAAAATAACCTCCTCCTACAAAAAAAAAAAACTGACCGTAGCCAAAGGGCGTGAACCTTCTTTAGGCGATTAATCGGGTCCAATATTTCAATAAGTTTCTGCACACAAATATTTCAGTGAAAGAGGAAAATTTATTCCAATTTTCTGAATACCTATTTATGGGCGAAATTTGGTTCCCTTGGAACTTTTTAAGAGTTTGAAGGGCCACCATTTTGAACATTTTCATCTGATTATTCTGGTTAACGAACTCATCAAGATATTTCAACAATTAATGTTTGTGCCAAGTTTCGTCTCAATCCGCTGAAAATTAGGGTGGTTATGGCATTCACAAATAGCGTTATATATATATATATATACAAATAGATAGATAAATAGACACACAGAGGGAGAGAGAAAAAGTTGTTTTCTCCCTTCTCGCACCTGTGGTGCGTCAGAGCTAAACCGGGCCCCTTTACAAAACGTATTGACGAGCCTAACCTAAACACAAGCCTCTTACTTGCTAACGTAGAAACGTGGTCGGGAGGTGTAAGGCATGTAGAAATTGTATTTTTAGTAACCGTGAGTATGGTCGACTTCAATGTTTTTCCTTTTACTTTTTGCAGCTACTTCGGAACGTTCAATTTTTATTCTTTACTAATTGCAAATGGCGTTTACATTCAAAATATGAGGAATTTTGGTGGCATTTGTTCGGATATTCTTCTCTTTCGAAATGAAGACAAGAATAAAAGCAATACGCAAAGACAAAAAGTATTATCAGTACTAAACATTACCAATAATAATTGCTACGAAAAACTAAATACGACCTCTTTTACCATCTCTCATGAGTTGTATGTATGATTAACAAAAAATTTTAAAAATCTCTTTGCCGAGGATTCGAACTTGCGTCCTTTGCATTTGTAAGCCAGCACCTTAACCCCTACACCAAGATCGTGGCATGGTGATCGTTTAGTTGTCGGCGTATTTGTTGTATTTGTGTTTCATGTTCCCACTTCGACAATTTTTACTCTTTTTTTTTGTAAGTTTAACAGCTGTTTCTGGCTTTCTCTTTCAGTGTCGTCCTTTATTTACACTATGCACTATTCGTATTCACAGCTTGTGCCGCTCTGCAATGTCTTATTCAGATTAAGATTTTCTTTTTGCCCCTCAGTAAACATTTGATTGATTTAATTCTCATACTCTCCACGGATGGAGCGCAGGAATGCCAGACTCGAAAAATAGGTGTACATTTACTTTCCTGACAGATCATACGTCGATATCAAATGCTATTTAGCGGCAGGCTACTCAACTTCGTGGTTGCTTACTTTGGCCATGCTCTTCGAGCGTCGTCGCAACGTCGGCTTCGTCCAGAAGATTCGCGCACCTCCCGCTCGCCTCGTTGGCTCCAGACCGAGGTTTCTAGAATATTCTCGCTTGAAGTCCGGCAGTGGTATAAGTATTGCGTATTTCGGCGAACCAATCCAACAGGCCAGTTTTTTGCATCTTAAGCTTTAACGTTTTTGGTTCGCTGCTGTTTTTGTTAAGACAGAGAGTTTGTACATTATACCTAAAGTTACAGTGTTCTTATTGCGATACGAATCATAGACATTTTGTATATTTTGGTTTCAAAGTTCAGAAGCAATGGCAAGAAAGACGGAGAAAAAGCTTCGAAGTAGACCAACGCAGGAAAGTGTGAAACGAAGCTTATTTGGCACCCCAAGAGAAATGAGTGAAGTGCAGTTACACACGTACGCTGACGTTATGCGACATTGTCTTTGGTTTCGAAGTGGTTTAAGTGGTGACGAAAGTGTAACCAAATTACCAGTGACTGTCATTTGTAAACTACTTCGACAAAGAGTTGTACATATTTTGGCGTCAATCAAACATTCCAGTGGGTTCAGAAAAGAGAGATGTTGACATACTGAAATAGTTTCTCACCAAGGAAATCATTTCAGTCAGCAAGGACAAGAAGCAACACTTTTTGCAGGTTTTGTTGCACTTGCGGAAAAGTCTCTTTTTCATGTTGCGTCAAGTAAATGTAACAGATTATATCTGTGAAAGGACACGCAAGATTCCAAAACGAGAATTCAAGTTTCTTTTGGACCAGAGAATATCAAGGAAAATGGGCATTGGTAACATTGATGTCCATACAAGCAAATCTCTGTCAAATATGTTTTCCCGTAAAGTGAGCAGATTTAAGGGGCAGATAACCAAAGAAGACGCTGGAAGTGTTAAAAACCGTCCATCAACTAGTGGGATTAGGCATAGACACAGGCCAAAAATACTGGCGTCGCCAGGGGAATCCAACGAAAGTTGTTAAATCGGGAAGCACGTCGTGGTCTGACTTCGAGGCCCAAGCAAGAAGAAAACTTATCCAAAAATCATCTGTCTTCAAAATACAGCGTCGGCAGCGTTTAGAACTGAAGCTTCTGACACACAGGTTGCTTTGATCGTTTCTGCCGTACTTCAGGACGCAAGACGCATTACGCCAGATTACTAAAAGCTTGTTGTTGACAGTTCTAAGGTACGATGAGGAACAGATAAACTGGTTGAGAAGATCCAGAAAGAAAAGGCACACTTAGGCTGGGCGAGTAGAAGTATTTACTTCGACGGAAAAAATGATGCAACGTTTGTGCCAGAAAAATTAACTGCAAACTACGAAGAGGAGAGGTTACTGAGCCCGGTTCAGAATGCTTGGCCCATGCCACACCTAAGTCAGACACTGCTAGTATTATTGCCGACTCTATATTGGAGCTTCCAAAGAAGAAACAGAACGGCGTGTCAAGTCTTGAAGCAGTCGACAGTGATGGTGAAGCCACGAACATAGGATGGCATAACGGAGAGATAAGTCAGATACAAAGATCAATAGGAAAGTAACTGAAGCATCTCATTTGCCTTCTTCATAGCAACGAGTTGCCATTTCGATATCTGGTTACCGAATTCGATGATGGAATGACCGGACCCAACGCTTTTTCCGGCCCCATGAGAAAGAAAGTAGAGGATTTTGAACGTTCATCGATCGTCTCCTTTACACACTTTCCAGCTGAGTGGGTGTCTAAAATGGAAAAACCACATGGCTTAAGCAGCAACCGGATTATCTCTTTGAAGTTTCTAAGGCTGTTGCTACAGGAATGTGTACTACTGATATAGCAAACAGAAAACCAGGACGTTATCACATTCTTGATGGCTTACATTGGCCTGTAGGATGCTTCGCCACTACATGAGTACTGATAAACATAGTTCAATTTTGTGTCTACTTTGCCAGTAAGTTGTTATAGTATACGAACCCGTCTGGTTTCCAATACGGTAGCATAGTCAAACTGTCACGTCTTCTGGCAGAGAAACATAGTTCATTCTGTTCTACAAACTAACGGATACTACTCTCATCATGAAAACCTGCTGATAGCAAAAACAGCATATGTTAATCCGCATATTAAAACGTTAGGCTGGAGAAGGATAAAAATGTACCGCAGCCAAAAGACTCCGAAATCTAGCCGCCCACTTGGCTTCATTGTTCCGAAACAAAATTTTATAGCTTAAAATTACTAAGACATGATTAATTGGCCTAAATGTCGTACAGAGTTGGCAATCACGCCAAACATAACGGATCAGCAGCTTGAAAAAAACATCCGAATTTCAGCTACTCTAACAACACCATTTTCTAGCCATAGTAAAGCTGTGGAACGCACAGGCAAGCTGGTGTCGGAGGCTGCGTCGAAAAAGTACGGTCAGAACGCAAGAGATATCTACGTTGGAGCCAAACTGAAGTCTAGAGAAATAATGTCCCTCTTCGAGACCAAAAAGAACTACGTGAGGTCAAATGTCTATGTGTGATCACTGGGTGGGTAGGTGGGCAGAACTTGATGTGCAACCACATCCCCGTGGTGAGTGCTGGATTATTTTGCGTACAGAGAAAAATTAGAGAAGAGTTGCACAAAGGAAATCTAGTTATATCAGGGGTATAATCATCGTTAACATGGCATTCCTAACAAACTCTGGACATTAATTCCAACAACTCAGCTAATATGGCTGTACTTAATAACTAGTACAGCCTAGACTAATAAACATTTTAAAATTATTTAATGGCATTGCTACAAGTTTCTTTTCATAAAATAATTGTATTATAACTATCAGGTAACTCTAAAAACGACCACAAGTAGCTTCTCTGTCATTATTGTTGTGTGTGTTGCCTAACCAAACACTTAAAAAGCTTTAAGTCCGTTAGAGCTGGGTAAGAGGTTGTCCAAAAAATAAAAAAAAAGAAATCAGTAAGGTCGTGGCCACTAATGGCACTTTTTCCGCAGTAGCCGTTATCGAATTTCCAACAAAAGTGCAAAACACACCACCTTACTGGAGAATGGATATAAAGAGACAGCTATCTCTTTGATCCGTACCACCGAATTAGGAAGGGTAACCTCATGGCAGCAGGTAGAATGCTGGGAAAAGCAACTCATTGGTGGAAAAACACAGAAGAATAAGAAATTTCAAGTATCTCAATACGTTCTTCGGCAATACCAAGACGCTCGTGAGGCACATTTCCCAGTACACTGTTGATCTACGCAGAAACAGATTTCAAATTCGATCATTTAAGGCATAAAATACCTGGCTGTTGGAGTTTGAAACAACACACAAAATCGTATCGCGAAAGGTTACGAAATTTATTGCTACGACACATACGAGTGAAGATAAAGATGACATATTGAAAACTGTAAATGCCTTTATTGACAAAATAAAGCACCATATTATTAAAATTGGTTCAGGTAATGTCTCCAACTTCGATCAAAGTGGTGTCCAATTAGAAATGCATGCGGTTGAACCTTGGCTGCTCAGGGAATGAAGAAAATGGAAACAGTTGTCCTATCTGTGAGTGCGACAACTCACAGTTACACCATACAACCGATCATCTCTGGCGATGGTGCTTTGCTGGTACTATTAGTCATTGTTCTGAAGGAACCAAGTTGTGAGTTCGTCTCACGCGTGCACAACACTGTAATTCGCCCCCGTAACGTAAGGGTATATGCGGCCGCTTCAAACTCAGGAAAACATTAAGAGGAACTTTTCCGTCGTTGACTAGAGCATGTGTATTCCTTTACAACACAGCGTCGAACAGTTCTTTTGTTGGACCCTTTTACTGGATATTGTGAAAATACCCTAAGGGTCATTGAAGCGGAAGAGAAAAATACCATGCTACCTCAAGTTTACCTCAAGGTTTAACTTGGAAGATGCAACCACTAGATGTGAACATTTCTGGTTTGTGCGCTGCTCTTCAGACACTGTTATCTTACCACAGTCTTACGGGATAACATAATCAAACTATAATCTCTGGCACATAGTCAATTCTAGTGTCCAAGATACAAAGATTTCATTAGATACCCGTGGTATAATATTGGCAATACAACAGAAAAGAGCCGGCACAATTTCAGACCCCAGCAGAGTTCCTCTCTGCCACGAATCACATCTAGTGATGGGCTGTGGGAATATTCCCGGTGGAAAAGAATTTTAAAAATGGGAATATTCCCGGGTTTTTTCCGTTGCATATAATTTCCCGGGAAGGAATTTATTTCCATTTCTTTACTTTATCTTCCTTTACTTTATTTTTTAAAGCATACTAAATTTAATGTGTTTAAATTATCAGTAATAGAGTGAAGTTAAGCAAATCCTCTTACATATAAATTTAAACTGTTACTATATAATTTACTATATAAAATTTTTCCCATATTTAATTGATAGAACATATTGTAAATAAATATACATTTATGCGTACTCTCGAAATATAATAAAGTGTTAATAAAGTTACATAGTACCGTTCAGAATATATAGATTTTAAAGAATCCTCTGTGGACAACAGTAATAATATGCTGTGATATAAAAATTAATTCAACTTTGAAATCATAATATAGTCATAGAATGCAATTTTCTTTCTGATTGTACATAAATTCCCGGATAAATTCCCGTTTTGGAAATCTTCCCAGGAATATTCCCAGCGAATATTACCAAAAAAATCTTCCCGGGAATTTACCCATCACTAATCACATCCCGAGATGTGACATTTGTGGACAAATTGTTGCGATTCGTTGTGGTTGGTGCAAATAATCATTTTGTTTACAACATGTCTTTGTGGAATATCATTATTGTGATGCATTTGTTGCGTAATATATAGTGCTTAAAAAACTGTTGATCTGTGTTACAAAATAATGGATAGTACTTGCATTTCACACACTAGATATGTATTTTTTCGAGTCCAACATGTGCATTTATACTTTCATTCGAATTGTTTGTGATCGTTTGTGTATAGTGACTTTTCTAAACTATTTGGATCCATTTGGTGTAGTTGTGGCTCCTCCTGCAACAGTTTTTCCGTAAGAAATAATAAATACGTTTTTGTTACTTGTATATCTAGTATGTACAATCGCTCTTTTCCGAAAATTTAACATGTTCGTTTCGAGATTTCGAGCTTTTTTGAAAATATTTCGGGAGGGACTTAAACCCTTTGAAGCCGTTTTCCCGCAGAAACATAATAATAAGTGTCCCTTACTTTTTGTTATAGTATCTGCTTGCATAGTTTCCTCGGAATGGCTTCGGCCCTTTTTCCTTTTGGGCCTTTGTAATTGTTTTTGGAGATATTTGTATGGGGGTCTTTGCTCCTCGTGCAAACGTCTTCTCAGACAAAAGAAAAAAAGTTTTTTTTAAGGTTCCTTCTAGTATGTATATATACGTTGTTCTGCAAAATGACTGGTGTCCTTTTGTAGATTTCGAGCTTTTTTGAAAACGTTTTAGTAGGGGCCTAGAGCCCTTCAAACCGTTTGTCAGAAGAAACGAAAAATACTGGTCACTTTATTTTGTGGCTAGCATTTACCTGTAAAATTTCGTTGAAATCTGCGGATGTTCCATGTGAATGTACTCTGAAACACGATTGTGGTTGGTAGAGTTGGCAATGTAGTTAGTAATGATACTATACAAAGTGAAAATTTTCTCTAACAAAATTGTTGTAACTATTAAACTCAGTTCATTGTAATTAGTAAAATTTCTGTAAATGTTTATAATTTCAAAGTTGATCCATCAAAAGTGGTGTCAATGGTAAACTTCAGACAATCAGTCTATGTCAGCTAAAATCATGTTACAGAATAGTTATATAATCGCGTTGTGCAATTCTGGCGCTTTTGTTGCTTTATTGTATTTAGAAAAATGGAAACGAATAGCGTCCGTAATGTTCCGTGCCCGTTGCGACCAGTTCAACATGTTTAGTGGATTTAAAGGTAGAAAGGAAGCTGGTGCAAGGCAAAATTGTTTTGTGTATTAAAAGTGTGAATATTACGTTTGATGTCCTTACGTTAATATTGTTTTCGATTTAAACATAGAATGTTTATTGGATAGGAATTTCCTTACTCAGGAGAAGGCTGGGATAGAATTTAGTAGTGATTCTGTTACTTTCGTAAATAATTAAAATTTGTCATTTTAGTATGATAGTTAATGATAATAACAATGCTAAGAGATTTAAAATACTGACTATATCTAAAAAATTTCTAAACGTAAAATTTGTATTAATTATTGGGAAAAATAGTCACAATGTTGATAATAATTGAGCTATTTTGTCCAATTTCGAAAAGTTTTAATCTACGTCCTGAAATAAAAATTTGTTTGTGAAATATGTAAACTAGAAAAATAATGGAGGTATCATGTTAGGAAAAGTAACCATGTTTACATTAAATTTCGAAATATTTGCAGTAATGATGAATAAATTAAAATATTAAATTTAGAAATTGCCAGTCAAGATTTTGTCCGAGTATTATTGTAAACAAATTTCCGAAAATGAGAAGAAAATACTACAAGCGCATTGTAATGTAGTGAAAGAAATTCATGTTTGTAGTGCAAATACGAGTCATTCAGAGAGTGAATTTGATTCTCTTACTGAAAGCAAAATAAACGAAGCAATGCTTCCGAAAGCAGAAAAAAGGATTGCACAAATTTGTCTTAAAACATAGAAATGTTTGCAAACGTATTCCTCGTCGTTGTAACAAGTTTCCGTACACTATTGTAGCAAACACTGATGGGCCTCTAGCAAAAAGAAAATACAGCATAACTTACAAACTTAAACAACATATTGATGCTCCAACAGATAAGTGATTACAATGTGGAGTAATAGAACCTTTTGTCTCTTTACATTATCATTTAATTTATGTGTTACAAAGAAAAACACTAAAATAATGCGCGTTATCCTGGGTTTTAAATTGTATTTTTTTCTAAAGGTAATACAGATAAAAGTAGATAATGTATTATTGAAATTACAAGGTGTAAAGTAGTATCGAACATTGATCTAGTAGGTGTGTCCACGCAGCTAGCTATTTTTGAAATTTGTTGTGACTAAATTGTGTTTTCGTGGAATGAAACGATGTACAATTTCAAGCCAATAAAATTTGTTTTTTTAATGGAGGCATAGAATTAATGGGATGCGTTTTGACTATGTAAGGTCATTGATTATTTGTAGTAACGTATATCTATTGTAACGTGTATCAATGACATAGATATCAATCCCAAATTTCTTCTTTTCACGTTTACATAGGAATTTTGGATTTTTATTTACTAAGTAAGAAGCTAACATCTGTGTAAGTTTAGGAAAGGCATCTTTTTGTAACACAAGTTAAAAAATTCAATGTTTTGTTTTGACATCCAAAGATGTGAAAAGGACCAGTCCTATGTCGAAATAATTTGAATATTACCTCGACACAAAAACTGTGAAAGAGCTAAAACGAATTCTATGTTTTTTTGAGTAGTGCCCGAAATTTGTTCATCGTTTCTCTCACTTAGCCCATGTGTTAATCGAATTCTTGAAAAAAATTGAAAGATGGAGACATGTATGCAAGAAAAGTTTTGTTAAATTAAATATGTGTCTAGCTGATGAAGTGTTTTAAATCGCCCATTGTTAGATCATGATTTTTCGGTGGTAACAGTTCCTTCGTAAGAGCCATAGATGCATTATTTCATTAAGTAATTGGTGATAAACACGACCTTGGTGTTTTACAGTGTTACTTTGAAAAGCAAACAACGTATTCTTACTATAACAAATTGGAAGCTTGAAATTGAGAAACTTAAACGGGGACATCTATTATATATCCACCATGTGGAAGTCTACACTGAAAATAATTCTTTAATGTTTATAAACCAAGTCCTACATTGGAACTCTTGGTTGGGTCATTTGTGACTGAAACTACAAGGGTTTGATTTAGAAATAGTGTATTTCATTCGTGGAGAACAAAGCAAGCGATTCACTTTCCAGAATGGTTTTGAGCCCTCCCAACGAATGTCTAAACATAAATAGCTTATAAGTGCTTCGTTGATTTTTAAAAAATCTCACACAAATAAAATTAACCCAAAAACAAAAGGATCATACCGAATTCAATAAAATTATACATTTATATTAAACAAATATACAAATTATATTATACAAACGAAAATATACTTTTTAAAGAAAACAGACGATTCTTATAAAAAATGAATATACAAATGTGAAAAACTTTTTCGTGCTCTAAAACGGATCTTTTTTGTATAGAAATTCGCAATAACTGGAGATTTTTTCGTTGCAACATCCTTAGTTACAACTGTTATTGGGGAGATTCACTACAACCATAGACGCTTCGGATGCGAACGAATATTAGGTTTTATTAGTGAAATTAGTTGTTATATGTCGACGATATGTGATGTGAGGTATTAAAGAAATAATTGTCTTGAATGTAAGAAAACCGAGGTACTTACAACTCCTCAGTCTATACTTCTAGAGTCCATACAAGTGAAAGCCTCTCAAATGTTAGTCTTGATTTTCATAATAGGACACCTTGTCCCATCTCCTATAAAATGTAAATTTATACTCTCATTATTGTTTGTGTATACACGCTATTTTGTTGTGTACTCCATTTGCAATGCGACTACTAAGCGTGTAATTAAATGTCTAGAATCACTGTATTCTGTGCCATTAGGTGTATTTTCTTCAATCTTGGCTGGTAATGGTAGTGTTTTCCTCTGAAAATTTCAAACAAGAATGGGCTCACATGATGTTAAGACGTACCAGTGTAAGGATGATCTGAATAAATGTATAAATGTCTGGCATGGAAGGTATAATATACTTTTATCATCAGACGCACTTATTAATATTGTTAGCTTTTGTGGCAGATAGATTTCTATGCAGTCAATATATAATCTAATAAGATCTGATTGTGAATGCATGTGTATTCAATTTAAGAACAAAGAAATATTTAAAATTATAATTAATGTGAAAATGTCTTCGAAAAACTACAAACTTCAATTTATTTCATATTGTGTGTTATCATTGAACATACATTGAGTGAATTACATCTTAAGAGTTCAATAATTGTATAATTTGAAGAACTTGCGGTTAATATGCTACCAATTGTCCAACAAAAAAGTTATAATTGGAGAAAATGTTGCACCTTCCTCAAGCGTAATTGACAAAATACACTGAGTACTTAGCAGGTTATAGAAGCTGTTCTGTAAAGACGACTATGCGTAATGGGGAATATTCATACCTCAAATTGTAGTTCTGCTAAATATTGTTCAATTAGTCTTTGTGTTAGTCCAGCTAGTTTGCATTTCAATGTTGGTTTTGCACATTTTGAACACTTCATCCCTTTAATATTTTTCTTAACCAAACCGATGGAGATGGTAGTGAGAACTGGAGTAATATGTTAGGTATGAGATATTTTAAAAGAAGAGAAATCACAAGAAAAAGAAGTGAGGAATGTAATTTACAGTAAGAAAATAGATAAAATATATGAAAAAAAACTTGATGTTCTTAAGACAAACAAACTTGAATTTAGTTAGTGACAAAAAGTATCGAAAATTTTTAATATTTTCTAAGTTCCATATCGTACTGTTTTTTCGACCATCGAATTCTGAAGAGGTTTTCGAACTGCTTTATCAATAAAATGAAAGTCGATTGGTTTGAGTTCTGTAGATTGTCTTAAGGCACGGAAACCACAAAACAAACCCAAAATATCTTGCTAGATTTTGCAGTTAAGCATAGTTTAGAACAAAATAATGATGTAATTTCCATTTAATGCAAACATTTAGAATTAAAAAGGAGTGGAGAGACAGTATAATACAATGTTTTAATTGCAATTCCAGTGTGTTTATTTCAAAATGTTCAATCACGTGAAAACAATAAGCGAATGTACGAAATTTTGAAAGATTTTTTAAATCGATTTATACACACACAAACATACACACACGCATCACACACACACACACACACACACACATATATATATATATATATATATATATATATATATATATATATATATAGGGTGAATCAAAAGTCTGGACACGGTGGAATAACTCGAGATCTCAACTTCGGATCGAAAAACCAAAAAACATGTGTTTAGTAATAATTAAAAAAAATACTATCTGATGAAACCAAACTCAACTACTTAGACCCACTCCCTGAGGGCTGGGGTGTGGTCAACCTTGAAATTTTAAATGGAAACCATAGTTTTTGATTATAGATTTGGATTCTATGGCCCAAACTATGTTAGGTTTCATCAACACTTTTAAAGCGATGCATAATATGGCGCTACAATCGGCGAAAGTTAATTAACTGTTTGAGGTGAAAAAGAAAGACACTTTGCTGTTACCCCGAGAATCGTTACCAACAGATCCGTCACTGTTAAAGACCTGCCACTTATAAACAAATCGTTTAGGTGAACGACGCTTTAACATGTGAATGAACGAACGAGCAATCTCATCCCAATGTTGCAATCCCATGTCATGTGTCACTAAACGTGTTATAATTCACATATCCATACATTGCATGTGAGAAGAGAAAACAATAATGAAACGAATAACACACACACACACACACACACAAGTATCACTTCTTTTACAAATGCTCCACTACAATTCCGAAATTACAGATTACGCCTATAACCTTCGTCACGTCTATCCCGAACACGGAAGTTCGATCAACGTACTTAAGAGGCCTCCATGCCACGAAATTAAGGTAGTACCTAACATACGTATTAAAATGTGCACTCTGTTCACACAATGCTCTTTGGTGGTAACTCCTTTAGTTTTGAAATTATATTGCAACGACAGAATCAAATGTTGTGTAGGGTCCGATGTGATCAATTTGTTGATGGCACCTTATAGATATTTAAAAACTAAAGGATGAAAGGACTAAGAATAAAAAGAAAAATACCGACATGTAAAATATAAATCTGTTTCAAGAGCTTTTCGTTAATATCTCAATACTTTTTGTTTATCTACGGACTTTCAGGATACGGAAATGAAAAATCCAATATTTTCTGTTGTAGTTAGGTTAAGACAACCTTCGCGTGAAATATGAAAGAAAAATAATTCTCCCGTGCGAGTATTTAAGCGGGTGTTGGAAAATACCTCTTAAATTTCTCAATCAAAAGAAGAAAGACACTAGCTTCGAAGACAAATAGCGCAGAAAAATCGAATTTCGCAGGCCAATATTTCAAAAATTACCCAACGTAGAGAGTGCGATTTAATCGTTTTCAAAGAACGTGGTACCCATTTTCTTTTAAAATGCATGTCCGTGTTTCTCTTTCAAAATAAGTCTCTAACTATTTTGATGGTCTTTGGTAGTTAAGACTTAGGCTGGAGAAGGCATGCATGTGGAAAGTCATAGCTTTACGAAAGGCACCTTCCGGTAGTGTCCGAATGAGCGGACATTGTATAGTACGGATGAAATGTACTTCAGAGAAAAATAATATGGGAAAATTAAAAGCATTATAGATGTTCAGCAGTACATATGGTATTGCTCTTTATCTTTCTCATATTGTGCACACTGAACCCTGGAATTCGTCTGATGGGACTGAGGCGAAGGAAAATTTCAGTCAAAATAGCGACCAGAGCACAGTCGGTGCTTACGCACATGCTACCCAATGCTCTTTGGCAGGCAGACATGTTACCTATCCAACAGTACCAGCTGATCCGCTTGCTTGCAACTCAATAGGTATTATTTTTATTTATTTATTTTAGTGTTGCCACGAGACGACAGCGGCGGGGCCATCACGAAGTCCGCTGTTAAGCCGAAAAATAGGCAGCCGCCTTTGAACCAGCACTAGCTCACCATTTTCGCTGCTGCCACCAAATAACCGAAGATGGTCCGACGAACATCGTCGGCAATTGTTCACGGGGAACGTCTCGGATCCAAAATTTAATAGAGGTTCGAATCCCACTTTCAACCATACGTCAAGTCTCTCGCGTCCTGCTGAGAAAAAGGAACGATAATCACCCTAAAGAACCAAATAGTCACAGATTTTCATTTGATTTTTTAACACATTTATACTTATTTTACCATGTCAACCTGCATTGAAGCTAATTAAGAATCACATAGGAAGTTATCCAGATTTCGCCATTACAGCGCCACGTCTCACAGCGACAACGATGTTTTACTCCACCGTGGCCAGACTTTTGGTTCACCCGTTATTTCAAACATAAATGACCTTGACAGTTACAGCCTATTTTTGGAAATTTCACACCATTCGGACATTTGCACGTTATGCTACCAATTCTACACTATCCTAATATATTTTAATCATCAGATATAAAACTGGTCGCACTGCTCATGTGTTATTTTGTGTAGGACCAGGTCTACTACCGCAACAAGGTTGGATCATTCCGATGATTTATCTTTATCAGAGAATGGTACAATGGACCCTAATGAATGTCATATTTTAACGATTAGAAAACAGTTATACCAATACATTTTTTTCTCAGATACAGAAGTCAAAAAACACCATACTGCAATAAACAAATACTTCAATAGCTATACTTTTAATTTTAATTGTTTTATTTTTTGTCCTCTACTAGCCGCTTATACTGATACTGCCCGAAGCCCGATTGAAGAAGGTGTGCCTTTCTCTGTGGCTTGTGTGCTTCTATCTAGTGACGAGAAGGAACAGAGAAGTGAACCAGCTGAACTGAACCTGAACAGAGGTCGGAAATACTACCAAGCTCATGAACGAAATGGGGGTATTTAGGGGCCTTTTTTTTATCCGATTACAGCGCCATATTATGCATTGATGGAAAAGTGTTGATGAAATCTTACATAGTTTGGACCGTAGAATCCAAATCTGCAATCAAAAATTTGGGTTCCCATTTGAAATTTCAAAGTTGACCCGACCCCAGCCCTCAGGGTGGTAGGTCTAGAGGGTCAAGTTTGATTTCATCAGATAGTATTTTAACATTAATAAACACGTGTTTTTGGTTTTTCGATCCGAAGTTCAGTTCTCGACCTATTCCACCGTGTCCAGACTTTTGATTCACTCTCTCTCTCTCTCTCTCTCTCTCTCTCTCTCTCTCTATATATATATATATATATATATATATATATATATATATATATATATATATATATACATATGTATATATATATTAACAACCTCCTAACGTCGTGCCTTAAAAGCATGGGGATGAACAAAGTGTGACGTTCAGAAGTTGCTACTACTCATTATCCAGAATGAGTAGGTTAACGTTAAGTGAGAGGAAATGATAACAAACTCTATGATTCGTTTAACAAATGTATTGGTCTAAATGATGTCATGATGTCTGTGTGTATGTTTAAGTGTGAATGTAGCATAACAAATCAGATCACAAATCGTAAACGGCTAGAAATTGTATCACGATCAACACGCACATAGCTGAGGCACACATACCTGCTTTATACGATGAGTGTCTGGACTGATTGTGTGTACTCCTCAGCTCGGGATCTCCTGGATTGGATTGTTGGCTGTATGTAGTCTCCAACGGATTACCAACCAAAAGCCAACCATTACTAGAGGACTATGGTTGGTGTCGAACGGAGAGTAGATCACACTTGATCTACTTATGGTCGTAATGGATCACAGACCACTGCTAGGCTGCTAATTCTCTTCTAATGTGTATCTAATTCGTCTCCTTCACTTCTGATCTACTTCTGATCCAGATCATCTCCAACAATGGGTTTTTGTTCACAATTCCAGACACTGGAATTCGTTACGTCGTTCATTTGTGTTTACCTCAGCTATTGGTGAAACATTGGTTTCAACCCGTATTACATCGTGATCAAATTCCCAGACTAACAATCGTTGCAGATCTGAAAGTTGTGCCACATTCAAATTGTGTCAATGTTAACAAACGAGATTGCACATTGATGACATTACAAATTTAGATTTCATCTTTACAAAACAAAACAAAACAAAAAATCTGACGATGTAGCGTCTCGCCATTATTTCACTGACAACACAACATAAACACAACCATTTACGTAAACAAACAAATGCACATGTTCATATGACATAACATTGCATTATCATTTCAATTTTAATTCCAATAAATCTTAGTTTCCATCACCAAAATAAAATCGTAAATCCGTACACCGCTACATGCCCCTGCTTCAAAACGAGCGAACTCTGTTCTCGCCTAAATTTCTGATAAGAAACTGGTTCAATATATAATACAAAAATACAAGAATCAATATTTTTTTAAATTGTACATACTTTTTCTTCACCTATATATATTATTATACTCATATCATACTTTATTACCTTAAAATATTTCACATTTAATTAAAAAAATACATTCCCTCTATCTTGTAAATTTTAATTTTTCTCTGTTTCTTTTTTTAAAAAAATCTATGGCATGAATCTCAGTTGAAGTGTAGTCTTATGCCATCTATTATTTTTTATATAGAACTACGTGCTTCTCAATGCTCTCGCAAAATTATATATATATATATATATATATATATATACTTTTTATGTCTGTTTTTAGTAGTTTTTCCATTCAGGCTAGTATCAAAGTCCACTGCATAGTTTCTCAATGTACCAATTTTGTTGTAAATCTCAGTGTCTTAATCACTGATTTATTTCACGAATGATTCACTCACTAAAACCCAATTCACCTTTCTAAAATGCATTCATACACTTTTGATGCTTAATAACAACGTCATTTTTACGTTGTTGCATTTTATAACGTGTTTAAAGAATGCTAAAAATAAAACACCACTAATTAATCACTTTACCACTGTTACAAGTTTCACTCCTAAGGATAGCAACTATGCTCAAAACTCATTCCGTAAAATGCTGATTCTGTAGTTTTCGTTTGTCCTTGGCTCTGAACCTGAAGATATTTTACGTGGCTTCCTCAGTAACGTCTTTCCAACGTGCGTTGTTGGCAGTGAAATTCGTGCTTGTGGATATTTTGTCCAATATTTAGAGATTTTTACAGAATCACGACGTCGCACGGTGTAAAGTAAACTTTAGCATTGTTCGGTTCTTTGGCTAAACGCTCGTCCGTTTTTCCGGTATAGGCATTTTCAAAATCCGTGGTACTATGTTCAACATTCTGGATTTCGGCAGTGTTCGTTACCATATGTGTACCCCTTATGATTATGTTCTCTCGTGTCTGTTCCATCCTCTTACAATTGTGATCTAATGTGTTTTCAGTTTTGTGTTTTTCAGTGTTAAGTTTGTGAATCAGTGAATATATAGGCGTACTTGCATAGTTTTTAATGTGTATAGCATCTTCGAAGACAGTGTTCTTGTTTTCTATACTATTAACCTTTCCTCTCTCATTGTCTATCTTCTGTAATTTATATACTAAATAAGCTGTAATTATTAGAGCCAACGCAACACAAATTGCTAACCCTGTTAATACTATAACGAATAACATAGTCTTTTTTCCGTAGTTCGTCAAAATGTAAATGACTAGGCGTGAGATTCTATTTTCGTCTATTTTGAGCTATTACATTTCTATATTTGTGTTTATGGTTACTATTAGTAAAATCTAACATATATTTCCCATAGGCCTACCTTTATTGTTCTTAAATTCTTTCATTGCTACTTTAAATGCACAAAGGATGCATATTTCCTTACAATGAACTAGTTTCTTACTGTTATGTAATCTATCTTAATGCTAAAAGTCATTTTCATTACATATTAGGTCTCTTCTTCTACTTTCTTTACTTTTTTTAAAGTCGTAGTACCGAGACATTGTCGCTCATATTTATATACTTAAATTCACTTTCTAACTACTTATCAGCATATATTTAGGTACTAATACGTGTATTGATCTTTCCTTTACCTTTCTATAACATTACAATGCTTTATTCAGTTAGAATTTATACATATTGCATCGTAATTCGTATGAAAATGCTGTATTCATTATTTGAGGGCGTGGCTTGCGAAGCAAGCTTCCATGATGGCTGCTAAGTCCCGACTCCTTGATGATGGGATAATGCGGCGCTCACGCTGTGAGACATGGCTGCAATGATGCCACTTCATTCTATTTTATGCTCGGGAGCGATTAACGTCTGGCGAGTCTTTTACATAAATAAAACTTAAACATCTAATATAATGAATACTTTGCTTCTCATTGATAAATATCAATATGCCAATAGATTATTTTATTGATTATTAATTATTTATAATTATCACTCTTTTTTAAAATTGAATTTAGAGAATTAACTTGGTCCAAAATACATTGTTTACATACCAATTTTGAATATTTTAGAAAAGATGCAATACGTATGTATCCTATTTTGACTATTTTGCGGTCTATTAACCATTCTTTTAACTATTAATGTTACTATTTTCTTCTCGGTATTTGTCTAATTTTAAAATTTTCACATACTTTTTACGACTTATTATTTTCACTAGCAAGCTTACTTTCTCTATTTTTATACTTATATTATCTATTATTATTCTCTATTTCATCTTTTATTTAGCTCTATCACTATTTTCAATAGATTTTAATTTTTAATTTTCGCTGTTCAAGTAGCTTTCAGCTAATAATCTCACTGATGTTTCGATGTTACTAAACCAAGTCATTACTCTATTTGCATGATGTTATCTAACTTTATCTATGATATTCTATTACTATTACTATTCTTAATGCTTCTCTTGCATAACCGAAGTAGAGGGTGTTTTCATTTTACTTCGCGCGTGATTCTTTTCGTTTATTTTACATTTCCGTTCCACCCATAGATACTCTGACTCTAGATTCGATACTCCCTTAATCAACCATGTCTAGCTGATAGGTAAGAACCAAAAATTTTATTTAACTTATTAATTTTCCATTATTTTAATGAATGTATTTCCTCTTATTACTTAGTTACATATATTATGAATATTACTTATTACCTAACAAACTACTACTATTTACATATAAATAAATACGAATATATGGGAATATATATATATATTTCTACTAGCCTACTCTATTTACTGCATCCAAAACAGGTTTAACGATTAAATTTCCAGAGGGAAGCCCGCATTTCCTCAGACTTCATATGAGGCTTTGGTCATTAAACTGCCGCCTGACTGGCAGTTGCATCAATAAACCCATTTTGTGCATTGCAATTCTAATCCCAAACTAAATAAATAGCATATATATAATTGTCACAAATCGTGTAAATCTTAACCAGATTTAGTCATCGCTTTTAATTAACTTAGTGATTCATTAAAATGAAATCTAAATCAACAATGTTCAAAACTCAATATACTTGCCAAAAAGCAATATATATAAGAATTTTAATTTAAATCATAATCAGGAAATTTCAATTGTCAATAACCGTGTTTTTACCCGAATTTCGCGTTTGAGAACCATTGAAATCACGATAATTCTAGGAATTCGTCAAATCATGTGAAGTATTCAAACTTCTTAAACGTCCATATCAGTATCTATCTAATAGTCTTAATCCAGTAACTTATTAATAATAATTAATATCTCATAATTCCTTAACTATATTCCTCTATAGTATTATAATGCCAAATGGCCCAGCTTTGATATAGTACCTCTTGTCTTCTTTACGAATAGGCTTTTACCACATCTAATCTTATTCATATTTCTAGGGATAACCTTTCGACTAGTTTTCTCTCACTGTCTTTTCTTACCCTATATTTATTATTACTTTCGAGTGTACTCTTACTCATTATATTACACTATATCTCTACATTTCTACATTTCTCGTAGCTACTATAATATATTCTTCAATAATCATTCTCTTAATTCACTTAAATCTCTTACATAATATTCTTATATTTCTCACATATATCAGTATATTCTTATTAGCCATTAATCAAGTAAACAATTGTCTAATCAAGTAACTATTTGTCTTACCCTTGTATATATATATCGTCTCATTATTTCTAGTCAAAATCTACCCTTTATTTTCTATTTCTACCTATCTACTGTAATTATCTCTCATATCTATTCCACATTCCGAATACCAGGATGACTATTAGAACAGTTAATATTATATTTCTGAAATATTTACTCATGCTATTCTTATTTTCTTTTACCTTAATTTTACTATTCTAATGTCTCCTACTTGTATTCTACAGTCATCTATACTTATCTAGATCTTCAAACTATCTCTATCTATATTCTCTATCTCTATCTTTTTCTAGTTCTGGAATCATGTCATCTAGACATGTATTTGACATATTTATTCTTTTGATTTACTTTGTATTCTCTCTTTTTCCTTTTTTTTCACTGTCACTCTATGTCTATTTTAAATTATATATTCATATTCCTAGTATTAATAAAATATAATCACCTACCTACTAATTAATATAGTTTTAAACTAACTAATCCCATAACCTAATATGCTCTATATACAAAACTTAACACTATTTTCAAATTAATATATATACTAATAAATAACATACTATAATATAATATATATTAACCTTAACCTAAACTTAACCTAAAACTTCTTTTCCTACATCGTGTAATTCCTTACCGAAACAGGATTTTATTTCTCTTAATAAATGGATCAGCAAAAGCTGCTAGATCTAAGAACATACTTTCAATAGCTACAATTATTTTTGACTTTTTCTCGTAAGTACTAAATGTTCATACTAAATCTGCAATTTGAATGGTTGTCGAACATTGAAAGTTATATCTAAATCTTCCCAACCAACTATCGACTCTCAGTTGGTCCACCCACTCCCTAAAAATAGCCCAAATTTCATAACTTAAATCAGTGGACTTTAGTGCGAAGAACATAGCATTTCTCAGACTTAGAGACGTTTCCACTACACCAGACACCGTTGCCAAAAAGTGTCTTCTATATCCTAATTCAATGAGATCATATAAATCAAAATTCTTCTGCTTAAAATGTACCAGAAACCAACGCTGTCTCTTCCAAATTTTGAACATTGTCTCTAAATAATTCTTCTGTACTTTCACCATACGTCGGACCGTATTCGGTGAAACTTCATAATACCCCTAAATCCAATTGATAAAACTTAGACGATGAGAACATGGTTGCGGGTTTCCCATCATCTTGTAGCACAGAGTAATGTTCCCTGTGGTTATTCAATAGCGACAACATCTTACTAATCTCCTAAAACTTCTAATAGACTACTTAACAATTAACGCGGGCGGGTCGTGCGGGTTAATCTATGAGTTAGAACCAAAAGACCTGGGGTCGTTACAAGGCGTAGAGTCTTTCAACATCTCCACCATAACAATGGTGCGTTATTATTAAAAATGCTTCTAAATACGCCTGGGATTGAACCACAGCTATCTCCACCATAACAACCCCCTAACGTCGTGCCCTAAAAGCATGGGGATGAACAAAGTGTGATGTTCAGAAGTTGCCACTACTCATTATCCAGAATGAGTAGGTTAACGTTAAGTGGGAGGAAATGATAACAAACTCTATGATTCGTTTAATAAATGTATTGGTCGAAACAATGTCATGATGTCTGTGTGTATGTTTGGTGTGAATGTAACATAACAATCAGATCACAAATCGTAAACGGCTAGAAATTGTATCACGATCAACACGCACATAGCTGAGACACACATACCGGCTTTATGAACCTAGATCAAAACCTAGATCGTGAAGGAAATTCTTTCGTCTGACATTGTGATTATTCTTATTTGCTCTATATATATTAATAGCATTAACGCCAGCTACGTTTTTTCATCAATTCATAATCAATTCGGCATAAAAAAGATGCCTTGTGGGCCAAGCCTATGAAAAGCTGGTATTATATTGAAATTTGCGATTTCGTGAGTTTCTTCGCATTATGGGATCTACATACAAGCGAGAAGGTTCTACTTTCTTCTCTCTAGCGATATAAAATGCACGTGTATCGAGAGAAAGAGTTGCAGCAAGATCCATGATTTCAACACTGGCTTGTACTGGTATGTTTTCTTCTTCTTCTTCTTCTTCCGGCATATTGCTTCGTACATCTTCGGTATCACTCGACTCAAACTTTTTCTTCATCAAAATCTTCCTTGAGCTCCTACATATCTTCAATCCCACAAAAATGACGTGAAAATGTAAAAGGAAATAAATAAACTCTTACGCCAATAGTCACACGATCTACAATAGTAGAACACTTATGAAATCATGGAACAAATCTGAGCAGGTGCAAGAACAAGCGCTGAAAGTTGACTCGAATGTACAGAAGGTTTTCGGAGAAAGGTACATAACCGCTTGAGGTCGAGCGTGTTACCAATTGCTCTGGATTCTAAAAGTAAAACACCTGTTCTACAATAGTAGAACGCGCGACCACTGCAGAAGTAACCACTTACCTGATAATTATTTGTAGTACAATGACCCATTAGTGAGAGACAATGACCCCTTAGTCTTATAAAAAAAGGTAATGTTAAAATGTTAAAAACAAATCTTGCGGAGGGGCCATAGCCTCCTAGGCCCCCTTGGTTAAGGGAATGACACGAATAAATGTAAAAAATGTAGGACTTAATACCTAAATATTTTTCTAGTTTCCTAGCAGCATTTATGTTTAATAAAATCTTGAATAACTTGATTCCAGACTATCACGTTTAATTGAAGCAGGTATTTAAAAAAATCAACAAATCATTAAACACTCCTAAGAATCAGGAATCGTAGGAATATTCCGTATAGAATAAGATATCTCCTAGTTAGTAAGTGTCTTCGTAGGGAAATAGCTCATGGCTGCAGAAAAGAACGACCCACAACTTAAGAGGAAGAGCGATCTTCTATGAAAAGCCGACGTCGAGAAGGAGAAGCTATAGGAGCCTGGAACACATGCTTGAGTATAACGTATCATTTCTTTTTCTCTTTTTCTTGTTCTCTTCGGTTAAAGTAAGTGGAAAAAGTTCTTTAATATACTTCATATAGAGTAAAAATAGCAGAATCCTTTGATTGCAAAGAGGAAAGTGTATTGGCAACATTACAATTAGATCGACGATGTTTACCCTATTATTGTGTTCCTTCGTGTTTGTTCTTTATTAAAGAGCGTGTAGAAAGCACTTGGCAGAATAATAGCAAACTATTTCTAAGAATTGGTATTATAAAATAAACTACTATGGAAAATTCTTGTAGATGTCAGAATATGATTTCTTAAGTTGGCAATTTGAGATGCAATTACGCTAATAAACAAAATAAACAATGTCTTAATTGGCAATTCGAATCACTAAAGTATGGATGGGGACATAATAGTTAATTGTTGGGCTCTCATTCTCCTCACTAGGAATAATTATACAAGAATACGATATAAGCTTAAAAGAATAACATAAAGATTTAAATCTCAGCGTAGCAACTTATACGATATAACAGATTACGCTTATCTAAAGGATGAAGGATCTCCTTCCTTTCCCGCCGTCGGTCACTGACTAAGCCACGGTGAAGTGGAAGTATCAGCTGTAATGAGAAAAACTCAATACCTCCCGATTCCGGTAACGGAGAGGAAAGCGTGGTAACAAATTTCAAATTTGAAGCAGTTTATCGCAAGTTACCGGAAGCGTTGAGACGCGCTTCTGTCTCTGCGCAAAGGATTGAACCTACTTAACTCGGTTGAAATCTTCCAGCGAACTATAAATTATTAGTCGGATTGACTCCGTTTCTCAAACTGAGACCCGAGCCACATATAGTCAAACCTCTCGATAAGAAATTGGCCTATCTACGACCCCTCACCTACGGTACTTCTTAATTCGATACTTACCTGTTTATTGGATCACGAATTTATTTATTTAGGAAACATGCGTATTTGTTTCCCAAAGTAACCAATCCGGGATCATGTCACATCGCCAATCGCACACTTCTTTTACTATTCAAGAGCTAGCACTAGGACTCTCTGCCATCGTGACAATTCCACTGAAACCCATATTGGTTAGGATCTCATAGTATTATACTCATATACCCGTACGGACAACACATGTTCCTTCTTGATGCTTTTTAGCGTTGTTCAAATGAGTCCAAGCTAAACAAAAGCCCGATGTTAATCTCGTTGAATGTGTGGTCAGCTCTCCACTTAATACCACCCACGAAGGTTCCTTTAGTATGTTGGAGACATTGAAATAAGTATTAATATTGGCAATTATTCAGCTTCTTATCACCCAAAATCGAAATTAACCCTTTCAGTCACCTCGTCCTATAAATAGGACAGTGGATTTAAACCTTTATTCTTTTACATTTTCGTTTCACATGCTATTTTTTATCCCGTTGTATATTTAAAAGCCTTTGTTTTAGTATCGAGAAGCTCCGACAACAATTATACAAAATTGTAATTCTTGTCATGAATATTTAGAAGGCGGGTTTCATTAAACAATGAAGTTGGAGAAGTGCTTACCTAAAAACAGGTCGAAAGCTTTAAAACAAAAAAAATCGCAAATTTTATTTTTTTCCTGATAAATTAGATACCAAATATATCAATTAATTAGTTTTGAGAATTTTACACTCTAAAGGTTTAATTCTACGTGCTTTTAAAAAAGCGTGCTAGATATAGGACAATGTGACTGTTACTACCCTGATCGGTTCGGAATCAGAAAATGATTCACACGTGAATAAAGCATTGTGTACGCAGTTTGCTAAGCTTCATGCTACACGTTTGACGTGTTTTATCTTCGCTCGTTTAAAAATGGATGTAGGATACATTAGGTGTTGTGGAAAAGGTGAACCAGGACTTAGAGCAAACAGAAAGAAACTCAGTTGTGATGAGATTCTGTCTTTGATCGACAATGGCAATGCATCAGATTTAGAAGATTTATGTGACGAAGAAGGTGACGAGCTCCAGGATTTTAGATATGATTCTCCAGGTGAAGAATCTGAATTGCTATTGGACGACAGTGAGTTGCCGCCTTTATTCAAAGAATTAGAATCAAATCCTGTTCGAGACAATGATCCGAGTTTCGATTTGCAGTAAATAATTACCTTGCTTGTGTGAACGTAAATAGTAACCAATCTGTTAGCGAGAGTGTTACCATCCATATGTGCCTAACTGAAAAGGAATTTCAGAAACAGTATTTTTGTGACAGAGAACTAACCGCGAAAAAGGATATAACTTGGATTCAAGGATCCAGCTTTGAGACACCGCCTATGGAATCTTTTGTGAATGCACCGGATGATATCGTGAAGTTACGAAATCCAACCCAAATTTTTGAAAGATTTTTCACTGCAGATCTTGAAAATATGGTTTATGCAACGAACTTGTACGCAGTACAAAAAAAATGTTGCGAACTTTCGTTTCACGAATATTGTTGAAGTTAAAACCTTTATTGGAATACATCTTGTCATGGGAAACTTAGGTCATCCTCGGGTTAGAATTTACTGGGAGCCAGGGTTTCGGAATGAACTTCTAGCAGATAACATGACACTGAACCGATTTTTCAAACTTTGCAATAATTTTCATGTTGTGGACACTTTTAATAAGAATTTAAATTTAACCAATAGATTCTAGAAGATGAGACCAATCTACGACGCTATCAGGAAAAATGCAAAGAACTTGCCATGGAAGAAAATTTGAGCGTAGACGAACAAATGATTCCGTTCAAAAGGACTCTGAATGTGAAACAATACATTCGTAACAAACCTTGTAAGTGGGGTGTAAAAGTTTTCGTTTTGTGTGGAGAAAGTTGTATGATGTACGATTTCATAATATACCAAGGTTCTACTACAGAAATGAAGACAGAATATGCTCAATTTGAATTAGGACCCGCTATTGTGATGCAACTATCTGAACGGATCTCAACTAGAAATTGCAAACTTTTCTTTGATAACTACTTTAGTTCATATTGGTTATTTCAGTGGCTCAAAGAAACTCAAATATATGCAGCTGGAACTATTAGAGTAAATAGATTTCATAAGCTTCTTTTGGATTCATATTCAGATATAAAGAACAGTCGCACCCCTGTCTTTTCTCAAGACGTTGTAAGTACAGATGGAATAGTTCTCACCAAATGGTATGATAATTCGTGTGTAGTTCTTGCTTCCAACTTCGTTGGAATTGGAAATGAAGACACGTGCAGAAGATGGGACAAGAAAACAGACCAATATGTTGAAGTTCCTAGACCAGAAGTGATAAAACGCTATAACATGAGCATGGGAGGAGTGGACAAATTTAATTTTCTAATTGCATTATACCGTTCCTTCATTCGCTCTAGGAAATGGACATTACGTTTGTTTGCGCATGCGGTGGATATGGCCATTACTAATTCTTGGCTCGAATATCGAAGAGAAGGCATGCATTTAGAAATCCCAGAAAATAGGATTATGGATCTCATTCACTTTCGCCAGTATGTTTGAGAAGCTTTCATTCTATCTAAAAGACAGGATTGTAGGAAGAGGGGTAGGCCCTCGCACTCAAAAGTCATATCGGATGTTCACCCAAAGAGAGTACCTGCTACTCGTCCAATAGAAGACGTTCGTTTTGATGGCTTCAACCATTTTCCAGAGTACATTGAGCAGAAAAGCCAATCAAGATGTAAAAGAGAGAGTTGCAAAGGTAAAACATACATTGTGTGTTCCAAGTGCAAAGTAGCGCTGTGCATAGCTAAAGGCAAAAACTGTTTCAGTTCTTTCCATACAAAGTAATGGAATACAATGGGTTTCTAATTTATAATATGTATATGATATAAAGTTTTGTGGTTTAGTTTATGCTTAATTATATATTTGTAACCCATTACGGAATAAAAAAGCATAATATGAGGTACAAATCAACTTCATTTTCATTTGATACAATTCTGTAATATTAGATTTTACTGTTACTACTAGTCACGATGTGCTATATATGGGACTACCCGAGGTAATTGTAGTTACGATGTCCTATATATTGCACGGTCCGAATTTCGCTAACTACAAAGTAAAATTTAAAACTTTCGTGTATTTTATGTTTAATACGTCCAAATAACCTAATATAACAAGCTTATAACTTTTGTTTTACCATGTAACAAAAATGCGTGACTGAAAGGGTTAAACAAAGACGAGAATACGTGATCGGCACACTTCGTATCCCGCTATTCGTCCCCTGTAAACCAGAAATATTCAATTGCTCTCATATTGGCCTACTATAATGTTAAGACATTGGTAATTATATAGTACTGGGTGAACATCGGACACGTACATTAAACTACTTTGGTAAACTAAACTGTGTAAAATATGCTATAAGATTAAAGGAGCCTAGCGGTAGCAGCAACAAGCATCTTTACAGTTGCGTCTCAAGGTGTTTTATGATTACATATATCTCTCTCTGGACCAACCCCCGCATCATCTCATACGAACATGTCATAATAATAGGACTAATACCAAATGTACTACTCCTAATAATACTAACAATATTAATAGTAATAAATCTCATAATTGCAAGAAATTTTCTATATTCCTCAAACAGAATAAATGAAAGGAATCCTTTCTACTCTCTACCAGCAGAAGAAAGGTACACCCCGAAATATGTCTTTATTAATTTATTAAAGAACGAAATTTCTGATCGAGGTGTACCGTCCGCAAACAACAGCCATATCTTCCGGCTGTTATATCAACTTGGATCCCAAGTAACACTTCCTGAATTAATAATTAAGCATTAGCCAAGAAACGGCAGTAACACTATTTAATAATAATAATAATAATAATAATAATAATAATAATAATAATAATAATAATAATAATAATACTAACAAGTGTGGGACCGACGTCCAGATTTGTATAACAAAATTATTTGCGATAACCAATTATTTGTAAAGTGCCGTATAGGAATAATGGCTCCACATACCTATAGCTCCCCCAGGGAATGTTTTAATTTCACGTTCATGTATATGTAGCGAGAAACTATAGCTTATTCTTTCCAGGTCTATTAGATGATTGTGCCAATCCTAATGCTTGTCTAACTGGCCTTCCATGGTTTCCACCTCTGCGATACAAGATCCTTCAACAATGTCCATCGGACAGTTGCATCGGCCACTGTACATCGTACAACAACCTTGAACCAGCCTTACCTGCAGAACCTCGCTCGTCAAGTAAAGAGTATATCACCTGCTATACATCGTTTCTGATGGCCCCTTGCCAGTGACAGTCCAGTCTATGTACCTGAAGGAAAATGCTAAGACACTTACAGTGAAAGAAAAGTGCCGCTACCATATCAAATATCCAGCCACCAGGACTCATTTTGCATCTAGTCATAAACAGCCAAATGACTCCTCCCACCCAGAAACGCAACATGTATCTGTGGCGATGAACCCTATACCTCTATAATCAACTTCCTCCATAATCAAGCACTTTGAACTAACATATCACTATCAATTCCTCAACCACACCGCAGTGTCTTTAATCATTTTTAGAACATTTCTTTAAAAACTTTCATGCCCAGTGGACACAGCCTCTGCCCATTGCATATGAAAGAGTTAAAGGTTTAACCCTGATGCAGAAAACCATATTACCACCGTTGAATAGTGACTTAAAACCTAAAATATCTAATCCTATCTTAAGAAAACTAAACGCTAAGCACCAGTGTCACGGCTCAACTAGACAAGCATGTTATCCACCGCCAACGGAACTCTCTGCCATGAACCCTGTCGTAATATCCACCTGCAGGGTATGTGTTCCATGTCGCAGTGTATATAGCCCCGAGAGTGAACTAACGGAATTCAAACCCAGTGTGAATGAAACGATCCTAAGGAGTGATTCTAAGAACACACTCTGTCAAATAGCATTCCAGTTCATTAAGAGAAATTTCCCATTTTGTCTTCAACCCAGAGACTTTCCTTAAGAATAGTGCAAAACCGCCGCCATCTTTGGATAATCACTCTAGAAGAGAAACCGTACAACCAGCGATAGGGGACACGAGTGAAAGAACTGACAAATTACTTCATAGTTTGTGCCTCCTTTCGCCACTGCGCTGAGTAAGATGTTGAACTGTAAAATTTTAACTATTAAGGAAATTGTAACTCCTTGTAATGATCTTAGTTACCTACTATGTTTACAAGTAAAGGATAGTAGATGAAATTGTACTATTAGTTCTTGTTGCGCTTAGCCTTGTTGCTGATCATATGTTGAACAGCAAAGTAAGTTGTTGTTTGTATTATCTAATTATTGTTATGAATATCTTCAACGGATTCAACCTGCTTGTTTTATTCTGAGCCGTTTTGGTTCTGTGTAAATTAAAGAATTAATATGTGTAGTCTATCAACCTTACTTAATGACCATGGAAAATTCACATCATTGCTTCAATGAATTTCTTAGTGAATTCATAACACGACAAGAAATTTTAAAAAGAAGGCTCTTAGCTAATACTCGCTGCACCAGAATTTTGTTCGTAGTTGAGCGAACAGCAAATTTTTATATGCACTTCCGTTAAACTTGATAGTTGCTTTGTGTTTCCTTATACCTTGTATGTAGCTTGCAACAGAACTCTACGCAGACAACTAACTCTTTGGAGAATAAAAATTATAACGTATTTTAAGAACGAAAATGAGGAACGAGAAAATAATTTAAGTCTCGGTTGATCTATACATACCACTTTGTGGTGCCACCCTTTTCCCTGTTCTTTTTTCTTCTTTCCTCATTCGGAATCCGGTAAGGCAATGCAACCGAATCTTGAGGAGAAACGGGTGCATTTCCCCCTTTTGTTCACATTTCTTGTAAATGGCGATAATTCAATATCAGTATTTAAAATAAATACTCATCATGCGAAAGCGCTCGTGTGGATTTGACGCATTCACTTACTATTGTTCGAACTTCTAGGGACCTCTGTCTAGTCAATTAAATGAGTTTTTCTAGATAACCAACTTAATCAATTGCCTCCAGCATTAATATCTTTTTATTGTAATTTCAATCCAATGCTTCAGCATCGATTTGTTTAGATTGGAATTCCTATATTGTATTCAGCTAATGATTTCTTTATCTCCTATTGTAATTTACAATCAATGGTAATATGTAAAGGATATGACTTTCGTACTAGTTTGTTATCACAGAGAACAAATGGGTATTTGTTCGTTAAATGGTTCATAGCCTGAGACTAAAACTGTATTCACAGATAAGGGTAAATGTGAATGAGGTTCGATAACTCTTAGGCAACACAGAAGATGTATCTCAGAATAGCATTAGACGAAGTACTTATAACTGTTCACGTTATAATTTTACTGACCTTTCATAGTATTTAAGATTCGACTCGCTAGAATACCTAATGAAAGATTGAGACATTGAAATGTTTGAACCCTAACCACAGAGAAACCGCGACTTTGATTATACTTCCCGCATACGAGGTTCGGGTTGTGAACCACTAACATAATGTTATTTCTGTCTCTGCGTTCCTTACTTGGGTATTGTAGAGAGCTCGAATTCTAGGGCCGAAGTCATTGTACTTCCTAAGTATTGTCAAAATTGCTAGTGTGTAAGTATTGTTAAAATTATTATTCATTGTTCTTACTTGTCTCTCGGTATAACTAAAATGAATATTGATCTCTTTCCAAAAAGGGATTAAACGTTAATGATTATTAACCATGGAATTAATATGATTTCCAGTGCAGAGCGCTAGTGTTTTATAAGTGGAAACAACGAAATATTTCTTTAATTGTCATATCCTCATGAGAGGATTCTCTACAATGTTTTATGACTTTTGTAAAACTGATTACATCCCAAATTTTAATATGTATAATCATTGCTTAGTTCGTAACAAGTTAACAGTTTAGTACTAATATCATTACTAAAATATCTACTCTTGCTGTAAATAAGAAACCCACTGCTATTATCTTAACGTTACGGTAGGATTATTATAAATTAGCAACACTTGTCTTAAATTATGCAGATACCTTTTTATTTATTTATTTCCTCTGCGAAATTAATAAGCTTCACTATTGGTAATAATGTTATTAATGCTCATTACTCATAACGAGTAATAATATCTTTGCTATATAATAATCGTTGTATGCAATAATGTAAACGGGAACATTCCATGTAAACGGGGGCAATATCAGAATGGATATCAAGAATACAAGCACATTAAGAACTAAATTGTCGTGAGTCTCTGTGTGTAAGTTTGCTGTCTATATATCCTTGACCCTGACTGGTATTTCGAAAAGGTATTATGATGAAAGGTTGATTTACGATAATAATGGTGACTGCTACACGCTGTGCTTATACCTCGTTACTTTTTTCCAAATTTTGGTAAATTAGGTATATTTTAAGCAAATTTATGGTAACCCCCTTACCGTTTGTAGGTACAAGATTTGTAATGGTTTAAAGAGTATGTACGTATTAATAAGGGAACTTAAGCCTACTATATGTAGTGGATTTCTTAATCATCAGTTACTGTGCATTATGAGCTCAGTGTTCCATCAAGGTAGTGCCTTATAAATTATGTATATTGTTGTTTTCCCAATATTTGAATATTTGAACTATTGTAAATGCAGGAACTTAAGAATAAAGACCAAATGTTTGTAAGACCTGTCATCCAGAAGGCTATTCCGAGCGACCACGTCAATCCCTCCAGGATTGATCTTTTTTTATCAACTCGGTCCACATTCTAAATCAGTATACCAGACTGTTTTAATCAACTTATCCAAAATACAGCGATTCATTTATGTTCTTTTTATTCCATTTTATTGTTTCTTTTCGAGTGTCTATAGAAAGCAAGAAGTGAACTCGTCCTTTTAGGAAAGACCGTTTCGAAGAGAAATGCAGTATTTCCGCTCAGCTGTATATTATTTCTCTTGCCTCTGCTAGTGCTTCCTTTACTAGTCTGCTTGGCCGTGCCTCTTTATGTGCAAGGTTAATGCATAAGTATTACACCTTCTTTCTAAAGAGAGGTAACATTTTACTATATTCTTTTTATTTTTTTTTGTTATCAAATGAGTCGAGAAAAATTTGTTACGTAAAGCGCGTAAGCCTGATGGCCGGTTTTCGATTCCTGGATTGTGAACTACGCGCTCCTTGTTTGGAAAGTGGAGACATTGATGGGACGGAGGAGGTTAGGAAAGACTGTACCGGGAAACGAATTATTTAATAAAGTTAGCCTAGGCCTTGTAACCATTTCAATTCGAGGTCTCTGTTTGGGCGAACATTTATCTGTAACCAATCCGTATAATCTGGTCGCTGTTCGTGGTTCGTGGTCCTAGCAATAGGTTCGTGGTCCTCAGACTGGAACTTACCTGGACAGGAAAATGAAGGACCTCTCCACGAAGAGTTACAAATTGTTCCCAAATCGCTCGTCGGTCTCAATGATGAGATGAGCATTAGGCGCCGAGAGTTTCGAACGACTCGTCTCGAAAATCTCACGGACGATCAGACGGTCATCCAGACCACAACGCACATAAACACCACTCACACAAACAACAAAAACACCCTGGATTAAATAACACTACGCTTATTTTTTAGAATACTAATCTATAAAATATTACGAAGAGAAACGAACACAACAGAACACATAATATGTGTAATAATTTTCATCACTGAAATCACACTTTGCCTTTTTAATGCAATGTACACCATTGACGCACTTGGGGGATTAGCACTGGGGGAAAAGTTGTCTGGATAATCCCACGATGAATCCAGTTGATGCGCCAAACAATCCTGAAGCGTAAATATGAGTCTTCAGCAACTTACAGAAAAAAACTAGAATGCTGATGTTTGAGGGCGCGTGTATAACTGACATGTACACACAAGGTTTCTGATAGGGGGAATTCACTAGTTGGGGCTAGCCGTAAGAAAACGTCCTTAGCCGGCTAATAGATTATGTCTCTTAACACAAAATCATACTTGGTTCCCGACGCAACGTGCGTGGTGGCTGCGTACAATACCGGAGTCAAACACCCTGACCACCAAAGCTCAAGGTTACGGGGTGCTATGCTCGAATGAAGAGTGTTGGCAGTTTATTCCAAAAACCACTCAATTAAAGTACCTATATGCACATGCAAGCAGAATTCGGAAAATAATTTATGTTAATTTTAGTTTACTACCTACAATGCACGAGACACTGCGATAACTCTGGAGTGAGAAAGTACAGATAACGAGCTGCAAAAGCAACGCAGTTGGCGCCACTTTGTTCACTTGAACACCTGATCAGCCAGTATTTCTCTAAACTACTGTAATATTTCCATAAGCGATTAAAGAAAGCACTTAATTCTGTTCGCAATAACTATAGAATGTATACTGTGCATATAATAAGTCTGGGAGAAACACTGAAATGGTTCGTCACTAACTGAAATGTTCTCACCAAAAGCAATGTTTTAAATATGTATATGAAAAAGTGATGAAAGACTTCTTTGTCCAATTGTGTGGGAAAGAAGCAATTCCCACCGAAGAAAGAACTTATTTGCGTCGCAGAATGAAGTACAAATCGAAAATAATAATCATGTCTTTACGAAATATACAGAGCGTCCATAAAAAATACTTCAATAACGTGGTGGCGGTTATAGCCTGCAGACGGATGGAGCCGACAGGAGGGGATTCAGGGCTGAGGAAATTATGCATAAATAATTAAAATAAATCATACTTTATATAACACAATGGTTACAAGAAAGGAAGTGAAAAAATGAATGAAAGAAAGAAATATAAATGTGTGTAATATCAAAAATATCAAATAGCAAATATAGCCTGTTGGACTAGCCGTTACCAACCATGTGGAAACATGGAGCTATTGTAGCTTGCTTGAATCTTCCCCCACTCTCCTAATCCCACTTTTCTCTGTGGTTTCCCCTCCTTTCCTCCCCCTCTGTTCTGCGTGAGAACTTCTCCTCCTACCTCATCCTACTCCTTTCTGCTGAAGGTCGACCTTGGACAGGTATATTATAAGTAGTCAGAAACGGCCTTGATCAGTTAAAGTCATCACTTTTTCTTCGAGTTTTAAGACGTTCAGACGTGTGTGGTAGTCTCCTATAGCAGTCAGGTATGTGTGGACTTAGCCGCTGCTTTGAGTTTTTCCTCTCACTTCTTTGAGCACTTAAAAAATGTTTCTATACATAACTGAAATATCGACACTTTCATATTCAGTAAAATACACGTATGTTCCCTGGAACATAACGTACGTCTTCCACCTAGAAAAGATGTGTAAACACACAAAATACAAATGCTCTCGTAGCGTCGTAAAATATTTCTTTATAAGACAAAACACATGAGACCTATCAAAAGAAAAACATGGAGTACAAACGAGAATATATTCAATGACATTACAACTTTCTGGTCTGTCAGAAACATCAAGATTAAATTCCCTACTAGACAGCTGTAGCAAATTCCTTAGGCGTCTTCGCTACAAAATATTCAAACTTGTCTTGTTAACACATTAAAATTCAAAATCATCGAGCATATGGTATAATTGATAGAAAGTAATTTTCATAAAACGTTATCGCTTCATGCTGTTGGAAAAAAAGAAAAATAGATATATTTGGGATCTATATTGATATCTCAGAGACGGGTAAAACCTCATAAACAATGGGCCATGTCGATTCTTGATGAAAATCATCCGTCATTGGTAGTATGGCTGAAACCTTAAGATTAATATTCCAAAACCTTTGGCCATGTTGATTTCTAAAATCCTCCATATTGTTTGTTATGGCTGAAACCTGAAGACATGTATTAAGAGACCTTCGGCCATGTTGATTTGTAGAAATTATCCATAACGATAGCAATTTTACTAATAAATTTCAAATAGTTTATGGACATACTGTAACCAAAATACAATTTTCTCAAAATTTCTATAAAAACATTACAACACATTAACATACAAGTACACAATAATTACGATTCTTAAAATTTAAAATATTTACTGAAATGTTACTAGACAATAACATACACTGAAAAAATGGAACCTACGAACACACATGCTTAGTTATTGTTACTATAAAGGAAGAAAAGAAATGAAAAATATATTTTGCGATTGATGGCGAAAATACAGTTAGCTATGGAATATCCAATGGATTACCCGCATTCATTTTGCAAGAGATCCACAATTCCAGGAAATATTGCCTCCCTAAAAATATATATATATATATGTATATATTTACCCCCATGAAATATCCTACCCAAAGAAGTTTCCCTACGGTCGTTCAGTGGTCTAGAGAAGACGAAAAGAATGTTAATTAGAAATTACAAGAAAATATAGAAGTTAAACATATTTCCACATTCATATCAATATATGAGAAAAACGAACGTTCACCATCAAAATATCTGTTCATATAGTTCCTTCTTGAATAAAAAGATTACTGCTTTCGTTTGGAAGATACACTATTCAGATGACATTCCTCCACATACTATTAACGAACAAAAAATGCCTGTTTTCACTCGTTTAAGGCTTAGCCTACTTTCCTTTCTAAACTTTTCTCTTGGAACGAAATATATCATGTCACATCCTGAAAATTCAAATCGGGAAAATGACGTAAATGAGGTTCAACAAAATTACAGTAAACACTTCAAAATGAAAACGAAAATCTAAGATTAACACTGTAAAAGAGATTTGAGATTGATTATAAATGTAGAATTTCATATTCTACGCATAAGATTACGTACTAAGTTTCAATGACAAATATACAAATATACGGTATATATATATAACAACAAAAAATTTTCTTATCTATACATTCTCCTTTTCTTAAAAGGAAATCAAACTATTTGTAAATCATACGTATGATAACATGTTTAACAATTTGGAAAGTGGGAAAGGAATTCTAAAAAGAATTTTGAAATATAACGACACATAATATATTGTAACCCCAAAACATCTTCCCACTAGCTAGAAGTACGGAACTACGCTACTAGTTCAAATTGCTTTTAGATAATGCAATTTCTCTACTTATTTAGAATGCGTTTTTACTAAAAATCCTAAATTCAAACATCTTAAAAAATAATGACATTAAACTAAAAGGAAATTATTAATAAGGTTTGCAACATTGATAAATAGTTGGATGTATGAGATACGGCAGTGAGCAAAGACAGAAGAAAGAAAAAGAGTCAATCAGTTGTGTGTCGTCCGTTATTGGTCGACATAAACAGGTGCTCGAAAATGTAGCGGCTATCTTATCAAAATAAATAAAGAAAAACGTGTTATCTGCTCTTTGCTGAACAGTTAAAAACTAGAAGCAAAAATGAGTTTAAAAGAAATGCGTAGTTCATGTATTCTGATCAAAAGCTGAAAGCAAAAAGGAAGAAAAGTGAATACATGTTTATCGCCTAGAAATGCGTCGCTCTCCTGGGAGAAAAATTTGTATCAACATACAAAGTCTTGCCCACCCCCTTTTTTCTTTCTTTTTCTGTGATTACCGTTTCTGTCTTGGTAACTGCAGTCTGTTCGTTTATTCCTACAATGATTACCTCTCCGAACAAATTTAAGCTTAAATTGCGGTTACACAAGTTGCGGTTCCTGTCTTGTTTGTGATAACTCAGATTACGTGGCCGTGATTTACGACTCCTTTTGTATCTGTTATTCTTTCGTGTGCGATCTTGGTTCTGATTCCCTTTAAATTTTATATTGTTTAACATCTGGTCTTGGAATCTTTGCTTATTGCAATAATTATAACTTCGTTTACGCTTTTTTTCTTTGTGCTTTGTGGTAGTTGTTTCTGTGCGTTTACGATCACTATCGTCTACAACTATATGTTCGTAATTTTCACTAGATTCTGAATAAGTAAAATCATTGTCAGATTTGTTACGAGGTTGGTTTAGAATACCTGTCTCTGGTTGGAATTCAGATTTCAGCGTTTCCTTTTCATTAGGAGTGTTAGGCTCAAGCTGAGGTTCCAATTCCGATGTTTTGTTTACACTAGGAATATCAGTCACTAACTGAGGCTCAAATTCCGGTGTTTCGTACCCAGTAGGAACATCTGACTGTAACTGAGGTTCACATTCCGGTGTTTTGTTTTCGGAGCTTTCTGTATCTTGGCTATTTTCACGAAACACATCCCGTAAAACGTCTATCTTTTGCCCTAATTCGCTCTTTACTTCTGCAAGAATCTCTTTATTCTCATCTACTTTTCGTTTTGATCTATCTAGGTTTTCTTTATTCTCATTCTTTAATTCGAGAAAATTCTCTGTAAGGCCAGCGAAATTCTCTTGATTCTTTTATTCTCCAACCTCCAATTTTTGAAAAATGGATCTAATATAGTAGCCAAATCTATTTCCTGATATGCCATCTTGGACAAGGATAAACTTAAAACGTATCATTAGAATAAATTGAACTATCACAAAAGCATATGATTAAAATCACCTGAAAGAGAAGAAGTTTTTTTTTTTTAAATTCCTGGTACTGAGCTGAAAGAGAAATGGTATATTAAAATATTGATCTTATGAGTATTCGAGCACCAACGATCTCGATTCGGGTCGGTAGTTCGGGCGTCATTTATTTGTAACCAATTCAGGTTCGAGGTCTCTGTTTGGGCAGACATTTATCTGTAACCAATCCTAGTAATCTGGTAGCTGTTCGTTGTTCGTGGTCCTACCAATAGGTATTCTCCTCAGACTGGAACTTACCTGGACAGGAAGATGAAGGATCTCTCGAAGAAGAGTTACAATTTGTTCCCAAATCGCTCGTCGGTCTCAAATGATGAGATGAGCATTAGGCACCGAAAGGTTCGGGTGTCTCGTCTCGAAAACCTCGCGGACAATCAGACGGTCATCCAGACCACAACGCACATAAACATCACTCACACAAACAACGAAAACACCCTGGATTAAATAACACTATGCTTATTTATTAGAATACTAATCTATAAAAAAATTACAAAGAGAAACAAACACAACAGAACACAGAATATGTGTAATAATTTTCATCACTGAAATCACACTTTGCCTTTTTAATGCAATGTAGCCCTTTACATATATATATATATGTGTGTGTGTGTGTGTGTGTTTGTGTGTGTGATTATAATTCAAATTTCACTGCAAATGCTTCTCTCACACCATTGACGCACTTGGGGGATTAGCACTGTGGGATAAGTGGTCTGGAAAATCCCACGAGGAATCCAGTTGCTGCGCCAAACAATCCTGAAAAGTAAAGATGAGTCTTCAGATGCCCCTTAACACAAAATCATACTTGGTTCCTGACGCAACGTGCGTGGTGGCTGCGTACAATACCGGAGTCAAACTCCATGGGCACCAATGCTCAAGATACGGGCTGCTTTGCTCGACTGAATAGTGTTTGCAGTTTATTTCAAAAACCACTCAGTTAAAGCACCTATCTCCACATGCAAGCAGAATACGGAAAATAAATTATGTTAATTTTAGTTTACTGCCTGCAATGCACGAGACACTGCGATAACTCTGGCGTGAGAAAGTACATATAACGAGCTGCAAAAGCAACGCATTTGGCGCCACTTTGTTCACTTGAACATCTGCTCAGCCAGTATTTCTCTAAACTACTGCAATATTTCCATAAGCGATTAAAGAAAGCACTTAATTCTGTTCGCAATAACTATAGAATGTATACTGTGCATATAATAAGTCAGGGAGAAACACTGAAATGGTTCGTCACTAACTGAAATGTTCTCACCAAAAGCAATGTTTTAAATATGTATATGAAAAAGTGATGAAAGACTTCTTTGTCCAATTGTGTGGGAAAGAAGCAATTCCCACCGAAGAAAGAACTTATTTGCGTCGCAGAATGAAGTACAAATCGAAAATAATAATCATGTCTTTACGAAATATACAGAGCGTCCATAAAAAATACTTCAATAACGTGGTGGCGGTTATAGCCTGCAGACGGATGGAGCCGACAGGAGGGGATTCAGGGCTGAGAAAATTATGCATAAATAATTAAAATAAATCATACTTTATATAACACAATGGTTACAAGAAAGGAAGTGAAAAAATGAATGAAAGAAAGAAATATAAATGTGTGTAATATCAAAAATATCAAATAGCAAATATAGCCTGTTGGACTAGCCGTTACCAACCATGTGGAAACATGGAGCTATTGTAGCTTGCTTGAATCTTCCCCCACTCTCCTAATCCCACTTTTCTCTGTGGTTTCCCCTCCTTTCCTCCCCCTCTGTTCTGCGTGAGAACTCCTCCTCCTACCTCATCCTACTCCTTTCTGCTGAAGGTCGACCTTGGACAGGTATATTATAAGTAGTCAGAAACGGCCTTGATCAGTTAAAGTCATCACTTTTTCTTCGAGTTTTAAGACGTTCAGACGTGTGTGGTAGTCTCCTATAGCAGTCAGGTATGTGTGGACTTAGCCGCTGCTTTGAGTTTTTCTATAATATGTAAATTTCGGACTTAGAATTGGCGAGCGGTCTCGCCTTGCACATAGCCTGGGTCAGACAGACTTCCATGCCCCTTCGGTCTAACTTGAATTGCTTTTTCTTGTCTTACTTGTTTCTTCCTTCTCTTATATCTTTTTATAATGTTTATTCTTTTTCACGCCTTTGAATAACCAACTAAGAGAATAATGAAAACGTGGACGTATATTAGAACTTACTAGGCAGGAGTAGCCAAGAGTGAATATTAGACATTAACATTGCTCAAGTAAGTAATCATAAGTTTGTAAGAATATATTTTTTATCTCATTATGTTTCCTCTTTTGTACTCGTTCTGTATTCTATCCTATTATTGTAATAAATTCTACTATTCTGAAATTTCTCTTTTCATTGAACATCTAGAGTAGAATAGATACTGGGTAGATTCAGGTAGAGACAACAAATTATTTGAGCTACAACTTCGATTCTATGAGAATAGGACTATCGGAGATTAACTACGGGAAGCTATCTATTTACAGCCCCGTCTGGCTGGGCTGAGGAAAGAGAGAGAGAAGCGATTCCTAACCCCGTATAAGGCAAGGTTCCTGATGAAAATTGTCTTAAGCGGAAAAGTGTGATCTCACCCTTTTGTCATGATCACACACTGAGTGGTTTCTATCACACATCTCAGTTACGGTGGAGCCCTCTAAATGTGCGGTCACCGGTTCACAATTGGCGGCCCGCGCTAACCACTAACCCACATGTACGTGTAAAAATTGGTGCAGTTTCGCCGGTTATGAACGGTGAAACTCTATCACTAACCCCCATAAATATAACAATATATATATATATATATATATATATATATATATATATATATATATATATATTCTGTGCTGTCAAATTTTGTGTTTATTTGTGTGTTAGAATTAGCGTTATTATACACACAAAATAAATATATTCTTCTAAATAATCATTATCAAGATAAATAAATAAAACGTGGGAGAAGGGTTAGTTATGCACAGGCCTCCGTGAACAGCTTGTGCGATATCCAAGTGGCATGTGATGTTTTCCAAAGTAATCAAAAAATATGAAAAACATTATGCTAAAGCGCTGAGTGAGGGCTCACTACTAATGGGCTATTTCTATTTATGTAAACCCCAGAGAAGTTAATTTTATTAATTGTCTTTATCTTTATTATTTTGTAAAGACGCTTAATTTCTATCTTTCACCTTACCAATGGAGCAGGGATTTAATTATCATATTACGTACGTAGGTTTCTTCGAATGCAGCAAGGGATACTTTTTCAAGTGATCAGAGATTGGCACAACCTCCTAAAAGTTTAGCTGTGAACTCTAATGCACCGAAAATTTCTTATAAAAAATAATGACATAAAGGAAATAAATAAATAGTTTGCTGTATGTTGCATATTGATAGATTTACGTTTCGATCTTATTACATATCAATGTATTCTATGCCACGGAATTAATAGTGTGTAGAATATATTTTAGTATGGTGTGAAGACATATATAAGCTTGTGTTATTAAGATTTAGTAAGGTTGTAGAACAATGTCAAATATAGTTATTTAACATACCAAACGAAAAGTAAAATAAGTGTTTCTAAGTTGTAAATCGATGTCCACTATTAAAATTTTTGAATGGTGTTAATGTAAATTTACTTATTTCTGAAATGTCATATTGAGTTATTTTAAAATTGTAATTGTTCTTAAAATATGTAATTATAATTAATAAGGCTAGGGTTAAGCACAGAATACAATGTTATATCATGAATTATCATGTGGAGCGATGTGAATAAAATGTTCTATACCTAAAAAGGAGAAATGTAGTTATGTTCAATGTGCAATGTGCAATGAAATTATGTTCATATTTATTCAATTTTGCAGTGTTTATTAACAAATATATACGTGAAATTGCAATGTTTAGAAAGTGTTCATAAAAAGTGAGCTTACAATTTACATGAAAATTTACAAACTTTTAAATCATATCATTTTTCCGTTGTTTTACTTTCTTTTTGGATGAGAATTTTTTGAGATAATGTGAATTTTGCGCCAGTTTCACTTTCCAGTACTAAGCATTAAGGAAGAAAAATTACTATAGCTTCCTCATTTTTAAAGTTATTGAACTCATCCAAGTATTAAATAAAAGCTTAGTTTTTGGTGTTTCTAGTAAATCCTAAGAAATCTTGAAAAGGTTAGATTGTCAAACTTGAATTTGCATACAAAGGAAACTTTATGGTTATTACAAATTGAGCCATTGCTCAAAAGTTACAACTATGAAAGTTTTGAGACTCTTATATAGATTCTTCTTAACAGGTACATGCTATGGTTAGAAACTAAACAGGTTGTTTTTTGTATTTTTTGTAACTATTATTTGTTTTTATATTTTACATGTACTGAAATATGCAGTTTTAAGTTTGGTTTCAAATTGTATCATTGCTTGTAAGTTACAACTATGAAACTTTTGAAATGGAATCATCTTAGCATGTAAATGATATGGTTAAAAAATAAAAAGAGTGCTTTTGGTATTTTTGTAATTATTAGTTATTTGTATTTTACATGTGCTGAAGTACACAGTTTTAAATTTTGTTACATATATATCATTGGTCGTAAGTTAGAACTTTGAAACTTTTGTAACTTTTTTGTATAATCATCTTAGCATATACATGATATGGTTAAAAATGAAAAGAGTACTTAGGTTTTTTTCACTTTTTTATTTTGCATGTACGGAAAAAAGTTTTCGGTTTTGTTACAAATTGTTTCATTGCTCATAAGTTACAACTATGAATCTTTTATAGAATTGACACGTACATTATATGGTTAAAAATAAAAAAGTTGCTTTTGATATTTTTTGAAATATTTTTATTATTATTAAAATTTATATGTACAGAAATATACAGTGTTACTGTTGTTAACAAATTATCTCTTTCTTCTGAAGTAGTGAATTATAATTCCGGAATTATTAGCTTCCGGATTTCAAAAGTAAAATCGAAAAAATTACGGAACTCTGAAAAATTCCAATTTCGGAAAAAGTACAGAATTCGGAAAATTTCGGAAAGTGAAATTTCCTATTCTGGAAACCTTTGGTCATCCCGACCCTGAAATGACAACTGTCACTTTAAAAGTTTTTCAAATAATCATGTTAGTAAATATTAGGTATGCTTAAAAATAAAACTAGTGTAATGTGTAGTTTCGGTATTACCACAATATTATATTTTTGTACTCCAAATGTAAACATCTTTTTCTCCAATTGTTCTATTGCTTATATCTATTAAACTTTTGTAAGTTTCTATAGGGTTAATTTGCATTTACTTGGTTTGTTCTTTTGTGATTTTTTGTGAATAACTCTGTGGTTTTGATAAAGCAAAATATATTCCTAGCAATGTAAGGGGTTGAGTGATTATTACATAAACTATCAAAAAATAAGAAATAATAAACTTTTGTACATAGATAAAAAATAAACATACATACTGGAATACTTCTCCGAATTACATAGATTTACAAACAAAATTTGTTTCCTATATTTCACAGCTCAATGTTTTCACTGCTGATATCCTTTTTTAATTTTGCTTTCAGTTGCGTAAGTCAAGGCAAATTGGCTTGTAAGATATAGTATTCTCAAAAGTGTCCAGCAAAAGTCTTCATTTTCTGACCAGTAAAATATAGAAGGAATAGAGAGATTCATGAATTGCACTCTGACGTACAAAAATAATAATTTAAAAATACTAAATACACGGTTTTTATATTTTAACCATATCATGTATGTGTTAAAATAATTCTGTAAAAAGTTTCAAAAGCTTGATAGTTTTAATTTACGAGTAATGACACTGTTTGTAAAAAACTTTAAACTGTATATTTCCGTACATATGTAATACAAAGAGTAATAATTATAAAATACAAAAAAGTACCCTTTTTATGTAAAACCATACCATGTACGTGTTAAAATGAATGTACAAAAAAGTTTCAAAAGTTAATAGTTGTAACTTTTGAGCAATGGCACAATTTGTGACAAAAAACTAAAATTTGCTTTCTATGCCAATTAATGTTTGACAGTGTACTCGTTTCAATGTTTCTTACGATCTACTGAAATTCCAAAAAATAAGCTTGCATTTAACACCTACATGAGCCCAGTAACTTGAAAAATGATGAAGTTGCGGTAATTTTAGTTTCATGAAGCTGAGTGCAAGAAAGTGAAATTTACAATTTTGAAAATTCTCTCCCTGGCCAGTTTCTCATACAAAAAATTGGAAAAAAAATTTAGCACAATTTCATTCGTATTTATGTATGAAAAAATTTTGAAGACAATCTGATACTGTAAACACATTGCTCTAGGTGTGTTGACATGGAAGACCCTTATGTATAATTTGAGACATCCTGAGTGATAAAGTGTGCAAGTAGGCGTGTATTTCTTCAAGCGCTGAAAGAGATTGTGTCAGCAGGCGGTAACCACACCATTGGTGGTAATTGTTTCCACCTGATAAAAACATAGTTCACATATATCTCACGTTGTCCATACGAAATAGTGAAAGAATTTATTACTTCGTGAATTTATTATACTTTTATTATCCAGGTGGAGAGTCTGCAGTTTTTTGTAATCGGTGGAACAATACAGTGATTTGCTAGGATTATTCTGGTGGTAGTCAGTGAATGATAAAGCAGGATGTGTGACCTGTGAAAAATACATTTTACATTTTTTCTAAAATGCTCGAAATGTATTCATCCTAGTTTATTTTCAAGTGATAAGAAACGTTTAGTTTACTCTATCAAAATCTCGTTCACGCATTTTCAGTTACAAATAGATTGCGAAATGTAAGCTTACTTCGCGGAATGAACTTACGTTATTACTGCGTAGTGGCGTAAAGGTAAGTAGCTACTCAAATACCATAGTTCTCTTGAAAGATTGTTCGAGAAATTTACTGTCTATCAAGCATTTTGAACAGGAAGCATTATTAAGTTTATGTATTAATTTTGTGCTATTATCTTCCTATGCGTAATCGGTTTTTTGTTCGTCTGTTCCGCGTACAAAGTTCATAATAGACTAAATTAAAAGAAAATAATATAAAAAGAATATATTTCTAGAAACTTCGAAGATTAAATATATAGTAAAAGAATTACTAGGTGAGAACCCTTTCCTGAATTTTGTATTAATATCAGCTTTTTTATTCTCCCTATTAAATATGTCAATTTAAAAGCATTTTACATGTTTTTACGTATTCAATGTAACGTTTGTGCTTAAATGCGTAGAACTAGATATAAGAGTTTATACTTCACACAGTTACTGTCTTAATAATTCCTAATATCATATCGTTATTAGGAAAGGTTGTCACTGTAAGAAATGTGGATTTGGTTCGAATTCGAAAACAATACTTCTCACCCATGTGGAAGAAAGTATCGTTCTTGCTGGGTGGACCTCACGCCATATGAGGCAACCACGAACCAAACCGTACCACTAAAGAATAAAGCCGATCATAGGATGAAATAAACTCAAAGCAAGCTGTAACCAGATGAATGGTTACTATCAGGATACCAACCCAATCATATTCCAATGAACATCGGCTGAAAGTAGGATAAGAACCACTGAATAGTTACAACTAAAACTATAAGAGTAAATCTTGTGGTTATTTGTTGTATGCAACACATTGATCGGTAAATGTGATCTCTTTGCATTTTGGATTAATATATTCGAATTGTCAATTTATATTCATATTGGTAAATATATAAATAAATATAAAATTTGAAAATTGCTCATAAATATAAGTGGTCATTTATGAAATATTACGTTGTACTTACCAGCGACAAAAGCTAAAAATATTTACAAACGCTTTATAAATATTTAATTTTGAATTCTGTATAGCAAAACATGAGATATACGTAGTTACCGACAAGTAAATTTCAAATACATGATCACACGTATTACATATATTAAAGCACGACATTGCTGTGTCGTGTGGCACATATGAAAGAATTATATTGCGTTTTTTATTCGTAAATGAACGTCATGTGAAAAAGCAATAATATGACAGAAATGCATTACCTATCTGTTTTGGTATATTCTGAGCTTCCCGCAACGATTATTCATAATTATGACATTATTGTGGAAAACATCATAATATTTATTAAATGCAAATTTATGTATTTAGCGGTATATATTAAGATTTTAATACTGAAATTAAATTTAAATTTAGTTTATAAAATTAACACAAGAATTCCTGTGTATGTAAATACTAATAATAAGAAAAGAAGAAAAAAGCAAGATAATAAACTTTTGGAATGATAAATTATATATTAGTTCCATTAAATGTTTCAAGATATTACATAAATTTACGCATTCATATTGTTATGGGATTGTACTCCCAAAGCATTACAAAATTTAATATGACATTTCACGTCTTTTATTAAATATAATAAATATGTAAAAAAAAACTCATATTATTATTTCTTTAGATTATAAAATTTACAAAGATTAGAGACTACTCATTATTCCATTAATTATAATTACCATCAAATCGGTTATTTTCGAAACCAATCGTAGCATACCATAATACTAATCATATCTATTTCGATCTATCTATCTATCTATCTATCTATCTACCTGTCTGTCTGTCTGTCTGTCTCTCTCTCTCTCTCTCTCTCTCTCTCTCTCTCTCTCTCTCTCTATATATATATATATATATATATATATATATATATATATATATATATTGTTATATATGATGTTTTGTTGTTTTGAGATTGGCGTAGCAATTGTGTACATTTTCTTTTGTGAAATTGTAATTGAGATCACTTCTTCATTCTCCACCCAGTATTATAAAGTTGGTTCGGAGTTTAACTTTCTTTTAGCCTCGGTTTTGAAAATGTTTTTGGCTTACTGGTTTGAAGATGATGAGAAAGCGCACTAAAGTGGTAGAGCTTGGTACTGGACATTGAAACTCAGGTAACACATGAAGACTGTGAGTTGAATTTAATTAGGTGGGATAGCTTGACTAAATTAAAGAGACTATTATATTTGACTGTTTATTAAAAAAAAGAAATAAAAATAAGAATACAGATGAATTTTACACAATTGGTTACTTGGAATGACAACTTGGAAGTTAGACTACAATACTTAAGTGGGAGCACAACCCCTATAATACCCAATGGGTGCTAGAAGGATTTATGCTAAACCGCGATTTATTGAAAATAGTGAAACATGAACTCCGTGCATTGCAACTTGCATTGGCCCGAAGGGAAAACTATTAAGTTTCGAAGAGGGAATTTGGGTCTTAGATTGAAGGGACTTCGTATTCGTCATTAAACATTTACAGAGTGCTACTACAAATTTCAAAGTGCTCATTTTTAGTTGAAGGGGGAACTTAGAAAAAATAATCACATACCTGTTGTTATACTAAGCGTCCGGATCTAGGGAGCACACACACTCGATGATCGTCGACTTCAGAATTAACCGGAGCGGCGAACAGGCCTCGCTTATAAAGACGTTACGTCCCACGCATTTTTGCCATTTTTGACGTAGCTCGAAGGCGACGTCACGAGCCTCATCGAACATGGGAGAGACTTCTTCACGCGCATGCTCATTAGTGGTTAAGACTTCTAGGTTTTCTATGATTTTTTCTCTATCACGCCGGGATGGAAATTTTTATTTTACAATTATTTTTACCGTTTATATTTTACACCTAGTTTTAACTACCTAATAGATTTTATGTATTTATTGCTTTCGTGGTATTTCCTAAATATTGCATTTAGGACCCAGCCCTGTGATGTGAGTAAAATGAAAGCTAGGGTCATACCACTAATACATGCGTGTGGATTGGTGTCAATGAGGCATCAGGTCGCTAATTCGATCTGAACGTCAACCGACTCCGTTTTCCCTATTTCTGTTTTCCTTACTACACACAGAATTTGAAAAGCGCGGGCGTCTTGCCCCATAATTTGGAGTCCGGCTTAGGACTTCGAGGCACAACTGTGTAACAGTTATCCGCCGACCTCGGTAAAAAAAAAAAAAACAAAAAAATGTCGAAAGTTATCTTTTTGGCATTTTTATTCGATTACAGAAACGGTTGTCCAAGGCAAGTTGCTGGGAGTTAAAGGGTTAATATAGAACTGGCCTTACGTCAGGCGCTAGGAAACTAAAAAAATAAACTTTTTTGAGGGATTTGGTGATTATGCACGACTAAACTGCAAGAGAGCGGGATTGTAAGATTTTATGTGTCTTAACTAACTATAGTACTTTTAAATGTTACTTAATTTCATTAACAAGCTAGTAGACTAAAACTATGTAGGATGAAACCTTACAATCTTGGATTCCTTTTAGCTTATAACTATCAAAAGGTTTTGTATGAACTTACAATAGTATTTTGTTTTTTTACACCAATTTCTAACTATATTATTAAGCATGACTTCGAACCGATTATGAGTACAACTTCTAGTATTATAAAGAAAATTAAGATTTTGTGAGTTTACTGATTTGCTAAGTACAATCGTATTTACTGTATTGAGTACAATTATAGTTATACGTGCTAAATGTGCTTGTTTTAGGCTACTAATTTTATTTAACTATAAATGAAAGAAATTTAACATTAACTACACTCAAACAAAAAAAAAATAGCGTGAAGCGCTTCTAAAGTTTGACTGAGAAGGACGATAAATTACAAGAGAAGTTTTTTTGGTTATAGTATAAATTAAATGGGAAAAACATGCAATGATATAGAATAGGGCACTCAATTTTTAAAATTATTGCGGGGTTGTGTTTTATAGTTTGTGAACAACATTTCTTATGTTGTTTCAATATACCAGTTATATTTCATAAATCATAGGCTATACTTTACTTTTCAGAATTAAGTGAATATTTTATAACCTGTAATGTATTGAAAGTATTTGAGTACTCCCTTGAGTAAACCTTTGAAAATAGTTGAGTACTCCATTACATATCTGGTAGTATATTTATTTGTAACATAGAAGCGATTGCATACTAAATGATTATACCGCATATGTAAAATAACTTGAGTAATTATTAACTAACGTTTAAAACAGTTGCTGAATGCTTAATAAATGTTATAAGTGCGTCTATACGCATTTTATATTAAACTCATTTTATTGTCATTAAAAATGCATTTTACATTATTAGTTATTGCTCTTTATAGTGATAATGCAATAAATGTACTATATTATAAACTTACTGTATAGCTCTGCTCTATACAGGGTAATTATAGTATGTACATGTGTTTTTCTAAACTTTTACTCAGCTTGATTGCTATTTTGACCTCGATTTGGTTTTTCTCATCCTGTGTGGTATGCAATACACTATACACATTGATTACTTTTACGTATACTGACAATATACAGACATTACAAATGATTGGTGCGATTTAGCGCACCTAGAGATTTATATGCCATTACTTTAGCTTTTTTTTCATGAGTGGTTTTGTTAGCAGAGGGGGAGTCTGAATGGTTAACATACTGACCCTATGGTTAGTGTGTTAGCTTATGCCCTAATGGCCTATGGTAATAACAGATACAAAGTTTAATAATCAGGGATGCAGTTACATTTGCTATACCAGAGTACATGTTTTTACAGGGGATTACATAACATTCTTTTATAATAATGGGGGAATGTTAGGGGAGGTTTATAGGTTAGTATTGTTAGTATTTTTATTTTTATTATTATTGATAATATTAACATATTTTATGTTTTTTTTCTTTTTAAATATACACACCGAAATCGAAAGGGATTTTTTTGCGGTTACAAAGGGAATTTTACGAAGTCAAGTTATATCATGTTTCATCGTGTTAGTGGATCTTGTTGATTTATAGGATAGATTTTAAACGCAAAAGTTAACCACAACATAAGCTATAGTTGATATGTTTTTAAAACACACCGGAAGTATGATCCGTTTTTTTTTTAATTCTACTAGCCTTGACTGATAACGCCTCGGTTTCCGTTGTGGTAAACTTTTCTGTTTTTAAATTTTAAATACATCGTGTAAGTGATTTAATTATACGGAGAATAATTTTATATGAAGTCGTCGTGGTGACCTTGTTGTTAAGCAACAGTTAAATCCAACGTGCAATGGATAATTTAATAAATTACTTCCTTGTCTTTTTCGCTTCGGTGTTTGCCAAAAGATAGCTATACAGAGGGTTCCAAAACTTACGGTCTTTAATATGGTGGAATGAAAATGTGTAAACTCGATTACCATATTCACTTATAGGCTTCGAACATGTTTAAAAAACAAACTTGTGCTTTTACTTGACCAAACAATAGAAATTTAATTTTTTTTTAAATAACTGTTCATGTTTTTTTTTTTTTGGTATGTTAGATCGTGGTTATTACAATAAAATTTGGTTGTTTCATATATTGAGAAAGTTTTAAAGTCTTTGGACATTGCTTACAATCTTCTTATGATTTTTCACAACGCTGATTTGAAGGAGTTTTATATATATATATATATATATATATATATATATATATATATATATATATATATATATATATATATATATTTGAGTCTTATCACTTGTCCAAATTTTGTGTTGGTACTGATGCGAGGAGAGTTTTTCACCTGTAATCAATGAACTGATGTAAGTAAATAGGAGTCTGTCCGTAGATAGACGAGATTTCCTTGTTACTGCAGGATTTTATAAAATTTTGTAGCACAAAGAAAGTTCTGGATTCGGATGGAAATTTAGATTTTAGATCACTGTTGCCCATTACTAAACAGTGATGGATCGATCAATAATAGTAATTGATTACCATATCATCCCTTTGGGTCAGCCCTGGATGGGGCCGACATGCGGTGATCTGGATTTTTGGATGCCTCCAGAACCAGGTCGGTGGGGGGGGGCCTTACTCTAGACATCACACTGGGAAGGCAATGGGTATAGATCTGGAATTAAAGAGACTATTAGCTTCCATTATTATTAATGTGTTACATATTAATCTTGGCTTATGCAGAGTATTTGTTTATATAAGAAGTTCACTGATTCCTTTTTGTAATTGTTTAATATATATATATATATATATATATATATATATATATATATATATATATATATATATATATATATATATTAAACGGAGCTGACCACACATTAATTTGAAGAAAGGTTTAGTGATCGATGGAACCTACGAAGGTTATCAAAAGTGAGGCTATTCGAAAATGTGAATTGCATACCAAATGTTGCTTATTTAGATGTTTTGGGGGTGCTGTCCACACATTGTCAAAGTCTAGATATAGAAACTTGTTTAAATATGGTATGTGGTTGTAGTAATTTTATAAGAGTTAATTTTGTATTATGAACAACTAAACCGAAAGCATAGAAAATAGTGTATGTGCGCTGACCACACATTATTGTTAGAATGCCTCTTGTGTTCAAGTCGTGACTGTGGATGAAGCTCAAACAACGTCACGGTAAGTTAAGTTTTTCTTAAATTAATTGATGTACCTAACTCGGTGTGTTTCCTTGTGAGTGGAATGATAATGATGGAGGAGGCTGAATTATTAATTATCTTTTTCATTTACTGTAATGATTAATGGGTGATGAATTATAGGGTGAGTAAATCCAAGGTACTTTACAAGATGGGCAATACCTGGTTTGTTATGAAAACGTCAGGGCGTAATTGCCATATTGGCATACATTTGCCGTATATTTTGTTTTTAGATGTAGTCAGATTGAGAACTAGAGTGTTAAAAGGAAGTTTGAATTTAGCCAGCGTGGCGGAAATGAGCTGGTATAATGATAAGTGGCTTGCAAATTATCAGCTCAGCTGACGAATGTTTGGAGAGAGGGAACATGGGGGCTTGTACATCGCCACTGAGAGAATTTATTTAGTATGCTGTTACAGAGGCCAGCTTTTGACCAGCGACATTTCAGCTTTGTTAGATAAGTATATTTGCATTGTTTTTTTTAATTTAGAGGAGAGGAAGTGGTCAGTTGTTCGGATTTCTATGCATGAGTACAATAAAGCTCTTGTATACAATCTTTCATACCTTGAAATGTTAATATTAAACTTTAACAAAATTATGAGATTTGAATTTAGGTTACTTCGTATACCACAGAACTAATGATCAGAGTTTAGATTCAACAAGATTTAATTAAATTTAATTATACCATTGCAAATATGCTAGTTAAGAAAATTAGTTCTAAAGTATCATCAAAATTTTTGTTAATTAATTTTAACTAAAATTTTAACATAAACTCAAGCAAACGAGTATAAATTTTTATAAGTGTTTCATACTTGAAAGTCATGGCTAGTTTTACAATTTATTACATTGTTTACACTTTATTGAAAAATTTAATTATATTAATTAGACTGATATGAATTTGAATCGTGTATTATTTTTTAAATGTTAGTCATTTTTATTTTTACACATTACTACCCCTGTGTGTACGCATAGTGTTTAAGATAAGACGTATTTTACAATAGGGCAATCCAGCATTTGAGAATTTTTCAGTTGACGTGCATGTTATCTTAATTGTTATAGATTTTTTGAAATAATATTGTAGGGTTTTGAGCCCTATAAAGTTAATTAATATAGCTAATACCCTCAGAGGAGGCAGTTTTATCTTGCGCACAATGTGATTTGTTCATTATATTTGCAACCCTTTGTAGGTAGCTTAGTAAGAATAACAAGAAAAATGTTAAATTTCCTTTTTTCTGTTTTGAAGGAAATCGATATTCAAGTGATTAAAAATAACTATCTTTTAACAAAAATATAAAAAGGAAAATGGATACTCAGTTATTTCCAAAGCGTAGGTCCTGTCATTGCTTTTACCTGGGCCGGTTTTGCTACTTCGGCTTCTGTAAGGAAAAACCTGAAACGAAAAAATTCTCCCACACACACATAGTATTATAGGCTGGACGCGGGAACCTGAAGTTGAGTGTAGTGTCCCGGGTACGTATTAGTTGAATTTTGACGAACTTGGTAGTTAAGGCATGACTGGATTTAGAGAAAAGTTACCTTTATTTAATTTCTAAATATTAAGTATGATGCTGAGTATTGCACTGTGTTAGTTATTAAGTATGATAACCAACGAGTTTAAATAAGATTTTAACTTTGTGGTTCATATTTTTCAGCTTGTTGGAGTATACGTATTATCTGTTGCTCGGAGAACACAAAGGAAGGAGAAGGAAGGACTTACGTCTCCAAGAACACTAAGGGGAGGTTTTTTGTTACGGGGTAAGTACTATCTTCTTGATTTGTTAGTGTATTATTTTTGAAACATGCGTTTTTAATTTCTTCACGTTAAGCTACCAATTGGTTTTACTAGTGAGTGTTAACATAGTTGATTGCTAACCCGAGTACAACGAATTCACAGTTTATATCCTGGGAGCATCCCATACTAATTTTTATTACTACTGAATTATTTGAGAAAAACAAAAAATCATAATGAAAGAGAGTGACCAAAGTTACAATGTAACAGTGATTATCAGAAGTGTGTGTTGCTTTACTTGTGATTTTAGTAAGTGATTCCCTAAGGTGAAACAAAAACGTTGTTTAGTAGGTGTTATTCATACAGAAAGTGCGTGTGTCGGGACTCGATTTTCGACTTATCTGTTTCGTTAGCTACAATTGTTGCAACGATATTAATTTTGACTGGAATATTTCGGGTCTCAAATTTAGGACCCCTAGTGTAGATAGTGATGATATCTGATCCACTAAGTGTCCATTGAAAGTATTAGATTTTAATCTACTTTTACATAACCAATTCAAATACACACTTGCGCTCGTGAGGAGCGATAATTTAGATATAGGATAAAAGAAATGATCCATTAGGGGATTGAACCAGGGATTGCTAAGAATCAATTGTTTATCTGAGACTATGGAGTACTCCAATCGTGATGATTTAATGGGCAACATTATTATTATTATTCATTTCATTGTAATGTCATTTTCCTATTTTCGCTTTATTTATCTATTTTTCTGTTATAAATGCTGGTGTGTTCCTTGCTGTTGACTTTTCGCGCAACCATCATTTTGAGTCGGATGCACTTTCGTCACCTGATAAGAATTGATTTCCTTTTTAGTTTTAACGCTGACTGAGAGACGGGTTTTGAACAATTTAAAATAGAAGTATCCGCGAACAATTTAAAAAACAATTCGTAAAGCACAATGATATTTGATTAACTTTTAAGTTTCAAGGTGTACACTTTTGTTTGTTTATTTTGACATATTATTTTGTTTCACTTAAAATTATAATTACCGTCACGTTATATCCTAACGGTCGTGTGCGCCATGCGCTGTTGTGAAGCAGCAATATCCACTTTGAAACAGGGCCGCTTATGGAGGGGGCCACCAAATTTTGAAAGTCGCATGACTTGTAGTTCTAACTTATTTGACGGGTATAATCATAAGTGTTATTCTAAATAGATTTAAGTAGGTTATACTAGATTCATTATAAATAAGTTGACAGAGTTAGAGTGTTCTTAAGATGTGCCATGTAAAGTATGAAGGATTTTATTACTCGAGTATTGATTTTAATACGACCTGATATGCAAGTAATGGTGTCCTTCATCGATTTTCCTTTCGTGAGTTATTATTATTATGATTGTTATTATTATTATTATTAATATTTTTATGCGAGTGCTAGCGTGATTTATATAATAACTTATAATATTCTGCGGTATATTAACCGCGTTATGTGCCTGTTAGGGGGACAGACCTGGAACTTATGTGAAGGTATTGAAAACGGTCATAACCGCGACAAATGCACAACTCATTTTTAGAGTCGTTAAAAATAATAGGCTCGATTGATACCGATCAATTAAGAGCAATGTTGTGTGAATTTTTCAGGGCCTACCCAAGTTTTACTTGCTCGCAATTTAACTGCCAAAGGAGTGATAAATATCACTACCAAGGTTGTTATTTAAATGGACTGTAAAATCGGCTGAGCTCCTGGGGCCGGAGAGTTCCCTTTAGGGGGTCTGATGCTGGTTGGATGCGATGTGTGCCACGATACCTCATTTAAAGAGATATCGTATGGTACCCTTGTTGCTTTGTTAGACATGTAGTTGTTACGTCTCTGTCGTATCTCCTTACATCAATGGAGAAGAATTATCAAACCAACTGCCGGTTAATTTATTGAAGGCAGTTTCCTTGGATGAGAGCAGAAACACTACTCAAAGTTCATTTGAGGCAAACCAAAGCACTATTCGAGGTTTTCTGGGGGAGAGCATCCCCATCTAGAGGTGGCACTCACAAGAGCGCAGTCGCAGTTTCCAACGGAAGAACATTGATGGCAAAAAGTGGTGATAAGTCTGCTTTGAGTTCATATATTTTTTTTTAATGGTAAAAACCCAACACCAGGACTGTTGCACCTAATGACATGAGAGTTGATTAGCTTGCAGTCGTAATATGGCTCCTATATGGTTAAGAACCGCATGGTGATAAGTCTGTGGTGTGCATTGGGGGGACTTGAACTACTCCCAACGTCCTTATGAGATACATATAGTAACCTTAACGCTAAGTATACTTATCAATAATGATAGTATGATAACTAATTAATTCGATAAATAAATAATCTTTTTTTATAATATATAATTCCTCCTTTGTTTGCTCTTATAATTGAAAACATTATACTAACATGAGCAACACTGCTAATACTTTACCATAATTCAACATGACTTAACCTAAATAAAGGTAATGTAATTTTACTACTAAAGGTAGCTAAATATAGTACACAGGTAGCTATTTACATTATTAAAAAAATGATCGATACACATATAATTGTAAACGCATTACAGAAAAATGTTAATTCGTCATTATCTTTTTGTTATATTGGGAATTGGAAGTTCCTTACTTCCGCTATCCAACCAGGAAAGTGTTCTTCCTGTACTTGCTAATGCAGGAGTGTTTTGGGAACTACTAACTTCTCAGGTACCCTATCATAAGTTAGCTATATTGGCTTATACCATACCCATATACAATTTACCTCAGTTGCATGATGAATTCCAAACTCTTCAGCAAGCGTTCACTTCCGGTTATTGCGATCAGACTAGTGATACGTCTGAACATTCATGTACATTGTTGAACTCAATTGTGGAAATCCAAAAGATCACTGACTTACAATTGCAGCAGGAATTTCTTGACCTCACAGCATTTCGAACAGATAAAACAAAACGGGGTTTAGATTTCATTGGTAGCTTCCTATCTTGGTGTTGTAACACTGTTTCGAAAAGTACCTTCCAAAATTACGTTACAAGCCAAAGAAAAATGGGTGAATTGTTGAATCAAATAGTGGATCAAATACATTCAGATCATCATAACATTCTATAGACTCGAGACTCTACAAGAAATTTTTATACCCAAGTGAATAATGCTGTACGTTCAATACAGGATAAAGTGAAATCGCTTCAGAAGGCAGTAAATAGGGTAATCGAGCAAGTAGCTAGTAATCATGATACCGCATTGTCAGTGCAAGTTCTCACCCTAAGCAAGCTCCTTGCTACGCTCCAATACGAGCGCCAACATAAGGACATCCACACTGCTTGCATTGAGGGAAGTATGTCATTAACAGCAGTTAACCCCAAACAATTAGCGCGTGATTTACAGGTTTTAGCGCTTCGACTTCAGAAACAAGGATATTCATTGGCTATACCACAATCAGAAATATTTCGCTACTATAATTTACGTACAACCACCTGCCACTTTGTAGGAAACAGTGTGACGTTGATTGAAAAAATTCCAATCATTCGTGGGGCTCACCCCATAAAGTTATTCCGTTTGATTCCATTACCATTTCACTACCAAAATCAAACGTGCAAGGTAATACATGAACCTGCCCTACTGGCTACTACTTCCGAATATGAAACTATTTTAACAGACTACGATCTTATCACGTGTTTGAATAGACCTGATGGCCTTTGTAAAATACCGGAAATAACACGTACATCCTTCCAAGCTCCGAATTGTATCTATCATTTGTGGCAGACATCTTCGGTTGCGGAAATCAATCAATTTTGTGCATTTACCTGTCATCCACATGTACAACCCATCATCACTCCCTTGAGTGAAGACACCTATCTTATTACTAACCCTCCTCGTCAAATGAGCATGATATGCCCACACAAGAGTGAAATTCTTAAACAGGATCCTTTTACTCCTGGGTCTCTCAAAGTTAGTCTACACTGTAAATGTGCATTAGAAATTAATTCTCAATTACGAATTCCTCCCCGTTTCCCATGCCCCAAGGACTCCATCATGGATCCTGCCGTCAAACGCTTACTACCCTTAACTTGGCTACCCTTAGAGACTCTTAAATTACCGAAAAATCTCTTAGGTGAATTGGAATTCACCGACCTTAATGCGACATTAAACCAAACTTGGTCAGTAAAGGTAACCTACTATGAGCTGCCATTACAATCTCATAGGCTAACCCCCATTGCACTTCCCCAAACAATTAAAGTATCCGATATCAGTGGCAGACCGTATCTTACGATCCTGTTCGTATGGAACACTGTTCTTACCTTATGCATAATTTATATGATCCTTCGTTTAAAGAGCACTCTGTGGCCTCTTCTGCTTACTTACCCCCAGCCGGTGAAAGCTCAAGGCATTATTCATGAGATAACAGAACCACTCATTTATGCCGTTATTGGAATAACAATTTCGGGAATTATTCTCTTTTGTTGTTATAAGACACTGTGTCTTCGAGTTTTTTCTGTTCTTCGCAACCCCCCTCCATCTACTTCCCAACCCCTAGAGGAACCGTCCTCGAATCGGGACCGACGTCCCCCAGCTCCCCCTCGTACCACTAATTTATGACTAGCAACGATCACGTTACTATTGCTCGCTACTGGTGAGGCGCATGCTCTAGAACTTTCAACCCTTGCCCATTCTGGCGTTATTACGGATAGTGATCCGCACGTTATCCTTTATGATTCATCGTTACCACTAGTCCTTGAATTTCTATACGAGTCGTTCGTACCGCCTGATGGACAAAACATTTGGAACAAACTACCTCCAAATAATCTAGAAGTACTCATGCAAGATCATAGTCAGCAAGGCTACGCCTTTGTCTTTGTCACGAAAGTCCACGTTAAGCAAGCTTGGATTACTACTTCACAGCTCCAAACGTTTCTTGGTAACTTAAGGTTAGCTCAACATGCGTCAATGATTCCATGGAAAACTTTACGAACTGTTCATAACATTCAAACGTGAGATCAATTGGTTGCTACATGCTTAACGAACTCTATCACCCCTACCTTACTCCCTCCTGATTTATTACTTAACTTGACTTATGAATTAGAACACCGGCTTAAGACAACAGAGTATGAGTTAGTTATACCCCCCTCAGATATTTCGATTCTCTACTCGTATAAACTTAGTGAATGTATCATTGCGCCTACACAAGTCATCATGGCTATTAAAATTCCTTTACGACAACGCGGAACTACTTTACAACTCCAACATTTGCATATTATTCCTTTCCAAAGCGGTAAGGAAGTTTGTCATGTGGATCTACCTATCCAACATATAGTAACCCGATGGCCGTCTAATAAACTTATGACCGTAGACTGTGATTTTTCAAAGGAGACCATTTGTTTAGCCCGTGAGTTTCAACCGCACGAATTCTCCATAATACCCTGTCTCATATCGCTTTTGCACTCAAATTCTTCGGCCATTCGAGACAATTGTCCTCTGAAATGCAAATATTTACCGTCGGTTGACCTATTTCATCGGTTAAATTTCACTACTGTCACGATTCTTGCCCGAAGTGGATTGTCGATTCATATTTCATGCCCAGAAACGGACATTCCAAATATGATGTCCCCAGATGATTATGGCAGTTTTTTGATAAATCTTGGTTGTAGATGCTCTGTGCTACTACAAGGGGTTGTACAACCATCTATTTATCCTTGCATTACTCATCACGTGGAAAATTACGTGTTGTAAAACTAATTCCTGTGCAATGGCTTCAAGACATACCCAGTGAGACCGTACCTTTCATTTGTCACCCATGTACCCTTCGCTCAGCTAATTCTTCCTTGGTTTGGGGGACTTTCTGGGGTTGTTCAGGGACTTCCACGTCATCTGTTTCATCTTTGTTAGTGAGGTGTATGATCTGATTAACGGCCTGTACGTTATTCTCCGTTTCATCATTTAAGGACTCGGCCTGGGGTACAAGTTTTCCTAAATAAAGATTTTTAGACAAAGATCTGGTTCGATCTGAACTATTAAAAATAGTCAGAGTAATATTTCCATTCTCAGTAAAAACTGGACCTCTTGGGATCAAACAGGAGTGCCAATATCGAATTCCTTTGGACGGTAAAAATTCCCAAATATGTACGTTCCCGGTTGGTGCGGTAATTTCTATGTCATATGAAGCCTTGGACGGCACGCGGACATTTGCTGGAAGGTGTACTTTATAGGTAGTGTCCGGATAGATATCAAAAAGTTCGTCGCTCAGCCTCAAGGGGTCTGGTACAACCTCTTTCTGACCATGATCCTGAGCAGAACTCTCTAGGTCAGGGAGAGTTGCGGGATCATTTACACTTCCTTGCGTTAGGAATTGTTTTTCTAATGTTTCTAACTGTCCACTGTTTGATTTTTCCTCTACAGGCTCATGAAGCGCCTGGGAGGCCAGGGGTGGCTTTACAGAGTGTTGGTTCTTTGTGTTATATCTTGTCGCATAAGACGCATTCTCTTTCTTTCTCGGCATAATCTCTGTATCCGAACTATCTGTGGAACTAACTGCCAAAATTCCACTAGGGCCTGGTTGAGGGTCAAAGTTTGATAGGTTCTTTTCCTCTGTCTCTAAGTCAGGCGAATTGGTAAGTTCCAGCTCAGGAGCACTGGAAGACACCTTGCTTTTCTTAATTCGTTTACGTTTTGCTTTCCTACGTCTATTGACTATTCTATTCGTTTTATTCGTAGGCTCCGAGGGGAATTTTGTAGTTTCCCTGGAACACACGAATACGCGGGACGTAATTTCTTCAGTATGAAGTTTTTGTCTCTTATCAGCTACACTATCGACGGGATTTATGGGACTTCCGGTAACCAACTTTGGAGACGGACCCTTACTCCTAAGTGGGAGGTTCCGTTTTCTATAAATTGGTATGTTTCTATGAGGGGGGACAGAGATAGCCGTTTGTCCAGCATTATCGTTCTGTTTTGATTGGAAATCATTTAACGATCTCTTTCCTACTGATGGTGGGTATCGTTTAACGTGTTTTAAATCTAAGGTATGAATCACACCATGACGATACCCATATGTACTTTTTGGGACTGTGAACCATAGGTCTTCAACATGATTCCCGTCTTTATCTGCTAATTCCATGTATTTGGAATGAATGGTGGTGACATACTTGTGCAGGAAATCTATCCCTAAAATGACGTCATAGGCGCAAAACTGTGGGTCAACTATAGCTACGTCTAAGAATCTTCGTTTGTTTGTTTAAGTGATCCTTGAAACAACACGCTATTCTCACCACAGGAATGTAATCTGTGGGCTGAGCTCCTACGCCACGAAGCTTCACATAACCCTTTAGTCTTTTAGTTAGTGGAAATCTTGGGGGTAAGAGGGTTTTCGAAGCCAGCGAAATTTCAGAGCCAGAATCTATAATTGCGTGCGTCCAGCGGTCTCCTATTTTTATCTTGACTGTACAAAGCTGCGCCTGCCCATGGCCAAGGCCATAGGTATTTTGGTGATTGTTCCTATACAATTTGTAACCCGGTTCTGCTACTACTTCGTGTGAGTAGCAAGAACTAACCTGTACAAATCCCGGTTGGTGTTGTTCTTTAATGCATGACCAGTCCAAGCGGTCATTTTCCCATATTACGTCATGGTCAATTCTCTGACTAACTAATCTTTGTGCTGTGTGAAATTTTCTAAGATATTGTAGGCACTGTTCGAGATTATCGCAATCATCTACTTCAAGCATCAGCTTAAGTAGGATGTCTGGCAACAAACTCATTCTAAGTTTACTCATCAATTTACTTTCATTGACCCAACCTCGCAAGAATTTCAAATCCTTTATTAACTTATAAATGAATGCTAAAGTGCTTTCATTGGGTTGTTGTTTTCTTGTATCAACGTCATATTCTAATCTTGCAGTATACTCAATACTAGGAAAAGCCTTTTTAAGTTTTTCCTTCATCTCGCTATAGTTTAAAGGTAAAATGTTTGCTAGGTCTACTAAATAGAAGGAGAAAGCTTCCCCTTTCAGACAATAAGGAAGGTAATTTACTATCTCTAGGGTTGACCATTCGTATATGCTAGCCACTAATTCATAGTCTTGCAGGAAAAGTTCCACACACTCATGTCTATTACCAGAGAAGGAGGGAATTTCAACATTTGGATAGATCTTGAATACTTGTGGTTTAGCACCAATAGTAGAATTTTGATTTTCACCCTCGGGAGGAGGGTTGCTAACTTTGCCTGTTACTACTGTATCCGTAAATTTAGGTTTCTCAAAACTATATGGTATTGATGGCTCTGTAACCGGACTAGTCTTAATTTCTTGCTCAGATTTTAAATTTATACGAGGCTTATCCTCAGGATCTACTTTTAAAAAGGACGAAAAATTGGATTTTTGCTTATCAGAGGTCTTATCGTCACTTGATGAGTGGGAGACGGGCTCATCTTTCAGATCTAAGGACCTGTCTAAAGAAGCCGAGGTGTCGAAATTTTCAGAGACGGACCTATAGTCGGTATCAGTTACACTTCTATTTTCTAACTCGGAGGGTTGTTCTGAACTATATTCTGATGTATAAGATCTATCTTGTTCGCTGAATGCTGATTTTTCTGTCTTTTCCCCTTCGCTAAACTCTAATTTCTCCATGGGGGCCATGGGTGTAACTACGCTACTAGGTGGCGAAATGAACACTATCTGTAAGGGATTTAACTTTTCCTCTTGTTTTTACTTATTCATTTCTTTAGTCGCAGGTGATTCACCAGTTTCATTATAAGAACTAAATTTAGAACTAGTACTAGCTGAAGGTTGTAAACCAATATTCTTAACACTATCAGTTTGTTTGTTAGATTCACTTTGGGTTGGAGAGGTTGAGGGATCGTTTCTATTTTCTACTTCATCTAAACAAATTACAGACGCACAAAACTCCGCGTAATCAAATATTTTACCAATATTTTCGTTTATTCTACTCTCAGACCAGGAATCGTTATTTTCTTTTTCTTCTTTCTCAATTTGCTTCTGGTGGTCAGATCAAACTGAGGGAAAAGCATCATCACTTTTCTTCTCTTCGCCTAACCTACTCTCAATTGGAGCAGGGGCAACGAGGTCATTTCTCTGGTCAGCGTGCTCTGAGGGAGGGTCTTGGTTCGCTGCTCGGGGAGTAGAGACCGTGGGAGGATCCCAATGGTCATATCGGAGTTCTTCCTCGAAGTTCCACGAAGGTTTTGACTCATCCTCCAAGGATGGCGCAGGAGGAGACTCCGGGTTGTCGTCTTGTAATTTCGCTATTTCTTCGTTTTGTAATTTCTGTAGTTCGTATCCTAACCAATCGTCTTTCAACGATTCACCCCCATCTGAATCTGCACTACTAATATCTCCGTTTGACCACCTAACTTTACTAACTACACTGAGTATGTTATCTATACTGTCCAAATATTGCAGTTTCTCTTGGAGGGTAAGGCTATCTTCAAACATGACAGGGTTAGTTTGGGTAGCTGTTGTCCGAAGAACCTTAAGTTCACGGTCTGTATCAATCCGGATCATTTTAGGAAACTTATATTCGGTCTGAACACTAACATCTTTCTTTTGAAAAACGTCGGTCTGTATTTCCATATCAATATTTCCAACTACATTTTCCTCAGGTAATAAATCTTCAAAGGGGGCTGAGGGATCCGCTAGAAATAAAATACCTAATTTCTCTTCTTCGTCACCTTGGCGACGAACAACTGTGACCTGTACTTTCTTGTTCCGAAGTTGTTTAGTTAAAGGTCGAATTAAGTTTCCTACTGCTGGAGACAGTTCTGTTTGTAATGAATGCTTAATCTGGTCTATTAACGCTTTATCGTTAGATTGTGACAAAGAGCGCGATTCATTTTCATTATTCTCGTCAGGGCTCTCAATTTTCATTTCCCTTGGTTCGGTTCCGATATTTGCATAAATTGGCCCTTCATTCGTGATTGCCTTGGGTTCGAGACCAATATTTTCGTAGATTGGCTCTTTACTCACTGAGGTTCGTGATTCAGTATCTAAGTTAGCATACATAGTTCTAGGACCGATCTCAGCATAAACAGTTTCATCACTACTACCAGCGTAAAAAGATTGAAAGGTGGGTCTTTGCATTTCTAACGGCGTTCTAGGATCTGACGGTTCGTATTTTATAGGAAAATATAGCGCTACTGGGCTATCTGGGCTTTTGGATACACCAATATCTTTATTTTCTACACTTAACACTAAGTCACTTACTCTATTTTCCTTATCAGCTAACTTATTATTATCTAGGGGACTTTGGTTCGAGGTTACATCAGGTATTACACCTGCTGTTGGTTCTATCTCAATTGTTGCTTGAGGCCATTCCTGACCTGCAGTTATTAGTTCGGCTATCTCTAGTTCATCTTTTAAATTTACATCATTCACTAGAGTTTTCGGATCTACCCCCGGTGGGGTCTCGTCCGTATCTGAATTTACATATATCGTCCTAGGAGCTGGCATTGGTTTTTCACTTGAACCAGCACTTTGTATTTCTATATCATTTCTAGTCGGGATAGGACTAGACGCGGCCAGCGGCGTTAGATCACAACCACTCGCTGGTGCTTCTGGGGTTTGCGGGCTCGCGGTCGTTGGTTCACGATATCGTGGCTGACTCCACGTATCCAAGTATCTCGGTAATGGATTCTTTTTCCAACGGCCAAATTCAGGAGGAGAATGCCCGTGGACTTTTATTTTATTGCACTCAATACAATAATAATTATTCCACCGATCTAGAATATAACGGTGTTTGCCCGTGGGTGTCTTAGGACAATGCGATTGCCCTAAATCTAATAGCTTGTCTTTTATTTTCTGCGCGAAACTCATTTTTGATGAATAAATCTGTTTTTCGCAAGTCAGTGGCCTCTCAAACCAGGGCAGTGGGTAATCAACCTATTTCCTCTGATATGGTAAGAATTTAATCACTGATAACTACTTCCCTCGGAAATACTACGTCAAGTTTTTACGTATTATGAGACCTATTATTATTTCAATATCTTCATTTAACTTCCTTTGAACTTGAATACTCAACTTCCCTTTCTTTATAAATTTTGCTTTACTTTTTAGAACGGGACACGGAAAGTGACTAGACAGCTGTTTATAACAGATAATACCTATTTGTTCACTTATGAGAAGTTTTACTTTTTACTTCTATTCTTTAACTTTTTTTTTTAAACTTCATTTGTTTTTATAACTATTTTGCTTTTAAATTCACAAGGGGGACTTCGATCATCCAACCATTGGTTTATGTACCTGCATTTTAATTTTAGGTATAGCATTTGCATAAAGGTGAGTTTTAGCCAGTTATTCCCTCTGAACCTCAACCGACTCCGTTTTCCCTATCTCTCTTTTCCTTAGTACACACACAATTTGAAAAGCTAGGAAACTAAAAAACAAACTTTCTTGAGGGATTTGGTGATTATGCACGACTAAACTGCAAGAGAGCGGGTTTGTAAGATTTCATGTGTTTTAACTAACTATAGTACTTTTAAATGTTACTCAATTCCATTAACAAGCTAGTAGACTAAAACTGTGTAGGATGAAACCTTACAATCGTGGATTCCTTCTAGCTTATAACTATCAAAAGGTTTCGTATGAACTCACAATAGTATTTTGTTTTTTTTAAACCAATTCCTAACCATATTATTAAGCATGACTTCGAACCGATTATGAGTACAACTTCTAGTATTATAAAGAAAATTAAGATTTTGTGAGTTTACTGATTTGCTAAGTACAATCGTATTTACTGTACTGAGTACAATTATAGTTATACGTGCTAAATGTGCTTGTTTTAGGCTACTAATTTTATTCAACTATAAATGAAAGAAATTCAACATTAACTACATTCAAACAAAAAAAAATAGCGTGAAACGCTTTTAAAGTTTGACTGAGAAGGACGATAAATTACAAGAGAAGTTCTCTTTGGTTATAGTATAAGTCAAATGGGAAAAACATGCAATGATATAGAATAGGGCACTCAATTTTTAAAATTATTGCGGGGTTGTGCTTTACAGTTTGTGAACAACATTTCTTATGTTGTTTCAATATACCAGTTATACTTCATAAATCATAGGCTATACTCTACTTTCCAGAATCAAGTGAATATTTTATAACCTGTAATGTATTGAAAGTATTTGAGTACTCCCTTGAGTAAACCTTTGAAAATAGTTGAGTACTCCATTACATATCTGGTAGTATATTTATTTGTAACATAGAAGCGATTGCATACTAAATGATTATACCGCATATGTAAAATAACTTGAGTAATTATCAACTAACGTTTAAAACAGTTGCTGAATGCTTAATAAATGTTATAAGTGCGTCTATACGCATTTTATATTAAACTCATCCTATTGTTATCAAAAATGCATCTCACATTATTAGTTATCGCTCTTTATAGTGATAATGCAATAAATGTACTATATTACAAACTTACTGTATAGCTCTGTTCTATACAGGGTAATCATAGTATGTACATGTGTTTTTCTAAACTTCTACTCAGCTTGATTGCTATTTCGACCTCGATTTGGTTTCTCTCATCCTGTGTGGTATGCAATACACTATACACATTGATTACTTTTACGTATACTGACAATATACAGTAATTACAAATGATTGGTGCGATTTAGCGCACCTAGAGATTTATATGCCATTACTTTAGCTTTCTTTTTCCATGAGTGGTTCTGTTAGCAGAGGGGGAGTCTGAATAGTTAACATACTGACCCTATGGTTAGTGTGTTAGCTTATGCCCTAATGGCCTATGGTAATAACAGATACAAAGTCTAATAATCAGGGATGCAGTTACATTTGCTATACCAGAGTACATGTTTTTACAGGGGACTACATAACATTTCTTTATAATAATGGGGGAATGTTAGGGGGGGTTTATAGGTTAGTATTGTTAGTATTCCTATTCTTATTATTATTGATAATATTAACATATTTTATGTCTCCTTTTCTTTTTAAATATACACACCGAAATCGAAAGGGATTTCTTTGCGGTTACAAAGGGAATTTTACGAAGTCAAGTTACATCATGTTTCATCGTGTTAGTGGATCTTGTTGATTTATAGGATAGATTTTAAACGCAAAAGTTAACCACAACATAAGCTATAGTTGATATGTTTTTAAAACACACCGGAAGTATGTTCCGTTCTTTCTTTTAATTCTACTAGCCTTGACTGATAACGCCTCGGTTTCCGTTGTGGTGAACTTTTCTGTTTTTATATCTTAAATACATCGTGTAAGTGATTTAATTATACGGAGAATAATTCTATATGAAGTCGTCGTGGTGACCTTGTTGTTAAGCAACAGTTAAATCCAATGTGCAATGGATAATTTAATAAATTACTTCCTTGTCTTTTTCGCTTCGGTGTTTGCCAAAAGATAGCTATACAGAGGGTTCCAAAACTTACGGTCTTTAACATGGTGGAATGAAAATGTGTAAACTCGATTACCATACTCACTTATAGTCTTCGAACATGTTTAAAAAACAAACTTGTGCTTTTACTTGACCAAACATTAGAAATTTAATTTTTTTTAAATAACTGTTCATGGTTTTTTTTGGTACGTTAGATCGTGGTTATTACAATAAAATTTGGTTGTTTCATATATTGAGAAAGTTTTAAAGTCTCTGGAAATTGCTTACAATCTTCTTATGATTTTTCACAACGCTGATTTGAAGGAGTTTTTATATATATATATATATATATATATATATATATATATATATATATATATATATATATATATATATATATATATATATATATATATATATATTGAGTCTTATCACTTGTCCAAATTTTGTGTTGGTACTGATGCGAGGAGAGTTTTTCACCTGTAATCAATGAACTGATGTAAGTAAATAGGAGTCTGTCCGTAGATAGACGAGATTTCCTTGTCACTGCAGGATTTTATAAAATTTTGTAGCACAAAGAAAGTTCTGGATCCGGATGGAAATTCAGATTTTAGATCACTGTTGCCCATTACTAAACAGTGATGGATCGATCAATAACAGTAATCGATTACCATATCATCCCTCTGGGTCAGCCCTGGATGAGGCCGACATGCGGTGATCTGGATCCTTCAATGCCTCCAGAACCAGGTCAATGGGGGGGGCCTTACTCTAGACATCACACTGGGAAGGCAATGGTTATAGATCTGGAATCAAAGAGACTATTAGCTTACATTATCATTAATGTGTTACATATTAATCTTTGCTTATGCAGAGTATTTGTTTATATAAGAAGTCCACTGATTCCTTTTTGTAATTGTTCAATATATATATATATATATATATATATATATATATATATATATATATATATATATATATTTAAACGGAGCTGACCACACATCAATTTGAAGAAAGGTTTAGTGATCGATGGAACCTACGAAGGTTACCAAAAGTGAGGCTATTCGAAAATGAGAATTGCATACCAAATGTTGCTCATTCAGATGTCTTGGGGGTGCTGTCCACACATCGTCAAAGTCTAGATATAGAAACTTGTTTAAATATGGTATGTGGTTGTAGTAATTTCACAAGAGTCAATTTTGTATCATGAACAACTAAACCGAAAGCCTGGAAAATAGTGTATGTGCGCTGACCACACATTATTGTTAGAATGCCTCTTGTGTTCAAGTCGTGACTGTGGATGAAGCTCAAACAACGTCACGGTAAGTCAAGTTCTTCTCAAATTAATTGATGTACCTAACTCGGTGTGTTTCCTTGTGAGTGGAATGATAATGATGGAGGAGGCTGAATTATTAATTATCCTTTCCATTTACTGTAATGATTAATGGGTGATGAATCATAGGGTGAGTAAATCCTAGGTACTTTACAAGATGGGCAATACCTGGTTTGTTATGAAAACGTCATGGCGTAATTGACATATTGACATACATTTGCCGTATATTTTGTTTTCAGATGTAGGCTGGTTGAGGACCAGAGTGTTTAAAGGAAGTTTGGATTTGGCCAGCGTGGCGGAAATGAGCTAATTATATAGCTTGGCATAATGATAAGTGGCTTGTAAATTATCAGCTCAGCTGACGAATGTTCGGAGAGAGAGGGGAAACAAAAAGGGGGTTTTGCATCCGAACTGAGAGAGTTCATCTAGTATACTGTTACAGACGCTGGCTTCCGACCAGGGACTTCTTAACAGTGTCAGATAAGTATTTTTGCATTGTTTTCCTAATCTAGAGAATAAGAAGTGGTCAGTCGTTCAGATTTTAATGCATGAGTACAAGAAGTTTATTGTATACAATATTTTATACCTTGAAATGGTAATATTATCTACCCCTTTTTTTTTAATTAAACGTTAACAAAGCTTGTGAGATTCGAATTTAGGTTACTTCGTAAACCATAGAACTATTAAACAGAGTTGAACTTCAACAAGATTTAATTAAATCTAATTATACTTTTGCAAATATGCCAGTTAAAATAATTAGTTCCAAAGTATCTTCAAAATTTTATATTACTCAATTTTAACTAAAAAATTAACACAAACTCAAGCAAAGAATATAAATTTTCATAAAATGCAATTCATGGCTAGTTTTACACTTTAATACACTTTTTACACTTTACTGAAAATTTTCAATTATATCAATCAGACTGATATGAATTTGAATCGTGTATTATTTCATAATTGGAAGTCATTTTTATTTTTACACATTAGTACACTTTGTGTACCCATAGTGTTCAAGATAAGACGTAACTCACAATAGGGCAATCCAGCACTTCAGAAATTCTTAGTTAACGTGCATTTTTTTTAAATTGTATGCGGAATTTCCTTTTTTTTTAAACAAACTAGTGTCTCACTAAATTCTTGACAATATGTTATCCCAATTGTTACAGATTTCTTGAAATAATATTGTAGGGTTTATAGCTCTATAACGTTAAGTATTGACAATTGAGGCCCTCCGAGGAGGCAGTCTTATCTTGTGCACATTGTAATTTGTTCATTATATTCGCAACCCTTTGTAGGTAGCTTAGTAAGAATAACAAAGAAAACTGTCAAATTCCCTTGTCAAAGTGACTTGACACTCAAGTGATTAAAATATCTATCTTTTAACAAAAATATAAAAAGGAAAACGAATACTCAGTTACTTCCAAGGCGTAGGTCCTTTCACTGCTTTTACCTGGGCAGGTTCTGCTACTTCGGCTTCTGTAAGGACAAACCTGAAACGAAAAATGCTCACACACACACATAGTATTATAGGCTGGACGCGGGGACCTGAAGTTGAGTGTAGCGTCCCGGCTAATTATTAGTCGAATTTGACGAACTTGGTAGTTAACGCATGACTGGATTTAGATAGTAGAGTTATCTTATTAAGTATGATGCTAATTAGTGCACTGTGTTAATTATTAAGTATGATAACCAACGGGTTTAAATAAGATCTTAACTTTGTGGTTCATATTTTTCAGCTTGTTGGAGTATACGTATTATCTGTTGCTCGGAGAACACAAAGGAAGGAGAAGGAAGGACTTACGTCTCCAAGAACACTAAGGGGAGGTTCCTTGTTATGGGGTAAGTACTATCTTCCTGATTTGTTAGTGTATTATTTTTGAAACATGCGTTTTTAATTTCTTCACGTCAAGCTACCAATTGGTTTTACTAGTGAGTGTTAACATAGTTGATTGCTAACCCGAGTACAACGAATTCACAGTTCATATCCTGGGAGCATCCCATACTAATTTTTATTACTACTGAATTATTTGAGAAAAACAAAAAATCATAATGAAAGAGAGTGACCAAAGTTACAATGTAACAGTGATTATCAGAAGTGCGTGTTTAGTGGGTGTCACTCATACAGAAAGTGCGTGTGTCGGGACTCGATTTCCGACTTATCTGTTTCGTTAGCTACAATTGTTGCAACGATATTAATTTTGACTGGAATATTTCGGGTCTCAAACTTAGGACCCCTAGTGTAGATAGTGATAATTCTAACCTACTTTTACATAACCAATTCAAATACAAACTTGCGCTCGTGAGGGTGCTAATTAAGATATAGGATAAAAGAAATGATCTATCGGGGGGGATCGAACCCGGAATCGTCAAGAATCAAGTGCTTAACAGAAACTATGGTGTACTCCAATCGTGATGATTTAATGGCAACATTATTATTATTATTCATTTCATTGTAATGTCCTTTCCCTATTTTCGCTTTATTTATCTATTTTCCTGTTATAAATGCTGGTATGTTCTTTGCTGTTGGCTTTTCGCGCAACCATCATTCTGAGTCGGATGCACTTCCGTCACCTGATAAGAGTTGATTTCCTTTTTAGTTTTAACGATGACTGAGAGACGGGTTTTGAGGAAGTATCCGCGAACAATTGTTTTTTAAATTCGTAAAGCACAATGATATTCAACTAACTTTTAAGTTTCAAAGAGTACACTTTGGGGTGTTTATTTTGACATATTATTTCGCTTAAAATTATAATTACCGTCACGTTATATCCTAACGGTCTTGTGCGCCATGCGCTGTTGTGAAGCAGTAATATCCACTTTGAAACAGGGCCGCTTATGGAGGGGGCCACCAATTTTGAAAGTTTCATTACTTCTAGGTATTAAGTCTAGGTTTTTTATTCTGAGTAGAGTTAAGTTGTGTTCTAGACTCGAAAGTCCTTAATATATACTATGCAACTCGTCAGGGTTCTACTCTATTATATTAATCTAACTTCATTATTTCAATTCAAATAGCCACAAATGAACTTACTAATAACAATTAACTATAATAAAAAAAAAATCTAAAGCTAAAACCTTAAGTAAGCAGAAACCTAACTAACTTAAGATGCGAATAAAAATAACAGGATAACTAAAGTAATATCTAAGAGTTATTACTGGATTACTTCTATATCTGATATCATTATACTTCATTTGTTTTATTCTATTTTATTTTATTTTATTTTATTTGATATTTTTTTTCTATATTTTAGTTATACATATCTATATGTATATAATCCTTCCCGCCCAGACTCCTCAGAAAAAAAAAAATAAACTAATAACTTCAGAGCAAGAAACTTGAAAGTCTTAAGTGTTAAATGAATATAAAGAAACAATACTGAACACTAAAAATAAAACTAACACAATATATGAGGAGCCTGGTAGGTGAGGTGAACAAATGTCAGGCAGAATATATAATGTAACAAAAAGGAAGCAAATTCAGGTAGCAGACATATTGACAGCACTTAATGGCCGGGAAGAGTATATACAAAAGATAATTTGAGGAAAAATAATATGTAGCAATTAAGCACAAAGCAAACACAAGCGGGTCAACTACCCGTTAGGGGATGTAAATACGAATCACTGACGTAATTTGTGCCCGACAGGCAATGCAGTGTGTAACCGCCAGTCCACAAGCAACACAGGTGGCGGCATGATTGCATGGTCGGAATACTAGTTGGACTTCTTCAAGGAGGCAAATTTTACACAGGGAATTCTGAGGGATGGGGGTGTGATCGTCTGTGGGGCGGTCTGAATTTGCAACAACCTCATTAGCGGCGACCGGAATCTCAGTATCTGACAAAACTACTGGTTGTGTGGGAGGTTGGGATTGATCTGGGGATGCCGTCTGTAGCACGCGAGTTACGAAATCTTGGCCCTTATGAAGTAAGAGAAAAGCGCAGCGGGGAGCGTAACGCGCGTGTTCAACCCAGGGGTCATCGGTGGGCTCCCATCGATGAAGGCCCTGACCACAGAAAAAGCAGATAGTTTGGTCTCCCTTTTTCGCATAAAAGAAACCGGCTCGGCTTAATGCCTGTGGAGTTTGACCTAGAGCAGGGGGCCACAATGAAAATGACTCCAGTCGCTTTTCTTCGAGAGTGTAGTGTGGATATTTGGGTCCATTTATTGTGATTTCCGAGGTACCTGCGATGGCAGGGGATTGTCCCCGTGAGGATGAGAGACGTTCTGGGCGGGAATTGGGCATATACGTCCAATGATAGGGGCCACATTCGTCTCTACCTTTAGGAAAATTTTGTAAGAGCGGGCAAGAAGGTGAACACTGACGATGCAATTCAGTCGGATCATCCCCTGGTTCAAAAAGACCAATCTGCAAATTACAAAATATACAAGCTACTCTATCTGGTTTGCAGAGGAAATAGAATCCAGCGCGTGCTAACGAAGCGGGCGAAATAAAAGATACCGACTAGTCAGTAAAAGTTGATAATCGAACATTTTCATCACGTAGAGCATCCATGGATGGACCAGGCGCAGATGGTGTGGGTGTAGGCTCCATGGTGGCTAGAGGAGGAGGAGACAATAAAAAAATAAGATATAATAGTGGTCCTAAGAGAAAGAGACCTGGAGAGAGAGAGTGATATGTTGAGATGAGGGGATAGGCGCCCCTTGTTTTTTTTTTCTTCGACTTGTTGTAATTATAGTTCTATCATAATATAATTATGAGGTATGCCAATGGTCAGTGTTTAATTGCCTTACGTATTTTATAGGTTTGGTTTTTATCCAGTAACACTTAAATATCGTGGCGGCGATTGTTGCATATAGTATGGTCTACGGCGAGCTCGTACTAGAGCACGTCTACGCAGTGTAATGCCCGTAAAAATAACAGACAACAGTCCGATGACAAAGGTAATTACCATAAATACTATATTAATTAATGATAAACATTGTTGAATAATCTGTTAACATAGGTTCTGAAGATGGGAACCCTGAGCGAAGGCTACATGGGTGACAAATGAAAGGTACGGTCTCACTGGGTATGTCTTGAAGCCATTGCACAGGAATTAGTTTTACAACACGTGCTTTTTCCACGTGATGAGTAATGCAAGGATAAATAGATTGTTGTACAACCCCTTGTAGTAGCACAGAGCATCTACAACCAAGGTTTATCAAAAAACTGCCATAATCATCTGGGGACATCATATTTGGAATGTCCGTTTCTGGGCATGAAATATGAATCGACAATCCACGTCGGGCAAGAATCGTGACAGTAGTGAAATTTAACCGATGAAATAGGTCAACCGACGGTAAATATTTGCATTTCAGAGGACAATTGTCTCGAATGGCCGAAGAATTTGAGTGCAAAAGCGATAGGAGACAGGGTATTATTTAGAATTCGTGCGGTTGAAACTCACGGGCTAAACAAATGGTCTCCTTTGAAAAATCACAGTCTACGGTCATAAGTTTATTAGACGGCCATCGGGTTACTATATGTTGGATAGGTAGATCCACATGACAAACTTCCTTACCCCTTTGGAAAGGAATAATACGCAAATGTTGGAGTTGTAAAGTAGTTCCGCGTTGTCGTAAAGGAATTTCAATAGCCATGATGACTTGTGTAGGCGCAATGATACATTCACTAAGTTTATACGAGTAGAGAATCGAAATATCTGAGGGGGGTATAACTAACTCATACTCTGTTGTCTTAAGCCGGTGTTCTAATTCATAAGTCAAGTTAAGTAATAAATCAGGAGGGAGTAAGGTAGGGGTGATAGAGTTCGTTAAGCATGTAGCAACCAATTGATCCCACGTTTGAATGTTATGAACAGTTCGTAAAGTTTTCCATGGAATCATTGACGCATGTTGAGCTAACCGTAAGTTACCAAGAAACGTTTGGAGCTGTGAAGTAGTAATCCAAGCTTGCTTAACGTGGACTTTCGTGACAAAGACAAAGGCGTAGCCTTGCTGACTATGATCTTGCATGAGTACTTCTAGATTATTTGGAGGTAGTTTGTTCCAAATGTTTTGTCCATCAGGCGGTACGAACGACTCGTATAGAAATTCAAGGACTAGTGGTAACGATGAATCATAAAGGATAACGTGCGGATCACTATCCGTAATAACGCCAGAATGGGCAAGGGTTGAAAGTTCTAGAGCATGCGCCTCACCAGTAGCGAGCAATAGTAACGTGATCGTTGTTAGTCATAAATTAGTGGTACGAGGGGGAGCTGGGGGACGTCGGTCCCGATTCGAGGACGGTTCCTCTAGGGGTTGGGAAGTAGATGGAGGGGGGTTGCGAAGAACAGAAAAAACTCGAAGACACAGTGTCTTATAACAACAAAAGAGAATAATTCCCGAAATTGTTATTCCAATAACGGTATAAAGTAGTGGTTCTGTTATCTCATGAAAAATGCCTTGAGCTTTCACCGGCTGGGGGTAAGTAAGCAGAAGAGGCCACAGAGTGCTCTTTAAACGAAGGATCATATAAATTATGCATAATTTAAGAACAATGTTCCATACGAACAGGATCGTAAGATACGGTCTGCCACTGATATCGGATACTTTAATTGTTTGGGGAAGTGCGATGGGGGTTAGCCTATGAGATTGTAATGGCGGCTCATAGTAGGTTACCTTTACTGACCAATTTTGGTTTAATGTCGCATTAAGGTCGGTGAATTAAAATTCACCTAAGAGATTTTTCGGTAATTTAAGAGTCTCTAAGGGTAGCCAAGTTAAGGGTAGTAAGCGTTTGACGGCAGGATCCATGATGGAGTCCTTGGGGCATGGGAAACGGGGAGGAATTCGTAATTGAGAATTAATTTCTAATGCACATTTACAGTGTAGACTAACTTTGAGAGACCCAGGAGTAAAAGGATCCTGTTTAAGTATTTCACTTTTGTGTGGGCGTATCATGCTCATTTGACGAGGAGGGTTAGTAATAAGATAGGTGTCTTCACTCAAGGGAGTGATGATGGGTTGTACATGTGGATGACAGGTAAATGCACAAAATTGATTGATTTCCGCAACCGAAGATGTCTGCCACAAATGATAGATACAATTCGGAGCTTGGAAGGATGTACGTGTTATTTCCGGTATTTTACAAAGGCCATCAGGTCTATTTAAACACGTGATAAGATCGTAGTCTGTTAAAATAGTTTCATATTCGGAAGTAGTAGCCAGTAGGGCAGGTTCATGTATTACCTTGCACGTTTGATTTTGGTAGTGAAATGGTAATGGAATCAAACGGAATAACTTTATGGGGTGAGCCCCACGAATGATTGGAATTTTGGCAATCAACGTCACACTGTTTCGTACAAAGTGGCAGGTGGTTGTACGTAAATTATAGTAGCGAAATATTTCTGATTGTGGTATAGCCAATGAATATCCTTGTTTCTGAAGTCGAAGCGCTAAAACCTGTAAATCACGCGCTAATTGTTTGGGGTTAACTGCTGTTAATGACATACTTCCCTCAATGCAAGCAGTGTGGATGTCCTTATGTTGGCGCTCGTATTGGAGCGTAGCAAGGAGCTTGCTTAGGGTGAGAACTTGCACTGACAATGCGGTATCATGATTACGAGCTACTTGCTCGATTACCCTATTTACTGCCTTCTGAAGCGATTTCACTTTATCCTGTATTGAACGTACAGCATTGTTCACTTGGGTAGAAAAATTTCTTGTAGAGTCTCGAGTCAATAGAATGTTATGATGATCTGAATGTATTTGATCCACTATTTGATTCAACAATTCACCCATTTTTCTTTGGCTTGTAACGTAATTTTGGAAGGTACTTTTCGAAACAGTGTTACAACACCAAGATAGGAAGCTACCAATGAAATCTAAACCCCGTTTTGTTTTATCTGTTCGAAATGCTGTGAGGTCAAGAAATTCCTGCTGCAATTGTAGGTCAGTGATCTTTTCGATTTCCACAATTGAGTTCAACAATGTACATGAATGTTCAGACGCATCACTAGTCTGATCGCAATAACCGGAAGTGAACGCTTGCTGAAGAGTTTGGAATTCATCATGCAACTGAGGTAAATTGTATATGGGTATGGTATAAGCCAATATAGCTAACTTATGATAGGGTACCTGAGAAGTTAGTAGTTCCCAAAACACTCCTGCATTAGCAAGTACAGGAAGAACACTTTCCTGGTTGGATAGCGGAAGTAAGGAACTTCCAATTCCCAATATAACAAAAAGATAATGAGGAATTAACATTTTTCTGAAAGAAACAATAAACAGAAACAATTATATAGGATCACATATCGCCGAGAAATCCGGCTTACGGCGTTTTGATAATAATGCCTTATTTATTTATTTCCATTGGTCACTCGGCTATTATGTCAAAATCACCAGGGATATTTTTAATATTAATAAAGTAGAGTAATCACGTATAGTCTGACCGTGGGTTTTATATACTTAAGGGTTCTTTGCCTTAGGGTACAAGCTAAAAAGAAATGTATTCCTCTTCCAAAACCTCATTCCATGTGACGGGTCTGGAGGCAACTCGTAATTGGAGGGTTGAATCGCTTGTGCCCATTACCAGGAAAATGCGGAAAGCGAAACCATACGTAGCGTAGACACTTCTCATCCAACGCGTGGTTTTTAAACCAGAAAGTTTCAACCATCCCTTGAAAAGAAGGAGATTTCCTATCTGACAATATCGAAATGCAAGATAGCGCCGTAAATAGTATCGGAAAAAGGGTGGAAATATCTTGGAACCTTGTCGGGATGGGATGAATGCAAATAGCTTGTTCCAGAGCGTTCTTTCCCATAGGGTTATGTACGTCCATACTCGGAGGGGAATGACACTACTCCTATTAGTAGTGATATGGCAGCGTCGATCTCCAGAATTGGAATCCGTAGGAATATCCGTTCCCGGAGAGAGACAACAAGAACAGCGTTCCTGTATCCATCGAGCGATGTTGGACATACCTAAGATAGGCTATTGTTTGATCGGTTAAATTATTAACCGTATCCGCAAGGGTTTTGGGGGACAATTGTCGGTATATTAGGCTAAGGCAGATAACTTCTAAGGCTTCCAGGAAATCTACGGATAAATGGACATATACCAAGTCCGGGGGTAGTTGTCGATTTATGCAAGATAGAATTTGAGCCACAAAGGATTTTGCAAAATATTTCCGCTGAGAGATGCGAGTGAAGAGCGGCATGGGGCGTACAGCTAAATGCTAAAAGTTTTAACTTACAACCTTGTCCTGAGACTGACCATCTACTGTCTGCCCTCTCTACGAAAGATAAAACGATAATTATATGGTCATCGTAAATGAATTGTAACTTATAGGGGATAGTTGTCTGCTTCTATTAGACTTAACTACTAATAGTCTTATTACTATTATGACATGTCTTAATTTGTTTAGTTACTTATTTATTTATTTATATTTTTTTTAAATGAATAATCCTCTCTCCTATCTCTTTCCAGATCGGGGATCTAGGAGTCGTTATCATCCACAAATTATCGAAGAGGAAGGCGGTACGTATGAAGTGTAAGGTGGAAGGATCTTAAGGTTTATTACAAGTATTAATCTTTGTTATGGCTTTACCGCTCTCCTTCTCCTTCCGGCAGTAGGTCCTCTAATATACAAAATGGATCCGCCCAGGAGGGGGATTCTATTTTTTTCGAGTACCAGCTGTGTAATTTTAGTACTTGTGGGATTCCACATTCAAAGTGATTTTGTAGGTGCTCTGAAAGGGGCCAGGGTACTATGGGGTCAGGCAACTGGTCCAAGGAAACATTAATCAAAGGTTTTAGGTCCAGGATAAACCATTCCTGGCATGCTTCTCTTAAGGCGGCGGTCGTCGGCTCGCCATAAACGAACACCGTGGACCCCATTGGGATCTTGTTTTTAAGTTCGCCTAACGCTTCATATAAGTAACATTCTCCTTGGTCATACTCTAGCGACTGGACTTGTTCATAGAGCCATGCGGTAATTTGTTGATCTGGGGTAAGTTGATCATGGGTGATGTAGGGTTTTAAAATATAATTTATAGGATCCAACTCTAGTAGCTGTTGGCTAGTCCGTGGGGGTACTATCAGAACTGATAGTTCCTTGAATATTTGAAGTCCGGGCGCTAGTTGAAGGCCTTCCAGCGCGAAGAAATAAGCGGGAGCAATGTGAAAATTGTCCGTTTGGCTTACACTTTCATTTATTTCCGCGTCCTCGCTATCCAGTTGTAAAAATTCCTTTTCTTCCCAGAAATGTGCCATGTCAGAGTATAAATTCTATAATTAAAGGGAAAACACAACATTGGACCTTGGTGCTGCCATGGTCTGGTTGCACTTAATCTAACTTATTCTATTTTTAACCTTAATTTACTTATTACCTAAATTTGTCCTTACCTCGATATACTAGCGATTAACTAGTATTGATCAAACCTGACAAAATGTTCACCAGAAAAAGAAAATCGTTTATTATTTCTGCTTGTTTGGTTGGACTGAAGGATTATTTTCCTTAGTCTGATTCCTTGTAGTCAATGTCGATTTTTGTGGACCCTGTGAAGTCCGGCCGAAAGTGTTTGGCCTTCCTCCAGTTACCTTGGGGTGCCATTTATTCTGTATATCACGGGTGTTTGTTTGATCTTGTGTGCGGACTGCAGGGGCTTTGTCAGTTAGGGATGTCCCTGAAATATGAGTTTTAGCCCAACATTGAGCACGCAAGTGCTTCGGTCGCCCACATCTGTAGCACTTCAAGGGGCCTCGAGTTGGAGCTTTTTCGACCGAGACAGATTGCAATTTGGAAAATTTGGGTTTTGGGGGTTGAATCTTCCTGGCTATCTGAGTCTTTACTTCTTTTTGTTGTGGCTTAGTGGTGGACGGCAAAGAGATTTGTTCTCGACGCAACTGCGAGCGTACTCGAGCCTTTTCATATCGTTCAAGTGCCAGTTTTACCTCTTCCGGGGTGTCACACCCTTTTTCAATGACATAACTAAGGGCATCAGCCGGTAAACCTCGCAATAAATGCTGGAATTTATCCTCGTCACTCATATGCGGAGAAACACGTTGGCATAGTTTCATCATGGCATAGTAATATTGCGAGTATGTTTCGGTCGGTTTCTTCATTCTATTATGAAGGCTAGCATAACTGTCTGACAATTGGTCAGTGTTTCCAAAAGCAGCGCGCAACTTCTGTTCTGCGTCATCAAATTTAGTTAGAGCTTGTAGCTCATCACAATTTATTTCATAAAAGTCGCGGGCAGGACCGTACAAGTAAGCAACAAGGTACTTTATGCAATCAGTATCATTCCATTTATATAGCTTCGCGGCCAATTTGAAGGTTTGAAGGAAGTCCTCCAGGGACTCTCCTGGGGTTCCGCCATAGTTATCAATTTTGATGCTAGGAACCTTAGGTGATATAGCCGTAGTATTTGCCGTAGCCATCCTGAAATTGATTCCCCTATATTTTTTTAAAGCGTCAAGCAGATAAGCAGTATTTATGAGGGTTTCAGTATCACTTACTTGACCTTATACACTTTACCAGATCGTTTTGGTGCTCAACCAGAAGTTTTGTCTGCCAAAAGAGTAATAACATTTGTAAATTATCATCTTCCCATTTACCTTTTTCTTTGGTTTAATATTGAAACCTTTTAATACTACTGATTAGTACTATCAATACTATCAATAGTATTTCATAATTTTAAGAGATCCCAACACCACTAGTTAGCGGATACTTTCTTTACACTGTGCTTAACCTATGTTTAACCACCGTACGGTTTTACTTATATGATTTAGTTCTGTGTGTAACTTCTTCATGTTTTTGAAGTAATGAGCTCCTTTTCGATACTAACTCGGTTAAACCTAGGTTCAAGTTTCGCGAGTACTTTTTTTTACTAGTGGATTGAGTAGGTTAACAATCCGGAGGATGGGGGAGCAAGAGTTACTAAAGAAGGGGGGATATTTCCTTCCTTTTCTTTTTCTTTTCTTGTAGACATTTGTTTTTTTGTTTTTTTTAAACAAAATTCAGGGCGCATATTCTCCCGACCATCGCGGAGGCTCGGTCACACTCATACCTTGTAGCTGCCGAAGTTTTCTTCCGGCCTCCAAGGATAGAAGGGAAAATAATATTTCTAACCCCAACATTCTTGTTTTCTTCACAGCGTAGCGGCATTGAATATGGTGAGAATTTTGGCGCCAGTTCATCACACTCAAGGCGGCTACACATTAGTGTAATTGTTCCCCTTCTGTTTTAACATAATTTTGTTTTTTTAATTTTTTTTAAACTCTTGTTTTTTTTTAATCCTCCTCACTGTCACCGGATACCTCCTCCGAAGTCAACCTATCTCGCGGATAGTACTTCTTTAATCTTTCGATTGTTACAATCTGGGTGCGGCTGGGATCCGATACTAATTCAATTTTGCAGGCATTAGTAGGGGAAATATTTCTAAGATAATACGGTCCTATAAATTTTGGTGTCAGCTTAGGAGAAATATCCTTCTTTGGCAGGTAATCTCTACACAATACTAAGTCACCGACTTTCAGCTTAATAGGTTGTCTAGTGCGATCAACTCGTAACTTAGTCTGTTGCTGTACTTGTGTCATGGCCTGCTGGGCTAACTTACGGATTATCTTCAATTGTTTCTGGTGTTCCTGTATCTTCGTAAATTGATACTGGGTGTCCAATTGAGTGGGAAATCTTGCCTTTTGACCAAAGACAATCTCGTATGGGGAGTATTTTCTAATAGGTGAGGGTGATACATTATAAGCATATGCGCACAAGCGGACATATTCCGCCCACTTAGTAGGCTGCTTAGCCGTGTACTTAGTTAGAAAATTTGCGATTACGGAGTTAAATTGCTCACACAGTCCGTTCGTTGACGGTTTAAATGCTGCAGTTCGAACATGCTTAATGTCAAATAAGTCATTTAGTTCGGCCATTATCGCCGAGAGAAAATTTGTACCTCTATCCGTCAAGATCTCTTTTGGGGGGCCAAAACGCGTGATTAATTCATCCAACATGGCTCTAGCCACTGTCGGAGCTTTCATGTTTCGTAGCGGTACCAGGACTGCAAAATGGCTAAGATATTCTATCATAACTAGGATATAACTGTAGCCTGCGCTACTATGTAGCGGGCCAACAATATCTAAACTCCAGCGGGAAAACAATTCCTCTTTTACAGGTAAGGGATGAAGAAAACCTTGCTTCTTTTCTCTAGGGATGTTCACCCTCTGACATTCGTCACAAGATCGCACGTATTCCTTAACTATTTTCCCCATGTTCGGAAAGTAGTAACGTTCGTTTACTTTAGAGTAAGTGCGAGAAAATCCCGTATGGCCTCCGCACAGCGGAGACGAGTGGGCCTCTTGTAATATGTCGGGGATAGCCTTTTCCGGTATCACTAGTTTCTTGTCTTTGTTCATGACTCGATATAACACATCGTCAACTACAACATAGGGTTTTAAAGCACGATCAGTGGGATTATCTTTCTTCTGTTGTATTAGTTCTCTAATTTTATCGTCCTCTTTTTGCATTGTTTTGATATCTATTTTGGGACATAACACTAGGTTGCACACCTCTGCACAATCTTCTTCTTGACCAAATTTAGAGGGCAACTCGTCCTTTAGCGGACATCTTGACAAGAAATCGGCGGTCACGTTATTGCGGCCTTTGACATGTTGAATCTTAAATTGATAGGGCTGCAAACGAATTGCCCAACGCATGAAACGAGAATTTAGCATCTTATTGTTTCTGAGGTAACATATGCCGTGAGCATCGGTCCGCACAATAAAGGGACGGTCTGCCAATAGAAAGTGGAAATGCAAAATTGTCTTAGTAACTTCTAGCGCTTCGAGCTCGACCGTAGAGTAGTTGAGCTCCGCTGGGGACAATGATTTCGAAAAATACGCTATTGGGTGTTCTTGGTTATCTTCTTTAATTTGTGCGACATATCCACCTATTCCGTCTCGACAAGCATCCGAATAAACTATGGCGTCCTGATTGGGATCAAAGTGGGCAAGGACCGGAGCAGAGATAAGACAAGATTTCAAAGTATCCCATGCTTGTTTCTCAGTTTCTCCAAATTCGAATTTGGCGTTCTTTTTAGTCAACGAAATGAGTGGTTTTGCAATGGAAGAAAATCCTTGGACAAAAGCTCTGTAAAATGAACAAAGTCCAATAAAACTACATATTTCTTTAACTGTGGTAGGGTATGGTACCTTTGAGATAGCTTCCGTTTTTGCAGGATCTACACAAATTCCTCGCCTACCGACGATGTGACCAAGCACAGAAGCTTCTTCGTAACCAAAGTAACACTTCTTAGGGTTGAGTTTTAAGTTGGCCTCCCGGAGTCGAGATAAAATAATTCTCGTTCTTTCTATTAACTCTGGGAAAGAAGGACTAGGACAAACCAAATCGTCTAAATAACAAATTACATACTTCCACATGATGTCACCAAATATAACATTCATCATATTTTGAAAAAGGGCCGGGGACGTGATGTCACCAAATATAACATTCATCATATTTTGAAAAAGGGCCGGGGACGTGCTTTTATCTCGGGGGGTAGTCTGCTGCTGTGCATGCGTCATAGCCTGCTGGGCTAACTTACGGATTAACTTGAGTTGTTTATGATGTTCCTGTATGATCTGATTAACGGCCTGTTCGTCATTGTCCGTTTCGTCATTTAAGGACTCGACCTGGGGAACAAGCGAAGTGTAGTGATTAGAATTAAAAGAAAAATAAAAAAAATACAACGTTAGGGAGAGGTGATAACGAAGCTCGAAGCCATCAAAACGGGGCAAGCATGTGTGGAGTACGCAAAGACGGAAGCCAAACATAAGCGTATGTCAGGAGAGAGATGGAAAAGTGCCTCTGGCAAAGCGGAGAGCCATATTGTAAACAAAAAATTTAAGATAGGAGGACAGAGGGAAAGGGAAAACAGCCATGTGGGGTGAAGAAAGGGGCAGAAGGAGGCTGGCCATTCCCATCGGAGTATCAGTTGGGTACGTCCTCCTTTCCACGGACAAGATTTTGGGGTTAACACCTGCGTTTATGTGTTATATTTTTTTAGGGTTATGTACTGAGTTTTCCACGGGGCCGCGTAACAAAGGGGCTGCTATGGCGCCCCGCCCCTGACCTGTTATTAAACAGTGGGGTTGTACCCATTTGGTGTGCAAATGGTTTTGGGTGCGGATGATATATTAGACTGGGGAGGATTAGACATCAGAAGCCCCCGAGTCCGGGTCCCAGTTACTGGGATTCGGGGAGGGCAGATTCTAATTTAAATAATTATGGTACATATTTTTCAAAATGCCGTGGTTACACCGGGTTTGATTAATTCCATGGTGAGTCGCTACTGGGTAGGAGAATTCCAGCCCCAACGCCGGATGGGCAAGCCAATGATGCCACGGGTTCGGACACACCACCGCCAGGTTTATAAATGGGCGCCTTGGGAGCTTAACTTGGAGAAGCTCGGTGGCGGCCTTCCCGAATGTATAAATGACTGTCCCATAAGGGACATGGGTTATTTATTTTTCCAGGACGTTTTTCAAATGATGATGTTCAGCGTTGAAGGGGGTCTGGGTGGATGCTTCGTGTATAGCAACACGAAGTTGGTTAGCATAGGATAGATCAGTGACAGAGGAGAAAGGGGAAGCAAGGAGATAGTTATTTATATCATGGACGACAGGGCCGTCCATGGGGGCTTTGTTAGTTATGAGAAAAGAAACTTCAGTAGGAATAAACAGATTGGGGTCTAGAGTGAACCCAGCGACAGAGAGGAAATAAGCGGTGGCAACAGAGTTCACATTACTAAGGGGTAAGTGATGCTTATTATGGTGCCCTTGTGCCATTGCCATTATTAATCATAGAAGTTAGATGAGATTCTGGAAAGGAACAATGGCATAATTAAAACGCTTATATAGCCTAATAGTGGGGAGAATTAAATTTCCCCCTTTTTTTGTATAACCCAGAACAGAGCAAGTGACACGTGACCTTAACACGCTTATTATAATTAAGAGTAAGTTTGTTGTGACTTTGCTACAAAAACCAGCGATATTGACATTGCTTTTATTTTTCAGGTTAATACATTTTTAGACACGAGGAGGGAGAGCGGCGAGTTTTACTTTTAGAGAAAACAAAGAAGCAAAATAATCAGGGGGCGGCAGCGGATGGAATCCTATAAGGTGAATGAGGAGTTTAGTATACCATTTAGGTACACTTGTGCATACAAATATTTGTGATTACTGATAACATTTTTTTTAGCTACGTCGACACCGGTGTTTTTTATAGGTTTTTTGTGTTTGACAGCATATTGGGAGTTGTATAGAAGAGGAAGAAGGGTAACTTATTCGTTGCCGGCAACATTTACATAAAGAAAAAAAATGTATTTGCCCCAATATGTTGGCAAAAGATTCCTTTAGGTATTAACTCGACATAACCTTTCTTGTGACGCGTTAAACTTTTACCGCGGTATGGTAGTTATGATAGGGCCCTGATTTCAAAAATGACTTATTTGCTTCTTGATTCAGGTTTTAGCGCCGCTATTTAAGAGGGTTGCTTATTACTCATGTCCCACTAATGCCTTTTACATCATTGATGGGAGAGGAGAATGGATTTCAGGAAGTAATTTATTGTTTTCAGATTGATGAATAGTATATTATAACTTTTTGTTTGTTTTTAATTTCACAATGTATTTTTTTAGGCTCTATTTATAGCTTTGTATGCAAATGTTCCGGTATGCCAGAGGTCATGGGTGACTACATGTACTTCACCTTTTTAGACGTTTATGCGATATATGAGATTTAACACACTTACTATTTAATATATGCCAAGTTTGTTTCTCCCTTTTTTTTAAAAAGAAATTGTTTAAGTTGATGCGACTAAATCTCATGAGCGACCTATATGTTACGCTTAACATTCATTGTTTTTACTATTACTAGAATCTTTTGGCTTGCGTAAGTTGTTTTGGGGGTAATACTTTTTTAATTTTTTAATAGTTACAATCTGAGTGTGGTTAGGGTTTGCTACTAATTTGATTTTACAAGCATTTGTGGGAGAAATACTCCTTAGGTAATATGGTCCCATAAACTTGGGTGTTAATTTTGGAGAAATATCCTTCTTAGGTAAATAATTTTTACACAATACTAAGTCACCAACCTTTAATTTAATAGGTTGTTTAGTGCGATTAACGCGTAATTTAGTTTGCTGCTGTGCATGTGTCATAGCCTTTTGGGCTAGTTTACGGATTAACTTTAATTGTTTTTGATGTTTTTGTATTTTCGTGAATTGATACGGGGTGTCTAACTGAGTGGGAAATCTGGCCTTTTGACCAAAAACAATTTCATATGGGGAATATTTCCTAATAGGGGAGGTTGATATATTATAAGCATATGCACATAAGCGGACATATTCCGCCCACTTAGTAGGCTGTTTAGCCGTATACTTAGTAAGGAAACTTGCAATGACAGAATTGAATTGTTTACACAGTCCGTTCGTTGACGGTTTAAATGCTGCGGTTTGAACATGCTTAATGTCAAATAAGTTATTTAATTTGGCCATTATTGTTGATAAAAAATTACTTCCTCTATTCGTCAGTACCTCTTTAGGGGGGCCAAAACGCGTGATTAACTCGTCCAACATGGCCCTAGCCACTGTCGGGGCTTTAATATTTTGTAGCGGTACTAATATTGCGAAATGGCTGAGATATTTTATCATAACTAAGATATAGCTGTAGCCTGCGCTACTATGTAGCGGGCCAAAAATATTTAAACTCCAGCGGGAAAACAATTTTTTTTAACAGGTAAAGGGTGAAGAAAACCTTGTTTCTTTTTTTGAGGGATGTTCACCCTCTGACATTTGTCACAAGAGCGGACGTATTCCTTAACTATTTTCCCCATGTTTGGAAAATAGTAACGTTTATTTACTTTAGAATAAGTGCGAGAAAATCTTGTATGACCTCCGCACAGCGGAGGCGAATGGGCCTCTTGTAATATGTTGGGAATAGCGTTTTCTGGTATCACTAGTTTTTTATCTTTGTTTATGACTTGATATAAAACATTGTCAATTACAACATAGGGTTTTAAAGCACGATCAGTGGGGTTATTTTTCTTCTTTTGTATTAGTTCTTTAATTTTATCGTCCTCTTTTTGCATTGTTTTTATATTTATATTGGGACATAACACTAGGTTGCACACCTCTGCACAATCTTCTTCTTGACCAAATTTGGAGGGTAATTTATCCTTTAGCGGACATCTTGACAAAAAGTCGGCGGTCACGTTATTGCGGCCCTTGACGTGTTGAATCGTAAATTGATAGGGCTGCAAATGAATTGCCCAATGCATGAAACGGGAATTTAGCATTTTATTATTTTTGAGGTAACATATGCCGTGAGCATCGTTCCGCACAATAAAGGGACGGTCTGCCAATAGAAAGCGGAAATGCAAAATTGTTTTAGTAACTCCTAGCGCTTCGAGCTCGACCGTGGAGTAGTTGAGCTCCGCTGGGGACAATGATTTCGAGAAATATGCTATTGGGTGTTTTTGGTTATTTTTTTTTAATTTGTGCGACATATCCACCTATTTTGTCTTGACAAGCATCCGAATAATCTATGGCGTCTTGATTCGGGTCAAAGTGGGCAAGGACGGGAGCAGATATAAGACAAGATTTCAAAGTATCCCATGCTTGTTTTTCAGTTTTTCCAAATTCGAATTTGGCGTTTTTTTAGTCAACGAAATAAGTGGTTTGGCAATAGTAGAAAACCCTTGAACAAAAGCTCTGTAGAAAGAACAAAGTCCAATAAAACTACGTATTTTTTTAACTGTGCTTGGTACCTTTGATATAGCTTCCGGTTTTGCAGGATTTGCACAAATTCCTCGCCTACCGACGATGTGACCAAGCACAGAAGCTTCTTCGTAACCAAAGTAACACTTCTTAGGGTTGAGTTTTAAGTTGGCCTTCCGGAGTTGAGATAAAATAATTTTTGTTCTTTTTATTAACTTTGGGAAAGAAGGACTAGGACAAACCAAATTGTCTAAATAACAAATTACATACTTTCACATGATGTCACCAAATATAACATTCATCATAGTTTGAAAAAGGGCCGGGGCCGTACTTAGGCCGAATGGTAGTCTCAAAAATTTGAATTTTTCACGGCTGCAGATGAATGCAGTCTTTTCTATATCACACGGACGGATTAATAATTGGTTATATTCATTTTGCATATCCAGCGTATTTATGTATTTGGTACTATTCAGAAACGCTAATATATCATTTATACGCGGCACTGGCGTATAATTGGGCCTTAATATTAAGTTTAGTTTTCTGAAGTCGACACATATACGCGGGGAGCTATTTTTTTTAGTTACTATCACAATTGGTGCAGAATATGGGCTTTGACTTTCTTGGATAATATTGCTATTTAACATTTTTTGAATCTCTGCCGCGAATATTTCTCTTTGTTTTGGTGTTTTTCTATAGGGTGGATGAGAAACGGGTATATTTGTAATGACCTCTAGGGGATACATAAATTTATCGGTAGCCGCAGTTAGACGAGACTTGTTCCAGGCTGCAACGTCCCTAAATTCCATCAATAAGTCCAGTAATTGGTTTTTTTCTTCGGGGTTTAGGTTTGGACCAATATTTAGTACTTGAGCTAATTTTTCCTTGGTTTGGGGGATTTTTGGGGTTGTTCAGGGACTTTCACGTCATATGTTTTATCTTTGTTAGTGAGGTGTATGATCTGATTAACGGCCTGTACGTTATTCTCCGTTTTATCATTTAAGGACTTGGCCTGGGGTACAAGTTTTCCTAAATAAAGATTTTTAGACAAAGATTTGGTTCGATTTGAACTATTAAAAATAGTCAGAGTAATATTTCCATTCTTAGTAAAAACTGGACCTCTTGGGATTAAACAGGAGTGCCAATATTGAATTTTTTTGGACGGTAAAAATTCCCAAATATGTACGTTCCCGGTTGGTGCGGTAATTTTTATGTTATATGAAGCCTTGGACGCCACGCGGACATTTGCTGGAAGGTGTACTTTATAAGTAGTGTCCGGATAGATATCAAAAAGTTTGTTGCTCAGCCTCAAGGGGTCTGGCACAACCTTTTTCTGACTATGATCCTGAGCAGAACTCTCTAGGTCAGGGAGAGTTGCGGGATCATTTACACTTCCTTGCGTTAGGAATTGTTTTTTTAATGTTTTTAACTGTTCACTGTTTGATTTTTCCTCTACAGGCTCATGAAGCGCCTGGGAGGCCAGGGGTGGCTTTACAGAGTGTTGGTTCTTTGTGTTATATCTTGTCGCATAAGACGCATTCTCTTTTTTTCTCGGTATAATCTCTGTATCCGAATTATTTGTGGAACTAACTGCCAAAATTCCACTAGGGCCTGGTTGAGGGTTAAAGTTGGATATGTTTTTTTTTCTGTCTCTAAGTCAGGCGAATTGGTAAGTTCCAGCTCAGGAGCACTTCAAGACACCTTGCTTTTCTTAATTCGTTTACGTTTTGCTTTCCTTCGTCTATTGACTATTTTATTCGTTTTATTCGTAGGCTCCGAGGGGAATTTTGTAGTTTCCCTGGAACACACGAATACGCGGGACGTAATTTCTTTAGTATGAAGTTTTTGTTTCTTATCAGCTACACTATCGACGGGATTTATGGGACTTCCGGTAACCAACTTTGGAGACGGACCCTTACTCCTAAGTGGGAGGTTCCGTTTCCTATAAATTGGTTTGTTTTTATGAGGGGGGACAGAGGTAGCCGTTTGTCCAGCATTATCGTTTTGTTTTGATTGGAAATCATTTAACGACTTCTTTTCTACTGATGGTGGGTATCGTTTAACGTGTTTTAAATTTAAGGTATGAATCATACCATGACGATACCCATATGTACTTTTTGGGACTGTGAACCATAGGTCTTCAACATGATTCCCGTCTTTATCTGCTAATTCCATGTATTTGGAATGAATGGTGGTGACATACTTGTGCAGGAAATCTATCCCTAAAATGACGTTATAGGCGCAAAACTGTGGGTCAACTATAGCTACGTTTAAGAATCTTCGTTTGGTTGTTTTCAAGTGATCCTTGAAACAACACGCTATTCTCACCACAGGAATGTAATCTGTGGGCTGAGCTCCTACGCCACGAAGCTTTACATAACCCTTTAGTCTTTTAGTTAGTGGAAATCTTGGGGGTAAGAGGGTTTTCGAAGCCAGCGAAATTTCAGAGCCAGAATTTATAAGTGCGTGCGTTCAGCGGTCTCCTATTTTTATCTTGACTGTACAAAGCTGTGCCTGCCTATGGCCAAGGCCATAGGTTTATTGGTGATTGTTCCTATACAATTTGTAACCCGGTTCTGCTATTACTTCGTCTGAGTAGCAAGAACTAACCTGTACAAATCCCGGTTGGTATTGTTTTTTAATGCATGACCAGTTCAAGCGGTCATTTTCCCATATTACGTCATGGTCAATTCTCTGACTAATTAATCTTTGTGCAGTGTGAAATTTTCTAAGATATTGTAGGCACTGTTCGAGATTATCGCAATTATCTACTTCAAGCATCAGCTTAAGTAGGATGTCTCGCAACAAACTCATTCTAAGTTTACTCATCAATTCACTTTTATTGACCCAACCTCGCAAGAATTTTAAATCCTTTATTAACTTATAAATGAATGCTAAAGTGCTTTCATTGGGTTGTTGTTTTCTTGTATTAACGTCATATTCTAATCTTGCAGTATACTCAATACTAGGAAAAGCCTTTTTAAGTTTTTCCTTCATCTTGCTATAGTTTAAAGGTAAAATGTTTGCTAGGTCTACTAAATAGAAGGAGAAAGCTTTCCCTTTCAGACAATAAGAAAGGTAATTTGCTATCTCTAGGGTTGACCATTCGTATATGCTAGCCACTAATTCATAGTCTTGCAGGAAAAGTTCCACACACTCATGTCTATTACCAGAGAAGGAGGGAATTTCAACATTTGGATAGATCTTGAATACTTGTGGTTTAGCACCAATAGTAGAATTTTGATTTTCACCCTCGGGAGGAGGGTTGCTAACTTTGCCTGTTACTACTGTATCCGTAAATTTAGGTTTCTCAAAACTATATGGTATTGATGGCTCTGTAACCGGACTAGTCTTAATTTTTTGCTCAAATTTTAAATTTATACGAGGCTTATCCTCAGGATCTACTTTTAAAAAGGACGAAAAATTGAATTTTTGCTTATTAGAGGTCTTATCGTCACTTGATGAGTGGGAGACAGGCTCATCTTTCAGATCTAAGGACCTGTCTAAAGAAGCCGAGGTGTCGAAATTTTCAGAGACGGACCTATAGTTGGTATCAGTTACACTTCTATTTTCTAACTCGGAGGGTTGTTTTGAACTATATTCTGATGTATAAGATCTATCTTGTTCGCTGAATGCTGATTTTTCTGTCTTTTCCCCTTCGCTAAACTCTAATTTCTCCATGGGGGCCATGGGTGTAACTACGCTACTAGGTGGCGAAATGAACACTATCTGTAAGGGATTTAACTTTTCCTCTTGTTTTTACTTATTCATTTCTTTAGTCGCAGGTGATTCACCAGTTTCATTATAAGAACTAAATTTAGAACTAGTACTAGCTGAAGGTTGTAAACCAATATTTTTAACACTATCAGTTTGTTTGTTAGATTCACTTTGGGTTGGAGAGGTTGAGGGATCGTTTCTATTTTCTACTTCATCTAAACAAATTACAGACGCACCAAACTCCGCGTAATCAAATATTTTACCAATATTTTCGTTTATTCTACTCTCAGACCAGGAATCGTTATTTTCTTTTTCTTCTTTCTCAATTTGCTTCTGGTGGTCAGATCAAACTGAGGGAAAAGCATCATCACTTTTCTTCTCTTCGCCTAACCTACTCTCAATTGGAGCAGGGGCAACGAGGTCATTTTTCTGGTCAGCGTGCTCTGAGGGAGGGTCTTGGTTCGCTGCTTGGGGAGTAGAGACCGTGGGAGGATCCCAATGGTCATATCGGAGTTCTTCCTCGAAGTTCCACGAAGGTTTTGACTCATCCTCCAGGGATGGCGCAGGAGGAGACTCCGGGTTGTCGTCTTGTAATTTCGCTATTTCTTCGTTTTGTAATTTCTGTAGTTCGTATCCTAACCAATCGTCTTTCAACGATTCACCCCCATCTGAATCTGCACTACTAATATCTCCGTTTGACCACCTAACTTTACTAACTACACTGAGTATGTTATCTATACTCTCCAAATATTGCAGTTTCTCTTGGAGGGTAAGGCTATCTTCAAACATGACAGGGTTAGTTTGGGTAGCTGTTGTCCGAAGAACCTTAAGTTCACGGTTTGTATCAATCCGGATCATTTTAGGAAACTTATATTCGGTCTGAACACTAACATCTTTCTTTTGAAAAACGTCGGTTTGTATTTCCATATCAAAATTTCCAATTACATTTTCCTCAGGTAATAAATCTTCAAAGGGGGCTGAGGGGTCCGCTTGAAATAAAATACCTAATTTTTCTTCTTCGACACCTTGGCGACGAACAACTGTGACCTGTACTTTCTTTTTCCGAAGTTGTTTAGTTAAAGGTCGAATTAAGTTTCCTACTGCTGGAGACAGTTTTGTTTGTAATGAATGCTTAATTTGGTCTATTAACGCTTCATCGTTAGATTGTGACAAAGAGCGCGATTCATTTTCATTATTTTCGTCAGGGTTCTCAATTTTCGTTTCCCTAGGTTCGGTTCCTATATTTGCATAAATTGGCTCTTTATTCGTGATTGCCTTGGGTTCGAGACCAATATTTTCGTAGATTGGCTCTTTACTCACTGAGGTTCGTGATTCAGTATCTAAGTTAGCATACATAGTTCTAGGACCGATCTCAGCATAAACAGTTTCATCACTACTACCAGCGTAAAAAGATTGAAAGGTGGGTCTTTGCATTTCTAACGGCGTTCTAGGATCTGACGGTTCGTATTTTATAGGAAAATATAGCGCTACTGGGCTATCTGGGCTTTTGGATACAAAAATATCTTTATTTTCTATACTTAACACTAAGTCACTTATTCTATTTTCCTTATCAGCTAACTTATTATTATCTAGGGGACTTTGGTTCGAGGGGACATTAGGTATTACACCTGCTGTTGTTTCTATCTCAATTGTTGCTTGAGGCCATTCCTGACCTGCAGTTATTAGTTCGGCTATCTCTAGTTTATCTTTTAAATTTACATCATTCACTAGAGTTTTCGGATCTACCCCGGTGGGGTCTCGTCCGTATCTGAATTTACATATATCGTCCTAGGAGCTGGCATTGGTTTTTCACTTGAACCAGCACTTTGTATTTCTATATCATTTCTAGTCGGGATAGGGCTAGACGCGGCCAGCGGCGTTAGATCGCAGCCACTCGCCGGAGCTTCTGGAGTTTGCGGACTAGCGGTCGTTGGTTCACGATATCTGGGCTGACTCCAGGTATCCAAGTATCTCGGTAATGGATTCTTTTTCCAACGGCCAAATTCAGGAGGAGAATGCCCGTGTACTTTTATTTTATTGCACTCAATACAATAGTAATTATTCCACCGATCTAAAATATAACGGTGCTTGCCCGTGGGCGTCTTAGGACAATGAGATTGCCCTAAATCTAATAGCTTTTCTTTTATTTTCTGCGCGAAACTCATTTTGACAATAAATCTGTTTTTCTTTCAAGTCAGTGGCCTCCTAAACCAGGGCAGTGGGTAATCAACCTATTTCCTCTGACATGGTAAAAAATTTAATCACTGATAGTTACTTCCCTCGGAAATGCTACGTTAAATTGTTTTACGTATTAGGCGACTTATTATTATTTCAGTATCTTTATTTAGCTTCCTTTGAACTTGAAATACTCAACTTCCCTTTCTTTTTAAATTTTGCCTTACTTTTTAGAACGGGAAACGGAAAGTGACTAGACAGCTGTTTATAACAGATAATGCTTATTTGCTCACTTAGGATGAGTTTACTTTTTACTTCGATTCTTTGACTTGTTTTCTTTTTTCTTTTTTTTTAAACTTCAATTTTTTTAAACTATTTTGTTTTTAAATTCACAAGGTGGACTTCGATCATCCAACCATTGGTTCATGTACCTGCATTTTGATTTTTGATATTGCATTTGCATAAAGGTGAGTTTTAGGCAGTTATTCCCCGGCAACCGTCGGGCTTGCACCCCTATTACAGAGGGGCCCTGCTGGACCTAGAGAATAAGATACCTGTGACCCCCAAGCTTTGCACGGGAAAGGATTTTAGACACCTATCGCCGGACAGATTAGTCGAACTTTCATCCCGTAATACGGGCGGTTCTGCTGTCTAGAGATAAACTGCCTGTGATCCTCCCCAAATAAGTGGTAAAGGTATTAGCCACTTATCACCGAACAAACTAGTCGAACTTTCATCCCGTAAAACGGGAGGTTCTGTTGACCAGAGATAAAACTGACTGTGACCTTACCAAAGCGAGCAGAAGCATAAGCAGACTTAAAGTTTTGCAAGTACATGAGACAAGAGCTGAATTCATTTTTTAACACTCGCGTCCCGATTTTTCCATTTCCCTTACTACACAAGAAAACGTCGTGTGGTAAACTGAGTCTTGTTCTGCGGAACCTAGCAACCTTTCTGCTGACTTATAACAGCTTAAAGCGAGAGAAGTTGAGAATAAAAAAATTTTCGTTGCCACTTCACTACTTGTGAAACGCACTATTTAGAGCAGAAAAAATTATATTTGTATATCAGAGTCATAGGCTGAACACCGCCTAGGCTAAGTACGCCACTGAACTTTACTGACTTTACATGGTATCGATTCACCACTTGACTAATCAAAAGAAAAACTTCGCGTACACTTTTCACTTTTATCTATTGAACGCTCTTCGGTAAAAAAAAATCACTCCCGATTTGCTAAAATCGCGTTTTAGGACAACTAAGATAGTTGGTTCCCCTATAAAGTGAATGAGCACCAGAGATTTGTTTAGAGATTCAAGAACACACAGTTGGTTACCCGGCGAACACCGAACACCATAAAATGTTATATATGATGTTTTGTTGTTTTGAGATTGGCGTAGCAATTGTGTACACTTTCTTTTGTGAAATTGTAATTGAGATCACTTCTTCACTCTCCACCCAGTATTACAAAGTTGGTTCGGAGTTCAACTTTCTTTTAGCCTCGGTCTTGAAAATGTCTTTGGCTTACTGGTTCGAAGATGATGAGAAAGCGCACTAAAGTGGTAGAGCTTGGTACTGGACATCGAAACCCAGGTAACACATGAAGACTGTGAGTTGAATTTAATTAGGTGGGATAGCTTGACTAAATCAAAGAGACTATTATATTTGACTGTTTATTTAAAAAAGAAATAAAAATAAGAATACAGATGAATTTTACACAATTGGTTACTTGGAATGACAACTTGGAAGTTAGACTACAATACTTAAGTGGGAGCACAACCCCTATAATACCCAATGGGTGCTAGAAGGATTTATGCTAAACCGCGATTTATTGAAAATAGTGAAACATGAACTCCGTGCATTGCAACTTGCATTGGCCCGAAGGGAAAACTATTAAGTTTCGAAGAGGGAATTTGGGTCTTAGATTGAAGGGACTTCGTATTCGTCATTAAACATTTACAAAGTGCTACTACAAATTTCAAAGTGCTCATTTTTAGTTGAAGGGGAACTTAGAAAAAATAATCACATACCTGTTGTTATACTAAGCGTCCGGATCTAGGGAGCACACACACTCGATGATCGTCGACTTCAGAATTAACCGGAGCGGCGAGCAGGCCTCGCTTATAAAGACGTTACGTCCCACGCATTTTTGCCATTTTTGACGTAGCTCGAAGGCGACGTCACGAGCCTCATCGAGCATGGGAGAGACTTCTTCACGCGCATGCTCATTAGTGGTTAAGACTTCTAGGTTTTCTATGATTTTTTCTCTATCACGCCGGGATGGAAATTTTTATTTTACAATTATTTTTACCGTTTATATTTTACACCTAGTTTTAACTACCTAATAGATTTTATGTATTTATTGCTTTCGTGGTATTTACTAAATATTGCATTTAGGACCCAGCCCTGTAATTTGAGTAAAATTAAAGCTACTAATGCATGCGCCACCACTAATACATGCGTGTGGATTGGTGTCAATGAGGCATCAGGTCGCTAATTCAATCTAGACTTCAACCGACTCCGTTTTTCCTATTTCTTTTTTCCTTACTACACACATAATTTGAAAAGCGCAGGCGTCTTGCCCCATAATTTGGAGTCCGGCTTACGACTTCGAGGCACAACTGTGTAACAATATATATATATATATATATATATATAGAGAGAGAGAGAGAGAGAGAGAGAGAGTATAAAGTCCTGCCTACTGGTTGTTTCGGCGCACTGTTTTAGATGATTCACACACTACTGATATTAGAAATGTATGAGTACTTCCAGTTTCAGTTAGTTAACTACTAATCGGAATCGAACATTTTGTAAAATCGTCTGCACTTAATACTTTACTTAAGTTTTAAGTAAATAAAACTTTTTCTTGCTCATGATAGAATGTTGTTGGGTCTATCTGAATAGAAAATTGTCGTCAATTCCGGTATTCATTAGGAGCACCGAGAATCAAAGTCTGAAAACTAACGAACTATGATCGAGGATTTTACATAGCGGGTAGTTGGGGTGGTAGGTTTTAAAATTAATTTCATCGAGACTTAGGGTTGTCTTAAGTTCTTGGCTTAGGTGGCCTGCGTGGATATTATACTGCAATACCATTCGACATGGAGATGTATTAGAACTCATATTATGGAAGTAAACATTCTTCATCAAGGAATCATGTGATAACGTACTGTATTTTAGAAAACATTAGTGATTCCGTTCAATGTTAATCAATTTTTAGTATTACAAGGCAAATGTACCGCTTTAGCATATAATATTTTGTCATAGTAGACACGAGTTGATGCTAATTTAAATTATGTACTACTTATGTTGGACGCATGTGGCCTGGAATGTAAAAAATTGCTACCTACCATGATTGAATTCTTAGTTTTCTAAAATAGGAAAAGAAGAGTTCTGATCAAACTCTTGATACATACACTATTGGGAAGTAATTTGGTGAAACATAAGGAAGATATACATTGATGTTGGGATCCCAATTCAAAAAGTATCTTCTTTTACTTTTTCTTTTAAATGATTTCCAATTTCTGAAATAGTGACTGGTATGTTTGCTTCGGCCGTACTGATTTCTTTACCTAGTTGGTCTGCATTCTAGGGTCCGTAATTTAGGCAGGTGCTACACTTTATTTGTTTTCTAATTTTGGTGAAGAATGTAACTAGGTATATAATAACTTCAAACATAAACTTGTTTATAGTATAGTTAATGAATACTTTATAATATATTCCTTGAGGGCCCAAATTCATTAAGGGATTTTCTTTAAAAAAAAACATATTGTACTGTAATAAAATATATGAATGTAATTGAAGTTGATATTTCATAAGTGATAGTAAGTCTCAGTTTTACCCATTCGATATATTTCGCACATACATGTAATTTATTCAAATGAAGAACCTAAAGAAAGCCCAGCTAACCGCCAGAATCCAAGAAGAGTAGAAGTTTAATATACTTTGCCATAAGGACATTGTGCTCCCCAAAGACCTCTTATTTCTTTTTTCAAAATAAATAACAATTATACGCAGTGTTGCCAACAATGTTTACAATAATGTAACTAAACCTATTAAGAAATATCGCCAGAAACCTTATTTGTAATGGAACTCATGCTAGTTGCTTTCTGTAAGACTTTTCAAAAGTCACAAATTCCCGAGTTTGATAATGGTAAACGAATCAGATCTTGTCTCTAAAATGTATAATAAAATCATTACATTTAGCGACAAAATCCATAAATTCGATACAAAAATTTTACAAACTTTAGATTATGAAAATTTCATTTATTTGGTCACTGGCGCCACATATCACCATGTATTTTTATTCTTATAGACCACCGATGATTAAACAGAGAAAAAATACGCCTCATCGTCTTATCGAGTTCTCGTTCCCTTGCAAGAAAAATAAATCCCCGTGGGTGCATTCAGAGCTGACAATATCTCTCTAACGCTTAGCAGTGTGCTGGTGACAAGATCTTCTGCAAAGTGTATCGTTTAACTGTGTTTTAAGCACATTGTTTTAGAAATCTAGTGTTCTGCTGTGTATCATGTGAGTTATTGGTACAAAATGAAACGAATTTGTTCACGCCAAACGTCTACTAATCATCCGATGAATTGATGTTCGGTGTGTGGTAGATTTACACCCAAGCCACACAGGAAGAAAATATATAACATTACAAAACTAACACATTCTTTGTACTTCGATTACGAATTGATGACCAGGACAAATGTAGGCTCCTCATCAGTGCTGCGTAAGTTGTACAATAAATGATTGGTCTGATTACATGGGAAACTAAATGCTTTAACATTTGCTGTACCGATAATGTAAAGATACCAATAAACCACCTTAACGACTCTTACTTCTTCATGACTAAGTTGTCCGACATGTCTTGAAAACTAAACACGTCATTGACTATTTTGATATTCTGTCGGCCATACAACCTTTGCCTCACAGTGATGATTTACAAATGCGTACACCCCCTGACACATGGACAATGGAAGAATATGACTGGAATGAACTTGACGTTTCTCCTTAGACAATGGCTTCTACGTCAAAAGATGGGGACTATATACCATTACATACTGACAGTGATACATAATTAATACAGCACGAGGACTTAAATGATTTAGTGCGGGACTAAAATTTGTCGAGAGTTGCATCCAAACTTTCAGATTCCAGACTAGATCAATGGAAATTACTTGCTTCTGGTACAAAAATTTCTGGGTTTCAACACAGACATCAAACCTTTGCACAATATTTTGCTATAAAGGAGAATATGTGTTTCTGTACAAACGTTGAAGGATTCACGAACAAAATATGTATTTTATGGAATCCAGATGAATGGCGATTGTTCATCGATTCCCCAAAATTCAGTTCGAAACCGTATTGCTTCATAACGATAATAATATGCCATCAGTTCAGGTGTTCAAAGCTATTGGCTTAAGACACACATACCCAAGCGTTTGTAAGGAAGGTAATAGGCATATTGCGTTACAATATAAGGTATCAATGGTGTAGATAGGCCTATAGCCTGACAAAGGGGCATGCTTAATAATGAAATCATCACCAAAAATTTGTATAGATATTTCCAAGACATTTTATAAACAGCTTATCTCCGGAACCCCAAGTTTTTCAATTCTTCTCTATGCCATTTTTACGTAGGATTCGATGCATATAAATTCAGATGAATAAGCTGATTTATAAAGAGAGTTGAATGATTTTGTAAGTGTGTTAAAACCTTATAGGAGACTATGTAGCGATCTGTATCGAAACGTTTTAATATACGTATAATATAGTAAGACCACGAATATAGGACACAGTTGTCCAGGTATTTCTCAGCCTCTATTTAATCAATGTGTCTAAAGTTTATGAGAAATAGCTAGATAACTCTAAAAACTTATCCTCTAAATTTGATGTAAATCGGTTGAAAATGGGCTGAGAAATCACCCGAAAACTGTGTCAGGTAATTGAGGTTGTATTGTATATAATGCGAACAATAAACATGTTCATATCTTTTAAACCAGACGGGACAGAACATTCTTATAATAATTTCCGAAATCTGCGTGACCGTTTCCTTAAGAATTACCTATTTTGATCGCAAAGGTATAAAATAAATTTTTGTTTGTTGAGTAGCCCTATTATTTCTTCGCAAGGTCTGGGAGCATTCGTTGAATAAATCAACCACTTATCCGAACTACGTGGAATTTGAAAGTCAATCATAGATTATGAATTCCAATTTTATTTTGTAATTTACTTGGACATTCCGTATTTCCATTTTCTATACTGAGTTCAATTGATTTCATGCTGCTCAATGCAACTGCTTATTCATAAAATATACTGCTATTTTAAGACGTTCAATCAATTTTACTTACTGCTACTTACTTATTAAACAATAAACGTCACTATTGAATTTATTACTTTTACGGAACAAGTAGAAGAAAGTTCCAATTCATTATATTTAATTGACCGTTGCATTTGTTTATTTCTTAATATTTTATAAACTATCTTGTGTTCTAATATTGTGTATTAGGCAGTTTTAGTAGTAGTAGCACTATTAGAGAAGCAAACAAAAATGAACTAACACAACAAGGGGTTTTAATACTTAGATTCTAATACTTAGATATAGAAACTATTTCCGGTTTGAGATTATACCAAATGGGAATGTAGTTTTGTGTTTATGGATGAGCAGAATGTTAGAGCAGTCGACATCCCTCCTTTGTATAAGAGTGAATTATATGCTTACGTTTTCGCTAATTTACACTAATGAAAATATACTCCCTTATTATATTTTCCTGTTATTACGGTGTAAAAGTTCATTGTATGTATTACCGTTCTAAATTTGTCCTCAGTGGTAGATTTCCTGACTGAGGTGGTTGTTTTTTTAAACATTATTTCATATCCTCTTTTGGATTCCCTAGCACACATTATTCGGATGAGGTTGGTGGTTGGCATGCATTATTTTGAGTACAAGAGTGATCGGAAGATCACGTTGTCCCTAATTTATTTCAGGGTTAGGAAAAACTTACCACAGAGGAACACATTGTGCTAGATCACAGACAACTTCCTGTTTTTTGGAGTGTTCACCGTTATTCAAATTATCATACTTTAACATTTGATTACACTATTGCCAAGTTAATGCTTTTATAATATGAGGATACTATTACAAAACGCATAATTCGTACACAAAAAAATCTTTTTGTAGTGCACCGTAAATCAATTGGACATTTCCAGAAGAATTCAGTGCTATTAGATTATCGAAATACCGCCAATTTAATGTTATGTTCATCTATGATCATAAGATTAGATACAAGGCGTTAAGATCCACATTATATAACTTTTCACACACACACACGGTGGTAGTGCATCAATGGCGGAAAATTTTGGAAATGTATCTACAAGTAGAAGCGAGGAAAAACTGTCACATGAACATTGAGCGAATGCGGTTTCGTTTGGACGCTGGAGACGTCTCAAATGTCACCCTCCGACGAGGCAGTTTGCACTATTGCGAAAACGGGGAGAATTATAATTTTCCGGTCAAAACATTTCAAACAAAACCCATCTGAAGAATCCTATTATGCACACGTATTGTGGAACAGTGGCGCCCATGTGAGCTGCAAAAAACCAAGGTACAATTTTGGGATGAAACGTGAAGATCGTACAAAACACGTATGGAAGATGTGACCCACGGTACTGTAAAAGCAGGTGGTATTTTACTTACCGTGGTCAAAATAATGCCGGCCTACAGAAGTTGTTCAATCTTTCCTCCCTGTTCTTTGACGCAGACAGTTACACGACGGTGTAAGCATTCTCTGGATGGTGGCAATATTCCTGGCATTTGAAGTAATTTGGCAAATACAATACATAGAGTCTGGCAAGATTTTCAACGTCAGGCAAAGGCCATGTATACACAAGACTTTTCACGTAACCTCCACAGGAGAAATATTAAGTCAAACAGTTTCGGGTGAACGTGGGGGCCATATTCGTTTGCCACCACGACCTATCCACCTGGGTAGAAATATTTCGGTCAGATATGGATGAAAATTGTAACATGAATGGGCAGGGACGCTATCAACATAAACCACATAAACTATCGTGTCCTCAGTAGCACGTTATAAGCAGGATAAATAGGTCCTGGTTCAGAACTGGACATACATAATGCCAGACCGCACATGCAATTGGAAAGCTGTTGATATTTCGTCTGTAAAATTGCATGCGTGTTTTGGGTGCTCACCTATGGTTATTATGGACATTTGTGATTTCATGCGGTGTGAATAATGCCTCAACCATGAACACACATGTACAAAAAAGGCTAGTGATGCACGGCTGCCGTGGTATAACCAAAGACCGCACGTGGTCGGGCTTCAGAGTCTACATCGTATAATGCACGCATACCTTGTATTGTGTGCTCTCAAATTATTACTGTACAAGTTGTTTAGAACGAATAGATACGAAACGTGTTACTGCCTTGCAATTCATCGGGTACAGATACTGTTGTTCCGGGTTACATGTCGGAGTGCTTAATATATTCCAGTGCAGCTTATCCCCGACCTAAAGCTCATTTTAGGATTTAAAAAGGTCATTGGGAAAAATAGACTTAATTTCGAACTATTAACCAAGCCTCGTATATTTCCAAACTTTCTAGAAAGTCTTCTCTCATCGATATGCCATGTTTCTTTGTTTGTGTTGGTGAGTCTCAGTCCGATTTCATGGCTATATATGGACATACGAAGTTTAAACAACGACTCCCTTTGTGAACGCTTTTTTGAGTCCAGAAAACGGGACACTTGCAATCACACCTACATGTTGTCATCGTTCATCTCTGCTTGGTTAATTCGAAGCATCCGCATATTTTAAGCCAAAGAGCTCGAACTCAACACTATACGTCATAAACGGCTAACTCCAGCCCCAAGCATTCATACGAAATAGCCAACTAAAAGGAGCTTCAGAGTGTGTTTGGTACTTGGAAGAGCACCCACCGAGGTGAGTAGGGTGCGTTATGTTCCAAGACTAAGAAAGAAGCGCTCCCCTCGGAATGGTTGAGCTAAACTAAAAGTTCGATTTTGTGATTCGTATATAGTACATGTTAACATTTTCGGTTGTGTCTATAGTATTAGTGTTTCCGTAATGAACGTTTGAGTTCGAACTAGTGAGTAACAAGGAACTAAGAGGATCAGTTAAGACGATCACTCACTTCTACTAGCGGGAAGCTGAATTGGGATCCCGAAGATAACATGCGCCGCTCCAAGCTCATCTTGGCCTCAGTTTAAAACTTCCTGTGAACCTGCCATCTAGTGGATTCTACCTCAGGGCTCGAGTGATATCAATTGACCAGTCAAAGATTAACTGTGAGTAGTTAAAACATTGACTCGTTCATATATTTTAAAAGCCACCACTTCGTTACACGTACTCAAACAGAATTAAAAGGGAAAGATTAAAATAATCAGAAAAGTTAATAATAGTTACTCACTTGTTTGTAATTTTCTGTATTATCTTTAATTGTATATTTCATATCTGGTAACATTATATTTTTTACATAGTTTAACTAGGTTTCGTGATTTATATTATATAATAATTCTCGTCCAATAATACTTTCGTCAGAACTCACCATTCACATTTACTTCTACTTTACGGTAGTTATGTTTTATTGATCTGTGTGCCCGGCTTCGGTTCCAATAAGATATAAGTGCGGAAGTGATCGTAACCTGCCATGGCAAAGCTGGGTAAATGCAAATGAATGTTAAGGCTTACAGAAATTTAATACCGGCGGGGAAACACGATTACAACGTCACGGCTTTACCGTGACCCGACCGAACTTAATCTTCGTATATAATTGTGCCCAAATATATTATTGTTTACTTGTTAAAATCCGACAGCATGTAGAATAGGTATCGTAGTGTTTGCGTACAGAATCTAAAATTTGAGTCAGGTAGTCACACGTAGCAGACGATCTCGAAAAAGAAATCATTAGTAAATTGTTTTAACTTGTGAAAAAGGAAAGGGAAAGGAAACAACAAGCAAACTTTAAACAGTATAAAGTAAGTTTAATTCTCATAGAAATATTATTAGTATATTTTTTTTGTAAGAAATTAAAATGCAACATTTTATTTTTGTTCGCGAAAATTTTCTCCCGCTAACTTCAGATATTACGCACAGACGAACAAATACCAAACAGCTGATCGCAGTCGAACACACACACAAACACACACAGACATTTACAATATGCACCTTTTAGATAGTGGTAGAAAAATGTGTCTTGTGTAAGCTATTCGTTTATGCCTGTGTTAATTTTATACTGAAACACTTCGCAAAATGAAACTTCAAAAATAAAAGTTTTTTTTTTTTTTGCAATTGAAATAACGATATAGTAGTTTCAGAAAGTTGTTTGTTTATATTATGTTACCGAAGTTGTGTTCGTATTTTGCACTTTTATATTTTGAATTAGTTGTTTGTAACTTAAGTAAATATGGAACATTTTGGAACAATTTCATACACGGTCAAAGGACCAGTTAGCACAGATTAGGGCAAAGTTAGAAACCAATAATTTGAAACTGAAAATGAATATTGATCGCTTAGAATATTACAAAGTTCAGTTTCGAGTTCTTGTTTCTGAAAAATAAAAATAAATAATATCATGAGGCCGTTTAGAGTAATTATAGGCAGAGATTTTTTCGATATTTACTTAGATAAGAGCGAAGAAACCAATTATACCACTTGGCGTAGGGTTAGCCAGTTAGAATGTTTTGGTTCATCATATTGAGACAAAAATTTGAACATTCCTAAGGAAGGTACTTTCACCGTACGCACCTGCATATTTACATTTGACGTTACGGCAGAAGTAAGCGCAGATGATAGACGACGAATCATAGTCATAGGTGGACGTACGATGCAAGAGTTGCAATCTATTTTAGAACAGTATCAGGAAATAGGAGACTCGAGGTATAAACAATACTTGCATGAACAAATTTTAAGAGAATTTGAAAGTGAACCCGGCAAGCGTAGGAGACAAAAAGTTAAGAATAAAAAGTCAGCTAATACGTCCGATTTAGGTTTAGGCAAGTAGCTGTTGTGCAGGTCAGCATCACTGACTCGCTACGCAGCTTTAAGTAAACCGAAATTTTTGAATAAGCACGCGTTTCATAATTTTGAATATATAGATTTTGAAAAATGCTCGGAATTAAAATCATCGTCGAATGTTGAATAGCAGTTTGCGCGTATAGTTATAGTAGACAATTTATGTCAGGAAATACACAATATTTTGCCTTCTGCTGAAATTGAGTTACCAACGTTGAGTGTGAAACAGTCGGATAGCTCTGAAACTAGGCCAATCGAGTTTGAATGTTTAGAAAGTAAAAATAGTTTAGTGGAAAATGATGTAGAGCAGGCGCGAGGTAACGTCACCATTGTAGAAAATGAATGTATAGAGCGATGTCAGATTTCTGCATCTATAGTTATCGTATCACCACCATTAGTTTTGCATCAGTCTAGTGTTAGTGAAATCAAAGTAGACTTTCAAGAAGTAAATATAGATGACATCAATCAGGAAGCGTTTGAAGTGGAGACACCATTAATTAGCTATGAAAAGAAGGAAATTTGCGTCAATAGCATCCGTTCTGAATGTGTTAGTTGCGAATTACCACATATAATAGTACATCAAGCTAGTGTCAGCGCACTCCCAAGTGTAGCATACGAAGTGCAAGCCGAATTAGAGATCAAAAAAACCTTTGAGTACGCACAAGCCCAGGTTACGAAAGAGAATTTTGAGTTACATGATAATCATGTTGTATTTGAAGATATTCGTTCGTTTTCATCGGAAATAGTGGTTAAGGAAAATGATGTTCGCGAGACTATTGACTATGATTTTGGTAAACAACTTTGCGTAGTGGCGGATGAATTGTTTTGTAACTTCGAACACGAATTCGATGTGTCATGTAAAATGCTTGAAGGAAAGTCGATGATAAATACATGTAGAGCAAAACAAGAGGATGTTAGTGTCCGGAGAATAGAAGTAGGCAATACAGAGACAGTAATTAAACACGGCTTGATGCGAGTATCGGTAGACAGACATGTTTTAAATGTGGTTGCAGCGCTGGCGAGAGATGCCGATGAAATGTATGAAATGAATGGTAGCGTAGCGATAGCGCGTACCCCTCCTCTCGAAGAAGCCAATGAAGGCTTGAGAGTTGAGTTATTGTTTCTGTGCGATATTGAGTATTTAATGCTGTTACATTTGTATCGCGAGCAAATTCTTTTGCGCGATTTCACAACTACATACGAGCCTGTAGTACCGTGACTGTCGTTTTGTATGAGTTACGTCTTTATATTGGAATTCGATTCAGTCCTTATCGACTTTGAGCATAGTGGCATAGGTCAACGACTTAAAGTGAAGAGTTTAAAATGTAGGCCCGCAAAGAAAATTGTGTTTTATGTAGCCAATAGCTCTTGCGTGATTAAATGGCCAGGACTATTACCCGTAGCCAGGCAAGAAAATAACGCTGTCAGTGCGTGTAGATTGAACAGTAAGCACACATTAGCGAAGCGATTAAAATTTAAGAATAAGGCCAAAAAGGAAAACAAGATAGTTCGAAAATGTCACCCGATTTTCCCTAGCATAGTAGCTCGAAATAAGAGGATGTCACGACGCATAGCTAGCAAGATCAAGGTTCATAGACGTAAAAGTAGCGATAGACAAGTGGGTCACGAGCGTAGTGAATTTGATTCTTTCGCCTATGCAAATTTTAGAACTAGTATCCCGCCACCGCGAATGTGTAGAAATAAAAAACTTGATTGTGCAAGTAGTCTGAAGGCAAAACAACTGATCGCTCTTGGTGACCCTAATATTCGCCGACCTAATCCTAGAATGTACGCGCAATGCAAGCGAACAAATGCCAAACATATGCTAGACAGTGTGTTGAGAATAAATGAAAAGTGCTCTAGTAAGCGTAGTCCGAAACACTTTAATCGCAATCGCAGACAAACTAGATATAAATGAAGATCAAGCCGTAGGCAAGCTTATCAAAATCAAGCCGTAGGCATTCCTTGTATTGTGCGCTCTCAAATTATTACTGTACAAGTTGTTTAGTACGAATAGATACGAAACGTGTTACTGCCTTGCAATTCATCGGGTACAGATACTGTTGTTCCGGGTCACATGCTTAATATATTCCAGTGCAGCTTATCACCGACCTAAAGCTCATTTTAGGATTTAAAAAGGTCATTGGGAAAAATAGACTTAATTTCGAACTATTAACCAAGCCTCGTATATTTCCAAACTTTCTAGAAAGTCTTCTCTCATCGATATGCCATGTTTCTTTGTTTGTGTTGGTGAGTCTCAGTCCGATTTCATGGCTATATATGGACATACGAAGTTTAAACAACGACTCCCTTTGTGAACGCTTTTTTGAGTCCAGAAAACGGGACACTTGCAATCACACCTACATGTTGTCATCGTTCATCTCTGCTTGGTTAATTCGAAGCATCCGCATATTTTAAGCCAAAGAGCTCGAACTCAACACTATACGTCATAAACGGCTAACTCCAGCCCCAAGCATTCATACGAAATAGCCAACTAAAAGGAGCTTCAGAGTGTGTTTGGTACTTGGAAGAGCACCCACCGAGGTGAGTAGGGTGCGTTATGTTCCAAGACTAAGAAAGAAGCGCTCCCCTCGGAATGGTTGAGCTAAACTAAAAGTTCGATTTTGTGATTCGTATATAGTACATATTAGCATTTTCAATTGTGTCTATAGTATTAGTGTTTCCGTAATGAACGTTTGAGTTCGAACTAGCGAGTAACAAGGAACTAAGAGGACCAGTTAAGACGATCACTCACTTCTACTAGCGGGAAGCTGAATTGGGATCCCGAAGATAACATGCGCCGCTCCAAGCTCATCTTGGCCTCAGTTTAAAACTTCCTGTGAACCTGTCATCTAGTGGATTCTACCTCAGGGCTCGAGTGATATCAATTGACCGGTCGAAGATTCACTGTGAGTAGTTAAAACATTGATTCGTCCATATGTTTTAAAAGCCACCATTTCGTTACACGTACTCAAACAGAATTAAAAGGGAAAGATTAAAATAATCAGAGAACGTTAATAATAGTTACTCGTTTGTTTGTAATTTTCTGTATTATTTTTAATTGTATAGGCCTATTTCATATCTGGTAACATTATATTTTTATATTTTTACATAGATTAACTAGGTTTCGTGATTTATATTATATAATAATTCTCGTCCATTAATACTTCGTCAGAACTCACCATTCACATTTATTTCTACTTTACGGTAGTTATGTTTTATTGATCTGTGTGCCCGGCTTCGGTTCCAATAAGATATAAGTGCGGAAGTGATCGTAACTTGCCTTGGCAAAACTGGGTAAATGCAAATGAATGTTAAGGCTTACAGAATTTTAATACCGGCGGGGAAACTCGATTACAAGCTGTTCGAGCTCATCGTCACCCGGGAATATTTCTGTTGCGGAGGAATGACGCATGTCCAACTAGCGGAATAGCTCAAAACTTAGAATAAACTTTCCCGTACCTGGAATTTATCGATGTGTAGCGTTCCGCGTATAATCTCTGTGCATCTTCGTATTACCTTCCGCTAAGCAGTACTTTTAGTACCTATCCGCTCTTTCGGCGTTAGTGTATATTGTCCTATTAATCGTGGTGCTTTACGCATGGTAGTCCCGTGTTAATTGATCGGTCCCGTGCTTTTCCACATCACACGACACAAAAGTAGTTTAAGTTGATTAATTCTAGCGCACTTTTCTACCTCCGAGTACTTTTGGTAAATATTATTTAACAAAGAAGGTTAGCGCAAATACAATTATAAAGTGAGATAGGACAGGTGCCTTGCGCATAAAAGCTATCTCTAATTACCTGCAATAGAATCCTATATAAAAAGAAATATATACTGCATTTTAATCTCCAGGTGATAAGCTTTCATTTGACACTTGAATCAGTAAAATCGGTTAAAAATTAACTTTAAAAAGTCAATGAGAAGAAATGTATAATAAATATTGCATTTACTGGAATAGGTGATCTTTCACTGATTCATCTGAACGATTCCAGTACCAGTGTTGGAAGGCTCTAACACGAGATCATTCGAAATAGGTTAAATAAATATGTTAAAATATTAGAGTTTATTTCAGCAAAACTGCCATCGCAGAAATCCAGGATCCATCTGAAAGGTCAGCCCTGATGTTTGCTGTTGTTTCCCCCCCAGATGGATCCTAGGATTTTTTGTCCAATTTCTATCTGCCTTCCTTGAGCTCTGTAAGTGCACTTGTGGCTTTCCATTCAGCCTCGGTTGTCCCTATCTGAATACGAGTCACAGCATTTACCCACACAGCTCACAATCTTATTGCTTCTATCTACCCGTGTCGCCAGGTTTTCCCTTTCCTTCTTCTTTTAATTTGTTGGTTTCAAGCATCAGAGACGCCCAGCCACATCCCACACATGAGTCAGAGGTGAGGAAACTGTAGCCATCTGAGTTGGAACAACCGTTAGCTCAATTCACTTTATAGTTCCTTTGCGAAAAAAAAATATACCCCGGTTGCAGATATAAATTTGCAAATCCTCGGCAAATATTTGAACCTACGCTGACAGTTACAAACCACAAACTTTATGGAACCACGCGCTAACCAATTGAGCTACTGGCTAGCGCTGTATAATGGAGACAAAATTCACTCTTATTCACACAGGAAGAAACTGATGCATAAAGACAAAGCCATCTGTTAGATAAACATATAACTATTTGAAGAGCTTGGTAACAGCAAGAGATATCTATTAGCAAACTGATAAACTAAATGATATGTAACACCGTCTATTGAGTAAGTGAGTAACTGCTTGAATATGTTCACCTAACCGGCAAATTTAAAACAAAAAATACGAAAATTGTGGATATCTTGTTTCTTATAAGAAATAGAGGGCTGTAATTTAATTTTTGGCAATTAGTATTTGGCTGAACCATGAGCTGCCAACATAAAATTAAAAAATCACTAAGTCTAGTAACAAATTTGATCCTAAGTTTGCAACACTGCAGAATCATAAAATTGAGAAATTTGAAAAATAATCTACATAAAATACTAAGACGTTTTTGGAGAATAACATTTTGCCGAAAACTCAAAAATAAACCCGTGAAAAAATCCCGAAATATTGAATTTGTTTTAACTTCGCTAAATATTCTTCGATTTTAAAGATTCAAACGAAAATCAATAAAGAAATAATATTGCTATATTTAGAGGTCTTGCAGGCTGCACAACGTTAAGGATATTATTACAAAACACAAATATCTCTTATTTATATACGGATCCTTAAAATTCAAATTATATTCAAAAGAACTGCTTTTCCTTATGCGTTGTGAGTGTCTAAAACTCAGTATTTATGAGTTTATAACCACAAAAACACTTAAAACATATTTGAAATTAAAAGTTTGGAAACTGCTAACTTCACTCTCTATGGGAAACAATGATCTTTTAATCTCAATCCACTGATCATAGTTCAAGTGGAATAAGCAACCATTGATTTCGAAAACTAATTGCGTTTCGTTTTGCACATTTTTCCAAATTACATTGAAATTATTAGTAAGAATGAATTTCTTTTGAGTGTCCATACTGACTACTGAATTTATTACTTTTAAAAAATTTTTAATCATTTTTTTTACTTTTAAGATTCATTTTTAAAGAACAGCTGATGCATTTTATAACCATTATAAAGCTCTTTCATTCCAATATACCTCATAAACAGTTTCTTAGTTTCAATTTCTTTTAAAACTTGATCAGTATCTTCATTATATCTCTGGGTTTTTTAGTTTTCATTTAAATCTAGCAATACTCCTTCACCACTGTATTTTGTTGGTATCAATTTCCATAAGGTTACTTCGTATGGTTTTTCTTTTTCGACGTCTTGAAATTTAACGTTTTAAATTGGTAATATTGTTTTTCTTGTTTAATTGTGATGCCATTTCCTATTTATTGTACAAAAACTTTTAAAAAAACTCTTCATTTTTGCAATGACCTTATCTCGTTATATATATAGTTAATTCTATCAACAATGTTTTTTTTATGTTCGCCTGTTAATTCTCCATTCATTACTTTAATAACATTAAACTCATCCTTAAACATAGCAATTTGAGTAGCCATATTTTTATAATACTCTTTCTTTGAAGCTATATTAAATCTTGTAGATAAGCCAGTGATAACCGCAAAAGTAGATGCAAATGCTGTTGTAATAATTGGATAGACTGTAACGGCAATAAATTTAGTTATAAATCATTTTCAAGAAGAAAGTAGTATCGAAAATTGCTAGTAGTAAGATTAGTAGTAAGATTTGAAGTGTTAATATAGTGTCCTCAATTAGAGCAACTAGATTCTCTCGTGGATTGTTATCTGGAATATTCATTTTTATTAAATAATTTTTGTGATATTACCAAAAAAAACTTACAAACTATATCTAATAAACATATAATTAATTTATATCTTCTCAATCACTTTTTGTTTTCCCACATCATATTCAAAGTTTTTCTTACAAATCATTACAACATAACAAATCGTTTTATCTGGTACATGGCTTTCAAAATTAACAGCCAATTTCAAATTAGTTCTATCATTTACAATTACCGATTTATGCTTGCTTGTGTTAATTACAAACATTGGTCTATGTTTAAAAAGTCTTTTTATAACAATAAAACATCCCAGTGTTTCCAATTGTAGCTCTCTTATATAACGTATACATTTCGTAAGCTTTGAGATATTTATGGTTTTCAAAATCTAAGTTCAAAGATTCTAAAGGAAAGGCTTATTTCTAGAATTACGAAAATTGTTATTCTGTATTTTACGATGATCAAAATAGCTTGAATCTTTTTCTTGATTATCATTCCCATCAGTTTGGTAAAATGTAATCACAAAATTATGCATATCAAATTCACTTGAGTTAAATTATGTGGTTAGATCGAATTCCAAATATTTGCATGTAACTGACTTCTGTAAACATTGATATGTGTTAAAGCAAATAGGAATGTTACCCTCTTTTAACATGTTAGTTCTTAGCAAGGCACCATAGGTTTATAACTAACAATAGGCATTCTCAACTCCATATTTGTAATCTTAACTTTACCTGTATGTGGTTGATCATTATCATATGCTCCTCCTTCCTTTTTAGTTTTCCAAAAAGCAAATGCACTATCATCAGAACCACTTTTTTTAAATATATATTTCAGTTCTTCTTTCCGCATAATATCTTTATAATCAGAACAAAATCCTGGTGAAATCGTAACAAAAATTTTGTTTTGACATCTGTTTTCCCATGTAATTCCTTCCCATCCATAATCATCATAATGGTTTGCTCCTGGTTTTAAAATCGTACATGTGTTTAGAGCTGTAGAAGTTAAACCGGGATAATCTATAATATCCATTATCTGTCCATGCTCACTAACTTTTATTTGAGAAAACAGATTTGGAAAGAAAATATTAATAAGTCTAATATTTTCACCAGTAGTATATTCACCATCTGCATCTCTACTTCTAATTTCAAAAGTTGCTTAAATGTCAGCATAATAAGGATAAACCCATCCCCAACATTAATATCAAACTCAGTAGATCTGTTTGGTATATTTATATTTTCGATTGTTTCTTATTAGGTTTAAAGGATTGTAATTCCTATGACTGTGTTTTGTTCATATTTATTATAAAGAGAAATATTTTTTTTTTCGTTTTGTGGATTAAACCCACAAAACAAACTTAAATATAACTTCTCCAAATATCCTTATTCCCACTCACCTGAGTAATGACTTGAAAAACTATATCCATCTTTAAACATTTTTAATACTACGATACATGAATGCCCACAGATTACCTAATAAAAATGTTGTATACGATTGCCACTGTACTCTATATTATAAGTAAAATATTTTACTAGAGTTTTTGGGGGATTACCTCCGAATGAATCAAATACACATATCTATTATTTCCAATCATATTTCCAATAAGAAATCCAATGAGTTCCTATATTTTTAGACGTATCAAAATTAACAACGGCGCACTCATTCTTTTCTTTCGTTTTAGGTATTTCATCACTTATAAATACACCTCTAAAGTTTCTTATCTTAAGATATTTAATAAGTTAAATTAGATCAAACTTATTTAAAGGTTTAATTTCTTTACCTTTTTGGCTGTAAATTTTTCGGAAGCTTACCAGCTTGCTTCTCTTTTATTGTTAAGTTATGTCTTTTTGTTCTTCTATTTCATATTTATTCTTTTCTGCATCATTTACCGTTTTGGCTATAGCAGCAGCAGAATCTACAGCGCCCATTATAGCTAAAATTGTTGGAAGAGTAAATATAAAACCACGATAATGAAAATTTCTTTAGTTTTCATATCTTTGTTTATTTTCTTAACTTTGTTGGCATTGAAAGAGTTAACTGCATTTCTTTTCATTTTTTAAACTTCTTAGCTTTATTATTGAATTGTTTCTTTGTTAAAATGTGATCAATATTTAATTTCTTAAGTTATTCGTTAGGTATTGTAAACGTGAAACAACATAAGTTCATACTTATATTTATTATAAAACTTTTATGTAAAATTCATAAAAATTAAACACAATACTTATAAACCTAAAGGAAACATTACTTTTGCATTCATAGCCAAAGGAGTTCCAAAACCTGGTAATCATTTTGTTTTCAAGTTTGCATCTTTAGGAAAAGCTCTTTCCCATGTTTTATTTTATAATTCTTTGTCTGCAAAATGTCTGGAAGCTGTATTTTTATTATCTCAGTAGTAAATATCATGTTTTCCGCAAGCTTGATCTAGAGGGTAAATACTTTTATCCATTCTTTCAAACCGTTCTTATAGCTTCGTAAAAGGTCCACAGAATTCGTGGCCTGGAATATGTAACTCTGGCATTCCCTTCATGTTTAAAATCCTATTCATTAATCATTTCCATACCTCTCACTATTCCAAAATTTTGGTGGTAAATTTTCAATATCTTTATCAAATAACCTATACCCTTTGGATCATTAGGAATAAGTTGCGAGAGTTTAGAATTAATCATATCCATTATGCCTACTTTCTCGTTATAAAAGTTATCATTTCAAGGTTTATCTTCTCGATCTATAACTATTAACCTATTTATTAATTTTCTAACATCATCCTTCCATATATATTCTTTAGGTAATTCGTTGTATATTTTTATTCCTTCTCCAGACTTTGGTGTTTCCTTTCTTGGCGATGTTGGTTCTAGTGTTGGTTTTATATATTCACCCCAGATGGGTATAATGATTTCAAGATATTTTTACCTATGTTAGACCTTTGTTTTCTTCTATTTGGATTGCTATCTTGAAATGAAACACTAGAATCAATAAATATCTGTGTATATTTTTGTAAATCATCTTCATCACAATTTGTTGGATTGCTTCTTGTTGACAGTTCCCATATGCCTTTTGTTACTGTATGATGTCGATTGTTTAGTATATTTATTATTTTCCCATCTTTATTGAATGCTTGTATTCCAAAACCCTTATCGTCTCTTGTATAATATCTCGTAACAACTTTACCAAATTGTAATCCTTTTTCAATTGATTCTATACCTTCTACTTTACCTTTAATTTGTTTCTCATGTGTTTAATTTCTTTAGTCACAGACGAATCATCATTACTTATTGAACTATCATAATTTGTTCTTGAAGGTTTTTCAAATAAATCAGAATCCAGTCTCGCACTTTTGTTTTCAACTGGAACTAACTCTTCAATTAGATTTTTATTTCCTTCTGCCACTTTTGCTATATTTTGTCCTAAGCGTTAAATTGCATCTATAATAAGCTGTTCTTTTTCTTTATACTTCTCATATTTCCTCGATTAGCCTGTTTAATTTCCTTAAGTCTTTTCACAAGTTCTTTCTTTAACTTTATATACTTCTCAGCTTCAGCAGCATCTAACTGACGCATTTATTATAAAAAAATAAAAACGTAACGTAACACATCCTAACGTAACCTAACGTAACACAACATACACGTTCATCTATGTTCACATACGTTCACCTACGTTCAGGTACAATTCATCCACGTTCAAGTACGTTCATTCATGTTTCATATTCATTCGCTTGGGTTCGTTTACGTTTAAGGATTACTTCTGTTTGATTTGGTCCTATAATGAGATAGTACGTTCGAGGTTAGTTAATAAAAAATATGTGAGGGTGTATGTTTGACAAGGGGGAGCGTTTCATCTCCCTTTCATTCACTATATTTTTAAAAAGTTTTTATTTTTGTTCCTGTACTTCCAATTATTCGTTTTCCTTGTCATATCTATTGTTAAGAAACTATGCTCTTCTTTCCAACACTTATTGCATAAAGATTGTAATTTTTCAAACGACATATCAGATCCAACAAAATTCATTTATATATGTGCTATAAATTTACATTTTTCCTGTCTAAAGATATAAAGAAAGTTTACGTTATCTGTAGTTAACTGTTTTGGTACTTTAGAATAGGTTTGTCCTAGATAGAAACAGTTTAAACCCTTATGACTACCCCGAGTAAAATATTCTCTAACGTGGTTTTGTTCTTGTAAATTGAACTCATCAAACACTACCGGAGGTCGTTCTCGCAGTCATCTAACGGAATAATCTCTTCGTTGTTTCCTTTTACTAATGCTACTGTGTTATTTTCTTTATTAGATTAATGTAGAAAAGGCTTTTGACCGCGTGAATTGGGAATTGTTGTTGGGAGTTCTAACAAAGATATGGTTGGAATGGAAAGATAGAAGACTCATAAGAAACTTATACATGAACCAACAAGTAAGTGTTAGGATAGGGAAAGAACTTACGGTAGAGAGTGCAATTGGAAGGGGAGTTCGACAAGGATGCTGCCTGCCACCAATACTATTTAATGTATATCTAGAACAGATAGTGAAAAAGAGCCTACATAATGATGATGGCATTTCGGTAGGAAGTAGAATGATTAGATGCATAAGATTTGCAGACGATATCGCGCTTGTTGCAGAATCTGAAAAGAAAGTCAATAAAATGTTAGAATAAATGAGAAAGGGCTTTGGAGAATATGGGATGAAAATAAATGTTAGAAAGACAAAAGCCATGGTGATTGGAACGAAGGGGTCTGTGTCAAATATAAAAGTAGGAGGGAAGAAAATAGAACAAGTGAATAGTTTTCGATACCTGGGCAGTATTCTTAGTAATGACATGAAATGCGAACGTGAAATAAAAGCAAGGATAGGAATGGCGAAAGAAGCCTTTAGCAGGAAGAAAAGTCTGTTTGTGGGACCTTGAAGAAAGAGTTGAGAAAAATACTCATAAAATGCTTCGTGTGGAGTGTTGTACTGTATGGGGCGGAAACGTGGGCATTACCTAAAGGTGACGAAAATCGACTGGAACCCTTCCAAATGTGGGTGTGGAGAAGAAAAGAAAGGATTAGTTGGGTAGAGCGGAAAACGAATGAGAGAGTGTTAGAAATGGTGGGTGAGAAAAGAACACTTTTAGATATTATTAGGAAGAGGAAGAGAAACTGGTAGGGACATTGCCTAAGAAGAGATTGTATCATGAGGGACGTCCTAGAGGGTATAGTGGCGGGAAAGAGAGGTAGGGGGCGAAGGAGACTACAATTAATAGAAGATATGAAAACAGAAAGATCATACGCGAAGACGAAAAGGTTAGCGGAGGACCGTGGAGCATGGAAGATTCCCAGCTTCGGCAAGTGACCTGCCAATAAAGGCAGAATACCTATGATGATGATGATGATGACTGTGTTTTTAATACCACATTTTATACCCCGAAAAAGTTGTGTTAGCCGTTGGTATTTAGGTTAATGTAGACTTTTGGAATAGTTGTAAGCATTTGTATATTTAAGCTATTCAGGTGCTAACAAGACATGATCAATCATTAACGTTGTTTTTTCACAACCATTAGGCCCAACTATTAAACATCTTATATCATCAGTTAACAACACACTGTTCCTCTTTTTCTTTGCGGGTTTTCTGATAACCTTACTTTAATTAGCCGATTATCCATGTTATTATTTATTATATAAATAAATGAAAGTATTCAATTTAAATGGTTATTCATCTCTACTAAATTTGTTTTATCACTATGCATTTGGAAACAACTTAGGAATAGCTCTTGCAGGATTTTATACAACATTACTTAACTCCAAATATTACAGAAAAAATAATAAATTAATATTTTGTAGTAACGAAAACAACTATCCTAATCTTACAAAACAAATCATAATTCAGCCTGATCAATATAATTTAAAAGAATATATTAAATCAAATCTTTCATAGGCCACCGATCCTTTTAAATATATTAAATTTACCGAGGAGAGAAAGAACAAAAAAGTTAAAATATTTTATAGGGAATGTGATATAATCTTAGATAATATTAATATTGAATTAGTGACAAGAACTTGGCTGAAAACGTAAAACACGTTGGAGATAAGGTACCAAAGTTTCATCCATTTGATGCTATAAATATGCACTGTGATTTAGCAGAATTTATTATTTCTAAACACAATGATACAACACATAACGAAACACATTAAATCACACCATTTAAAACAAATGCAGAATTTAGAGAACAAATTATATACGAGCCTAGAGAAAAGATATTTTCCCAATACATTACAACAAATTTAATAATTTCAAAGTTTCAATTCGAGATGAGAATTATGATTTGATTGATTTTGGTGGAGCTCGTATAACTGTTCCTTTTGCTGCTAAAAAAATTAAAATTTTCATATAATAAATAAATAGATATATTTGGTAATGTCAAAACTGGGGTAAGTGGTATTAATATTAGTGAAGATAAAATAAAGCTATTAGAGAATTTAAATAATGTTGTTTACGTAATACAACTTAAATCATTAGAAATCAGTATTAATTAGAGAACGATAGAAAATGATTTGAAGATACCGATCCAACTTGCTATATGACAACACCAGGTTTAGCTTGGGATGCAATGTTAAAGACGACAAATATAAAACTATAGTTACTAACAGATTACAATATGGTCTTGATGATAGAGAAAGGCGTAATAAGTGGAATTTCACAATGTAGTAAAATATATTTAAAAGTAAACAATAAGTATATGGAAGGAGACGATGGAAAAAAAGAAGTTTTTACTTAATGAACGTGGATACCAACAACTTGTATGGATGGGCAAAGCGTCAATACTTACCATTTAAGAGATTTAGATGGATAAGTGAAGACGAGGTAAGAGAAACAGATTTCACAAATATACCTGTTTTTTCTGATACTGGTTACATTTTAGAAGTTGATCTTGAATATCCTAAAGAATATATAACTATCACAAAGACTACCTATTAGCACATCAAAACATTTGTCCACCTGGTTCAAAACAATCAAAACTCTTAACAACTTTATACGGTAAGGAAAAATATGTAATTCACTATCGAAACTTAAAACAATGTTTATCACTTGGATTAAAACTTAAGAAAATTTATCGAGTAATAGGGTTTGAACAATCAGATTGGTTAAAGAATTATACATATTTATACACACAAATGAGAACTAGTGCAATAAATGACTTTGAGAAAGAATTTTATGAGCTAATTTACAATTCAGTTTTGGAAAAACTAAGGAAAATATTAGAAAGAGATGTAAACCTATAAAAATAGAATGTGACCCAGTAAGAGTAGAAGACCTAATTGCTAAACCAAATTTTAAAGATAGAATTATTGGTTCTTAGAATGTATGTGCAATCATAATGAATAAACAAAATTAACTTTCAATAAACCAATATATGTTGGAATGAGTATCTTAGATCTATCAAAATATTTAATGTACGACTTCCATTATAATGTGATGAAGCCAAAATACCAAGACAAATTAGAAGTATGTTATACAGATACCGAAAGCTATACATACCATATTCAAACAGAAGATGTGTACGAGGACACGAACAATTATATTGATTACTTCGACTCGAGTGATTACTCCAAAGATAACCGGTATAAGATACCTCAGATCAATAAGAAAATAGTTGGTAAGATCAAAAATGAACTAAAAGGAACAATCATAGAAGAAAAAGATCAAAGATGTATTCAATTAAGTTCGAAATAGATAGATTTTGTAAAAAAAGCAAAAGGAGTTAAGAAAAATATTATAAGTAAAGACCTTTCGTTTAACGATTATAAAGACTTATTGTTGAATCAAAAAGAATCTTATAAAAAGATGAATTTAATCAGAAGTTATAAGCACGATTTGTACAGCTTTATAAGTTAGCTGATAAGTTGGCTTATATTGATAAGTTAGCTTTAAGTTGTGTAGATGATAAGAGACGTGTTCTAGAAGATGGATTACATACTCTGCCATGGGGACATTGTAAGATAGAAGAGTTGTAGTTTTAGATGTAAGTATTTTATGATTTTAAATGTTATAAAAGCCTATGAGCAAAGCACCCTGCTCAACCTCACTTTAGAATTGTATTTGCGCTAACCTTCTCTGTTAAATAATATTTACCAAAAGCACTGGGAGGAGGAAAAGTGAATTGAAGTAACCAACTTATACTACTCACAAAGTAAATGTTGTTCACATACACACGGTCACTACCGTGCCTGTAGAGTTTAGCACAAACACTCTTATGCTGTTACTGAGATTGTTTCATTCACTACGTGTGAACTGTGCGCTGCAGCTGCACTGGATTGGCGTCGACAGTCTCAATTCTTGTCATTTCGATTCCCGTTGGGTGATTCTTAAATTTACTTTAACATTTTGTTTCATTAATCATCTCTGTCTTCTAGCCTAAAGGCCATTTTCGTGGAATAGTTTTGATTAATGATCATTTCATTTTCAAAGGTAATTCTAGAAACACCATTCTACCCTCTCTTCTCACCAAATCTCTGATTGCCTTTCTCTCTTAATATGTATATGTGTTTGTAAAATCATTGCACTTAAAGATAACTACAATGTCTATAAGAAACTTAAGTGTGCGGATTATAGAAAAGAATATTTATATGATTTCCTTATAACGGATTGTCAGAATTTATCCCATAACGTCCCAGAGTGACCATATGGACACGTAAATATTGATAACTGTAAACCTGGGAAATTTTGTGTGGAATTTTGTGACCTGACTACTCTGTTAGGAGTGGCTAAACATATGTGTCTTTTGTTCGTATAGAGCAAGGTCTGGATAGAAAGCACTTAAAACTAGTCCTGCTTAATACTTTTGGCGGTGTTCCTTTAAACTGGAAAAATATGAGTGTAGATAGCAAATATGCATTTATTATATAACTATTACAATTGCTTATTGGGCCATAACTGTTTATGTTATTTACCAACATTGTAGTCCAACATGTTATACAGTTGGAAATTGTTTGTACATAATTCTGTGCATTCAACACGTAAACAAATTGATGCCTGTCCATATGGAGACGCTGGACAGTAATCATGCCAATTTTATCAAATTATGAACGAAACTAACTGGAGGTTGTATCTTATATGACGCACTTCATGTGAGAGTATCACAAAATAGAACTCTTGCACACTATGCATAAAATGTTAATTTCTCGATTCATGAAAGTCTTGTACTAACTACACCACGAAAGAACCGCTAATTTAGTTTGACGTCTTGTATATAGAGTACTGAAATACTTGCGTAACCCTTTGGATGCACTCTATAAAATAAAACTTGGGTCTAGTTATATTATTGTAAACAATGTTCACAGAAACATCTGCCTCTTATTAATCTAATTCAATATTTTATTACATCAATTAACAACTTTGCGGCGTTTTCTATTTTGAAATTATTGTAATTAAAGGAATAACAAGATAGAAGAACTCATAATTATGGAAACAGGTATATTTATTTTGGGGAGGGTAGGTTCTTGAACACGTTTGAAAGAGGTCACTTCAATGTATAAAATTTCTAAAAATATAGACTTAATTTTATTACTTAGGACATTTAAGACATTTCACATACAGACCGAGCTACTATCCTTGCAGAAGTTCATGGGTGCACTTCACAAGTAATTTCTGAAGCTGTTTTACTAGTTGTGTCTACAACAACTGCATTACTTTTTGCCATAAACATATGTAAATTAATATTTGAAATAGTTAATGCTTGACAGATTAAAATGATAAAGATCTGACATTTTGGTTACTTTCGGTGTATCGAGTCTGATCGAACAGCGATATTTCTGTGAATTATCAGATTTATTCTAGTGATTTCGGGTCTGGAAAGCTATTCCAGACTTGGGTGAGGTGGATAGAAGTCACGAGCAAAGTGATTCAAGTTTTTGCGTAAAAAATAAGTTACCAACAAACAAAAATATATGATGTGGATAGCAATAAAAATAAATAAAATAGAATCAATGTTAGCAATCTAAATATTGTATTGTGTATATCAACTTCGACTTTTGGGGGTACGACAGTTTAGTGGTAGAACACTTATCTTTTGTACATGGAGTCCCTGGTTCGATCCTTGGCCATGTGAGTTTGTGGTGGACATCATCGGGTCCGTGGGTTTTCTCGGGGTACTCGCGTTGTCTTCCACGTTTCATTCCATAAATTCTTCAATCATTATTCGTTGGTTTAGTCATCCCTTAGTTCCATAGGCGTAATCTTGGAACGTTGAATTCGAATATTTCATTTGAGTTTTCCAGTTACCTCTTCCTTTTACCATTTTTTTAAAGTAGGTGCAAGTAGTAAATTATTAAATGAACACTTTTCACTGCTGAAAATTCTTTGAGAAATATGTTCTGCTAAACATGAGAAAATTTACATGAGTATATGGAAAGAAATATATTAAAGACTTAAATGTAAAAGAAAATGTTGACAAAACTATTGAAATTGAAGAATGTTTTGCGATCCACATTCCGTGTATATAATTACATTATATTCAATGTAACATAAATTACACAGAGAATAATAGCTGTCTGACTGTTGATAAAAATGATAATATTATGTATTACCCACCACCTTAAACATAACAACTCATATTTGATACCAAGAAATAATTTACGCGTACAACACAGCAATGAACTATAATCTGCGTCTGTATCATATAAATAAAATAACGTTCTCTAGAGAACGGAAACCAGCTCAACAGTTTGAAAGAATTTTCTTAACAAAATTAACATCTATTGTAACATTCAGTACAAAACTAGAATGGAAAAAGTTAGGATGTTAAAAATATTCTTTTTGAGAGTTTTCACTTAAGTATATCGACTCTTGAGTAATAAATGTTTTTAGGATCCCTTAGATGCGGAGCAGCAAATTTACATAGCCCGACCCAACTAAGTTATGTATGTGTACAAAAGCACTTTTGATGTAGATTGGCTGATAGAAAAACAGTTGTGCAGGTAATGTAAAATGTAGTGAATTTAAAGGTTGGAATATTTTGATCTAAGAATAAGTTATCTACTTAAAAACTGCTACCCTAAAACTCACCGATGTTCAGTTTTTCTCCATAAAAGGCGTGTATAATTTTGATTCTGGAATTGAAGAATTGGGAAATCTAGAACAAAAATTTGTGTGTGTATATATGTGATTAGAACAAGTACTACGTTTAGTATATATATATATATATATATATATATATATATATATATATATATATATATATATATATATATGTGTGTGTGTGTGTGTGTGTGTGTGTGTGTATGTGTGTCTGTCTATGTAGTGAAACGATGTTTATTCTGTATATAGTATTAAATTTTGAAACCTATATGGATATCTTATAAAATTAATTTTGTTGATGATTCGGTTCATATTAATGTCCCGATAGGATGTTTGTACATTTTGCATCGAAGCTGGAATTCCGAAAGAAATGGAAATGGTAATTTGTTAGAACCATTGAGTTGGCGTCTTTCCTCGAATAGCACATGTAGTATAGCCCAAAATAGAAATAGTTTGCTGAAAGGTCTTTCACGTTTAGCTACTATGGGACCTACTGATATGCTTCGAACCTAAACAGTATCTTGGCGTAGTAACTTTAATCCATTTAATACTCTATGACTGTGAACAATTTAATATTCTTAGAGAATTTGGAGTACTAAATACATTCTATATCAAGAATATTTTTGGATATGTTTGATTGAAATATTATTATTAATACTTAAACGACCGTACGCAGTGTTCAATATGTTTCATCTCAACCAGTTTGTACTAATGTTTTCTTGAGAGATGAAAGTTGTGGAAGTACAAAATTTCCGATATTAAATAAAGGCAAAATCAATTTCTTGAGAAAAGGTTAGTGTCAAATAAGATTTCCACATATGAGATGTATGATAAGTAACCTGACGGTCGCGGTATTGATTATTTTTTGATGAATGTGTCACAAAACGAAACGAAGTAATGAATTATCATGTGCAGAAAATTCCCACTATGTGAGGTGACAAGATTCGGTCAATGACAAATGATAATGGACAAAATCGCTTCTTTCCATTTTTTGTTAAGAATAAAAGAAACTTTGAAGGATTGTTACCTCCCAGTAGAAATGGTATTAATATCTGTGTCAGCAAAATGCCAAGATCTTTTTTGAAGGAATGCAAGAGCCAATTATCAATAAGGCAAGATTGCAGGTTCCGAAAATTAATTTGATGACAAAATTTATGTCTCCATTAGTGCGAGATCTATTAATCTCAGAGCGCGTTTATAACAAATTGGGAATTAATAATTTATTGAGCTGTGTGTTGTTTAAAAACTAATGCCGGAAAAGCTTTCTTTCCTTTCCGCTGAGAGATGAAATTGGTAGTAAATATCATTAACGGATTGAATTCAGCTATTAAGTTTAAAAGTCTAAATAATATTATCCGAAGATGTTTGTCTGAACTAAGACAAAGCGTTTTCGACTATGATCAGTGAAAAGATCTAAGGAAGAATCCTTAAATTAGTTTCTTTGAAAATAAAAAAGGAAAAATATTTAAATATTTTTATTTCTCATGAGAATGCAATTAACCACTAAGTTCTGTATTGACGAGCTAAAAACAAATTGTCGTGTAAATAAATAATTTTGCTCAACTTTAGTATTTCAGAATTTTTTAAAGTATCAAGATAAGAATACTGTACAATTGGGTACATGATCCCGGAGATCGTGGTCTGGCTATGCCAAGGCTGAATGTATATATTCTGTAAAGCCAAATATAATTGCCCATTGGCGAATGGGCATGTAAACGTGTTAAATATCAACGTGGTTATATTCGAAAATGTGCTGTACAACTGCTTGAAGTAACTGCAGTGTATGGAAGTGGCTTTAAAAATAACTGATAAAGAAGTGACTTTAAGCAAGGGATTGCTGGTATTCGGAAAGCTGTTTATATTGGAGTGATTATATTTTTCCTTGTAGTGTATTGGAAGAAACACCACTTTTGAGAGCGCTTCAGGTGAAAGTAGATTTGGTTAATGATAGACGTTTGTTATATTATTAGTTGCAAAGAACGCCAATTCAGCGGTTATCGGAGAGAATGAAGTTATCAGTAATTTTTAAATATAATGAAAAACATCGTGAATTCAGTAGAGGTGACCATTTATCAGCCTCTATACATTTTTGTCTGACTCCGAGTCTAATGCCAATTAGGCTTAGACATTTTTTCAGCCTTGCGGAATTAATTGCAATATAACCGTTGTCTTCAGATTCTGGAATAACAATTAATACATTTTCATAGTGAATTTCTGGGAACTTAGCATATCAAACCAATAATTTTAGTATGAGGTACGTATCCGTCATGTCTGGTATATAGAGGAGAATATTGTCGTCCAGAGTCTAATTACAATTCCGAAAGGGTGATATCGGGTGAAATGACAGGCCAAGCAACCCTACATATTAAAGGGTTTACATTTGGAGAAGCTACGAGCCATTATATTCTGCAGCCAGAAGTGTTTACTTCAGGAGATTATAGTGATCGGTAAAGTTTTAGTTCAGAAAGATTTATATCGAGTGATGTGATTGACATATCTCATATGTACATTAAACAATATTCACCTTTAGATGTTAGCGGTCCGTCTAGTCTTAACTTAGAAAACTAAAGACCAGGTGTTGTGACTGACCAATTGAATCTATATAGTGAAGGACTTACATCTTGACAGTTTGAAGGAATATTTAATATATAGCCTAAAATGTATACAATTACAAATGTTAAGGACTAGATTATTCCCATTACTGTTAGGTTTACATGGGATGAAAGAATTGGCTAATCAAACATTGTTACATTTGGAGAGAATATAGGCCACTTTTGTCTCAATCTAAGACTTTTAAATCGGCTAAGATTAATATTAATATTTTATAACAATATTTCATTAAGAACATTACATAAATTTCAGAGAACCAACTATACTTTCAGGAAAATAGTAGATAAATTATAGTGAGGTCAAAGGAGAAAGGTAATAGATAAATTAGAGTCAGGTCAAACGGAGGAAAAACATTTGCTTAATGACAAATTATTAGATAAGAAAACAAGACTATAGATCTGCCGTACAAGTTTTTGTAGTAATTGACTCTACAGAAAAGGGAAATAATGATATATTATTATAACAAAACAATAAGGTATGGGCACCTTGAAATTCAAAGAACTATAGTCAAACTAATTAAACGTAGTACTTGGTTAAATTTTGTAGGATATATAAGTAAATTTCTACTATAATGTGAGATTTGCGGAAAGGTAAAAACATGTAAACAAAAAAGATGGTTGAATTAAGCTTGGCGGTAATAAAAGGCATCTATCAAAAGTGGACGTGTGAACATCTATGTGGAACATCTACAGAATTGCACGCTGATTTCAACGACGTTTTGGACTTTGATTCCTAGTCATAATTTACGTATGTTTATAAATATTTCTTCGTGAATCTAATTGTATATCTGCAGTGTTTCCCCTCGCAATTAAGAAGTAGATAACTAATTTCAAACACAAAGCATGTATCTACAACATATATGATTATTAAAGTGCGTTCAAAAGCGTATCAGGTGGAAAAGGTCATAGACTACTAGTCATAATTTACTTATATTTATTATTATTTCCTAGTGAATTTCATTCTATATATTTCGTGCCACCCCTCCCAATTAAGAACTAAAAGGCTTATTTCAAAGACAGAGAACAAAGATACCACATATACGAGTATCAAAGTGCGCTCAAAACTGAACGAAATAAAAAGATCATAGAAACCTAGTCATAATTATATATATTTATTAATATTTCTTGGTGAATTTTATTCTATATCTCAGGTGCCATCTACCCAAAATAAAAGATATATGGCTTATTTTAAAGACAATTAATATATCTACTACATATATGAGGAACAAAGTGGGCTTTGAAGTGCATTGGGTGGAAAAAGTAATAGAATCCTGGTCATAATTTAAAAATATTTCCTAACATTTCTTCGCAATCCCATTCTATAAGTGGCTTATTTCAAAAACAAAAACTATGTCTATTAAATATATGAATATCGAACTGCGCTCGAAAGGCCATAAGGTAGAAAAGGTCATACAATCTTGGTCATTGTATACATATATTTATAAAAATTTCTTTGCAAATCTAATTCCATATCCCCAGCGAACCCCTCCCAATCAAGAACTACACGACTCATTTCAAAGACTGATCTCATATCTACCACATACATGAACATCAATGTGCCCTGAAAAACCCATCAGGTAGGAAAGGACCTAGAATCCTAGTCATAATTTGCATATAATTATTATCATTTTTCGTGAATCTAATTGTATATCTCCAGTGTATACCCTTGCAAATAAGAACTACTTAACTTATTTCAAAGACAGAGCATATATCTAAAACATATATGATTATTAAAGTGCGTTCCAAAGCGTATCATGTAGAAAAAGTCATAGACTACTACTCATAATTTATTTATATTTATTATTATTTCCTCGTGAATTTCATTCGATATCTCAGGTGTTCCCCAAAATGTAAAAACTACACGGCTTATCTTAAAGACAGAAAATATATCTACTACAAATTTGAGTATCAAAGTGTCCTTGAAAGTGCGTCAGGAGGAAAAGGCCATAGAAACCTACTCATAATTTATATATATTTGTTAACATTTCTTCGATAATCATATCTATATCTCAAATAACCTAATTCCAATTAAAAACTGCATCACTTATTTCAAGGACAGGGAGTAAATATACTACCTACGTCAGTATCAAACTGCGCTCGAAAGTGCGCCAGGTAGAAAGGTCATAGAATCCTAACCATAATTTATATATATTTATTAATATTTCTTCGTGGATCTAATTGTATATCTCCAGTGTGTCCCCTCGCAATTAAGAACTACATAACTTATTTGAAACAGACCATACAACTACTACATATATGAGTATGAAAATGCGCTCAAAAGTGTATCAGGTAGTGAAGGTCATATAATCCTAGTTATAATTTACATATATTATACATCTTTATTCGCGAATCAAATTCTATATCTCCAGAGAAACAATCCCAGATAAGAACTGCATCTCTTACTTCAAAGATAGGGCATATATATATATATATATATATATATATATATATATATATATATATATATATATATATATAACGTATATGAGTATCAAAATGCGCTCCAATGTGCATCAGGTAGAAAAGATCATAGAATCCTACTCATAATTTCTATATATTTAATAACATTTCTTCTTGAATCAATCTTGAATCTCCAGTGACCCCCTCCCAATTAAGAACTAGGTGCCTTTACTAAAACATAGAGGATGAATCTACGACATATATGAGTATCAAAGGACGCTCGAAAGTGCATCAGGTAGAAAAGGTCATAAAATGCTAGTCATAATTTACATGTATTTATTATCATTTCTTCGTGAATCTCATTCTATATCCCCAAAGACACCCTCAAAATTAAGATATACACGGCTTATTTTAAAAATAGGAAGTTACCTGCTACATACATTGTAGACCAGTAGCTGAAAGTCGTTGTGAATAGGGATATTGTTTGCTTAATTGTTTTAATACTTGTTTACTTTTTTGTCTGTGGGGCCGCCCTGGCCCTGATTATGTGCATTGGGGAAGTAAATTGATTACTTGTGCAATAGAGGTGGTTTTGGAAGTGGAATGACCTCTTTTTTTGCTGAAACGTGATCCTACACGATTCTTTAATCGAAATTTTAAAAATTATAATCAAATTAAAATTAAAACTATGTTTCAGATTATTGGAACTTCAGTATATGGCTTAAAACGCGATCCTTAGCTCCCATAAGCCTTCCCAATTAATTTAATTATGATCTTACATTTAAGGTCGTAACTAATTGAACACTTTTATTTGATTTGTAATTTTAAAAATTGCGCGCTGTTAAAATTCAATATAAAATTCAGGTTATGTAATAGTTTGTATGCCAGAGCATACTCTTTGTAAAAACGTAATCAAATTAAAAAGTATGATTAAATTAAAAATAATGAATATGGCTACAACATTGAAGGACTCCCTAAAACATTACCCTTCAAGCTCATGCATTCACAATGAATTGCCTATGTTTAGCAATGATTTTTTAATGGTGCTTTGTTTTACTACGTAAAGTATTAAGATGGGTTACAGTAACTTTGAAAATATTAACAGAACAGAACAGAACAGAACTAAATAAAATAAGGTATGTATGAACGGGAAGGAAAGGGAATGAATATTTATTTATTTATTTATTTATTTTCATTTATTTTTCTTTGCGAACTCCGCTCCGTTTCGTTCTAGCTTGCTTCTTAAAATGACAGAGTTCCCGTTATAACAAAGAAGGTACGTACTCTCATGTGTTCTCTTCAGTTTCCAAGGCGTGACTGGAGGAAGAATGATACATTTACCAAGGTTCAGCTCTCTCGTACGCCACACAAATATCCTCGCGATATGATTGGTAATCGAAGACCGATATAACTCCACCTACAATGTTTAACCAAGGGGAGATGGTTAGCTGTCAATCATTTCCTCTAGCTCCACCTACAATGTTTAACCAAGGGGAGATGGTTAGCTGTCAATCATTTCCTCTAGTTTTGAGAGAATGGAAGATTTCATTTCCCCCCTTCCCTTTGCTACATTAATGTTCTGAGTTTCTTGTTTGAACACATTCCTTCCCTGCAATGACTGACATACATTTGTTGTCACAAAAGGATGTTTGCTCCTTTTTCCCCTCAACTCTCTGACCAATTTTGATGTCTGGTTCCAGGATGTCTCCCCCCTTCCCTCCCTTCTCTTCATGTTGGGTATAAGAACAACCTGCATAGCCTACTTTCACCTCCTCCCCTTCGATTGAATGCTAATAACCTGATGGATAAACGGTTGGGTTTTGTATTTGTTTGGATGGCCTCGAAAACTAGTTTTGCAGACAACACAAGCCCTTCGAAAATGGTTGATTTGTTTCTGTGTATTTAGAGACAAAATGGATAGTCTGTTCTTTTCGGCAAAAATATAAGTTCTTTAAACGGAAGTTGAAATAATAACTATATATTTTAACTGTATAAACCCGACATCGGGTTCCATTTTTTCGTTTAAAATCTATGTACCATTAAAATCATATTTTGTGAAAATTTCTGGTTGAGCCCAGCTTAACGAATTTTTTTACTTCTTATGGTTTTTAATTTGGATATGTTTTGACGCGCCGTGTGTTATCAAAATACAGCAATGAGGTGCCTTTTAAGAGAAGAATTCAGACATATTGACGATTTCGAAACTTTAGGCATAGTTTGAAAATTATCTGATAAGAGTTATTACTCTGAAGAAATTTATTAACCATTTACCTCTATACAAAAGAAAGAAATGTATTTTGTGATCTGAGAAGATACCTGCAAACGAAATATCCCATTTTTTCCTCATTTGTAGACCGAACACAAGCGGTATTACAAAGTAAATTCATTTACCTTATTTTTTCCTCTATTCCAAACTTTCTTATGTTAATAAATAAATGAAATTATATTATATAAATGCAGTATACAATCATTTGTAGATAGTTTACTGTTGCGACGTGGTTACGTTCTGTTTTCTTTAACGTGTTTCTTTTTGGACTTTTTGTGTATGTTGTCCAAAGAAGATATCATATTCAAGTAAGTTTTATATTATTATTATTATTATTATTATTATTATTATTATTATTATTATTATTATTATTATTGATTTGGTATATTTGCATAAGGATCGAAGAGGCAACCTTTCCTAGATATTTACACATATTGTCTTTTTTGTGAAAATAATTAGCACGTTGTAGAAACGAACCAAGAATTTTCGCCAATACAGGAGAAAACTACCACTGAGCCAATATGTTTCAAATCTGAGGGGAACCAAGTCTGAACCATAGCGCCCCCAAACCGGTGGAACCAAGCCTGAGCTATAACGCCCTCCGTGTTTGCCAAAACCAGGGAAAGCCAGCCTCCTGAACGGTCCGGCTTGCCCCACGAACGAGCGAGATATTTGCTTTTGAAAAGAGATTAGTTGATTGTGTTAGCTCCACTAAATTGTTTTACGATTAATTAAATTATTGTTTGAAGACTAAGCCTTAGTTTTGTGGCGTCTCGTGGTGAACTTAAGCAGCAAATTGATGTTTGAAGACTATGTTTTTAGTCATATTTTATTTCATAGGTAGTCACAACTTTATATTGTTTAAAGACTATGTCTCAGTCTCGATCGCGTCTCGAGTCAAAAATCTTCTTTCGCTTTTGTTTTGTGGGCAACTTAATCAAGAAAAGACTGAATGATGAAACTAGTATTATTATTATAGGTACGAATATGTGGGGAACTTTACAGCGACACTTTTAAAAAAACAAAGGATTGTCTTATTTACATGGAAAATATCTTAGTAGTGTTATCCTTTTCAGAGAAAAATGGTTGGTGACACGCCTTAAGAGTCGCCATTGACGGACTTTATAGTTTACTGCAAAAACTAAGTCTAGAATAATTGGTGTTTTTTTAGAAATGCTTGGTGAAGTGACTTAAGAGCTTCCAATGATGTAGTTTACACCAGAAATCAAATTTGCAATTTGTCTGAATCTTTATAACTGAAAGCGTGATTAAACAGAATTGAGTACTGTCCAATATTTTTGATTCCAGATACTATATTGTTTAAATATAATACATGTACTATATAAATACATTATATCTGAATGATTTGTCAAGAATCTGTATTCATATTGGGAAGTCTTTCCGGATAATAAGCAATTTACACATAAAGAACACTTTGGAAAGAATAGAAACATATATTTCTGAACATTATCTGTAGTAAATATTGTTTTATTTACTGTAGTATAAAATAATTAAGTTCAACAGAAAGATAGACTCTATTCCTGCTTGCATAACAAGAATAAATGGAAAGAAAAAAATATAATAGAGATATGTTCCCTAGTATTTAAAAAATCAGTCAGTATTAAGTGTACTGAAGTATTCAAATAGTGTTTTAATGTGTTCTCATTCTAAAAAAATGTACTTATATAAAGTTCCAGTTGCAGTGGAGGAAATTTTCCGAGATATATTTATTTATTTCAAATTTTACGCTGCCTTTGCGGTTGCTTATACGTAAATGTATAGGCTTTTCCTCTAGATGTATGTCACTTTCCCACATATAGACTCCAAAGAAAAGAACTACTTTCGTTTTTTCATTTTTGTTCTTAGAACTGTACGGTAGACTTCACCCTTGGAGTTTGCGTTAGAATAGCATGCCCATCGCAACTCTTGCGAAACGTGATGAATACTCGAATGTTTTTCCAAGACATGACGAATAAAAGAATGTAATTGAGTGAGAGAAATTTAATTTAGATGTTGTTTGTCTTTGGATAAGTATTGGGAATATATTTGAAAAAATGTAAGAAATATGATGTTGCATACTTTAAACATGTGTTGCAGTATTCAGAATGGTAATTGTGTGCTAGTCACAGGCTTTTTACATATTAACTCTATATTAAGGAAGGTAACGAGTGAGAAAAATAAATATTGCAACTTCAGAAAAGTAAATGATCGCAACGTACTTTGTAAAAACATTAGTCTCTGTTTTACAATTTAGATAACCATTTTTAGTTCTAGAATATCTTGATAGGGATGTAAAAGGAGAAACCCATCCAGTGTGAGCGAGTGTGAGAGAGCGAGATTTTACCCATTGTGTTTAAGAGTAAATCCCCTTAAACTTTCCAATTACTGAACATTACTTATTTTGTACTTGGATTTTCCAAAGCGATCGGTTCCTCTCGCACAGAGAAGAGGAGACTATGCCCGTCTTTAAGACTGAATTCCCCCTAAACTTTCCAATTACTGAAAGCTACGTGTTTTGCTAGATGGCTTCCTCAAAGCGAACACTTATTGTTTCGCAGTGAGAGATTGCGGGTTGACCCCTATCGTTGTTAGACAGCATAGGCGGCGATTAGAGGGGGCAAGAGGGGGCAGTTGCCCCCCAGTTTTTTGAAGTGACGCCCTAATATGTAGTTTCACTTGGAAATGTAGTTCACACGATTCAATTTGGAGAAAGAAATCTCTGATTTTTTCCATGACGAAAGTTCAGATTTCCCTGATCCCTGAATAACTTTGAAATATAGAAAAAAAGAAAGAAACCCCAGCCTCCACACTCCCCATAGTTGGCCTTGTTCTCTGCCGCTTCTGTTTCTTTCTTTTTTCATTTTTTTCCAAAGGTATGTAAATTTACAAACATGTGCGTTAGGCCGATATTCATTAGGCTTGCATATTACACAAAATGAAAAGTTACAAACGAAAGTACGCAGTATACAGAGTACTTAACATATGAAAAAATACACATTATATGCTTACACACTATAATACCAATCACACAGTATTATAATATATCCTATAGTAATAAACAGTTCATACATGATTTTACTGATTATAAACACACACACACTATGTGACATATACTTTTGCTGGTTCAGTTGTTAAATGCAACCCATTTAGGAATTTGTTTTCATCCTTTCTCGCATAGTTTTCCTCTCATTTATCTGAGTATCCTTTCTGTTGTCTCCGCAGTTTAATTTTCTTTTCTTCCTCCAGCTCCTTTTGTTGTTGCTGAATCTTCCGTTTCTCTCTCCTACTCTTTTTCTGCAGCATTTATTTCTATTTTCTTTTCCAAATACACCTGATACTGTCTGATTGAACCTCTCACTGAATTTATCATAATTCTTGTAATTATTAATCCTGATGATCCAACTATTCTCATCATAGAATCATATATGATCCGTTGAGCCACCAGAGATTCTTCTTGTAAGTTCTCAACAATGAGAATTTTATTTATTGTGAAACCACTTTAAAAAGATGAGTTTCCGTGAAAGAAGATAAAACACAATTTCATAACTGACCATAAGTCAACGAAGTTCTTTCCATTTCCTAAGACTAAGTAAAAAAAACAGTCATCAACTCCAATACCGTCTCTGTCATTGGCTATGAATTCATTCGAGTGTTCCTTAAATTCTTCAGTCTGAGCTTTCACTGTGTGCTGGAGATACTATTTATTCGCGTTCTCAGCCACTTGTCCAGATATCCTCTTGGCACCATGCAATTCTTCTAGAACAGCGTCTATCCTTTTGAGCAAATACGCCAGGATGCAGTTAGATGTGTTTCTCACAGAAAAATAGTTTCTAAAACTATATAAGAGAACACTGACTCTCTCAATATCATCATTGAGAACACCACATTTTGCATCCAGTAACAGTAATCAACCCTATTTCATAAATTCAGTAATTGAACAATGGACCAAAATCGATTTTTCCCTAACTTTCCCTGACCAATCCGCCATTTTCCTTACTTCACCTGATACACCTTTACTTCCCTGACCTTTCACTAACTTTCACTTATTTTCCAGAATGTGGACACCCTGGTAAAGGTTTTGTATGTGTTACTGTTTCATAGAAAAAATGGTGCCATATGATATTTGCTGTTGTGTGAGTACGTATTGGTTATTTGTCTCCCTGTGGAGTTAAGAAAGCTACAGGAATTGCGTTTTAATTGCAATTCAAAGCAATTAATATTGCAATTGCATATTTCTTTAAATATCATAGCATATGCTTGCAGTATTTACTGTGTATAAGTTGTTCATGAATTCCCAGTTCCAATATAACTTCTGCAAAACAAGCGTCATTATCCATTACTATGATTAATATTATCCCTTCTATTTATTTGTTTTGAAAATTTATTAACTAATCTGATCACATAATTTTCCAGCCAGAATTGTAAGATAATCATGAGCAAGAATTCAAATCTCTTCTTACACTTTCGTTGTTTAAGAGTATAAAGGACTAGTACCTACCTGTATTGCTCTTATGAATTTGCTTAATAAAATAGAAAAACGATAAACGGTATTTTAAGTGAAAAAAGATAGTATCCTATTAGTTTACAACCTTTCATCAAATAGTGTTAGAAACAACAAGGAAATCTAAGATTGATATACAATTGTTCAGATCATGTCTTGCTCCCCCACTTTTAACGTCCAACCGCCGCCACTGTTAGACAGTAACAGCTACACCATTTACTTCGTCTTTTTGGTATTAGGGTTTCAAAGTAAACGTATGCAGCAATTCTGGTAGAGAAGATATCCCCCAGAAATGAACTACGTACGGGATAGTGATGGGTAAATTCCCGGGAAGATATTTTTCGGGAAAATTCCTTGGGAATATTCCCGGGAAGAGTCCCAAAAATGGGAATTTTCCGCGAATTTATGTACAATCAGAAAGAAAAGTGCATTCTGTTACTACATTATGATTTCAAAGTTAAATTCGTTTTTATATCACAGTATAATATTACTGTAGTAACCAAGGGAGTCTTTAGAATGTATATTCTGAACGATGTTATGTTATTTAATTATATTTAGGGAGTACGCAAAATGGATACTTATTTACAATATGTTCTATGCAAGTAATAAGGTTTCAGAAATGGTAAGCCCATACTTTTAAATCGGTAAACAGTTTAAGTTTACATATTTTTGGTTTTTCTAAACTTCTACAACTAATATTATAAACATTAATTTTTTTTTAAATATTATAAACGAATTAGGTTGCATAACTGCCAGAACACACCCGTCCCACCATTTTGTCAACATTTGCGCATAAATATGTATATTCAAAATATTTGCAAGATACATTTCAGTCTATAATTTTGCATGTAACATTGCCACACACAACTTTTCTTCCTTCCCATTTCTTGAAATTCCATGCGTTAATTCATGTGTAAAATAAGTTCGAGTACCTATTCAGAAATTCGAGACAAAGAGAGGAGGCAGACAGACGTCTATTACTAACGGTGGTTCAGGGTTTTTTAATAGTACTTCATTTCTATTTCTACATAATTCTACATTACTTTACAAAATCGTTTCTTTCTATCATTTGCAAATTAGTACTTTGGTACTTTCGGCGATTGTTTAGCTGTGGCGGGTCAGATTTTGCACTTACTTTTTGCGATATTCTATCCCGATGCGGTTGTTATATGGTTTCATATGTTAAATTACGTTACAACCATTAACCCTTAGTTGGTAATGTCCGTCTCCCAGGCGGATACATGATATTTTTTTTGTTCAGAGTTGGTACGCATATTCACGGTTTGATCTGATAGTTCACCTATGCTTTAGTTGTGAGTTGACTATGATGTTTTGTGCCGGTGGTCGCGTGTCTAGCTCATCGTTGCAACATCGAGTAAAGTTATTGTACGGCGTCTCGCAAGCGGATATTACTGTAAAGGTAATATATTTTGTCCGTCTAAGTGACGGATATTTCTTTATACTGACAACTATTAATATTTGTGTGTTTCCTTTCGTTTCGAAAATCAATATTTTAAGATGTCAAGTAGAAAAGATATACCACAAAGGAGGAGGGCTATACTACAACTGGCTATAGAACAATTACAGATGGCTGTAATCAGAAACTGATTATAATTACAGATGCGATGATTTGTATGTTCCTGAAGAAGATCATTTATCCACAACAGATCATGTCAGCAACCCAGAAATAGATTTTAATTATGTCACGCTAAGATTTTCAAATCAGTGCTTGAAAACTTGGTGTCACCTTTTTCAACTGACTGCACTGGACTTCATGCTTTCGTGCAACTATCTCTCAAAAGATGTAAAGTTTTGCTGGCGCCTCTTAGGTTTGATAATACAGTTTCTCGTGAACGAAGGAAAAGAAGGAATCCTCCAACAGCAGTGTGTTTGTTTTAGTAATATCATTTCTAATTATCAGAAGGCATATTCTATTGAGATGCAAACATGTGTTGATAAAATTCTACAAGATATATGCTCAGAAATAGATTCTCAGCGGCGACGCATGTTGTATTGAACTCATGAGTACATACACAAGTGAATTACGACGTGCTTCACTATTCAGTTAATGAATTTTGTTACGTACAATGAATTCTCTGGGTGTAACTAAACCTTATTGGAAACTGACTTGCACGACTTTGGCTACAAACGTCTCAATTGTGTGTCCGTCTCTGAGGCGGATATTACTGTTATAGCTTATTTTTTGGATGTTACCAACTAAGGGTTAAATGTAAGCAGGATTGCCGAGCGAGCGTTGGCGAGTGAAGGCGGGTAAGAGCCCCGCAGGACACGTTGTTTTCTATGTTCGTTACCAACTAATAAGTACTCTACTTTTTAGTGCAAATGGAAATAGAACTTAAAAAAAACATATTATTAGTCATATAAAGTACTGTCAAAGAATCTTAAATTTTTTAACCTCCAAATTTTTTAAAACCTAGAAGTAAGTCATAATATATTAAAACTAAGTAATTAGTCATATAATTCTTATAATTTGGAACATAAAGTAAAGAAATGGAAATAAATTCCTTCCGGGAATTTATATGCCACAGAAAAAGCAGGGAATATTAACATACTTTTAAGGTCCTTCCCACCGGGAATATTCCAACTGCCCATCACTAGTACAAGAGCTCCTAAAGAATACGCAATTCGTTACTGAAACACCAGCCTTCAAGCCTTGTAATTGAAGTGGATACGGGGCCCCCAAAATAAATACTCATTGTGTTACTGAGAGACCAGGCTTATGCCTTGAACGTGAAATGGGTACGGGAGCCCCTAATTAAATACTCATTGCTTTACTGAAAGACTAGGCTTTTTGCCTTGTAAATGAAGTGGGTACGGGACCCCCTAACTAAATACTTACTGCGTTACTGAAAGGCTTGAGTTTATGTCCCTTATTTAACCCAATAGTTTTTTTTATACTTGTATTGATCTCAGTAGGAAAATCATGATCGATCTGGCTCAACATTAGCCATATGAGGCCAACTCACAAGCCCCTGGGAAAATGACCACCGTGCACCGTGAGCCCACGGTCTTTTACGACCTAAAATTTAGGGGTGAATTTAATCCCTTTTATGATCACTTTTTAGGGGGTGTATTCGTTCTCTTTTATGACCTCCATTTCTAGGGGGTGAACTCGTTCCCTTTCACGAGCCCCCCCTGGGAATTGACCACCATACAACGTGAGTCCATGGTCTTTTACGACCTCCATTTTAGGGGTGAACTCGTTCTCTTTTACGACCTCCTCCACTTTAAGGGGGTGTATTCGTTCCCTTTTATGATCTCCATTTTAAGGGTGAACTCGTTTTCAACCCCTACGAACACAGAGAAGAGAAGATAACACATAAGAGTACGTAACACACAGCAGAACAGATAACAGATAAGAATATGAAACATAGAAGGGGTGTATTCGTTTTCAACCCCTAGTTTAACATAGCAGAAATTACACTGAGATTATGAACACAGAACAGAGGCACTTTTCCAATCCCTATTTTAACATAGTAGAAATTACACTGAGACTATGAACAGATAATACATAAGAATACGTAACATAGCAAGGGTGTATTCATTCTCTGTTATGAGCATATTTTCCAACCCCTATGTTAATTACGAACAGATAGAAGAGCACATAAAACTACAACCTCCATTTTAAGGGGTGTATTCATTCTCCAACCCTTACGAACACATAGCAGAAATTACGAACACACAGAAGATCAGATAATACATAAGACTACGTAACATTTCAAGGGTGAACTCGTTCCCTTTTCCAACCCCTATTTTAACATAGCAGATAGCACAGCTGATAAAAGAGCATGGCATATTTTTCAACCCTTATTTTAACATAGCAGGCCTCCATTTTAAGGGTGAGCTCGTTCTCTTTTATGAGCATATTTTTCTACCCCTATTTTAACATAACAGAAATGACTTAAGAATACGTAACATAGCAGGGTGAACTCGTTCCCTTTTATGAGCACTGTTTAGGGGTGTACTCGTTTTCCAACCCTTATTTTAACATAGCATAGAATACACTGAGACTATGAACATACAGCAGAACAGATAATACATAGCACAGCTAATAAAAGAACATGGCTTATTTTCCAACAACACATAGCAGACATAAGACTACGGGGGGTGTACTCGTTCTCATTTTCAACCCTTATTTGAACATAACAGATAATACATTCGAACCATATTTTAAAAAACATTGACCTAGTTTTCTCTTTAACAGACAATAACTTGTCATACAACGATAGGAATCTCTGAACGTAATGTAATCAATCACAAAGGTATAAAAAAAGAGGGGAATCCCCGAAGATGACTCATACTATTGCGCAATATTACGCAATGCGGTCAGACAGGTATAAAAGACTGACCGACATGTTTTTTTGTCATCACTTCATGTTTACCGTGTGAAGCGTAAAGTTCAGATATTTTTTGTGTGTGTGCGTTTATATTATTAGTGGGGTTTATTAATAGCGTGGTTTTGTTTTCTTTTGTAAGTAAGACATTTTATAATAATAATATTAATATTATATTATAAAAACTCAGTTCAAAAATATTATAGTAACTTTGAAGAGTTTGTTTAAAAAAATGGCAACAAAAAAGGTTAAGTCAAATACTATTAATTCTGATACTCTATTAAATAATAATTTAAAAAAAATATTTTAAAAAGTGATACTGATTTAAATGAGGATAGTGGATGTTTTTTAAAGAATAAAAGAAAAGACTGTTTAGATATATTAAAACAGGAACAAGATAATTCAGCATTTAAAGTACATTTTTCTTTGGCTACAACTTTTTTAAAACCAGTAGATTTAGAAACATGTCGATTCTTTGTAAATAGTGGTAACGAAATTATTTTGCCGAGTACAGATGTGAATTCTATAATAGAAAAACTATTTAATAAAATTTTAGTTGAACAAGAAAATAGAGCAATTAAGAAATCAGGGTGGTCTTTATGTTCTGAACCAAACCATCACTTAGAAATTAAAATCAGTAAATATGATCCTCTTTCCGCTTCTTCTTTTATAAAATTACCTCAATGGATTTTATCCAAAAAGAAATGTGTTTTAAATATTCAAAATAATGATAATAGATGTTTTATGTATAGTATTCTAGCTGCGTTGCATCCCGCAAAAGAACATTCACATCGTGTGAATAATTACATACAATATATTAATACTTTATTACCATTATTTGAAAAAAACAATATAAAGTTTCCCGTTGAACTAGAACACATAAGCAAATTTGAACATATGTATAATTCCGTATTTCCTAAGGAACAAATTTCCATTAATATATATGGCATTAACTATGATCATGAAACTATTTTCCCGTTACGTATAAGCGAAAACACAGCTGTAGGTAAACATATTGATTTATTATATTTAAACTCTCATTATTGTTTAATAAAAAATCTCAATGTGTTATTGAAGAGTCATAAAGAGAAAACTTATGTAAAATTGCCTCAATGGATTTTATCCACAAAATGTGTTTTAAATATTCAAAATAACGATAATAGAAGTTTTATGTATAGTATTCTAGCTGCGTTGCATCCCACAAAAGATAATCCATATCGTGTGAATAATTACAATATATTAATACTTTATTACCGTTATTTGAAAAAACGAATATAGAATTTCCCGTTGAAATAGAACACATAAGCAAATTTGAACATATGTATAATTCCGTATTTCCTAAGGAACAAATTTCCATTAATATATATGGCATTAACTATGATCATGAAACTATTTTCCCGTTACGTATAAGCGAAAACACAGCTGTAGGTAAACATATTGATTTATTATATTTAAACTCTCATTATTGTTTAATTACAAATTTAAATGGTTTAGTCAGACATCAGTTAGGTAGTCATCAAACATTTATTTGTAGACGATGTTTAATATCTTTTTATAACAAATCAAAATTAGATGAACATGACAAATTATGTAAAGAACACACTCCAACCAAAATTAACATGCCGAAACAAGGAGAAGTTTTAAAATTTCGAAAATTGAAATTGTTATTACAGAATGATGTAATAATAATTGCAGATATGGAAAGTTTATTAAAACCTATAAATAAACAAAGTGGATCTCATACAATACAAATTCACCAACATATACCATGCAGTTTTGGTTATATTGTATGTTGGAGTAACAACTATATGAAATCAGATTTAGTTATTTATCGGGGAGAAAATGTATCGATGAAGTTTATGTCTGCTATGGAGAATGAATTAAGAAAAATCATAAACATATTAGATCAACAAAAACCATTAATACCATTAAATAGTTCTCAGTTACAGGAGTTTAACCTATCCACTGAATGCTCAGTTTGTGATAGTAAATATACGAGTAACAATAGAAAAGTTAAACATCATAACCATTTAACTGGTCAATTTATTGCCACGGTGTGCAACAAGTGTAATTTACAAATTAAACGTCAAAGTAATTTTATCCCTGTCTTCTTCCATAATTTGTCAGGGTATGATGCACATTTATTTGTGAAAGAATTAGGTTGCACCCCTGGAAATATTTTTGTAATTGCTGAAAGCACTGAGAAATACATAACATTCTCTAAGCACTTTAATTTTAATGGTAGACCTATCGAGTTACGTTTTGTAGACTTATTTAAATTCCTACCGTATAGTCTCGAAAATTTGGTGTCAAAATTAAAACCTGAGCAATTTGTCTATACAAAGCAATATTTTTCTGATGAAAAGTTTCCTTTAATTCTCCGTAAGGGAATTTATTTTTATGAATACATAACAAATTTAGATACATTTAAAGAAACTGAATTTCCTGGATGAGAGGCGTTTAGTAGCAAATTGAATGGAACACAAATTTCCGAGACTGATTATCAATATGCAAAACTGATTTGGCGTGTGTTTAAATGTGAAAATTTAGGGGACTACCAGGATCTATATTTAAAATGTGATGTACTTCTCACAGCAGATGTGTTGGAGAATTTTAGAAAGACATGTTTAAATGCTTTTTGTATTGATCGGATTAATTGTTTTACTGCACCTGGTTTGGCATGGCAAGCCATGTTATATAGAACAAAAATTGAACTTGAACTTTTATCAGATATCAATATGTATATGTTTGTAGAAAAATCGATTCGCGGAGGTATTACTCAAGCTGTGTTAAGATATGCCAAAGCTAATAATCCTTACGTACATGATTTTGATGCGGAAAAAGAAAAATCTTATTTACTGTATATTGACATGAACAATCTGTACGGACTATCAATGATTGACTATTTACCATATGGTGGTTTTCGGTGGGAGGATAAAATTGACAATTGGCAAGACAAACATAAAATTATCAATTGGCCCACGGATAGTGAATGGGGATTTTTTCTAGAAGTGGATTTAGAGTACCCAAATTATTTACACGACTACCATTCTGATTTTCCGTGTGCTCCAACTAATGAAGTTCCACCGAATGGTAAATATTCAAAATTACTATTGACACTTAAATCGAAATCGAAATCGAAATCGAATCTTGCATTATAGAGTATTACAATTTTATCTAAAACAAGGTTTAATATTGGTAAAAGTACATAAAATATTATGGTTTCGTCAATATAAATGGCTTGCATCTTATATTCAAGAAAATACTCAACGCCGTGCACATGCTACAATTGAATTTGAAAAAGATTTCTATATTTCTAAATAATTCTGTATACGGAAAGACAAGGGAGAATGTACGAAAACGAATTGATATCAAATTAATTAACAATGAAAAAAGCGTATAAAATTAGTAGCACAAAATCAGTTTCAAAATTGGGTAAAATTGGCTGATAATTTGGCATTGTTTCATATGGTAAAAAAAATCGGTAACCCTTAATAAACCAATTTACGTAGGAGCGACAGTTTTAGAATTATCAAAATTAGCCATATATAACTTCCATTATAATATAATGAAACCGCGATATGGAGATAAAATTAGAATTGCATATATGGATACTGACTCTTTCATTTACCAAATTAAAACTAACAATATTTATAACGATATAAAAGATATGATTGAGTATTTTGACACCTCAAATTATCCTGAAAATAATTCTTTATATAGCACACAAAATAAACACGTTTTGGGTAAAATGAAAGACGAATTAGGTGGAGTTCCTATGATTGAATATGTTGGGTTACGAGCAAAAAATTATGCAATAAAAACTGGTGAAAATAAAGAATTGAAAAAATGTAAAGGGATCAAGAAAAATATAGTTAAAGAACAAATTACGTTTGACGATTATAAATCATGTATATTTAAAAACGAAACGATCTATAAAACACAATTTGAAATTAAAAGTAAATACCATAATTTAACAACAAATCAGGTGACAAAATTAGCGTTAGATCCGTATGATGAAAAAAGAAAAATTTTAAATTGTAATATACACACTGTTCCTTGGGGGTATTATAATAATAAAAATGTAAAATGTACGATTTGTATATTGTAAATACGATATAATATTTTTTGGATATATTGGTATTAAAAAAATATGTCACAATCAGTTCGAGAACAAATAGTTGCAGAATTACATAAAAGTGCAAGACGAAACTATCCTCGAATACAACGTTATAACGAAAGGGATTCATGATTTATGGCAAGCTGATTTAGTTGAAATGAATAGTGGAAAATTGAAAGGTCTAGCAAAAATTAATCGAAATTTCAAATATTTATTAACTGTGATAGATACATTCTCTAAATATGCTTGGGCTATTCCTGTGAAAAATAAAACTGGGAAAGAAATTACGCAAGCATTTATAACAGTACTGAGAAAAGCAAACAAAAGCAATAAATTTTTACAAACTGACAGGGGTAGAGAATTTTATAACTCAGAGTTTCAGAAGGCGATGAACCAAAATAACATTAAACATTATTCAACGTACAGTGATGTGAAAGCAAGTATTATTGAAATATTTAATAGATCATTACGTAATTTAATGTGGAAAAAATTTACATTGCAGGGAAATTATAAATGGATTGGCATTCTACCGCAATTACTACATAATTATAATAATACTATTCATTCCACTATTAAAATGAAACCTATTGACGCTATTAAAAAAGAAAATGAAAAACATCTATTGGCAAACATCTATTGCAAAAAGTTTTCTGTGATAAAAATAAAAAGTAAATTTAAGATAGGTGAATATGTAAGAATTAGTAAACTTAAGCTTCCTGGTTTTGATAAAGGTTTTACACGCAATTGAAGTACAGAAATTTTTCGAATTGCTAAAGTTTTCTTCACTAATCCTCCGACGTATCACTTAGTAGACACAAATAATAAACCTATTGAAGGAAGATTTTACGGACACGAATTACAATTAACGAAATTTCGAAACACATATTTAATTAAAAAAGTGTTGCGAAAGAAAAATAATAAGGCCTATGTGAAATGGTTAGGTCTGCCAAAAAGTGAAAATTCTTGGATTGATTTAAAACATACTATATTGTAAAAAAAAGAGAAGTCAAGAATTTATAGGTGAAGCATGTCGTCACAAGTATTTTAAATTCTAGCAATATATCTGTAATAGAGATGGAATGACAAATTCCTTTTACATGTATGGTAGCAGGTCCTACAGGTTGTGGAAAAGCATATTTTGTTAAAACATTTCTTGACCATTATAGCAAGTTATTTAAAAATATTGTATGGTGTTATGGTGAATGGCAACCGTTGTATGATACTCTTTCAAACTGTACGTTTAAAGAAGGTTTACCTCAAAATAATGAATTTCAAGCACATGAGGGTCCACATCTTGTCATTATTGATGATTTAATGCGTGAGTGTGACCATCGGATTGTAGATATATTTACTAAGGGTAGCCATCATAGAAATATAAGTGTAATATTTATCACACAGAATATTTTCCATCAACAAAAAGGAATGCGGGATATTTCGTTAAATTGTCATTATAATGTTTGTTTTAAAAATCCTAGAGACCAAGCTCAAATTAATTATCTCGCACGACAATTGTATCCAGGTAATACAAAATTTATTCAAGAAGCATATCAAGATGCAACTCGAATTGCACATGGTTATTTACTCTTTGATTTAAAACAAAATACTCCTGATGAGCAGCGAGTTCGAACAAATATCTTTCCAACAGATTCTTTTAGTTATGTTTATGTACCTGTAAAAAATAATAATTGTAATATGGTTTATATTCTAACAACTATATATGCTTTAATAGCCGTAAAAATGATTAGTACGGAAAATGCACATATGTTAAAACTTTTAGCAAAGTCAAAACGGAAAGCACGTAAGGCAATTTTACAAAATGCAGATCTTGATTTAATTCGCTCTATTTGTGAATGTTCCTATAACGTATTACAGGGAAATGTTCCATTAAATAAAAAAGAGATAAATAAGCTAAAAAATATAAAAAGGAACTGAGATATTTGGTGAAAAAAGGTCCGTCATTAAAACAAAAGAAAAAACGAATAATTATACAAAATGGTGGTTTTCTTACTGCTTTGTTTGCACCTATTATTGGAGGCATACTATCTAGTTTAATTAAATAATTATGCAAAACGCACAAAAACTTATTTTAATCGCACCAGAAAAATTACATCATTATCAAACGATATCTAATCTTGATGATGAAATGAAAGAAATTTTAAATAATAAAAGTTTAAATGCAGAAGAAAAATGGACAAAATATAGAGAAGTCTTACAAAAATATTTAAATATAATTCAAAAACCGGCAGCAGTTACAACAGCAACAACTACTACTACTACTACGGAGGAAGAAGAACAAGAGGACGAGGAGGAGGAGGAGGAGGAAGAGGATGAAATAATATCTACTCTCCCTGAAATTTGTAAACGTTAAGCAAGACCTTTATTACGTAAATTGAAATAAGATCATAATATTCAATGGGACGATAATGGAAATGTGAATATTAATAATAAATTAATTCCAGGTGCAAATATACTGGATTTGATATCCGATTTTGTTAGATGTCGTAAGAAAAATATTTCAGTTGCCGGCTGGAAACCTTTTGCTACATTATTAGCAAAAGCCAATATACCCTTAGAGTACATTGGTAATCGTCAACGAATAGATTATATTAGAAAACTAACAGAAGACGAAGAAGACGAAGAGGATGGTCCTCCACCCCGTAAACGCAAATGGTGTACTTATAAGCAATAATAATAATATTCTATTGTAATCTATTGATATTGTTAAGTATATAGAAAGATGAATGAACCCTACCTTAATTATTACATACATCAAGCAGGAGGTAATTATAACGTGTATAGAGGTACAGCATATCAAGAAGGTTATGGCATTGGTAGTTTTCAAGGAGGTTTATTTCGTACTGTATTTCCTTTATTAAAACAAGGTGCAAAAACTGTTGGTAAAGAATTGATACGTACAGGAATTAATGTATCAGGAGATGTACTAGGTAATAATAGACCTATTGAAGAGTCTTTGCATGATCGATGGCAAGAAGCTAAAACAAATTTAAAAAATAAAGCTCAAAATAAATTAAATCAGGTGTTGGAAGGATCTGGAAGAAGAAAAAGAAAGAAAGTTCATTTTAGTGGTGCTGGTGTGAAACGGATAAAAAGATCCAAAGATATTTTTGATTGACTATGGAGCAAAGTGATAGTTTTTATCTCACACTTCCTAGCAATAGTTCTATGGAATATTTTCCTCAAAATACTCTTGCTTGTTATACTACTAAATTATATCAACCTATTGTACTGGAGAAGGGAGTGTGGGAAACAGCTGTTGTTGAAGTGCATTATACAAGTTCATTTCAGAATATTTCCCAATATACAAATAATATTTATTATCGTCTCATGAATACAAAAAACTGGAAAATAACTCAAATCTTACCAGGCCACTATTATCATGTTGATGATATTCTATCTCAAATTAATCATAAAAGTGATATATTAAATTTACAATTAAAAGTCAAAGCATCAGTGAAACGAATTGAGGTTAATAGAGTAATAAGAGATCAAGAGAAGCATATAGAAGTACGCCTATCTCCTGAACTAGCCCGAATACTAGGCTTTGATCATATTCAACAAGAAGATATTGCAGTTGTGCATCATGCTCGTTATCCACCTGATTTACAAAAAGCGCTACCTTCACTTATGTATATTTACAGTGATATTGTAGAACCACAAATGGTGGGTGACACCGTAGCTCCGTTGTTACGTATTATAAATACAAATATTACAGAGCATGGTATTAATAATGTACATATTTTTGATAATCCTCATTATGTCACCGTGCAACGTAAACAATTTGATCAAATTATTATTGATTTAAGAGATAGTACAGGTAATCCACTTCCTTTCCAATATGGCAGTGTATGTGTAAAATTACATTTTCGTAGACGTAATATGGTATTGTAAATTTTACCATGTATGAATATTAATAGTAAGAAAAGAGGAGAAAAATGCAGTGTGAGTGTATGAAATCAGAATTAGATTTATTTGCTGGTTTACCCACTCAAACCAGTATTACAGGTAATAAAATAGTTCCATATAAACCTGTGGCTTCAATAGCTGATAATGCACCAATAGAATTTGTAGTCCCCGGTCATGGGGATGACTATATTGACTTACCGCACACAATGTTATATGTTAAAGGTAAAATTACTAAATCAGATGGTTCTAATTTAACTTCTGCCGATAAGAAAATCGGCCCTGTAAATGATTTTCTCAATGCAATGTTCAGTGAAGTGCAATTATATTTAAATAATCAAATTATTTCCTACTCTTCACATACATATCCATATCGATCGTATATTGGAAAACTACTAAACTATAATGCTGAAGCTAAAACAACGCATCTTCAAACATCAATGTGGTTTAAAGATACTGCAGGGCATATGGACAATGTGACCGATGCTAATGTAGGATTTAAACAAGGTTTTCTTCTCACTGCTTTAAGTCAGTCATTTGAACTATTGGGTTATATTCATGCTGATATTTTCAATCAGGAGAATTTTTTACTGAATGGTGTACAATTGCGTATTAAACTAATTCCAGCTCAACCTACATTTTGTCTAATGGGTGACGCAGATGCTGATGGAAAAGTTGTAATTACGGATGCAACATTGCTTGTGAAAAAGGTTGATGTATCACCAACAGTTAAAATAGCACAAAATAAAGTATTACAAAATCCTAAATTTAGAATAAAATATCCCTTAACAAAAGTGCAGGTGAAGACAGAAACTCTGCCACAAGGAACTATGGATAGTACACTTCCAGATCTGTTTTCAGGCATAGTGCCTAAACGTATTATTATCGGTTTTGTTACTAATGCTGCTTTCAATGGTACTTATCAAACAAATCCATTCAATTTTCAACATTTTACTATGTCATTTTTTACATTGTATGTTGATGGAAATCCAATGCCCTTCAAACCTTTACAGCCAGATTTTGATAATAAGCTATATGTACAAGCATATTCCACGTTATTTACAGGTTCAGGTTTTTATTATTCTAATCAAGGTAATAATATTTCACTCGCTGAATATCCTAATGGTTATACTCTACTGGTGTTTGATTTAGCTCCTGATTCAAGCGCAAGTGCTGCATTTCATACTAGTCCGCAACGGCAAGGAAGTGTACGTTTAGAGGTTCATTTTAAAGAAGCACTGCCATCTCCTGTAACAACAATTATTTATGGTGAATTCTCTTCAGAATTAGAAATTGATTTCCAGAGAAAAATATATATTAATTAAAGATGTTAAATACAATTGAGCTTTATGAAGCATTACAACAAAATTTGCCTAAAGATCATTTTATTGGTGTATATGCTGCTGATGAGTTACCTTTGTTTATTCATACATTTTCAGCCGCCATAATTATAAACACTGATTCTAGTGATAAGCCTGGTGAACATTGGGTTGCTGTTTATATATCTAATATATGTGTGGGAGAGTATTTCGATAGCTATGGTATACCTCCCTATATACAACATCATATAAGGTTTTTAAAACTAAACTGTTTGTATTATAGATGGAATAATAGACGTATTCAAGGTGATTTATCTCAATTTTGTGGACATTACTGTTTCCTATATTTAGCATGTCGTGCATTTGGTTATTCGATGCAGGATTTTTTAAACAAATTCTCACTCACTACTATTGATGCTAATGATATTATGCTTTATTCATTTATGAGAGTATGATGATGTTATTTTTTTAAACTCCGCCATTGCCGGTCCCAAGCCCTGGATGAGAAAGGAAGAGGGTTGGGGGTGTTGCTACCCCCGTAAAAGAAAATAATGTTACATTAAAATAGGGGTTGGAAACGAGTACACTTCTATTCTCTGCTATGTTCAAATAAGGGTGGAATCCAAAACGAATACACCCCTATTCTCTGCTATGTTAAAATAAGGGTTGGAAAACGAGTACACCCCTTAAAAGGGAATGAATCTTACGTATTCTCTGGTCTGCTGTGTGTTCATTGTCTCAGTGTAATTTCTGCTATGTTAAAATAGGGGTTGAAAAATATGCTCATAAAAGAGAACGAGTTCACCCTTAAAATGGAGGCCTGCTATGTTAAAATAAGGGTTGAAAAATATGCCATGCTCTTTTATTAGCTGTGCTATCTGCTATGTTAAAATAGGGGTTGGAAAAGGGAACGAGTTCACTTTTGAAATGTTACGTAGTCTTATGTATTATCTGATCTTCTGTGTGTTCGTAATTTCTGCTATGTGTTCGTAAGGGTTGGAGAATGAATACACCCCTTAAAATGGAGGTTGTAGTTTTATGTGCTCTTCTGTCTGTTCGTAATTAACATAGGGGTTGGAAAATATGCTCATAACAGAGAATGAATACACCCTTGCTATGTTACGTATTCTTATGTATTATCTGTTCATAGTCTCAGTGTAATTTCTGCTATGTTAAAATAGGGGTTGGAAAAGTGCCTCTGTTCTGTGTTCATAATCTCAGTGTAATTTCTGCTATGTTAAACTAGGGGTTGAAAACGAATACACCCCTTCTATGTTTCATATTCTTATCTGTTATCTGTTCTGCTGTGTGTTACGTACTCTTATGTGTTATCTTCTCTTCTCTGTGTTCGTAGGGGTTGAAAACGAGTTCACCCTTAAAATGGAGATCATAAAAGGGAACGAATACACCCCCTTAAAGTGGAGGAGGTCGTAAAAGAGAACGAGTTCACCCCTAAAATGAAGGTCGTAAAAGACCATGGACTCACGTTGTATGGTGGTCAATTCCCAGGGGGGCGGCTCGTAAAAGGGAACGAGTTCACCCCCTAAAAATGGAGGTCGTAAAAGAGAACGAATACACCCTCTAAAAAGTGGTCATAAAAGGGAATAAATTCACCCCTAAAATGGAGGTCGTAAAAGACCGTGGGCTCACGGTGCACGGTGGTCATTTTCCCAGGGCCTTGTGAGTTGGCCTCTTATGGCTAATGTTGAGCCAGATCGATCATGATTTTCCTACTGATCTCCAATACTTTAATAGAATATTAAGACCAGCAAAGCATACAAGCATATGTATTTGAGTATTGAATAAAAATGTTTGAATCTTATGAGTGAGAGAAAACAGGAGTCATTAAGATTAAAATAGTGAATATGTGCTGTGTTTTTTTACACATTGAAAACATATATAATACAAATATACTATACTCACCTTAAATATATATAGAAATATACGGAACACAGTCACACACATGTCTGCAGTGCGGGAGTTTCAACGCACAACTAATCTCTAATTTATAATTGTGACGCTAGGTGTCACTAGTAGTTCTATTAAAATAGTATTAAATTACTATAGCTACTGTAGTGGTTCTGCAATTTTTCTTGAAACATGGGTTGTAATAGCATAGAAAGTATAAGGAAATTGCAGACATAGTGTTTGCTCAGTTGGCATGAACTAGGATTGAACTACAGACCCCCAAACATATGAAGTGAACGCCTTACCACTTTTTTTAAATAAATACATAATTTTGTATGATTTCCGTTTTATAGCACCAAAACTTTTCTGTGTTTGTTGTTATGGGAATCATATAAGTTATCAGGATTGAGATATAGGATTTTTACAAGTGCACGAGTTTTAGTGAGCGAATTAGATTTATCTTTTATACTTTGGTGAAAGATTGACTTGATTTCATATTTCTACCCTCTAAACATTTTAGCCTGTGACGTTATGAGAGGTGACGACCATTGGGGAACACACTATTCGGGGAAAGAGGGAAGTTAAGTACTACGCAAGGCATTTGTTTGGTGTGAATGAGAGAAACATTTAGAATATCTTAAAAATTATATTTTTCGACCGAATGCCCCACCGGTAATCGACCCCGTAACCGTTCGCGCCGCAGACCCTTTTAAACTCATTTCCACTGCAGCACCTTTCGGGCCCGTCCGCGTTGCGACCCCTATTGGGCATCGGGCCCGGGACCGCTCACACTAAACGCGAAAGCGTTAGCGACTACGCTAGGCTGACCACCTGCACTGAACGCGAAAGCGTTAGCCACAACACTGTGGTGGAAACACTAGTTCCCCTACCGGGAATCGAACCCAGGGTTGCTCGCACTGAATGCGAGAGCGTTAGGAATTACGCTGTGGGGGAACACTAGAGTTGATCTTAAGTTTAACGGCACGGTTAACAGCGGTATTTCTTACAGATTTTTCAGAATTGTAACTGTCAAATCGAATTATATGAACATTTTATTGGGAATTAGCATTGGATCTTACACAGCACAGATAGTTTCCTTGTAAAGATTCATTGAGAATCCCAAAATGTATGAAATACTGTCCAGAATCCTACCTAGCTCTTGCAAATTTTAGATATATTTTTTAAGGTTTTGTACGCTAAAAGAAACTGATTCTCGTACATGGTTAGAATAACATAATTTTTATTTTTATTTCTATTAAGTATATATAGTCCACGTTAAAAACAATAATTATAAATTGCACTATTTTGGTCAAAATATGTTGTACTAATAACATTTTTTTATTTTGCAGAAAAGATGGAAGGGAATCCACAACCATCCACATCGAAAGGAAGTGCAGTTTTTGTTGAGGAGTGGTTTAAAAAAATGATGAGCTGATAATTCCCATTGAAAAAAAAAAGAATGATAACGGAAAAGGAATTAAAAGAACGCTGCAAAATGGTGAAATGAAGCAGGAGAAAGGGAATAAGAAGAAAGGAAAGAAGACATGAGAAAAGAACAAAGTATACTTTTCACTAGAATTAGCACCGATGGTTCCAGTGGTCCAGCAAAGAGAAGAAGAAGTGCGGGCTTTGTTAGTTAATGCACCAGTGGACATAGTGGAGGATGGACATGATGAACTTCAAATATTCTTGAACGATGGAGAAGATTGGGTTACAGTAAAGGCGGGGGAAAATGGGAGAGTTAGAGAGAGCCAGAAAATTAAAAGAAAATTTTATGAAATAAAATAAGTTTGTTTTCTTTCCTCTGAATTTTTAAAATCTTCCTAACTTTTTAACAGTGCTGAGATAATTTGATAATAGTCTCAGTAACTGTTGTGTAATGAAAATTCATTTTATGCAAAACATATAAGGTTTATTCTTTTATATATATATACTTAAAATTATTTCAAGTTGTATTCTTGAAGAATGGTTGAATTTTGAGCTTATTCTTCTTTTCAGCATGAAGGCACTATTTTCTTTTTTCTAAATTCTTAGAATAACATTCCTCGTAAGAATTAATCTGTTGCCACATGACCTATCTCCGGGAATAGAATCCTCTTATTACCTATTAACTTATTTCTTCTTTCGAGTATTAATTTTTATTGGATCATCAGCTTTTGCAACTTGTATTTTGATGAATCGATTTCAATTTTTAACGATTCGCTTGTTCAAGCTCTGAACAAATTTATTTGTGAGCCAATAAAAACTGCTTTGAAGCACTAAAGTCTTTGAACATATTAAGAGCTATTGTTAAATAAATGGAAGGTAATATTACAAATGTTTTCGTACAAATAAAAAAAATAAATGTCAAAGGAGAGTGTACTATCCACTTAGCCAAGACGGTCGCACTAACCACTTAGCCATGAAACAATTTTAATTGGTACTTACATGATTTTTCAGTAGAAAACAAGCTGTACACGAAGCTATACTGTACCAACCTTTAAGATTTCAAAACAATTGAAAAAAAAGAGAGAGAATTGAAGTGGTATTTTCTAATTGCTAAATGCTTATTTGATTTTTTTCACCAGTAATATTTATCTTTGTCTTGTGGTAAACTAATCAAAGTTTAAACTTGGTTAGGCTAAAGGAGACAGTAATTATGAGAAATAAATGATTTTATGTAGTTTCGATTTGTAAAAAAAATCTTGAAAAAAATTATGGAGAACTCCAAGAAAGTACACCGACACGATGTTGTTCACTACCAACCTAACTGGTGTTCCTCCCAGCGATGGGAAAAACTACCACGGAACCATTGCTGCCCTATAGTGAAATTTGAAATCAGATCCTTTACTAGTTAAATAAATAATTAGTGATCTCCCCTGGCTATGTATTGAAATGATTTCCCTTGACTCTGTATTACAATGAAATGAAATTTGACATTCCACGATTATGTCGGTTAGGCCAAAGCAAATGGTGAAATCAAGAAACTGTGAGGGGGATGCGGGAAAATGCTCAAGTAAAAGTTACAGACACGATATTGTCTACCATAGTGTTATTTGGTCAAGGATTGAACCCGGGATCTCAACCATCTATGGTGAAGTCTGGTTCAACAACCAGTTTGAAAATATGTATTTGTGTAAACGAAGGACAGAACAGTAAGCTATAAGTTGTATGTTAAGTCTTATTCTAACATTTAATTGGTGTAAACATTGCTTGGTTTTGAATTTGTGACCACTTGCACGTTATTTAATTTGACATTACATTGCGTGGTAGAATTAAGGGAAACTTCACGTAAGATAGTCATTGATATGTATGAATTTGTTTTTAGTTTAGCATCCTGTTCATCAACAAGGCTATTTTCTTTGTAGTCCTTAAACAGTAAACTGATAGACTTTGAAGTTCTTTAAAGCTCCCGCTTGGGAATCGAATCCTTAATAACTGTGAACATTAGAAAGTGATATTAGAAAGTGCTTGTACAAATAAAATTTTAAAATTTAGATGTCAAAGACTTGTGCTCTAACCGCTTATCCACACAAATTTTGATTCATCTCGTCTCGTCTCATAGGTATGCTTGACATTAAAGAACAAAGAGAGAAACTATTGTTATTACTTTTTAGTAATGAGGTTATAAGAGACGTAAAATCTAACATTTTGCCAGGAACTAAGTTATTGTTATCATGCTAAATGCACGTTCGGTAAGCGGTTAGCTATAGTGTTTTTTCATTTAAGTTACATGGGTCATTAAGTTTAGCGTTCCATTGCCTACATGTTCTGTAAACTAAGAGAAATGGGTAATGCCGACAATCAATAACAATCAAAACAAAACAAAATGTACACTTTTGAAGAAGAGAGGTGTACAGAGAGAGAGAGAGAGAGAGAGAGAAGAGATATACTCTGTAACACTGATTCATTGCAGTCTCCAAAAGTTTGTATTCAATGAGCTCCATGGTTTTTACGAAATATGTTCCTATCTTTCTCTACAACAATTTGATAGTTCATATCATTTATTTCTTCCCAACATGTTGATCTTCAAATTCAATTGAATTCCTCATAAGCAATACGGAGCTATGGCTAACCTAATGATAGATTAGTCAACAATTTCATAGGTCTCACTGTAATTTTCCGCATTATTTTAGGGGCATATGTATAGCAGACTCCTTGTTAAAATTGTGTTGAACAGTAAATAAGTGATAAGTAAGTACTTCAAAAGTTAGACCTGATATACATTATACAATATATAAAGCAAAAGCTATTAACTAGCAACAAGATGAATGGTCTCAAGAAATTGAAGTCAGAAAGTATACTTGAACTGAAATCTTTGTTTCTAGTCTATATGAAGAACGTCTCTTAAGACAAGTGGGTGAATAAAATGAATTAAGACTTGAGTGTTGGGGATCGAATCAGAAACCACCACATTAGAGATGTGTATCTTATTACATATAAAGCTATTTGAATGAGTGATAGCTCTTTGAATATACAACATAGATGCTTAAGAAAACAGATATATAGGAGATATACTGCACTTTATTCGTAAAAATAAATTCCAATTTCATGAAACAAATATTTGGACGTGAGAAGGATAGGGGGAAGTGTGTGATGTTGGAAACATTATAACTTGCGCAGTTTACTATATTATTAGGAACTAGATTTTTCTTTGTTTGTTTGAGCCTATCAGTATTTAAGGACATGTTAACTATGAAGGCTTCAGTATCTATTTATCCATAAAAAGTATACTGTACTGTCATCAATACTAGCATTCAGATTTTTATCAAGCGAGTATGAGAATTTGTATGTGTTTGTAGCACAATAGCTGATTTGGGCAGCAAGTGCAACTGCAACATATACTCGCAACCTACATTAAGCAATGCCAACAAACATTCTCGTTCTCCTTAAACAATGAAATAAATGAAATCTATGAGTTTTACGTCCAAATTTATGTCGGTGAGACTAAAGGAAATGATGAAATGAAGAAAACTGTGAGAAAGCGGGAAAATTCCCAACAAAAGTTACGAACACAATATTGTCTACCACAAAGTTCACTTGGCGGTACTTAAACAATTTATTATTACCATTTGATCTTGCCTTTGACCAGTATTATTTTCAGGTATTGTTTGTTGTAGTTATCTCTGTACATACTTTCCTGCAATAGTAGAACAACTCCTGTTTTTGTAGTAATATATATTTTGCTGTCGGAATGCGATAAAACTTTAGCATACAGTTAGTGGTATTACAATGTCTGCATTTGTTAATATTACTTTCACCCACAACGTAACAAGTATATGTCTAGTGTTACATGTATATTTCTTTAATTTGTTGATATGTGTTGTATCATGAAACATTACTTATGGATATAGTACTTTAACATCCAAATACTGAATTGTCACCCAATTAAATCTGTATGAATAAAAAATTCATGCTTTCTTAAACTATATTTTTATAAGATCATGTACATAATTAATGTGATTCTTAAATTATTATATTCAATCAAAATAAAAAAGTGAAGTTAGAATGACGTATCGAATTATTTTTTTTTTGTTATTTAAAATACATAGAATCTAATTCAATACGTAAACAAATATTGCAATGGGAAAAACTTTTAATATATTCATATTCACGTATTGTTATTCTCTGTGGATTTGTTTTGCTTATCTTCCACCCTTGCACTATAAATCATGCGCATGCGTGTAGTTGTATTAGTACAAATAAAGTAAGTGATACGGTGTTAAGATGTACAGTCAAAACGTAGCTGTTTCAGCGGTTGCAAAGCAAAAAATAAATAAAGACTTGCATAATGTTAAACAAGTAAGAACATATTCTTCTTTTCATAGTAAGAAACGGAAAGGTGAAACTAAAACCAATCTTTCCTTATCGCAATGTAAACATGTAGAGTCTAAATATATTTCAACACGTGAAAAACGTTCTGAACTTGAAAAACAAAAGAAAATTATTCTTGTACATTCAAAAGATCCTGATATTCCTGAAGAAGACACTGAATGATATAGGATTACTTTTTCCCACTCGAGAAATTATCATAAGCAATGCTGTGTATAGACGAGATTTCAGACACTCAAATGAAATACCCTTTGAAGAGGAAGCAGTAGTAATCAAAATACAAATTCTAATAACATTCTGATATCCAATGATGTGAAGTGTGGTTGCACTCCTAATGAAGTAAGTGAAGTTTGTGTAAAAGAGTTACTTGAAACATATAAACTTTCTCAACCATTACTTTGTGAAAGTTGTGCAATTCGTTGTGAAAAAGAACCTGGGCATAAATGTGTAAGTGAAAGTGATGAAGAATGCTATCGTGCTAATAGCTAAATGCTATTGTGTGGAATTTCCTAATTAAGAAATAAACACGTGAACAAATATTAAAACAATATCTAAAAATGCATGTGAAATATATAGATGAAAGCATTATTCCACATCTTATAAACAAATTTAACTATACATATCAGGAGATTAATTTAATGATTATCATATTTCTGATTTAAGAGAAGCGTATCTTGAACAGGATAAAAATGTGTAAAAGCAATCCATACTGTGAGTACTAGAGTCTTTTCCTAAATGTGTACAACCATTGCGAATATCAGTGTTCTTCTCTTTCTATAGATGAACAGTGTGTGTTATTGTATGTTGCACGATGGATACCACAGCATAAACTTTTGTCTTACGGTTGTTTTGAAAATAGAACTAATTTACATGAACATGAGAATATTACTTTAGACTATGGTATGTTATGCTAAAATGAATGGCGTGCTATGGTTAATGTGCAAGTTTTTGATGACTTATATGAAGAATTAGCAAGACGGAATTGTGATATTGAAATTGATGAATGGAAATTTACATACGCAATATATAACATACTGTTAAACAAAGACAATATTCAGTAAATTAAAGAGTTATTCTTGCAAAAAAGATTTACAATATAATATGAAATTTTAAAATTGGGAAATAGTAATAATGGAAATAAAACTCTTCTAGTAATCATTTACAAAATAATAAAAAAGCGTATAAATTAACAAAATCAACCGATAAAAGACTTTCAGCAATAAATTGGCCAACATGTTATTGTGCATGTACAAATATAAATATAGATTGTAATAAACAACATTTCAACGAATGTTAATATTATTAAAATCACAGATGTATCTAAAACATAAATGTATGTAATATATATATCTCATTGTAATTTGTAAATAAAATTTATCGCTGTATATTACTTGTTTTTCATTTTTATTATTTCCTTAGATGTATGATTTTTTTTAAAAAAACTTTCTAATGTGTAAATGCATTTTACATTATCGTACTTAAAATATTCTGTTAAAAGTATTTCTTGCAACTAAAAATTTTAACATGTGCATATGAAAAAGTTTTCGCGTTTTTATAAAAAATATTTTCATGTTATGATCCGCATACACAAAATCTGTTTGTGCATTTTATAATGCATGCATGTGAAAAATTTTTCGCATTTTTATAACGTAAAATTATACAGGTTACGATTAATGTATGTAAAACATTTTCTGCATTTGTTTCTGAAAATTGCATTTTTGATTTCGCAAGTTGCAATTTTAATTTTGAAAATTACATTTTCGTTTCGACAAGTTGCATTTTTAGTTTACGTTTCTGCATTTTTTTAAACTTGCATTTGTTAATTTCGAAAATTACATTTTCATTTTCATAAGTTGCATTTTTAATTTGGAAAACTACATTTTCAATTTATCAACTCGCATTTTTAGTTTACGTTTCTGCATTTTTATTTTCGCAAGTGGCATTTTCAATTTTGAAAATTGCAATTACGTTTCATAAGTTGCATTGTTAATTTTGAAAATTACATTTTCATTTTATCAACTCGCAGTTTTAGTTTACGTTTCTGCGTTTTCATTTTCGCAAGTTGCATTTTTAATTTTGAAATTTGCATTTTCATTTTCGTAAGTTTCATTTTTAATTTTGAACATTACATTTTCATTTTATCAACTCATATTTTTAATTTACGTTTCTGCATTTTGTTTTTGAAAACACTTTTCGGCATTTTCTATTACATGTATATGAAAAAACTTTCCGCATGTTTTGATGCGTGAATGTAAAAATAGTTTCTGCATTTTATATGAAATAAAACTTTCAGAATTTATATTGCATACATGTGAATAACTTTTTCTGCCTGTTATGATTTACGTTTATAAAATCTGTAGATTTTGTAATTCATGGATGTGAAAACTTGTTGCTTTTTTGAGGTAAGTATATAAAATCAAACTATAATATTATAGAGTTTTTTGAAATTCATCATTAGATCTGTTTCTGTCTTTTTTATATTCTCCTTTGCCATTGCAAAGTCGGTGTTAAATTTTTGATTGTGAATATATTATTTCTCGTAAAATTTACTCGATGAACAATCTTCAATTGTGAACCCAAAAATAACTTGCTTCTTACTTTATTATTTCGTATTACTTACAGTAATACTCCTACAGGAACATAGTTGGTTAGTGTTAAATAATTATTAAGTAAAACGCTAAGAACACTTAAGTGTGAAATTAGAAAATCTCTTCTCATTCCAAAGTTAGTGTTAAAATTTTGAATGTGAAAATACTCTGCTTATTTTGCTTAACACAATACACATACAGTGTGATACATTAAATAATTGTTGCACAAATTCGTTCTTATTTATATGGATCGTTTGTTACATGAACTCTTCTTATTCAATTGTATGTTTGTTACACAAACTTTGATGAACTATGTTACGAAAATTGTGAACATGTAAATAATTCAATGTAAATTTTTTAAAAAACTAAATATACATATCAAACTTTTAAATACTTCAATGTATTAGTAAAAATATTCGTCAGAAATAAAAAACATTCATCAAATACCAATTTTTCTACGAGTTTCCAAAAGTAAGCGATATAATACATAAATAAGTTTCAGCTTGCAAAATACCAATGATACCTTTTATTTAGGAAAGTGTTTTTATTAAATAAAAATCAAGAAATAATAATTGTATTTATTTATTTGAATATAAATATATATAAAACATACAAACATAAGTATGGAAAATAATATATACATATATGTACAAACAATATAACACAAACCTACACACACACACACACACACACACTCACAGCTATAGAAAATAATATTTACGGATAATGTTATATACAGATATACAAAAAGAAATCACTTTGCAGCGTTTCTGTCTTTTTCTAGTAAGATGTCCACTAGTACTTCAATATAATTTAGATTTTTTAATAAGTTGTTATATCTTTCATTAAACAAATTTTCATTTCTTTTGCTACTAAAAAGGGATTTCACATAATTTTCATACAATCTCACTCTCACTTTTTTGCTTGCTATATTTTTCCAAGCTTCTGCTTCAAGTGTTAATATGTTCCCAAGAAGACACTTATTGCCAAAGTGATTGAAATAATTTAGGGTACATCCCTCAGAAAGTAAAACTGTCTTTGGTTCACGCTTTAAAATACTGTCTCCAACACATGTTTCAGTCACAAAGTCACTCACATTTGCATTGGCACTGTTTCGTTTGCACACGGAAATCCAGTGGAGCCTTTTGGGTTGAAGTTGGAAAGTACACCGGTGAAACAGTTGGTGATGGTGTGCTAGGTTTACACTCATCTATCTCACTTAATAATTTACAAATTTCTTCCTCCTCTTCCTCATTAACTAAATCAGGAGATGATGGTCTTTCTTCTTCTTCAGCAAGTATCCACTTTAACGATGGAACTTGAAACTTTTGTTCCGATGATCCTGCTACTGTTACTGGTGAAGGTGTTCTTCATCCAACAGGTAACGTTGGAATTAATATTGGGTCTTCTCTCAAATCAATAATTTCTTCCTGTATAATAACATTTTGGGAAGCCACAGAAAAATAGCAAGTTTTTTCATCAATAAACAATTCCAGAGGTTCTCTAATCAAATTGAACTTTTTCTTGGGAGATTCAGCATACTCAAATGAAGAATGAGAGTCTACTTGCAAAGCTTTATTTCTCGCTGTACTATACTGCCATATGACTCCATGATGATACTATGCCAGTCTTCTCATCATATCCCATATATAAGGAAAACTTATGTCGACGTTATATCACGTGGCACTTTAAATCACTCCCCTTACATCATTTAAAATATTTTCACGTGTACTTTTCCAATTTTTTATACAAGTTTCATAGATATAAGGGACGGAGAAAACATGTACTTACATTTCATTTATGTTCTCATACATCATTGATTTGATCAAACATTCTTTTGAAACACAACCATTTATTTACATTGTGCCACGACCATTCACGTCTTACAACTGTATTCCCTCAATAATGTTATTCATATCCTATACTAATCAATCAGTTGTCATCTACGTACGAAGAAAAGGGTTTACATAGTCATACTGTAAAACTTCTTTTGTATTTGCAGTCGGTATCGCATCAATGTGACAATCTTCTATTGTATTCGCATTCAGTACCGCTTCATGTTTCAATAGGATCAACAGTTCTTTTGTGTTCCCGTTCAGTGTAGAGTCATGTTCCGCCACTCGTGGTGCCAAACTTCTCTTGTATTCTCCGCAGACAATGTTTTATTTTCATCTACCACGCCATTAAACATGTTCTTAATACTCTGTCGGTATTCTGTGATGTTTATCAACCGCGACATTAATATTCCTTGTATTCACCATCGACAATGTCTTGTGTTCACCTACCCTGGCGCCAAACTTCTTTTCTAATACCAATTAGCATAGGGGCATGATTCAACATGTTTACCTACCACGACCTCAATCTTCTTTGTATTCTCCGCCGACAATGTCTTGTGTTCACCTACCGCGGCGCCAAACTTGTTTTATTACTCTGTCGGCACTCTGTGATGTCTACCTGACACGGCGTCGGTTTTCCTTTGCATTTGTCTTCAGGTTTTAACATGCACCTGTTACCCGACAGCGCGATCTTTCACTCTCGCCCAACCAGTTTCCAAAAAGCGCGCGAAAAGTACAGTTCATGTCTTGAGTTGACCAGAGAAAGACATACAAGAACCACGCTCTGTATATGTACTCCGTATACGAAGCTTCTAGTATGCTTACACAGTGTTCGAGTAATAATGACGAGAGAATAAAAGATACGATACGTCGAATTAAAAAATGTCCCGCATGAATAAAGTTTATTCGTTTCCATCTTTAATATGATCACAGCATTTTAGCAAAGTGTTTCGACAGCAAACGATCGAATAAGTAAGCAGAGTATGATCACACAGTGTTCGAGTAATTATTATGAGGGATTTAAATATACGACCCAACACATATGCTTTAATAAAAATAATTATTATGATCACAGCATTTAACAACGCGTTTGCACAGCAAACGATCCAATAAATAAGCAGAGTATGCTTTAGCATGTGATCCAACACATATGCTGAGTTTTCTTTAATGAAAATAATAAATATGATAACAGTATTTTAACAATGAGTTTGCACAGCAAACGATCCAATAAATAAGGATAGTATGCTTTAGCATACTATCCAACACATATCCTGAGTTTCTTATAGAAACGAAAAAATTAAAAAAAATAATTTGATCACATCATAGCTGTTATAGCAATCTTAATTTTTGGAATATAATTCCTCTGAGTTTATTTCCTCTGAGAAACAAAAGAATAAAAAAGATACAATCCAATAAATATCCCCAGTTTCCTATAGAAACAGCCCCTATCAAAAATCATGTGATACAGGTCATTCAACCTTTTCCCAGAAACTCCCTCCTAACACTTTTCTTTTTCCAGGAACCCGTCTAACCACCTAAGGAACAGGATAATAAATCTACCTCCTCAAGGGACCTACCCAGGGCCAGGGCGGCCCCACAGACTAGAAAGAAAACAAGTAATGAAACAATTAAGCAAACAATAGCCCTATTGTCTACGACTTTCAACTACTGGTCTACTATATATAAATATCAAAGTGTGCTCAAAAGCGCATAAGGTATAAAGGGAAATAGAAAAATAGTCATAATTTACATATATTTCTTAAGATTTCTTCCTAAATCTCCAGTGACATCCACCCAGAAAAGTACTACATGACTTATTTCAAACACAGATAATGTATCTACCAGATATGAGTACTAAAGTTCGCTCAAAAGTTTACGAGGTAGAAAAAGTCATAGAATTCTAGTCATAATTTACATATATTTATTAATACTTCTTCGTGAACTTCATTCTATATCTCTGGCGCTATATCCCTAAAATAAACACTACACGGCTTATTTCAAAGAGTGATAAAATATGTACTACATATATGAATACTAAAGTGCACTTTAAAATGCATCAGGTGAAAATGGTCATATAAACCTAGCCATAATTTAAAAATATTTACTAACATTTCTTCCAGAATCTCATTCTATATCTCCGGCGACCCCACTCCAAATAAAAAACTAAACGGCTTATTTCAAAAACAGAAACTATATTTACTAAATATATCAGCATTGAAGTGCACTCGAAAGTCCATCAGGTAGAAAAGGTCATAAAATCCTAGTCATAGTATACATATATTTATCAACATTTCTTCGCGAATCTAATTCTATACCTCCAGTGACCCACCTCCAAATTAAGAACTACATGACTTATTTCAAAAACAGAACACATGTCTAGCAAATATATGTTTACCAAAGTTCGGTTGAACGTACATCAAACGTCATAGAATCCTAATCATAATTTATATATATTTATTAACGTTTCTTCGTGAATCTAATTGTATATCTACAGTGTCTCCCCTTGCAATTAAGAACTATATAACTTATTTCAAACACAGAGCATATGTCTACAACATATATGATTATCAAAGTGCCCTTGAAAGCGCGTCAGGAATAGAAGGCCATAAAATCCTAGTCATAATTTACATATATTTATTAATATTTCTTCGTGAATCTCATTCTATATCTCCGGTGACCTCTATCGGAATTAAGAACTAAAGTACTTATTATAAACACGGAGCAAATATCTACCACATATGAGTATCAAAGTGCGCTCGAAAGTGCATCTGCAAGAACCGATCATAGAATAATAATCATAATTTACATATATTTAATAACATTTTTTCGCGAATATCGTTCTATATATTTGGTGGCATCCCTCCCAATTAAGAACTAAAGGGCTTATTTCAAAGACAGAAAACATATCTACCACATTTACGATTATTAAAGTGCGCTCAAAAGTGCACCAGGTATAGAAAAGGTCAGAGAATCCTAGTGACAATTTACATATATTTATTAACATTTCTTCGTAAATCTAATCGTATATCTCCAGTGTATCCCCTCGCAATTAAGAACTACATAACTTATTTGAAACACAGGCCATATACCTACAACATATATGAGTATGAAAGTGCGGTCAAAAGTGCATCAGGTAGAGAAGGTCATTTAATCCTAGTTATAATTTACATATATTATATATCATTTCTTCGTGAATCAAATTCTATATCTCCAGTGAAACAATCCCAGATAAGAACTGCATCCCTCACTTCATAGATAGAGCATATATATATATATATATATATATATATATATATATATATATATATATATATATATAACATATATGAGTATCAAAATGCGCTTGAATGTGCATGATGTAGAAAAGATCATAGAATCCTACTCATAATTTTTATATATTTAATAACGTTTCTTCTTCAATCAACTTCTATATCTCCAGTGACCCATCTCGCAATTAGGAACTAGATGACTTATTTAAAACACAGAGGGTGAATCCATCACATATATGAGTATCAAAGTGAGCTCAAAAGTGCATCAGGTAGAAAAGGTCATAAAGTACTAGTCATAATTTACATATATATTTTTTTATCATTTCTTCGTGTATCTCATTCTATATCTCCAAAGACTCCATCCCAATTAAGAACTACACGGCTTATTTCAAAGACAGGAAAATACCTGCTACATATATGAGTATCAAAGTGTGCTCGAAAGCTCTTCAGGTATGAAAGGAAATAGAATAATAGTAATAATTTACATATATTTCTTAAGATTTTTTCCTGAATCTCATTCTTTATCTCCAGTGACACCCACCCGAGAAAAGTACTACATGACTTATTTTAAATACTGACAATGTATCGACCATATATATGAGTATCAATGTACGCTCAAAAGTGAATGAGGTAGAAAAAGTCACAGAATTCTAGTCATAATTTAAATATATTTATTAGTACTTCTCCGTGAACTTCATTGTATATCTCAGGAGCCATCTCCCCAAAATAAACAGTACATGGTTTATTTCATAGACATATTACATATGTAATACAGATGTAAGTATCAAAGTGGGCTTTAAGGTGCATCAGGGGGAAAAAGTCGTAGAATCCTAGCCATAATATAAAAATATTTACTAACATTTCTTCGTTAATCTCATTCTATATCTCCGGCTATCCCACTCCAAATCAAAAACTAAACGGCTTATTTCAAAAACAGAGCACATGTCTAGCAAATATATGAGTATCAAAGTTCGCTCGAACGTACATCACGTAGAAAAGGTCATAGAATCCTAATCATAATTTACATATATTTATTAACATTCCTTCGTGAATCTAATTCTATATCTCCAGTGGCTCACCTCCCAACTAATATCTAGCTGACTTATTTGAGACACAGGACATATATCTACCACATATATGAGGATGAGAGTGCGCTGAAATGTTCGTAAGGTAGAAAAGGTCATATAATCCTAGTCATAATTTACATATAATTATTAACATTTTTTAGTGAATCTCTTTCTATATCTTCAGTGAACCTCCAAATAAGAACCACATGTCTTATTTCAAAAACAGGGCGAATTGCTACCACATATATGAGTATCAAAGTGCGCTCGAACGTACATCAGGGAGAAAATGTCATAGAATCCTAGTCATAATTTACATATATTTATTGCTATTTCTTTGTGAATCTAATTCTATATCACCAGTGACCCACCTCCCAATTAAGAACTTGTGACTTATTTGAAACACACAGGATATATCTACCACATATATAAGTATCAAAGTGCACTCGAAAGTGCATCAGGTAGAAAACGTAATATATACTACCTACTCATAATATATATACCTACTCATAATATATATATATATATATATATATATATATATATATATATATATATATATATATATATATATATATATATATTTAATAATATTTCTTCATGAATCTCATTCTATAGCTCTAGTGTCCCACCACCCAATTAAGAACTAGGTTACTTACTTGAAACACAGAGTATATATCTACTACATAAATGAGTATGAAAGTGAGTTTAAAAGTGCACCAGGTAGAAACATTCATAGAACCCTAGTCACAACTTACCTATATTTATTAACATTTCTTCGCGAATCAAATTCTATATCTCCAGTAAAACAATCCCAGTCAAGAACTGCATGTCTTACTTGAAAGATACAGCATATGTATAACAGATATATGAGTATCAAAGTGCGCTCGAATGTGCATCAATTAGAAAATGCCGTAGAATAATACTCATAATTTATATATATTTAATAAGATTTCTTCTTGAATCAAATTCTATATCTCCAGTTCCCCCCCCCCGTCAAATTAAGAACTTTATTACTTGTTTCAAAGACCAATCTTATGTATACAACATATATTTGTATCAAAGTGTTCTAAAAAGTGTATCAGGTACGAAAAAGTTCATAGAATATGGTCATCATTTTAATACATTTATTCATATTTCTTCGTAAATCGAATTCTATATCTCCAGTGAAACCCAGTCCCAATTAAGAACTATATTTGTTGTCTGTAATGCAAAGCATAAATATACCACATATGAGAATCAAAGCGCACTCGATATTGTATCAGGTGGAAAGGATAATAGGAACCTAGTCATAATTTACGTATAATTTTAGTATTACTTCGTGAGTCTCGTTCAATATTTCCTGTGAGACCAAGTCCGAATTAAGAACTAAAAAGCTTATGTCAATGACAGGGCACATATCTACCACATATTTGAGTATCAAAACGCCAATAAATGTGCATCAGGGAGAGAAATTCATAGAATACTAGTCATAATTTACATATATTTATTAACATTTCTTCGTAAGCCTCATTCTATATCTGCGATGATCTCCCTCCGAATTATGAACTAAAAGACTTATTTCAAACACAGGTCAAATATCGAACCTCATATATAAGGAATTGAAGTCCGCTTGTTAGTGCCTCGAGTACAAAAGATCTTAGAATAATAGTCTTAATATACATATATTTATTAATATTTCTTCACGAATCTTATTCTATACCTCAGGTCCCCCCCGCCAAAAAAAATATTAAAAACTACACGGCTTATTTCAAAGATAGGAAAATTCCTACTACATAAATGAGTGTCAATGTGTGCTCGAAAGCGCATCAGGTAAAGAGGGAAATATAATCCTAGCCATTATTTACAAGTAGTTACTAACATTTCTTCGTGTATCGCATTCAATATCTCCGGCAACTCCACTCCAAATAAAAAAACTAAACGGCTTTTTTTAACGACAGAAATTACATCTACTAAATATATGAGTATCAAAGTGCACTGAAAAATCCATCAGGTAGATAAAGTCATAGAATCCTATATTTACTTATATTTATTAACATTTCCTTGTGAATTTCATTCTATATTTCCAGTGACAAACCTCCCAATTAAGAACAACATGACTTATTTCAAAAACAGGTTCATGTGTACCACATATATGAGTATCAAAGTGTGCTCGAAAGTACATCAGGTAGAAAAGGTCATAGAATCCTGGTTATAATTAACATATATTCATTAACATTTTTTCGTGAATCTAATTCTATATCTCCAGTGACCCACCTCAAAATTAAGAAATAGGTGACTTATTTGTAACACAAAGCATATATCTGCCACATATAAGAGTATCAAAGAGCACTCGAAAGTGCATCGGATAGAAAAGGTCATGGAATGCTAGTCATAATTTACATATATTTATTATCATTTCTTCGTGAATCTTATTCTATATCTTCGACAACAATTAAGAATTACACGGCATATTTCAAAAACAGGAAAATATCTATTACATATATCAGAATCAAAGTGTGCTCGAAAGAGCATCAGGTAGAAAGGGAAATAGAATAATAGTCATAATTTACATTTATTTCTCAAGATTTTTTTCTTGAATCTCATTCCCTATCTCCGGCGAGCTCCTCGGAAATAAGAACTAAACGGCTTATTTCAAACACAGACGAAATATCTACAACATATATGAGTATCAAAGTGCGCTCAAAAGTGCACCAGGTAGAAAAGGTCGTAGAATCGTAGTCATAATTTACATAAAATTATTATTATTTCTTCGTGAATCTCATTTTATATCTCTAATGACCTCCTCCCAATTAAAAACTACATCACTAATTTCAAACACAGACAATATAGCTACCATATATAGGAGTATCAAAGTGCGCTCGAACGTACGTCAGCTAGAAGAGGTAATAGAATCCTAGTCATAATTTACATATATTTATTAACATTTCTCGAGTATCTCATCCTATAACTCCGGTGACGCAACTCCCAATTGAGAACTAAAAGGCTTATTGCAAAGAAAAAGCACATATATGAGTATGAAAGTGTGCTCTAAAGCACCTCAGGTAGAAAAGGTCATAGAATCCAAGTCATGATTTACATATATTTATTAACATTTCTTCGTGAATTTCAATCTATATCTCAAGTGCCCCACCCCCGAAATTAAAAACTACCGGCTTATTTCAAAGACAGAAAATATATCTACTACATATATGAGTATCAAAGTGCGCTCCAAAGTGCATAACGTAAAAAAAATCAAAGAATCCTAGACAGAATTTACGAATATTTACTAACATTTCTTCGTGAATCTCATTCTATACTAGGGATACCCATATCCAGATAAAAACTAAACTGCATATTTCAAAGACAGAAAACATATCTACCACATTTATGAGTACCAAAGTGCGCTCAAAATTATATCAGGTAGAAAAGGTCATACAATAATAATCTTAATTTACGTATATGTATTGAGATTTTTTCGTGAATCTCATTCTATATCTCCAGTAACCCCCTCCGAAATAAGAAGTACATGACTCATTTCAAACAGAGAGGATATATCTATCACATATATGAGTATCAAAGTAACCTCAAAAGTGCACAAAGTAAAAAATTTCATACAATCCAAGTCAAAATATACAATTATTAAATAACATTTCTTCGTGAAAGAAATTCTGTATCTTCAGTGCCTCCCTCCCAATTAAGAACACCATGACTTATATCAAAGACAGAGCATATATCTACCACATATATGAGTATCATAGTGCGCTCGAAAGTGGATCAGGTTGAAAAAGTCATAAAATCCTAGTCATAACTTATATATATTTATTAACATTTATTCGTAAATGTAATTCTATATCTCCACTGACCCCACCGCTAATTAAGAACCACAAACACAGAGCATATATCTACGACATATATGATTACCAAAGTGCTCTCAAAAGCGTAACAGGTAGAAAAGTTCATAGACTCCTAGTGATAATTTACATATTTTTATTATTATTTCCTCGTGAATTTCATTCTATATCTCCTGCCCCCCCCCAAAAAATCCCAAAATTAAAAAGTACACGGCTTTTTTTCAAAGACAGATAATATATTTTCTATATATATGAGTATCAACATGCGCTTGAGTGTGCGTCTGTTGGAAAAGGTCATAGTATCCTAGTCATAATTTACATATATTTATTAACATTTCTTCGTGAATCTCATTCTATATCTCCGGTGTCCCAACTGCACAGATACACAGGGATTCATCCGAAGGAAATCAGGTTTCTGCAAGTGAATATTAATTTTCTTCATTCCTTCGTTTTTATTTTACTCTTCTCAGTCTCAGGTCTTTATCGTTCTTGGTTCAAAAGATAAACGTAATCAAACTGGCTCAGCTCTACTGGTTTGCTCACCTCTAGGATCATCCTGTACCTTAACGGTTAGGAGTTATATGAATAATTCAAATATTTCTTTTTCAAATCCAGTTTACGTATAAAATGCCAGGTAAGAAAATATCATGAAAGAAAATCAATGATAATATGACATTTTTTATAAAAATTTAAATTAATTAACTTTTCATAGAAATTATTTTTGACGTTTTGCAAAATATTAATCTGGAGATTTATTGTATGAAAAATAAAATTTACTTACTCTTGCACACCCCTGGAAACATATTGAACAATTTCATTAATAGTATATAACGTTAAATGGAAGAATTACAGTATGCTGCAAACATCCAATATTAATGAAATGGAATGTTGTTAGTGTAAAACTGTTAACAATTATCAATCGACATCATTACTGTGTTTTTTTAAAAGAAAAGTAGACCTAAATGTTTTCTTTATTTAGTGTCCATAATACAGATTCAGGAAAGAACAAGGTGTAAATTAGAAGCGACATAATGAAAACGAAATACATAAACGTGATATTAGACGTATATACGCGTTTAATTATATACTTTATACCTGGATTGTTGTTAGTCTGTATGCGACGCTTACTTGTGGGGAAAGCCGTTCATTTTTCATATATTACTGACAGCAGCATTTTGAAATTATTTCTAGTTGGGTTTTGAATTTCTGTAGTCAAGGATTTAGCAATCTTACTGTCGGTGCAAAATAGACAGTAGAAGTTCATGCATTGTTATAAAATAGTGGGGCGTTATTGTGAACGTCGAGCTCACACGTACATCAATGATCATACTATTTTTTCCTGACTCACAATGTGTTCCTTCTTTTACACTTGTGTAATTTTGCACTTTTGTATGACATGATATGAGTAATCAAAACAAAATTCTAGCACGAGTAGAAGGAATCAGTGAAGCTATGTTAGTAAATGTATCATTTGTAACGGGTTTAAGTACTGTGGTTAAAATAAGATTACTTTACGTAATCGCGCCTTAGTGAGTGCTCATTCTGTATTCTTCTATGTAGCATGAAAACGTTTGTTAGCAATGTGTATATATTCACTGTGTTTAACTAGAAATTATCTCATTCTTGATACAGACAAACCCATTTGGTCAATATAACGCAGGTTATATTTTCTATAACATTAAATTTACATGCCTAAGTAATATTTAAATATGAATCTGTGCAAATCTCAAAAAAAAAAACAATTAATTATTTTACCAATCAAACATATTGGAATGCAGTAGGATATGTTGAATATTGTTTGAGTGAATAGGAATATGAGCTTCTAACATAATATAACAGTATTATAAAAAGTAATTGACTTTCTTAGATGCTCAGTATATGGCAACAAAATTTCTCATTGTTAACACATTATAAAACAAAGTTATATTGTTAAAACACGTTTTCTTGCAGTATTAACACTACACTGCTCGCGTGGATTACTATTGTAGTCCAGTGGGTTTCAGTTTTCTTGTATCTGAGGGTTGGCAACACTTGTGACCTTAGCAGTCGTCTACCTTCCACCCCCATTTCTAGAACACCATTAGTCGAGTGATAACACCCAAAGTCAACGCACTGATGTTATACTGATTGTTATTTTCGCTTGGACTACTATTGTAATCCGTGCGAGTACTGACGTGATAGTTTATTTTCTGGCTAACGTTTTAACTGTTCTCGTTTTGAATGTATTATTTCACATTATTCGCTCAAATATATGTGATGTATGTTAGTTTAAAATGTCAGAGCAAGAACAGATACGACAGTGGCTAACAAAAACTGAAAGTGACGACGAAAGTGTTTTGAGAATAGAACACTAAGATGAAATAGAGGACGATGTTGTCGAGTAGTGACTCTGAAGAAACTGATAGTGACTATTTGGAAGAAATAGAAGATGAAGAAAGGAATGGTGTTATCCAGGAAGACAGGTTTCAGGGAGAATTTTACATTGGAAAGGGCAGAATTACCAGATGGTATATTGATCCAGTGCACCCAAGAAATACCCGAACACAGCGTCATAACATCATACCTACACTGCATAGTTATTACTCCATAGAACAACACTAAATTTGGAGTTGACATATTGGACAAATTGTGTCGCCAGTGTGATACAGCCAGGAATTCGCAAAGATGGGCACTCACTCTCTTCTTCCACGTGTTAAACGTTGCTGAAGTAAACGCTCTCATTGTTTTAAAAGTAAATAACAATGATGCTATGATCAACCGTAGAGACTTCCTGCAATTTGTGGCTATGGAACTTATCGAGCCTCTTTGTGGAAGATGAAGAAACAAGGTACCCGAAAAAGATGTTTCAGTTGCAGTAAGGGGATCTGCTCTGACTACAAGCATACTCTTTGCACTGACTCTTATGACTGAAACACCCAAAATTTTGCCTACTTTGACCCTGTTTTCAAGTGTAAAAGTTAAACTTGCAAACAATTTAACAACTTCTTTTTATTTTATTTTTCGTAATAGTTTTTAACATTTTAAATGCAAATTTCCTCTTTTATTACAAGTTTTAATCAAATAGCAAGAAAATAAACGAACATTTACAAAAATATATTATATTGCATACGCATTCTAAAGTTTTGGCTTCTAATTCATTTTGTGCATTAAAAAACATAATGTTTGCACTGAAGTGAATAACCACTAAGATATATATATTTATCAAATGGACTACAATCGTAATCCGCGCGAGCACTCATGTTTCAATAATTTCATGCGAGTACTGTAGTGTTAATGGTTCTCAGATCTTTATGTCTGATGCTAAGAGTCATCTTTGTTGACTCATGCTAGGAGCAATACCAAAGGCGAAATAAAAACAGATGTGAGAGCGGCGATAACATGTATACCAGCAGTGTGACATCAGAGATGTATACCAATACTTGCAGTTAGTCAATCATGATATCGACAACCATCATGAAATGTAGTGTACAGGTAGATTAACTCCACTTCACCTACTCATACGTGTGTAAAAGTGCAATGTGATATCGAAACTCTCCCATGCAAAAGTTATTTGCGAGTTGGATAAAATTCTACCATAATTTGACAATTATCACAATTGTCACATCCTGGAAAACATTGAATGAAATTATTAATTATCTGCAGATGTTCAGCAGAAGTGCAGTGAAGCAAGTAGAAGCCCCGCTGAATAGAAGTCCGAGTCAGCAAAATATTATCTTGTTTTCCTAGAATGTGTTTTTTTTTTTCACGTGGCGTGGGTGTTGTTGCTAAGCTGGTATACGTATGTTCATACTCTTGGACGCCTACCGGCTGTAGAGTCAAGACGAAACATGCCTTTTTCGTGTTCTCGTAGTGTATTGTTTAGCTATTTGAAACCAAGCCCCGCCCCCTCCCGCGACAAGCACATGGGAAAATTTTGGTATGGGAACCCGATGTTGCTATGCTCATACTCTTGGACGGCTACCGAATCTTCATCACAGTCCTTTCAGTTATCACGATCGAAGCTTCCCAATTGATTTGTCTTCGTCTTTTCGTTTTGTATTGAATAGCTATTTTGCATAGCATTGGATAGCTATTTTAGACCCTCACCCCCAATCCTTTGATATTCAGTGATTGAAGCATCCCAATTGATAGGTCTTCGTCTTTGCCCGCCCCGTTCCTCCTGGGAAACCGAAGAGCATAAGCGATTTAGCCCCTTGGTCCTATTCCCAGCTTCTTATATCATTTGATAATATTTTCACAACGTAGGATGAAAATCTGTATACGCATACTCTACAGGGAATACTTGTATTACACATGAAAAGCGTTAAATTCATGTTGCTAAGTGATAGGGCCCATGTGAGAAAATTTTAGCCCTGGGAACGTTCCCTGTGTTCCTAAGATAAATATGAATATTTTAAAACGTATTGGATTCCATTGATTGAACACAATCTATTAACGGAAGCTTCCCATATCATTTGATAATGTTTTCACAACGTAGGATGAAAATCTGTCATATACTCATAGAGATGCCTGTATAAAAAAATGAAACTTGACTTTTCCAAGTCTTGATGTGAAAGGTATTATGTTATGTCTGTATTGAAACAGTGACGAGATATGTTTTCGATGACTAGTGTGCGACCTCGATTATGGTAGGCATGATCGAACATGTTCTGACGCGTAAAAACATTGATGTTCAACTAACTGTGTAAAAATAGTGTGATTAAAGTCTTTTCCGCCTCAAAACTGTAGTGTGTTTTGTGATACCGCTCGTTCTTATTAAAATATGTAAGTAAATATATATATATATATATATATATATATATATATATATATATATATATATATATATATATATATATATATATATATATATATATATATATACGTTCTTTCTTCATTTAGTTTTAAGGGCAGTTGAAAGAACAAGTGTATTTATTAATAGCTCAGTTCGTATGAGTTCAGGTTCTAACTTTGGAAAAACACAGACACATACATACATATATGTGAATGTCTGTTTTGCTGATCTCTTTCTTTCTCTGTTTGCTAGCACAGTGAATTCTATCTTAAAAGTGTTTAGTTTATAAAGCAGCAGAGAAGATAACGTTTCCAAATGTTTTGTTGATTCGTTTGGCAACTAGTTAACAGACTGATCTACAGCCCTCCTAAACGAATGATAAGAGCCATTAAAAGATAGATTACTTTTAATTGTATGTTAAATAATATTATGTGTTTTAAAATGTAGTATATGCTTGGGAGAGCCCCATAAAACATCGATCTACTTTACCTTTAAGTAATGATAATAGAATAAAAAATGTGGAACGAGAGAAAAAGGAAATGAAATATATGAGTTTTACGTCCTACACTTACGCATATGTGGATAATGGAGGAAAAGAGCCGAAAAGGTATCAAACTAAATGGGTTTTACGTCTCACAGTTATGTGTACTAGACTAATCGAGGAATGGTGTCGAAAAGCTATCAAACAAATGGGTTTTATGTCCCACGTTTATGCCTACTAGACTAATGAAGGAATGGAGCCGAAAAGCTATCAAACAAAATAAGTTTTACGTCCTACGGTTATGCCTACTAGATTAATGGAGGAAGGGAGCCGAAAAGCTATCAAACAAAATGGGTTTTACGTCCCACGATTATGTCTACTAGGCTAATGGAGGTAGGGAGCCGAAAAGCTATCAAACAAAATGAGTTTTACGTCCCACGTTTATGCCTACTAGGCTAATAAAGGAAGGGAGTCGAAACAAGTTATCAAACAAAATGGGTTTTACGTCCTACGCTGATACTAAGCTAATGGAGGAAGGCAGCCGAAAAACTATCAAACAAAATGGATTTTACGTCCCACAGTTATGCCTATTAGATTAATGGAGGAATGGAGTCGAAAAGCTATCAAACAAAATGGGTTTTACGACCCATTTGTGACCATCGGTTCACCTCCATAAAACAACAAAGAAGTACTTGTATATATATAGGGTGGTCCAATGGTAGGTATACAGTCCCGTACGATTTAGCTCATGCGATTTTATTTCATTTAGTTATTACAATCCATACATGCAACATCTTGACTTAGTTTCTTCATTATTTGCTCTTAATTCCTTGTCACTTATGCCTAAACTCGGAATAGACCGAAGTATATAAATTCATTATCTTAATAAATTAAAATGTCATACTTGATCAATGCAGGTCTGCATACCTACTTTTGGGCCACTCTGTAATACGTTCAAAGGTAGTTCACATAGAAAATGTTCTAAAATCAACTTCGTATGGCTTAAACAAGCGACAATTTGTTGTAATCTTCTAAGATTTTGCATATATATTCTAGGTTTTCCTATCGCAGAGAAGTCTGTTGGGTATCCTGTGCTCCGCGGGTCTGACAATTTCCTGGAACTTGAGAGATGAAATTAGCAATTTTCTTCAAATCAAAGAACTAAGCTAAAATTTACTGACAGATTCTTTGTGGTTACAATATGTTTCTTTCATGGCAGTTGATATTACGAAATATTTGTCACATTTTAATTTGAAACTTTAAGGAAAAAACATAATTACTACAAACGTTACGTAAATAAAAACGTTAGAACACAAGTTGCAGCACTAAGAGAAACTGTTACAAAACGAAGGCTTGATACATTTACCAATTTGTGTTAAGTATGGAACAAGTACAAGGCACTTGCTTTGTACAGGATGCATGCAAAGAAGCTTCAGTGTTTGAAACATGAATTCAAAAAAAGATTCCGCGGTATCAGACCTATCAAAGATTAGCTCTCCCTGTATTCTGCTTCTTTCTGAACTGACATTACTTTTTTATCTTTTTTAAAAAGTAACAAAAATAATTAATATTAATTTTTTAAAAGTCACTTAGTGCACGTACTTTCTGTGTAGAAAACTTGAGTTTGACTCCTGACGGATTCCAAGTTAATCTGTAGATTCATGTTTCGTATAGCCTCGGGAATTCTGATTCTTGTAGAATAGAATGAATTTTAAATGTATTTATTTACCTGAATATAGTGATTTGCATTGTATTATATATTCCGTAGCTAGTTAGTTAATTAGTATTGGTATTTGAATTAATTATTTCATTTGTTTTTCGCGGATATACGTGCCTATATTATGGGAAACCTGAGTTCCACTCTTGATGATAGATAATGTAGTTCGAATTTCACGTTAGGCTGTAGATTTGCGTCTTATATAATCAAACCTAGTCCTTCTAAACTAGGCTTTTCAAAGAATTGATAATGAATGGGGAATTTAATCACCTCTAATGTGGTACCTAATTGCTATAGATAGTGGTTATTTAAATTCTTATACGTATTATCATTTGATTTACACTTTTCTGGTTTGTTTTAAAATATAATTTGAAATGAAGTCCCTCTTACATAACTATTCACAATCGGATGGATCTCCAGCTATTTTGTCTACAAAATCTAAGTATTACCAACGGAATTTTGGATTTTTATCTTCCTTTAAAGAGTATGTACCATTATATTCAGAAAAAAACGATATCGAAATTATAAATTTGTACAGCCCGTTATCAGCTATGGTTTTTGATTTATATAACCGCTGTTAGCATTGACTTTGGGGTATTGCTAGAGTTAGGAGGACATAGATATATTTTATCCATAGTGTCATCACTTATCAAAACTTGTCCACCATTACGTGATGCAACATTTTTTTCGCATTAAAGATTCATCTGAAAAATTTCAGATTTGTGCAATTTTTCGAAGTGTGGGTAGTAAGATACAGTTACAGATGCGATTAGCCGGATATAAGTGTAGGTACATCTTTAATAGTGTAATTCAAATTGCGGACATGATGTCAACATGTGCAGAGCTATGCAAAAATGCATCACGTATTATATCACAGAATACTACATTGCTAGATCTATCCGCTTTCTGAGATTTGTTCAAAAAACGTAACACAAGACTATTGTAATTCGTCATCTGAATTACCTTTTCTTGTTTTTCTTAAAAAGCAATACATCTTCGCTTGTAATCATTTAGCACACGTGCAACCAGTAAAAATATTCTTCGGTTGAGAAAATTTCTTTTCCTATTACAGTACCGATTAGGCAAGTTATCAAATTATGACTATTCCAAAGATAATGTGGATAAAACAGATTATTTCATTTGTTCCCGAGTTAATGCGATAAACAAAATTTGTCGACTGTAGAATATTTTTTTTTATTTGTACAGGAAGATTATATGCCACAGATTTTTGTCTCATATATCGTCGGAGATATTCTGATTCTTTTAGAATGAAATGGAAATTAATATATTTCCTTGGATACAGTGTTTAGTATTGTGTTATTCAGATTTATGATTTAGTTTACTATTACTTTATTATATGTTGGAATTTATTTCTTGTTCTTTGACACTACGTGCTGAAAGCAATACATATTCGTGGCAAATCATTTAGTGCACGTACTTTCTGTGTAGGAAACTTGAGTTCGACTCTTGACGGAATCCAAGTTAATATGTAGATTCACGTTTCGTTGCTAGAGTTAGGAGGACATAGATATGTTTTATTCGTAGCGTCATCACTTATCAAATATTATTGGCCATTACGTGATGCAAATTTTATCGTATTAAAGGTTCATCTGAAAAATTTCAGATTTGTACAATTTTTCAAGGTGTGGGTAATTAGATACAGTTATAGAATCGACTAGCCGGATATATATGTAGGTACACCTTGTCTCAAAAAGGTTCAGCGCATTCTTTATTGGTGTTTTGAGGGAAAAATTTTCTAAGTCCAGCTTCGGGTATCTTCGGGAAAAAGTAAGCCAGGTTCGAACCTCCAAGCCAGCCTTTGCAATCGGGAAAAAGTTTGCAGATGTGTTTTTCTTCTTTTAAATATAATAAGACTTGTTACCAAGTGTTTAAAAAAGCAACATTGATTGAAATACTTAATGATACAATATTTCGAAACCTTGCACATGCTTGTTTGTCATTTAGCTCTCTATACGTAATGGAGCATTTAAATACGTTAAAGAATCTTTCCATATGTAAAAGAATGCTCAAAGTTAAAAAATAGAACATAATTATCGCCTGAGTACTAAAATAAAAGTCAAAGTAGAACAGAAACAGCGTTTGTAATGGATATGAATGTCATATTTATCTTGATGTCATAATTATCGCTACAAGCTTAGTTCTAGAAGTCCTTGTGTTAGTTCATTGGTAAGCTGTCGGATTTCAAATCATAAGGTTGTGAGTTCGAATCCCATCTGGGTCAATACTTTTTTTAAATTATATTTTCCGCAATGCATGAAAAATTATATAAAATAATTACATTAAAATACATAAGTTGTTTATATATAACATAATAATTGCAGAACATAGTAATTATTATGTTTAAAATATAACATCTGAAATAATTTTCACAGTAGGTCGTTATTATATATGAGAATGTTAAATACAAGATAGGAAAATCGTTTAATAGCAATAAATAAGTTATGTAGTGTATTTATTTGCAGCTATTTGTCATACAGATTTAACTTCTCAATATTCTCATTACAGTATGTTATTTATATTCGTGAAATACAGTATATTCCTACGGATATAGAAAGTGTATAAACAGAGTATCCAAAGTCGTATCCTGCTTCAAGACACATAGCTTTTCCCGATCCCCTTAACGTCACGGGAAGAAACACAAATTCTCTCTAGAACGGAATGTCGTTACTTAGAGTCTCATTCGAATACGTTGAATATGCTTTTGTGTATTCATCTCTCTCTCTCTCTCTCTCTCTCTCTCTCTCTCTCTCTCTCTCTCTTTCGCTTTGTTTATATGTGTGTGTGTGTTGCAGAATATCCCAAGTTGAATACAACATTTGCAAAGTATATGAGCATCATTGTCATCGAATACCAGAAATTGAAAGTCGTGTTTCTTCGGGTTAGGTTTACGTGTTCATGTTAGCTCACTGGTAGAGTACGGACTTGCCACTGAAGAGGTCTTGAGTTCAAAGCCCACAGCTAATTATCATTCTTTTGTTAGTAGGATTGCACAGAAATCGGATACAAGGAGTGGTTTACTTCTAGAAATATTTTCAGAAGCGTTTAGGTAGCCCTGAAAAGGGCTGTTTTCGGGAGTTAAGGCGGGGTCATTAATATTGTGTCCAAGACCCTTCTGAATTTATTACACGCTCCATTCTTCTGGTCATGGAATCTATTACATGGGTGACAAATCTATCTCCTTCCCCTACCTCCAGCCATGCTTCGGAAACAAGATGCCACAGGTCATCCTGAGTTCTTGGTGGATCTGCCTCAGGCCAACTTTCCCTTAGAGTACGCTTCACTTCTGCTCACATATTTTCCATGAGATTGAGGTCTGCTCCACGAGGCGGCCAGTCGATTAAATCAATCTCAGGGTGCCCTGCGAACCATTCCTGAACCACACGGGAATTATGTATTGGCGACTGGTATTGCTGGAACTGAATTACACCATCAGGCTGAAACAGATGGCACCATGATATTACTGATAATGTCTAAGTACTGAGCATTGTCCAGATGTCCTTCAATTCTATGAAGCTGTCCTGCTCCGCGACTGGAAATCCAACCCCAACATAAAATAGATACATGGCCACTGCGATTGCAAGCAGCCACATATCCAGGGTCATATCGGGTGCCTCTCGGACGATACACAAAACGGCGTCCCTCCTTTGATGTTGTGAATATGGATTCATCTGAGAAAACTACGTTTTCCCAATTGGGACCCACATTCCTGTGCAAACGCGAGACGGTTATTTTGTGGTCGTCTGAGAGTTTTTCCTTCACGGCAGCAACACGGCCATGTAACCCAGCATGACGAAGCCTTCGCAGAGCTGTATGCTTACTACCAGGAAAGAGAGAAGCTTCCCTTATCTGTCTAGACGTTCTTAGTGGGTCTAACCGGGCTTCGTTTACTAATCTCGCATCTTGGGCTTCGGTTGACACATGCGGACGACCAGGAGATCGTAAATTACCAGTCTGACCTGTAGCACCATATTTCCGAATCCATTGCCTTCCTGTAGAGGCCGGGACACCTACTCGCCTGCTAGCTGCAGTTGCAGAATAACCTTCAAACTCCCATAAAGTAATTACTGCTGTTCGTCTATCCATAGTTACCAATGTTCTGAGCTGTGAGAAGAAAGCAATAGGTAAAAGCTAGTACCTGACGTGTGATTGGTTACTTGCACGACAAGCCTATTGTGGAGAACAGCGTTGCCAGATCTAGCATAATGATGCTAGATCTAGCATAATTTGCATGTCTCTAGCACCTAGCATCTTGCTTTTAGCATCGTACCCAAATCTAGCACAATTTCAGCAAGTTATCAAAAAGCCGCAAAACCTGGAGAAGTTGGTCGTAGGAAGAAAAAGAACGGCAGAAATGTATCCTCTTCCATTGATTCATACACTCGGGAAACCATACAGGCAGTCTTATTTTCCTAAGTAAGTTCGGAACGGCTTTGGGCTTTTTTTTTGTGTGTGGCTCCACCCAGGGTTTTCTAATCCTTTAACTCCGAGGCATGGGCGGAGCTATATGGGCCATTCTCCCCCCAACTTTTTGACAACTTCACCATCTTTACTTCTGACTTCATGATCATATTTATTCCTGAAATGACAGCTCCGAGACCGACCAAAAATCTGCCCCCTCCCCAGCAGACGATTCCCAACTCCGCTTATGCTGCGAAGTAATTTTCTTTCAAAATATGTAAACAAAAACTTTGCATTCATTTATACGATATATACGCCATTGTGTTTGGCAACGACTGCAGTAATTTAGTTGAGTTAAAATTTTGGTGCATGAAGTATTGAGTTCTATCCATGCATTCTTGCTCTCTGTGTATTTTAAGTTACGTTATCGTATCTCAACTTTGTTTTTTTTTTAAACTCCTGAATTAGTAATTATGAGGATCTAGCATAATTTGACCGAATCTAGCATAAGTTCGATCTGGTTTTGGAATAATTCCGAGCTGTGAGTCTGGCAACGCTGGTGGCGAACGACTTGGTCAACGACTCGCGAAAGAAATCTGAAAATGGTGCGCCGTAATAATAATAATAAAAACAGTTTTATAAAGGAATATTAATACATACGAAAAGCTGTTTAAAGAATGAATTGTTATACTGACTTTACACGTATAAAAACATATACAATATACCAAACAGATTGAGCGATATGATTATAGCTGTTTTGAGACGAACACTTTCGAAGTCCAACTTCGGGTGTCTTCGGAAAACAGTAAACTAAAGCTGCTGGTTGGAACCTCCAAAGCCAACCTTAGTAATCGGAAAAAGATGTACAGATATGGTTTTCCTTCTGTTAAATATAACAAGACATGTTGAAATGGTATTAAGTGTAGAAAAAAGTAACATTGATTGAAATACTTAATGATACAATATTTCGAGACTATGTATTCACACTCTCGTTTCGTCATTGTGATTTCCATACGGAAAAGAGCATTTTCGTATGAGCTCAGTTATATTTCAGAAGCAGCTTCCGAAAAGCGGTCATGTTAGCTCAGTGGCACACCACCGAGCGTTTAAATCGTGAGTTCGATACCCGTTCAGGTGAGATTCCTTTATGATATTCTACTTTCCTCAATGTATGAAAATTATGTAAAATAGTTACATTACAATTCATCAGTTGTATATATATTTTCATATCATCAGTTGTATATATGAGTTGAATATATATATTCATATCATCAGTTGTATATATCAGTTGAATATATATATTCATATCATTTCACGACATAAGTAATTCTTATCTTTAAAATATAACATCTGAGGTATTCACAGAACGTCGGTGTGTTATGTGTGAATATTGAATACAAATTTAAAAAATCGTGTAATAGCAATAAATAAGTTATGTAATATATTTATTTGCAGCTACTTTCATCGCAGATAATTTCTCAATATTCGCATTACAGCATTTAGGTAGAGCATATCGAAAATCGGATCGTGGTTCAAGACAAAAAACTAGCTAGCCCCAAACTGTCACGTAAGAAATTCACGAATCGCAAAAGTAAAGTGAAGAGATTAAGAGCGGTAATTCCTTAATCGCTCTCTCTCAACTCTCTCTTATCTGCATTTATACATATAAAAGTGTATGTATGTATGTTCCATCATAACTCATGTATGCCTAGAGCAGGGTTTCTCAACCTGGGAGTCGCGGCCCCTAGGGGATCGCGAAGATAGGCGGAAGAGATAAATATAGTTAGAATCTAATACCAGAAATTATTTTTAAATATTATTTTTAATTTTGTTCTGATAGGCATACTTTTATTTTTTATACACACTGTAAAGAACAATAAAAAATAAGTCTACTGAACATTTTCAAAGGGTGTAGAATTCGTGTTACTATTTGGTTCAAAGTCTCTTGTCGTCACAAATTCTGTCGAGAAATTTGAAGCTTAAAATATACAAAACGATAATCATGCCTGTTGTTTTGTATGGTTGCGAAACATGGTCGCTTACTCTGAGGGAAGAACATAGACTGAAAGTATTTGAGAACAAGATCCTTAGACGAATATTCGGACCCAAGAGGAACGGGAATGGGGAATGGCGGAAACTTCATAACGAGGAACTACATAATGTATACGGTTACCCAACATTGTTAGGGTCGTCAAGTCTAGGAGGCTTAGGTGGGCAGGTCAGGTAGCTAGAATGGAAGAAAGTAGAAACGCTTTGAAAGTCTTGACTGGAGGACCAAACGGAAAACGACCATTAGGAAGACCTAGGGGCAGATGGGAGGACAATATTAAGATGGATCTCGCTGAGATAAGGATACAAAGTAGAAACTGGATCCAATTGGCTAAGGATAGAAGTCAGTGTAGAGCTTTTGTGAACGCGGCATTGAACCTCCGGGTTCCATAGGCCATAGAGTTAGTTAGTAGAGTTGTTTAAAAATGAATTTAAATCAAAGAGGTATGATATAAAACTAATGAGAACTGTATATAGAAATACTAGAAAAATACACATGAAACAAAACCTGCACATTGAAATACAATTAAAATTAAAACCTAATGAGATACCTAAGCATGGTGTAATTTCACTAGTGCAGCAATGCCCGGTTCAATCTTCATGACGAATATTATCAAGCCGTTTTCAACTGATAAGCGATTTCTTATCTTTGTTTTAATGTTTACCATAAAAAAAACACTTTCGCACAAGTACGATATAGCAAATGGAATTATTACTTTTAAAGCAGCAATCACCAGACCAGGATATTCTTCTCTCCTCATAAGGCAGAACTTGTCCAAGTCTTCGTTACAGAAAACCAGTTGCAAAGACTTGTCGCATGATCATTCTATTATTTGGTCAAGAAGTTGTGGGCTTAGATCGGATACGTTAATGGCCTCTTCAATGAAGGAGTTTAACATCCATCTTGAACCAGCACCTTCGTCGTTGGGAATATAGATATTACAGTTACTGTATCCACTGTCAGTGCCAGGCGCCGAAAAGAGAGGCCACACATTTCGGAGGAAGTGTGTTACTCAAGTTAGGAAAGTGCATGTGCACATGTGTAAAATAGAAGGAAAAACGTAATAAAATGTGCTCAAAATTAAGGAAAGGTAGGGTTTATTTTGAAAATGTTATTGAGCTTCGTGCCAACCATGGTGGCGCTTCGTAGCTAGTCTGTCGACGTCACTCATATATACGGTGACATCGTACTATACTCTCGCCCCGGGCAATGATTTTCCATGGCACTGTTCACTATAAACAAAAAAAAATGGATTCTACTATTATAGAAATAGGTATGTTAAAAATCCCACACAAGCTTATTATAAAACAAATTATAAAAGGGTCGCTGGCAAGAGCTTGTGATAAAAGGGGATCGTGATAGGAATTAGATTGAGAACCACTGGCCTAGAGTAATTTTAACCACATTTCTTATAGTTTCAAAAAGAGTGCTGTCGGGTTACCTATGGTGAATGGGAGGGGGATACATATAAAAGATTGCTAGAAAATGATCGATATTAGATTCATAGTTTTCGGGGTCGCTTAGATAAATAGTGAGACTTTCAATTTCGCTTAACTCCGATTAAGCTCTCATTAGTAGGGATGGGCACGAACGACTTTTCTTTGAAACTCGACTCGACTCGAAACAGACATCTTTGAGGTCTACTCTTGGACTCGGCGCAAAAAATATCTTCCAACTCGACTCGGATTAGAGTCAAGTCGAACCAAAACGAGTCAAATCCTGTGTGTAGTCCTACCTAGACAATACATAGACAATAATTATTCTATCATCAATTATACTACTGTTACTACAAATAATAATAATAATAATAATAATAATAATAATAATAATAATAATTATTATTATTATTATTATTATTATTATTATTATTATTATTATGACAACACCGTGTACAAACATGAACGATAGATGGTTAGTAAAGGAATACTAAAAGCTAGTTGACTGCCGACGTCGGTAGTCATGAAGTCTACAAGGCAAGTACATCGTTCATTACCCTAAGCTGTAAGCGTCGGTGGACTACAGATGGTCAACTATTAACCTCTCGCCAGAAATTGGTGGCCCCGCAGCGACGATCCGTGATGGCCCAAGTTCCATATTGAAAACTTTACTACCAGCGGCAGAGACGCGATGAAACGCCAACGAACCACAAAATTACTCTCCCAAAATATGTTAAAATGCCTATATGTGTGATTTGTTTATATTTAGGTGAAAAAAAATACCCCGGGGTGGACGCGAACTATCAATATTACGATTACTAGGCACGTGTTCTTCTGACTTCCCCACGGAAACGATCATAAAAAGCTTGGTTGTTGAAGGATAAATCATTGACGTCTTAATTTAGCCAATCAGACAAACCCCTACATCTCGAGTTCTAGGAGGTCATACCGTGAACCGTTTCAGATTTATTGCTTTCTCTTGGAGTACTATCCATGCGCAAAATTTGAGCATAATAGCCGACATGCGTCTTCGGTGCCTCTTATCTTTAGTACAATTTTAACCAGAGATGGTGTGGGTCAATGAAAATTTGATCCACGACCCACCATGACCCACTATGACCCACCACCCAAATGACCCATTGGCCCATTCTGACCCATCAACCATCGTGATCCACTCTGACCCACCACCAACTATGAACCACTCTGAACCATTGCGACCAACTCCGACCCACAAAAACCCATCGACATCAACTCTGACCGATGACCCACGTCCTCCTCTCCATTGACTAAAGAGATTACACTTGTAATAAAACAAGACTGTGAAATTATCACTTATCAGAGTTTGAATTTCTACCGTCATTGGCTCAAGCACCTCTTTGTTACAATACTGGTGGGTCTGACCTTTACGATATATAATGGCAAAGTGTTTCTCATCTTCCGAATTAAAATGAATTTAAATTTATCATATGTAATTATTTCTTTGTTGCCTTACAGACACATTTCAGTAGAAAATAGGGTGAAATTTAAAAGTTTCGAATCAAGGAAAAGTAGACCAACGTAAAAAAAAAGAGAGAGAGAGAGAGAGAAACTAATTTTCGATATAATTAAGCATGCCGTACTAATTGGAAATGCCCATGTAATTAAGTTTAGAATACAAATTTTATGGCCATTTTTCTCTAACTTTATGGCTTGATTGCCTTATGCTCGGAACGCTCCATATATTAAACACCAGCTTCAGCAAATATAAATAGAAAGCAGTGGGTATAAAATTCAAAAAGAACTTTAGTTTGCATTACTCGATTTTTTCTCAACTAATATCAATCGTTTTCGATTATTTTTACAAATCAACCCACTACCAATTTCCAATATATAGAAAATGCACCCCCGTCCCCCCGCTCATAAAAGACAATTTTAAAAAATGCCAGGGCATATTCTCTTTATTTTTAATAAAGAGTTATATGCTGAATTTCAGCTCTCAGTTGAACGGCTTGTGAGATACTAAATTTTTCGCCAAAATTCGGACTTCTACTCCCCCTAAGGATATGTTTTATAGTGAAAGTGACACGCGTATGATAACTTCCCAGTTGGGATTGGAGCCTGATTATATACCAAACGTCAATTCATTTGACTTTGTAATTTGACCGTGATGATTACGCAGACATAGTTACTTTCAATTTTTTATGATACATATCCTTATTTCATATGTTACCGATGATTCAAAAATATTTTTTCAAGCAGTTAGCTCCTCTAGAATCTCACAGGCTGCATCCCAAAATCCAACTCCTACTATCCTATGACAATCCAAAAGTGACTGAACTTTTTTTATTAGGAACAAATGACAAAAGAAAAATGGAGATCTTGAAAGTAAAATGTAGAAAAGCTCGGTGCCCCCAATAACTCCATATTTCTCCGCCCCTTCATTCCGAACTTAAAAATAAAACTTAATTCGAATATGGTTAATTAGTGAATTTATTACAGTTAAAATCCACTCACTACATGCTACAGCTACAACTATGTAAGAAAAAATAACAACTGTGAAACATGTTCTGAATTACTATTACATTTCTTACGCTATTATTAAACATATTAGAATAGTAAAAGAGGATTGTTCGTGAAATAGTATATTTGCTCATGATTTTTAACTTTTTCATACGGAAAAAATTAAAATATTATTCAAGTTTTAAAATTTGCACTCTGCAAATATGTTGCCCTCTAGGCAATGGGACTAATGTGGACTAATGGGAAATGCTGCACTCTTAGCGGCGCTGAAAACTTGATTCGATTCTAATATCGGTTGATTTCGATATCTTTATGTCGCTACGTAACCACCCTGGGTGCTAATGGGAGCTTAATTGGACTTAAATTGAAAGTAGAGCTATTCACCTAAGCGACTACGAAACTATGGATTCAATAATAATATCGACCCGTTTCTAGCATTTTTGATATGTATCCCGACAGTACTCTTTTTCCAGACTGTAAGAAATATAGTTAAAATTGCTCTAGATATATCAGAATTATGTTGAAACACACACATAAATCCACTTTTATATTCTGTATAAATAGAGAGAGAGTGAGTGAGCGAGCGAGCGAGAGAGGGCGACTCAAGGCATCACCACTTCCACATTGCAAAAGCATTTATCAGGAATTGAATTGAAAATCTATGTAAAGACTTTCTGCTGTGGCATGCTTCATAAGGACAATTCCAGTCTGCTCACGTGACCTTTGGGGTTCATGAATTTTTTTGCGAGCGTTCCGACTTTGGATTCTCTGTTTATACCCTCTGTTTATGCATCGAATAACTTTTCAAGAACATAAATGACATTCTATATTATGAATGTTGAGAATTACTCTCTATATGACAAATAGCTGCAAATAAATACACTACATGATTTATTTATTGCTATTGAACGAGTTTCTTAACTTGTATTTACATCCTCATATATAATACCGACCTACTGTGAAAATTATCTCAGATGTTATATTTTAAACATAATAATTACTATGTTCTGCAATTATTATGTTATATATAAACAACTTATGTATTTTAATGTAATTATTTTATATAATTTTTCATGCATTGCGGAAAATATAATTTTAAAAAAAGTATTGATCCAGATGGGATTCGAACTCACAACCTTATGATTTCAAATCCGACAGCTTACCAATGAGCTAATACAAGGACTTCTAGAACTAAGCTTGTAGCGATGTATAACGGATCTCAAGATAATTATGACATTCATATCCATTACAAACGCTGTTTCTGTTCTACTTTGACTTTTATTTTAGTACTCAGGCGATAATTATGTTCTATTTCTTAACTTTGAGCATTCTTTTACATATGGAAAGATTCTTTAACGTATTTAAATGCTCCATTATGTATAGAGAGCTAAATGACAAACAAGCATGTGCAAGGTTTCGAAATATTGTATCATTAAGTATTTCAATCAATGTTGCTTTTTTAAACACCTGGTAACAAGTCTTATTATATTTAAAAGAAGAAAAACACATCTGCAAACTTTTTCCCGATTGCAAAGGCTGGCTTGGAGGTTCGAACCTGGCTTACTTTTTCCTGAAGATACCCGAAGCTGGACTTAGAAAATTTTTGCCTCAAAACACCAATAAAGAATGCGCTGAACCTTTTTGAGACAAGGTGTACATCTTTAATAGTGTAATTGAAATTGCATACCTGATGTCGACATGTGCAGAGTTATGTAAGAATGCATCATGTATTATATCAAAGAATATTACATTGCTACTTCTTCTGTATATAGGATAGGTCTTTTGTTGTTCAGCATTACGTCGCTTGATGTGAGAATATCACGTTAACCCATTATCAGCCTTTGTTCCTTTTTTGGGACGGTTTTTCTTACTATTTTTTTGAAAGTGTTTGGAAAGATATTCTTCAAATTTTTCATTTCCTTTCATTTGTTTACAGTCTCTTCTGCATGATACAGAAGTTACTTGCATACTTTTAATAATACGATGGTCAAGATATGGCGCCACGTTATGTCGAATTTGCATTTTTCAGCTGTGCAAACTTTTTTCCGTTTTAGCATAATATTTGTACCGCATATTCAATAAAATAACGTTTGTTCTATGACAACATGTATCTCAAAGTAATATGATCGTCTGCTATGCAACATAAGTGCATTTAGTTAAATTTTTCATATATTTATTTCAAGCGTCCCAAAATTGGGACATTGGCTGGTTACGTTAGTATTATTGGCTTAAGTTTAGAGTTGCCCCTCCAGTCTGAAGGTGCCTTTGGACTTTGCAACATACAAAAAACAGTGCTCAAAGTATTAAAACTTCTTACATTTCACTTGGCTTCAGTACTCCGTGGGCTTCACAAAAATTTAAAAGGTTTTCTTCATTATTCTTGCGCATCCTGTTACACCTGTTCGCCATATTTTACAAGCACCATGCTGCTGAAAAATTCCGCATCCGGCAAATAGTACTAACTTCCACATATCTTTTCTCGCATTAAATATAACTATCCTGCCGAACTTACATTATTAAACATCAAATAAAAACTTCAAATTATCATTTCTTACCTCATTTTTCTTGTAAATTTTCCTGATTTTTATAAAAACGGAGGGGTAACTCTAAACTTAACCCGTATTATTTCCTATGTGAGTTATACTTCAGTCTTATCCAATATTGGTAATTCTAAAGATATAATTAAATACTGGTGGTAAGTTACGAAGTTTGCATTTTGTAGAACACTATGACATTGTATAAGCCTACCCTCACAGTGGGTGAAATTGTGAATTTATTAGAAAAGTAAGATAGTGATGAGATCAACCCCTGCCCTTTGATGAACAGCAATCAGATGGAGAAAGAAACAAAACGTGGTTTCATGGACCATAGATTTGATAGAGAAAATGAAATTCTCATTGTGAAACGGAATCATAACCGAGATGAACTAACAAATGCATAAAGATAAGTGCAATATAAGTGTACAAACTCCTTTAGGATAACAATAAAGTAATTTAGAATTACATGTATGTAAAACAAATAATTATGCAAATGTGTATTCATTTGAAACAATTTTATAAATTTTCCAATTTCAAGGGTTTGTGAAATGCAAATATAAAATACTTACGTATTCTGCCATTGTCCCATAAATGGGACGGGTTGTATTTTGTGAACTATATCGGCTATTTCTATTTTAACACTAATTTTGCGTCTTTATATCTCAAACAGTTATGAATAAACACATTTTATGACATTAACAACGATACAAGAGTTTTGGCGGGTAATGGGTTAACAATTCTCACTTTTGTTGATGATTGTCTTGGTTTAATATTTATCTTCATTCTTTTTTAAAAAGTAAACTTGCGATATTTAAAGATGTTGATAATGAACGTGTACAATAGATTTCAATCTTTTAATGGAGTCATTCGATTTATTTTAATGTTAGACTTTCGTTTTGAAAGTAATTAATTTTCAGCAGCGGGAGAGGAGCGCTGTTGCATTCTAAAAACTCCTCAAGAAGCTATTATCATTACTTTGAGGAGAAATTTTCGCAACTGAAGAATATTTTTTCCTGGCTGTACGTGCGCATTCTTCCGCGCTAAGAAACGATTACATATTACTCTTGTGCAGATCACATCATTGCAAATACTATCCAATATAATCCACTAACATTTTGAATCAGTTCCAGTTGGGACAAGATTTTCTAAAAGAGAGCCTTGACATGCCAATTTTGGTTGCTAATCATGGGCCCATGCTCGCCAGATATTAGTAATTTTAAACATTACCTCATTAGCCATTGAAATAATGATAATTTTGGGCAATATCTCATTAACCATACTGTCTGCTGTCTCCTTGCTATTATCACAATGGAAAGCTTGCTGACAGTATTCGTAACTTTTTGTAAAAGAGTGATGAGTAATCACAGTTTAATTTTTTAACGGTCATGATGGAACAATAGTTAAGTACCAATGGTAGATTGGTAGCAGCCACCCCAAAATGTAGGGGAAGGGGAGTAAAATTTAGGAGAGACCCAATTCAATCATATTTTAGTTCATTTGCAAGCCTACCGTGAAACTTTTAGGGGCGCTCGTCATCCCTGTGGATAAGGGCCTGGGTTCCTGCCTCAATCCAAACTCATGTTGTTAGGGAATTGTGGTAAACAAAAAAACTATGAGAATTGGTTCTCCTGTTTACTTCTACTTTCTTATTTTGTTTGTTATTTTTCTAAAGCAATAATGTCAGGTTAGAAGAACATATATTTTTTTATTACGTGTATTGTTCTACTCACAAATTCAATGGATTTCAAGATGCATGATGATTCACTGATATAACGTTTATTCACATTGTCATTCTATCACCTATTATTTTTTCGTCATTCACTTGTCTTAATCATCTGTTGTTTTAGTGAGAAAGGGCATGTTTGTGGGACGTATCTTTATTTCTCTGGGGGTCTTTACACGATGTACAAACCTATTACATTTTAGGTTTAATGAGTGAGGTGGCTCAGTGGTAGAAGATTTACAATAAGTACTTCATTTTTCAAATGCTGAAGCTTTTTGGTATGCATCCTGTACAAAGCCAGTGCCTCTTAAATCCCTGAATATTATTAACTGGTTTCAAGAAGGAATAAAGATTCGCAGCTCTTTCTCCTGAAAGAAAACGAAAACAAACAAAAAACTCGGATTTTCAATAAACCTATTTGCTGATTTCCTCTGAAAATGTTGGAACTTAATGGCGCTCCGTGCCTCAATCATCACACTATCAGTTAATTACTCTCAAAAAAGAAAGAAAAATCAGTTCTATCGAGTTCAGAATTTGCTAGATTCACGTTTCTCCAGGGCTGATGATGACGTTGCTGGTGTTAGGTGCTCAGTATAATAATATGGGCGTCAACGCATCTCTCTTTGTTTCAGGTCATTCTCATAGTTCGTGAAGAAAAAATTATTACTTTTAGATTCATTTGGCAACGAATCGAGAAACTTTTCGGTACGAAAAGAGATAAGTGGCAAATCGACAAGTACATTTTTCAAATTCGAAATGAGACAGAAACATCCGAGAATCGTAGTTTTGTCAACTAGTGTGCCTGCAAACGTGCTATGCTAAAAGGAAATGGCAACGTTATTAGGAAATGGCATTGTTGATCTGCCCTGAAGAGTGGAAATACGAAGAAATTCTGTTAGGTGGGACGTTAAACTGAAAAATTTCATCTCTCTCTCTCTCTCTCTCTCTCTCTCTCTCTCTCTCTCTCTTACGAAAGGCATGATGTCTCAGTGATTGCGAAAACTATGACTTAACACAGTATGATGTTCTTAGTCCGTAGCAAATACGAAAACTCAATTTAGAGGTACGTTCAGAAAGTTTGTGATACCATGATCTGATATCCAATATATTTTGAATAGAAAAGTTTCTTGTATGTCTTATATCTGGACAACTAAATAAAGTATAGCCAGATCCAGATTTTCACTTAACTCACTATGATGATCTTATTCCCTTAAAAAATACGAAAAGTCGATTTAGGAGGGGTCCGTTTGAAGAATTTTGTGTTCCCTGATTCAAGATTCTATTATTATATTTCATTCAAAAATTATCTTGTACGCTTTATGTCTGGAGAACTGTATGTAGTGTACGGTGTTGTACATTATAAACTTACTTGTTTGGAGGTCAAACTAGGGACCGCATGCACTACTTAGTCTATTACACTAAGTATCCATCTGAATGAAAACTCGTTGCTTTACCACCTATCCCCACACACACCTTCACATATTTCTTACGTTCGAAGAGTAAGAAAATATTTCAGTTTAACATACCACGTTTATGATCATTATTCTAAGGGAGACGGGTGATTAAGACAAATGAATGATTGAATAATTAGTAGAATGATAATGTGTGAGTAGCAAATGAAAACTCACGAACATAATGTTGTCCATTATAAGTTTATTTGTTCGGAGGTCGAACTAGGGACTGCATGCACTCTGTCACAGTCCACGACAACTAGTAATAAAAAACTTTAGTCTTTCTCCCTGGTCTGCGTAACATCGTCGACCTCTGTGAACGAATACAGATTATTATTCTACATACTTCTCAGAAACGAGATATCACAGCCGCAAATGTTATGACATTGCTTTCTTCTTCTTCTTTCACACATATACACACATACACAATACTTTCTCTCTCTCTTTCTTCATGCAATGTGATAAAACAAGGAATTAACATACAAATCTCTTCGTAATCTTGCATTGTATGCTTGTCCTTTATCACACTACAAAGTGATGTGAAGATTGACTTCCAGACTATGTAATGCAACGGGAAGCCACATGAAATGGCTATGTGTATCCGTCTAATTAATTGACTGAAATTTTGAAGCTTTAGTGATTAGTGCGGGTGTTATACTAATAAAGCGAAAGGATGCTGATAGCTTCTAGATAAAATCAGGGCATACATTTTGTACTTACATTTTCAAAACGAGACAAGACGACAAACGATTTTTGAGAATACTTCGAGAATCAACATTCAAGACAGTAAGATCAAGAACTGGTATCTTTGAAAACAATTCACAGTTCCAAAATAAATTCTATCATCTCTTTAATTCTTTTCAGATTGAAATGACAGAAATTATTTCTGGTTTTAACACTGAAAATCATAGAGCAAAATGGTAATATCGAGATCTGGTTTATTTAAAAACAATTCATCGTTCCGAGAATAGTCTATGTCGTATCACCTCTATCAAACCTATTTTCAAATTGCTAATGATGGAAATCATTTTTTGGTTTTAACGTTAATCGCCATAAACTAAAATCGATAATAAGAATTCAATTCTGCAAGAATATATTTAATCCGATCTGATCTTTGTTTTTCCGCTGGTCTTTACATAATGTACAAACTTATTACATTTTAAGTTTTTAGGAGTATGGTGCTTTAGTGGTACATGATTTACATCCAGTACTTTGAGTCCCTGATTTGATTACAGTTCGTGTCGTGTGGACTTTATGATGAATTCAAAAAATCTACAAACACACTGTTGTTCACCGTAAACGTACGTTGTACTGTGATTGAACTAAAGACTAACGAAACAGCTCCTGCAAGTAGAGTTCATTCGCAAGATTATGATCTTGTGGTATGGAGAAAAATTCCATATATGACAAACGAAAGAGAAACAACTATATTCAATTATAAAGTTCCCTTTTAATATATCACTTTAATAATAATAATAATAATAATAATAATAATAATAATAATAATAATAATAATAATAATAATAATAATAATGATAATAATAATGATAATAATAATAATAATAATAATAATAATAATAATAATAATAATGTTAAAAATGGAAGCAATCACTTATTTTAAAGCTTCAGTTAAATAATAATATGTTTAAAAGAGACGAAAAGATTATTTTAAGCTACAAGTATATATTTTGTAAAAAGAAAGAGAGCAATCGAATTACTTTATGAAGAATGACTAAAATTTTAAATACCAATCATTCTAGATTTGGAACTTGTTGTATAAATTAAAAGACAAATTCTGACCAAAGCATATATTAACTAATAAATAATAGCGTTACAGTTTCGTCAAATTAACTTTATAGCAGTGCTAGAGGACCTCAAGATGGGCCGAAGTCATTCGTTACTTAACGGCCAGACAATACATTTGTTGTCTCCTTCTCATTATTATTTTTGTTAACCATACTGCTCATATTCATAAATCTAATCATACTACTACTAATCTATATATATAAAAGAGAACGTACAAAATCCTTTGTCCGCTCATCACGCTAATACGGCTGAACCAATTTCTTTCATTTTTGGGGGGTTATTAGGATTTGGACCCTAGATGGTTTTTATCATATCACTTTAATTTTTAATTACCAGTGTCTTGAGATAATTGACCATTCAAGTGTCCATAACGTACAAATCCTTTGTTATTAGTTCATCATAGGTAAAAATAAACGTATTTATATGCAACCCGCATGACCGTGTCACTCGGCGGGTTAACATAAATGACAGGCGATATACAGCGGAAAATAGCTTGAATCTTCTGTTTAAAATTTTTTAATTGATTTGCTTATTTTTACAGACACTTTTACAATATGCCAGCACCGGGATGACCGCAGCGAAGCGGGGCGGGTTAACATAAATGACAGGAGATATAATGTTAAGATTTACTGCAATCTTCTATGGTTTTTATCATATCACTTGAAAGCGAAAAAGTAAAAATTATCTAAGTAACAAAGTTTATTGCGTTCCGGGGTGACCGCAGCGAAGCGGGGTGAACGCTGCTAGTAATAATAATAAAAATCGTAATTATAATTTTTATAGTGATACTAATAAAAATAATAATCATAGAAAGCCATTTAGCATTGTGGTATCAGCGTGTCCCTTTTTTCCATCGCGTAAACGTCTTCATTTGGAACTTACGGTCGTGTATCATATTCCATTTGACACCGATGCGCATCAATGATTTACTAGAGAACTCAATCAGTACCAACTATTATAATCTAGATTTTATAATATTTGTCTTCGTGAGAAAACACGTAACAGTGTATTACATTCTGGCGTGTACGACCAGAGTTCCTAACTTTCACTGGCTATGGGCGCACGATCATTCTACTTTCGGTTCGAGAACGTTGCGAATCGTAAGACTTAACATAATTACATATTTCAATATGTCCTTCCTCTTGCGCAAGTTTCAATACGATACTCGTTGAGGAATTGGATATCTTTAAGGTATTAGGTATTTAAGGATTAAAGGTATTTTGATAATTTACACTAAACACCAACTAAAACAAAAAATATCTGAAAATAATACTCTTGCCAATGTTAATATTAAAAATTTTCTGAACTGTATAAGAGCGGTAGGAATAATGTGCTGCTCTTCTATTAGATTTCTAAGGCTAAAGATACCATCATAACGGCTAGAGATATGCGCGATCGCCAATATCTTAAAAAAGGAAGACTCTTTCTTGCAACTTGGTTAATAAAAGACGTCAACGTCTTAAATGAAAACGGACGATTTCCAACATTATCACAGCACGTTTTACAAGGCTCATCGATGCCTTTCTTTATACAATTGTGACAAATGTGCTGACAGTAGATAAAGATCTTATTTACTGCAGATTTTCCTGGACAAAGAACCATATTCCCGGTGATTCCTTTCATGCTCCTTATGAATTAAAATTTGATACTCTCCTTTCAAACAAGGTTGGAAAGTATAAACATCTGTGAAGTCGCAGCCTCCTTTACTTTGAGCGTTAACTCCTGCTACCTCGCAGATAATCCATTTATCCTGGTTTCTTGTTATTATAAGATAAAAACTATGCCTGTTTGACGTATGTTTAGTAATGCAGTAAACAACCGCAGGGGAAAGCAGTAAATTTTCTTATTTTCTATTCGTATTAAACGCTTTTCCAAATAGTATTGGTATTTTGAATGTTTCTCAATGGCATTCATGGCACATTTTCAACTTGCATACATACTGTCGGCAATGTAAAATTGAAAGAGTATTACATCTCCCAAAAGAACCTCATTTGAACTTATAACACGTTCGATTGAAATGAGGACCATTCTAGCAGAAAAATTGTCTTTTCTTCTCCACGGAATATACACAGGTTTGTTGTCTGTACTGTTACTGCTATCTATTTATACCTAGATATAATCCGTGGAGCGTGCATTCGATAAAACATGCTCCAATCCAAATTCAATTAACCTTTCAATATAAGCCTCTAGGTTACATTACCCACAGGTCTGACGACAATTCCGTGGCAGGTAAGATGAAATTTACGAAAAATTTCTGCTTTCTAAAACAACTTAGAAGTTGCTATTTCTCTGATTTTACCTCTCAATATTATTGTTACTATTACCACATGCATTACTACTATCAACACTATTACTAGTAAAATTTGTACTATTATTATTGTAACTCCCATATCCAACCAATGTTTGAGCAGAGGCGTATGCCGCACCATGCTGTGAAGAAAACCATTGTTTCTCATTATCATGATTATTTTAAACAATGTTGAGGAGGGGGTTGAATACATGATTTTCTCCCTGGACATGTTGCGTGGATGTAACCATAGCGTTATACTCTATTTGAACCGATCTCCTCATTTTCTCAACGGAATTCAGATTGTCAATCCTATGTAATTCATCTAAGAAAGCTAAATCTTCATTAGTTAATTAATTTATTTTATTATTATGACTCAAGTTTTGATGTTCTTGATGAGTCATGGCTATGGCATTTTCAGATGGGATTAAGCACTGTTCCGAAAGAAAAAAAAACGCTTCCCAAATGTAAAGAATAGGACAGCAACGTATATTTCATTCTGCTCAGCTGCTTTTCTCCACAGAATAATAAAACCATAAGTTATTGCTGAACATCATCAAAACCTCGTTCGGTACGGAAAAAAAAGTCTAAGATGTCAGCACTTGATACACGGTGCTGCAGAACTAATGTTATTATTTCAAAATCGCGAAAGGCGCGGAGCTGTGCGTCACACATCTCCGATCTCCGATGTCCAAGCCGTTGTACTTACACAATTTCTTTCCAAATTCTTAAGGTCCTCGGGTATTTGTTTACGCCGCGCACCAGCTCCTGCAGGCAGAGTTCATTCGCAAGATTATGATCTTGTGGTATGGAGAAAAATTCCATCTATGACAAACGAAAGAGAAACAACTATATTCAATTATAAAGTTCCCTTTTAATATATCACTTTAATAATAATAATAATAATAATAATAATGTTAAAAATGGAAGCAATCACTTATTTTAAAGCTTCAGTTACATAATAATATGTTTAAAGAGACGAAAAGATTATTTTAAGCTACAAGTATATATTTTGTAAAAAGAAAGAGATCAATCGAATTACTTTATGAAGAATGACTAAAATTTTAAATACCAATCATTCTAGATTTGGAACTTGTTGTATAAATTAAAAGACAAATTCTGACCAAAGAATATATTAACTAATAAATAATAGCTTTACAGTTTCGCCAAATTAACTTTGACTTCATCAGACACATAATGTGTCTGATAAAGGCAAAGTTAATCTGGCGAAACTGTAACGCTATTATTTATTAGTTAATGTACACTTTGGTCAGAATTTGTTTTTAATTTACAAACTTTTTTTTTAAAAAAAGGCTTTCTCTGTTGTTTAATAGAAAAACCAAACGAGCGAAATTAGAATATACATTATTACTTTTTTAAAAATTCATTAAGTATAAGAAATATAAAATACACACCTCTTAATCTCTAGTTGATCTCTGGTCAATCTCTCTAAAAAGAAGATAACGCGTCCACGTCGCAACTCCTGTCTCTCAACAAGATTGATATTTCTCTCCTTAAAATCATTTTTATCACTAGTTCAGCTCCCACTAATTGTTCAGCAGGAATTAGCTTACTCCAATATAATAAGTTTCAATGAGAATCTTACCTGCTTTAAAATTCTGTACAAATATTTTGGTTTTAAGGCAACGGCTTAGAAAGCAGCATGAAGTCTTCTTTGATTTTATAAGTATGACGGCGAGATACGAAATGACATCTAAGAAGGAAACATATCTATTATATCACCTCCTAGCATGTAGACCGACATCTACTATTACATATGCCTACACCGCCGCTACTAGCCACACCTGGTATCAATTTTTTTTTAAAAAAAGGTCAGTTTGCTTTGAAATATTGATCAGATCAGATGTCTGTTGTAGTTTTTGCTAGGTTAGGGTATTTAAACTCCTTATGTACCAAAGCACTATGTAAAGAAATCAACAGTAAGGTGTATAATTTATCGTACCTAATAAGTATTTTTTTTTAAATAAAGGAATTTACCGCAAATAAAGGAGTGCTTAAAAACAATTACACATATTTAATAATCAGGAGTACATGCCGCGCCACAGTTGCAGGTCCACACAAATTGTGTACAAAATTCCACCTCGACAATCTGGTATATCCACCACCAATAATAGTGCTATAAGAAAAAAATACGGCAAATCTCCCCCCTAATTAGGCAAAGTCTTCTAAAATTTTATATAGAAGTCTAAACCTAGTAACACATTTCAAATTTAAGTGCAGTTAGTGCTTATTGTGTTTTTACCAAAAGTTCTTCTTTAGAGGCTCATAAATCCCGAGAGGCGCTGTCCCTTTTACCCGAAAAAAATCGGGAGTGGGGGATGCACAGTCATTACGGGTACCGTTGGGTCTGGTACCAAATTTTAGTACGTTCACATTTTTTATTTTCGGAACAATTTTAGTATGGTCACAAATATTTTTTCCAGACCTGCCAACGGCAAACTTTCCGTAATAAACGAAAGGAATTATTACAATTACGTTCTTTATATCGCTTATAATATTGGGTCTTTCGCAATTGTAGTATACTCAGTTTTTAGTATTTTATAGTATTTTTAATAATTTTAGTAGGCTCACACATTTTACTACTTTCGAAAAATAGTTTCTCTTTAGATGTTTCCTGCGAAGCGATCCGTAAAGAAGGAGAGACATAATTTTAATGAAAAACGAAACAAACAAAAACATAAAGAATGCTTTTAAAACAAATTATAACTTAATCATAGCACTGCTTTTCTATTTGAGTAATTTATTACAAAAAAATAATCAGTTACTTCATAAATTAGTGGCTAATGTAAGCACCTTCTGTTGTAAAAGACCGGAATTCAGATCTCTGCCGTAGCACCTCTCGTTGACGCTTTTGACATGAGAAACCCGAGTTCGGGACTGGAATCAAGCCCCGCGTTCAACGCACATGGTTCATATCTTTAACGTTAAAAAACTCGCTTGGTCCACAAAGCAGCCCCCGAGAATAAGGTCACGCAGTTCACACGTTTTATGTGTAAAGACCAAAATTCAAACCCAAGGCAGAGTGGTTTATATAGTTCGGATACAAACGGGCAGGTCGCTCGGCAGATATATAATTTTCATGCCTTTCTCTTCATATAGGTATTTTTTTCAAAACTAGCTAATTAGCTACTAATGAGTTCAGACTGTATTTTTACGTAACATGCATCCGTGGTGCTGAACACTAAACTACAGAAACTTCACCTCTATTAAACTATGGCTCAACTCTTATCTCTTAAATCTTGCATTCAACGTATAAAACAAGAAAGCTACTTGAAATGTAAAAAAAAAAACATAATTGAAAAAACAAGCAGGAAAATCTTTATAATTGATTATGCAATCTTAAATCTTTCAAAATGTACAAGGAAGCCCTCAACCAAGCAGTCTTTTTTTTTAATCCACGGTTCAACCGTTACTTTTTATGTTAATAACAAAACAAATTATGCTAAACAATCAATCACGCTCGTAAATTTTTCACAGGGTCTCACTTTTTCATTCCAGCAACATTTTGCAAAGATATTATCTTGTTACTACAACTTTTCAGAACGTATATGTATCGTCTGTCCGGAATGTAAATGTACATCTGTTTGCGTCTGGCATTTGTGCGCTCTAACCATGAATAATGTGAGAATTAAGTCTATCGAATGTTTACTGGTGGGCAAGAGGAAAAGTTTAACCTGAATAAGACATTGCAGTGGGGTACAAAATGTGAACACAAATATGGATTAATGTTAATAAAGGACGAAATCGTATAGAACGCTTGAAAAAGATGCTAAACCGAGAAAATGAATAAAATGATCGAAGCGGGAACATACAATACCACTAGAAACAAATACGCCGACAACTAACTGTCTACCAACAAGTGTTTCTGTGGTTGTGGTGAAGGTGCTGAATTACAAATGCAAGGTTCGAATCCAGTGTAATTGAACTTTTTAAATTTTTGTTATTAATGCATGCCGCTCATGAGAGATGGTAAAAGAGGCCGTATTACCCATTTAATATGTTAAGTGAAAATGGGATATACATTTTAGTGACGTTTACTAGAAAAGTGACACAATGAAAACGAGAAAGCAGTTTTATCTAATCAGAGATATTTATCAGAGGACGGTGATCGGAAAATTGAAATCTTCCTAATTTCGAACATGTAAATCTCTACAATACGCAAAATTTCTTCATCATCTTCTTCTGACATGATGGTTCCTGCCTATTGCAGGAACCATCATGTCAGAAATGCCGCTAAATTTCTAGGCCCCTTTGGCGATCGTCATCCACTGAGACAAAAACCTCTTTCAGTTCCAAAGTTTCTTTCTCTGTGTTAGTCTATCTATCTACCTATCTGTCTGTCTGTCTATATGTAACATATATATAACCCTATTTGTGAATGCCATAATCACCATAATTGGCAGCGGACTGAGACCAAACTTGGCACAATCATTAATTGTCGAAATATCTTGAAACAGTTCGTAAGCCTGAATAATCAGGTGAAAATGCTCAAAACCGTGGTTCTTCGAACTTAAAATTCCAAGGGTAACAAACACCCCATAAACGGATATTCACAATGTTTGAGTGATTTTTCCTCTTTTATTGAAATATTGGATCTGATTAATCACCTAAAGAAGGTTCTCGCCCTTTCGGTACGGAAAGCCTTTTTCCAGGGGGATATTTTTCTATCAGAACAAGACGATTGTTAGTGATGACATTAAGTTACACATTGGAAGTCAAGTTACTTGTGAAACGTCTTATTTGAAAGAATTATATAATACATGTGCTTTCCCCTAACACAGAGAACTGTAAATCACGTATTTCGAGTTCGTGAGCGTGCATGGCGAGGAGTGCTATTTGATTTGCTTCCTAGTAGCACATTCCATTAAAGTAAAATGTTAATAATAATAATAATTAGTGGTAAGTAAAATGTTAATAATTATTATTATATACATTTTACGAAATGTTGCTCTTTGTGGTAACGTAATATCTTCCTCAATTCCTCATCAAAACTAGGATTGAAACAGCACCAGGCTATCTACTTTACAAGCAAAATATTAATAATTTATACAGAGAGAACGGTTAATGATAGAGTGATGGGAGGAATGCTGGACAGTATCCACTCATAGTTCTCAAAAATAGGCAATTTCAATACAAAAAACGAAAAGACATTGTCCTTTGGCGTCATGTGGATAGAGCAGGGCCCTCTTTATAGAAAATGTCGATATTTTATATCGAGAGAACAGGGGTTACAGTGGGTAGGGAACAACGTAGCACAAGGCAGAGGGACCTGCTCTGGCAGAGGTTTGAATCCACGTCCGGCATTTTTTACTTTAGGATTTTTGATGACGATTGATTGGCGATTACATACGTTCTATTATATTCAGATACTTGTATACTCGGATGTTTCACTACCTGAACTGTAAAATCTTCAGGAATAAGAATAGTAGTAATAATAAACTAATAATATTTATTATCATATTTCAGAAGATTAAAAGCTAGGAGCTATTTATCGCTCGGGTCACACTAATATAAGCAGAAACGTGACATTTGAAAATAATATTTCTGTTTTGTTTAATGTTGAGTACAAGAAGAGGAATTTCTCATCTCGTTTAAAAAACAAACAAAATAACATGAGAATTAACACTTCACATTTGGGACGGAACAAGGGTAACTCAAATTATCGTATCGTTTTTGAGATGAGAATCGAGACGAGACGAAAACTATCGTAAACTGTCCTCGTCTTGTCTCGATTCTGGAAATGATGTATGTAAATTCTTTAAGTAACAATTGCTCTGAGGACTGAAACTTATAGGCTATTTAGTTACTATATAATTCAGAGCTCATTGAATTATGGTCTAAGTAGGTATTTATGTAGCAAAGCTTCTATAATTACCTCTGCATACCCTAAGAATTAGTTTAATATAAACATTATTGTTGCGAGGTATTGTTATTTTTGTTACAGTTGTTTTACTTAAAACATACAACAGAATACTTTCTACATGAAACTTTAGAGGAATGCATAAGTTTTGGTAGTCGAAGAGAAGTCAACGAAATTTTTAGCTTTAACAAAGAATTAGGAAATTTTAGGGAAACTTAAAACTTTTAATACCATTATTATAATTTTTATTATTATTACTGAAGTGTTGTGAATATAATGGTTCACCTTGTTCCAACAAGATCCACCTTAGTAGGCATTCTCCGTGTGTGCAGTTTTTCTCCGGTTTCCGCTTACTCCCACTTTTCTTATTCCAAAATTCCTTTTTTTTTTCATAATTGACGTCTTCTGTAGATTAGCTGGCAAAACGATTACTTGAAAACAAATTTTCTTACAGATTTTATGAGTTCAGAAGACCTACTTTCCACATGGAATTTGCCTGAAAACAATCTGTTCAACATTTAGCTAGTTGTAAGGACGTATACAGAAGGTATGTCCTGATGGTCCTGACACTTCTCTCCATTTCCCGGCAATTTCGTAACTTTTGTCTACCGCTAGGATCGATTTTACAGATTTTAATACAGTCTGTTCTCACACAGAATTAATTTTCTATGTAATTGTTATTGTTATTCTTCTTCTTCTTCTTCTTCTTCTTCTTCTTCTTCTTATTATTATTATTATTATTATTATTATTATTATTATTATTATTATTATTATTATTATTATTATTATTATCGAATATTTGGTACCTCATTATTACGACCCATTAAATGCAAACACTAGAAAAAGGGAAAAAGTAAAGAAAAAGGGAAATAATTTTAGAACCCTCTATAAGGATGAATTGCCCTATAAGAGATACTTTGGAAGGTAAAGAACAGGGAAAAGTGTCAGCTCCTGGACAATACCATAATCGATTTTACTGATACCTTAAACGAAACAAAGTGGAATTTGTCGTTATCACAATATATAGTAACGCCCTTTCTTTGGGTAAAAGACTTTTTATTATGTATGTGTTATATTGATATTTTAACAAAATATGCAGACATATATAAAGATAACGATAGTTCCTATATACAAATTGTTATTGAACACATATATGGAACGTGTTGAAAATGCAAATATTTTTTTTTAATTTCTATTAAGAGCGGAATAACTTAAAAACTATTACACAATTTAAAAGTAACGTCCCTCACATTTATGACTCATACTTTATGTATTCATGAATTGTTTGCTAAACACGATATGTTTACAGAGAGTACGAATCGAAATTTTAGACTGTGACGTCATATCGTTAGTACTTCCCCCGTGAAGGTAGTCATTTCAACTCTAACTTCTAACACATTATTATCGTGTTTCTGACGTATATTAACAGAGGAATTGACTAATTTAATGTTAATATACGTCCGAAATATCAACAATGTAAATGATAATTCTTTTCTTAATTTCCTCAGAGGGAATCGATCCGCGGACCGCTAAGTTGCGAAATGAATGCTCTATACGATACCCTAAGACTGCTGTGTTAAGTAGGAGTTAAGAAACACTCTTGTATGTATCAAATTGCAAACGTTTAGAATTTCAATATTTCATCAACGATGAAACACTGATTTCAGTCATGATAAAATAGTATGTAAAGAGAATTCAAATTTAAATTTAAAGCGACTTCCAAAGACGCAAGAACGTGAAGTAGAAAATGGTTTTAAGAGTAATTCGAATCTTGAACCTGAAACATCAGACCTTTCTTTTATCTGATTGACAGAAAATATCTCCCTATAGTCAATATATTTTGTTATTCTCATTTTACAGTTATTTCCAGTAACCTTGAACGACAGGGACACCAACAAAGATACATAGAGCAGATCATATATATGGACGGGTCTCCCACCGGGAATCGAAACTGAGATCCGGCTTACAAAACTATCTGATGGGTGGGTTACTTGCTACTTTCCCAAGGCTAGTAAGTTTGAGGCGTATAACATCTTGCTCGTGGGTTTCTAGGGACACTCCAAATTTCTCATTCCACCAAATAGTACATCATAATTCACTTGGGTAAATCGTATTCTTTCCCGACCTAAAATGCATAATGGTGGGACACTAAACGTAAAGATCACATTTTCAAGCTGTTAGCACAAACCAATCCGAACCTAAAACAGTTATAGTTTCTTTTGCATATTAACTTGTTTTCGCAAAAAAATATATAGAAGAGAAAACATAATAAATTGTAATTTCATTCAAAAGCGATACAGCAGACTCATAATACCTTCACCTAAAACCAAACCATTATATATTTTTCCAAAATATATAAGAATGTTATGAAAACTGGCAATATAGGGTGTGTTTTCAAACAAAACTGAATCAAAACATATTTCGTTTTCTGAAATAAACACATTCTGTTTCGAACAAATTCTGTTTCAACCTCAAACCGAAGCCAACCAAACCAGTTAACCGAGTCGTGAGTGAATGAAAACTTGACACAAGACCACCACCCACCGTGACCCACTCTAACCCACCTACCCCCATTAGCCAATCCGACCCACCACCCACCATGAATCACTGACTCCAAGAAACACATTCTCGTCAACTCTGACACTTAATCCACGGCCTCTTCTCTACCGACTAAAGAGTTTACACTCTGAAATTCTGAAATTCTAACTAATTGGTGTTTGAATTCCTACGGTCAATCGCTCAAGCACCGCTCTGTTAAAATAACGATGAATCTGACCTTTACAATATAAAATGGTAAAGTGTTGGACATTACGATGAATTGTAAAATTACGATAAATTTCAATTAAATTACCATGGATTAATTATTTCCTTGTTGATTGTGAGTAATTTTTAGTTGGAAAACGGATGCATTATTTTAAAATCGGAAATCAAATTAAGTAAGTTCGTTCCCAACTCAAGTAGGCTTGAGTTGGACAACATGGTGCTCGTGGGTTTTCCCGGTACATCCACGTAAATGTGTCTGAAGCGTGTCAAACAGTTTTTAAAGCTATTTGCTTTTGAAGTTCATTTTTTCTTGTTTTCGGCAGCCTATATCTAGAAAAGGAAGCAATTGTGCACCTGATTTTTTTTTAATTTCAACAGACCCTACTTCGAATTCCAGAAATTGTTGATGGTGTTTCTTATAAGCGTAAAGGAAGTCAAACATGCTCAAAAAATGCATATTTCATCAGATTCCAATGGGTGACAGAGTGTTCCGTGCAGTGTATAATTCTCAAATATCGTCTCAATAGAGTTTTCCGATATACCTTGATTTCGAGGAGGGTCTAAAGTAGGCAGGAGGTAAGTCTTGACAACAACAAATATTCAGTGCTTCGAAGGGAAATAATAAGAACCTGCAACTTCATGTTTTTTAAGTTCGAAATGACGTGTGATGCGATGTATTTCGTCACGGTATATTTCACGTTTTCTTCACTTCTTTTTCTCCGACTACGAGACACCATGGTGTTGACGATCCTTAACACCTCAGACTTTACGCCAAAGGATTCCGTGTAAAGGCCGACAAGGTATATCGTTTGCCTACTGTGACCAATCATAAAAACAGAGCATATCTCAAAATTGATCGATATCATCTCTGGAAATTTCACCCTGCAGGGACTATTCATCGCACCCATTAAACATTAACAAAATATGAATTTTGTATTGTGTAGGCTTGACATACTTTACGCTGATAACCACCACCAGTGCAACATTTCTCGAATTCGAAATAGGGCATCTTAAAATTAGTTTCCTTCGCGATTTTGGACAGAATTAGGTGTGACACTACGCAATTTCTTCCACACCACCAAAAGAACTTTCTGACATATTTTGATGTGAAGAATCATCTCTTAAAGTGTGTCGGTCTAGTTCATTAACACCCTATATATATATATATAGGCATAAAGAGCGGACAATATGAGTTTTATCTCAAAATTTGACATACATAATGGCAGCGGATTTCAGGAGAAAATAGTAACATTAAATACAATCTAGGTACTAGACGTCTTCCACCATAGGCGGAATGGGTCGAGTTTTGTGAGTGGGTCAGTGGGTCAGTGGGTCGTGTGTTAATAGCATGTATACTCCGCATAAAAAGATTGCGACAGCTAACCCTGTGCAATTATGCCACCAATATACACCTTGTTATCCCATAATCGTGTCAGGTAAAGAGATCACCTCTCTCTCCTCCTTTCTTCTCTCCCATACTAAAATTAGCTAACAACATGAGCGTAATTCTAATTTCGAACCTCACATGTATTACTTTCGATAAAATGAAATAACCAAACGGAGACGAAACAAGATTCACAAGTTGGTGTAGGGATAAACTGAAACACACACAATAAAAATTGAAACCAATGGATGTCTATTACACAGAGATTAAAAAATGAGCCAGAGAGAGAGGGAGAGAGATTGAAAGATCCGGAGATCAAACAATAATAAAGAAATAACGTTTGGTTTTACATATTTATCAGAAGTATTCGAAGATATAGAAAATGCTTTAAACATTCATTAAATCACTTTCATAAAAGTAAATCATACTGATTTTCCAGTAGATTTGTAGATCGCCGAGACACGTGTAGGATAATGTCAAAAGTATAAACAAACATACTTTGTTTCCGCGTGGTTCGATTGCAGATTCGGTAGTGTTCATTGGACGTACTCATCCAAAATACATTTTAAAAACACTGGCCATACCCTTGTATTTCAGACTGCTAGTGCAAACTGAGCAAGAAAAATAATAAAACGAAAATAAAAAGAAGGAAAGAAAGAAAGAGAAAATTTAATGAGTGCTATTTTACTGCCAAATTTCTATCAGAAATACCCTACATTAAAAGTGCAAACTGTTTCCTATTGTAAAGTTGCAAATGTTCGAAAGGAAATTTTGTTCCTAATAGATAGAGCATGTTTCACATTTCAACGTGAATAAAACACATTGAATTATAGCATGGAAACAAATTTTGTGTCGAACTAGTATAAATAAAATCTAGTTTTCAAATAACCAAAGATGTTACCATTTTATAGTCTTTTCCGAAGATTTATCTGTTCCGAACATCCAGAATCGATCTCCGCTTTTGGGGATATAACGTAATTTGCACAGATAGAATGAACCGACTAGACCTCAAATGGATCATCGTGTCAGTCGGATGATGTTGGTAGGGTTATAGACCTCCAGTAGATCGACGACACAAACCCGTAGTGACCCGATAATTCGACTGAGACTCGGTACCCCAGGGGAGAAAAGAAACATTTCACTTACTTCCTTGCGTTTAAACAGTATTTCTGTCAGAGATGACCATAACTGGAGATGTTATCCCCAGAGCACGTAAAGACGACGCCGAAATTCCCAGTTAATTAGATTTTCTAGATCATGTATAACGGGCTCTAGCTCCGTATTAATTTTGGTACACGCACACTCACATGAAGTGGCTGTGTCAGAGAGAGAGGAGGTGAAAGCGAAAGATGCAAAGACAGGGTAGGGAAACATCAAGAAAGGGAGAAAGGCTGACGAATATAAATATGAAACATCCTTATTATTGCAGTGTGCGATGAACGCACACACTGTTTACTTGAATTATGGCCAGTGACTGCTTATAAGTTCTTCAACAGAATCTCTGTTTTTAGCCATTATTTTATGCAAAAAATATACTTCCTAATGGGGAATCGAACCAAGATTTTCTATTTGAAAATCTAGCACTTTACCACTACACCAGCGATTGCTTTACCCAAACTTTGTTTAGTGAATGGTGTAGTGTTTCTTTCTGAGAAAAATAACAAGAAAAGTGCATACTGTAGATCAATGATGTGTATGGAATGTCCTGGTAATTCTCTTGCTCTTTCCCAAACAATATTTGTTAACCGCCTCTATTATTATACAGATGTTTGCTTCCACATTCAAACGCATTGTTCGTCCAGTATGATAAGTTGCTTCTTTACGATCACTTTGTAAAAAAAAATACTTTTGCTTGAACTCGATTTGAGTCTGTGTTAGATAATTGTATTTTTCATAAGGCCATTACATTACCCCTACACTATCATGACACATTAAAATATAAACCAAATATTACTTACTTTAGCCCGGATCTTTGGAACGAAACGGCTTTTTCTTCTAAAGTTATTTGCACCAAAGTGCACAATGAAATTCATTTATTCCATGGCCGAGAGAAATTAGTGTCCACTAATAGAGGAAAACCGTACAATTTTGAAAAAAAATACAGAAATAAAACTTATTTTGCAGTAATTTCGCAGTGCAAGTTAAAAAGTGCATGAATAATAATAATAATAATAATAATAATAATAATAATAATAATAATAATAATAATGATAAACGTTTTCGATCACAGTACAGCTTATTATTATAATTATTTATTGTTATTATTGTTGTTATTATTATTATTACAAGCGTCAATTACCCGCTTCGCTAAGTTAAGTTGAGAAAATATAGTAATATGTTCCGTTACTTAGTCACGTTTACTATTACTAAAGCACTCTTTGATATCATTCATTTTCGATTAGTTTTAAAAACCCCCTCTGCATTTTATGTTGTTAGGCACGGCATCTGCAGTCTTATTGTTCATATCAAGGAGCCGGAAAACAATAAATTTGACACTGATAATTTTTATTTCGATCTTTTTTATGTCTCCTCTCCTCCAAGTTGCGCTGCTGAACATGGATTTAAAGGGCATCAGATGTGTCACTGTTAATCTCAGCGACTCCAAATAATAATAATTGACAGCTACAATGTGAAAGAAACATTTATTATTATTATTATTATTATTATTATTATTATTATTATTATTATTATTATTATTATTATCCACGTACTTTTGAAGTTGCACGCCGAAATTACTGCAAAATATTTTATTCCTGGAATTTTTCCTGCATTGTATGTTTCCCTTTATTAGTGGGGGCTAATTTCTCTCTAAGCTATCAAATACATGAATTTCGTTGAGCATTTTGGTGTAAATAACCTTGGAGGAAGAAGCCGGTTCGTTCCAAAGATCAGAATCCATGATAGAGATGATTTACTAATATTGGTTTTAAAACGGCAAGAGAATTACTAGGCCATTCCAAACACATCATTGCTCTACAGTATGCACTTTCGTGTTATCTTTATTAGAAAGAAACACTACACCATTTATTAAACAAAGTTTGGGTAAATCAATCGGAGATATAGTGGTAAAGTACTAGACTTCTAATTACAAAATCTTGGTTCGATTTTTTCGCTTAAAATAATGGCTGCAAACAGAAATTCTGTTGGAGAACTTTCAAGCGATCACTGGCCATAATTCAAGTAAACAGTGTGTGCGTTCATCATACACTGCAATAGTAAGGATGTTTCATATTTATATTCGTCCCCCATCTCTCTTTCACTTTACGTTTTCCTACGCTGTCATTGCATCTTTTACTTCATCCTCTCTCTCCCTCTCTCACACACACGCAATTCTAATTCCAAATTGAAAACATCTCCAGTCCTGGACATCTCTGAAAGAAATATTGTTTAAACGCAATGAAAAAAGTGAAATGTTTTTTTCATCCTATCGATTATCGATTCTTAATCGAATTACCGGGTCATTACGGGTTTGAGTCCTCGATTCGCAGGTTTTCTATAACCCTACCAACATCATCCGATTGACACGGAGATCCGTTTGAGCTCTAGCCTGTTCATTCTATCTGTGCAAATTGCGAAATTTCCCTAAGGGAGGAAATCATGCTGGATGTTCGGAGCATATAAATCTTCGGAAAAGACTATAAAATGGTAACCTCTTTGGTTATTTAAAAAACAAGATTTTATTTACTCTAGTTCAACACAAAATGTGTTTCCATCCTATAATTCAGTGTTTTATTTTAAGTAACATAAAATTTTCCTTTCGAACATTTGTAACTTTTCTTTACGATTGAGTTTGGAGTTTTAACATAGCCTAGGAGATTTTTGATAGCACTCATTGAATTTTCTCTTTCATTCTTTCTTTCTTTGTTTCTTTCTCTTTACATTTTATTTTTTGTACAGTTTGAATCTTAATTTGAAATGGAGATAATGACCAACTGGGTTCATTGGAATGTATTTTGGATCAGTACGTCCAATGAACACTACTGCATTTGCAATCTAACCACGCGGGAACAAAGCATGTGTATTAAACTTTTCACTTATCCTAGATGTGTCTCGGAGATCTACAGTTCTACTGGAAATTGAGTATGCTATCCTTTATCAAAGTCACTTAATGAATGTTAGAAACATTCTCTATATCATCGAATACTTCTGAAAAATATGTAGAAACAAACGTTATTTCTGTATTATTGTTTGATTTCTGTATACCTTTCTTACTGCGTTTGAATTCCACATTTTTATCTGTTTTCCCTTTACGTTTCCTTCTTTTCTCCTGTACTCTCAATCTCTCTTTCTTTCTGCCTGATTTCTGAATGTCTATGTAATAAACATAAATTGGTTTCAATCTTTCATTGTGTGTCTCTCAGTTTCTCCCAACATCAACTTATGAATCTTGTTTCGTTTCGGTTTTATTACTTCATTTTATCGAAACGAATACATGTGTAGTTTAAAACTAGAATTGCGCTCATGTTGTTAGCTAGTTTTAATATGGGAGGGAATAAAGAAGGAGGTAGAGGTGGTATCTTTACCTGACACGATTATGGGATAACAAGGTGTATATTTGGTGGCCTAACCGCACGGTTTTACCTGTCCCAATTTGTTAATGCGGAGTGTACCAACTAAGACCGACCGCACAGAGTGATAAACTCGACCACCACCTAATATTATCCATTGCCACGCACCACCCACCATGAACCACTTCGACTCACAACCCACCATGACCCACTGCGACCCACCATCCATCATGATCAACTAAGACCCACCAACCAACTCTCCTCACAGCATTATAATCAGCTTCTTCTGAAGAGCTAATTTTCCTTCACCCTCGACACTGCCCATAGAAACAAAAATCCGTTTCTGATTGGGTTAAGTTTTCGAGACCTAAATCTTCTGGTATAAGTTTTGAGTATTATAGTAGTAATAGAAAAAATGTCACTTAGTTGGAATTGAGGAATTTCAATGAAGAAACAGTTGAGGTTAAATTTATATGATGGCCGTAAAGGTAGAACAAAACGAGCCTCGCGGGGCTTCTAATCCATTTCTGCTAGTACTACTACTACTACTATTACTACTACGATTACGTGTACAGTGGAAGCGTATTGCAAAACTGCACACGTAAAGTAAGTAAATGACTGTTTAGAGTATTATTTTTATAAAAATAAAAAAAACATTCCTTGACCCTGGTTTGAACCCACACCGAAATTAATTATAATTACTAGTCCATTGCTCTAGTACGCTCGGCCCCCAAGAACACTACTAACAGCCATTTAATTTCTGCTATTGTTATTGTACGTGCGAGAAACTGGTAACTCCAACCAATCAGAACCGCGTATTTAGCTCCTATGACTAGGGTCGAGCGTGATTTAAAAATATACTTCTGAAAACTGGTGAATTTGTCTTTCTAGGTACGTTTTACTTTCAATGCCCCATTACTCTTTTTCATTTGTTTATGTTTACTTAAGTATAGTGAAAAAATAAAACATTAGGTATTTCTGGGTATTGATATATATATTTGTAATTAAGAGCAATAGAACCTATACTACTACTACATGGGTTTAGAGGAGCTAACTACGCGAAAAATACACTTTTGAATTACTGTAATATGTAAATTATTATATAAAAATTTAATTTAACTACGTGTGCCTAATCATCACGGGCAAATGGCAATCAAATAAAATGAAGTTTGTTTTATAGTTAGGTCATAATCAAACTGGTATGTAACCATACTACTTTCATTATAATAATTGCTTTAATGATAGTGGGGATACGAATTTATGTGAAAAATGTATTATCTCTCAAGTCGTTCAAGTTACGGAGCTGATATTCATTATATTAACTCTTTATTGAAAATCAACAGAACGTGTTCTAACACTTTTTAAGTTTCTCTTTCACGGGGAGAGCGGCACTCTCTTCATATAGCAAATTGATAGTGGGTTACTTTGTAAAAATAACGAAAACCGACCGATGTTACTCGTAGTTGAAAAACAAACAATACAGTGCGTCGTATCATATATCCGTATATGCTCAAAGTGCACTTTCCACTATAATAATTGCTGACGTTTGTTTTTATATGAAGCGATTAGTGCACAGGGCAATCAACCCGTAAACGTGTCAGAAAAATAACATAAAAATTACAATGTCAGCATCTGTACGTTGGTCTATTTACCTTGATATGGGACTTTAAAAATTGCATCCGTTTTTTCACTAAAAAGTATCGATAATTCACCAAAGAAAAAATTAGACCATGGTAATTTTAATTCATTGAATTTGCCAATGAAAAACAATTTACCCTTTTATATTGTAAAGATCTCATCCATCTTTATTACAACGGAGCGGTGTTTGGGAGATTGACCGTAGCAATTCAAACTTCGATTAGTTAGAAATTAACAACCTGGTTTTATTATAAGTGTAAACTGATTAGTCGGTTTAGAAGTGGCCGTGGACAATGTGTCAGAGTTGATGACAAAGTATTTTGCTGGGTCAGTGGTTAATGGTGGGTGGTGTGTCAGGGTGGGTCACGGTGGGTGGGGGTCATGGTGGGTCGTGGGTCATAATGGGTCAGTGTGGGTAGTTGGTCTTGTGTTAAGTTTTCACTCCCTCACGACTCGGATAACTGGTTTGGTTGGCTTCGGTTTAACCTTAAAACAGAATGTGTTCGTTTATTTCAGAAAACGAAAAAGAGTTTTATTCAATTTTGTTTTCAAACACACACTATATTGTCGCTTTCCAGAATATCCTTATCTATTTTGGAAAGGTTCCAGACGATATAAAATGGTTTCGTTTTAGGTGAAGGTATTGGGAGTCTGCTGTTTCAGTTTTGAATAGAATTACGATTCCTTATGTTTTTCTTCTATATCTATTTGTAGGAACACGTTAAAAAATCAATAGAAAATATTCGGTTTTAGATTCGGATTGGTTTGTGTTAACAGCATGAAAATGTAATCTTTAAGTTTAATGTCTCACGATTACGACTGTTAGGTCGAGGAAGACTATGATTAAACCAAGTGAATTATGCTGTGCGAATTGGTGAAATGAGAAAAAGGAGTGTCTCGAAAAACACCACGAGTAGGATGTTGTACATCTCAAACTTACTAGCCTTTGGAACGAGCCAGGTACCTCACCCATCAGACAGCTACTTTGCGTGCTGTGGTATGTGATGGAGCAAATACAAACACCGACGAACATTCTGGAATTATACGTCGACTGGAAATAGCTTTAAATCGACCTTTACAGTGAATCATTTGTATATTGCATCTGAATGAGCTTCCTCTAAGGGAAATTTTTAAAAATATTGATGGCAAAACAACTGTTACAAAGGGATTTTCGGGGCATATCGGAAAGATTCTAAGTTTTGATCCACGGGATGTTCCAATAGTTGATTTCCAGCCCGTCATTGGAAATGTCAAGAAATTTTGTGTGAATATGACAAAAGATTTAAGCGCTGATCAAAAGTATTTGCTGAAGGCTAGCATCGCAGTACATACGGGAAAGGAACACGCTGATGCTGCTGTTATGAAATTTTTACAAACTGCTTTGCCAGGTGCCCTTAATCACGCAAGGTGGTTGACGCTCGCCAATCGAACCCTTCGTTTGTTCATAAGCACAAGAAATCCATCCAAAAACCTATTGCAGCTTGTACCCTACATTGTTAGAGTGTATGCTCCAAGTTGGTTCGAGATAAAAACCCATTCCAACTGCACTGATGGATCACGTAACTTCTTTTTTATTTTGGAGAAAGTTAGAAATTTACCCGATAGTGGGATGAAGGAAGATGCAATAAGATCTCTAAAGTTAAATTGTTATTTTGCCCACAGGAAAATATTCTTCTTGCAGCTCTTGCAGATCCAGACGTTGAAGTACGAAAAGATGCAGTAAACAAGATTATTGTTGCAAGAACGACCAATCAAGCTGGAATGAGAAAATTTTGTAAATCAAACATTATGATTCATCTCGAAGCAGAAAACTACTACTACAAGATGATTGATTAGGATGCTTCCGTCACAACGCCACCTCCACTTGTAAACTCAATGTCAGATGAAGAATTACTGGCAAAGATTGAAATAGGACCACTGGAATTTACAAGAATTCAATGTCATTCACAAGCAGTTAAACGAGTCGTAAAAGAAGTTTCCATAGTTTCCACAAAAGTTTTTAGAATGAATCATTGCTTCGTCCGAGGAATCAAGAAGGAAATTTGGATACTAAGCATGCGTTTCTGAAATCAGATAATTAAATAATACTTATTTAAAGAATTAATGTATGTTTTAGAAGAACAAACCTACTGAACAGAAAAAAAACTACTTTTTATAATATGCCAATAATAGCTTCATTGTTAACTCAAAATTGGGAACCTTAAATCAAAAGATAAAAATCTAAAATTTTACATACGAAATTATCTTTACCTCTATCAACTTTAAGAACTAGAGACATAAGCTTCTGTTTACGTTTTTTGAAGTTCGCCCCGCCCTAATATACACATTAAATTTTTAATTCTTTTAGAAAGTTGTAAAGAAAATAATAAACCGTTTTTTTGTTAAATATAAAAGCTAAACGACCCTAACTCTACCCAAACTTAAAGTGCCCTAAGACCACGATATACCAGGTTACATGAATATCGGTTAGGGTCAGCAATAGAATACATGAGGTAACACTGTAGTCATTTTATTCATGGAGTGTCTGTACTAAAACCATGTATCAAATACTGTCATTATTTAAGGAAACCGAATCTTATGTCGAACCTCATGTCCAGAATGTAAAAAAGACTAGGACGGTAGAGCATTCATGTGGAGAACTGAGTATGGAATATGCTCTTCTCGAAGAGGAACGCACTACTGACATCGACGTAGCATACTGGAAACTATTGTCAAGCAGTTCTTGTTGCAGGGCCTGTACCTCTTGCGTGAGAGTTTTTTCGAAAGTCTGGAAGAGGACTTGGTAGAGGTATACGCGCGGCAACACGTCTCTTCAGAGCATCCCTAGCATACTCTATGAGTTGAACTCCAGGGAATACGCTGGCCATCAGATTTAATGAATATTCTCTTCCTCAAGGAGGGCGGATACGGCAGCTGTACGATGCGAACAAGCATTGATATTCACAAAACGAAACTTTGGATCGATAGCTCCAGGAAACAAACAAACATAACGGAGAATGACATTTACGCAACATCTGGCGTCTGTTCTAGTGTCGTCACTGCGTATGCGTAGCAGTCAAAAACGTCTTCGTTTTTTGTTCGAACAAACGATGAAATTAATATATAGAGAATAAAATACAACAGAGAACGAAATACTATACAAGCGTATGAAGCATAGTAACTGGAATAATAATAGACTCTAATAACAATAATAATAACTCAAAAAATAATTTCTTACGAGGTCCAAAATTTTGTATCACATTTTTCACCTTGCCATGGCACTCTGCCGCCGCGGTACGCCGGTTGCAGATCACTAGTTTAGTGTACTGGATGCATCAAAAGTCCGGAACTTTGTTATGATAAAGATGCAACAACAGAAAAAGGAAAGTTGTTGCAAATAGAGATTTTCAATCTAAAATCTCGGATTTATTCCAATCGCTCCAGCCGTTTCCGCTCCACACTGTAAGGCGTCCAGTGTTAAACGTTGAGAGTCTTTTCTGTTTAATTCGAAGGATATACGAGTATACCGTATATATCGTTGCTTCAAGATAGATTCCCGGCGACGTCACCACCAAACAGGTCAGGACTTTGGAAATACATTAGTAAGGCGAAGATTGTAACTCACACTGTAATGTAGGTTCGATAACTCTTTTTATTTTCAGTATAAAGTCGAAATTCCTAAATATATATCTTGGCTATGTCACTGATTTAGATACAATCAAAACCACCAGTAGCATTTTATTGTTTATAAATCTCACGACCGCAGCTGAAAATTACATGATTGCATAACTTGATGCTTGATTATAAAAATAATGCTTAATGCTTATGAACTAAACCTTAAGAGAACAACAGAAATGATAATGAAAATTATAAAATTATCGTCTTGTGTAACTAATAACGACAGAATTCTGCTTTGATAAACAAGGAGTAGGAAGAAGTTATATCCTTGATTTTTATAAAAGGTACGGGCCACCGCACTACGCTTTGACGCTCCAATTTCCTACACTGTTAGACCACATTTCCTATTATAACTTGTATTTGGGAAATAGGAATAAAATAATTTGTCTTGGGAAACACAATTAAATAAACTTCACCCTTCCTCCCCAAAAAATGTACCACCCCTTCAGATATTTTCATTTGATATGTCTTACTGTGTATTAGAGCAATTAACAACATAATTGTTTTTGCAATATTAACAAAAGCACCTGAGCCATTTTTGAGAAAATCGTTAGAAATCTCACCCCAAGAGTAAACTACATATTGTGGACCATTTTCGATCATGCGAGTTTAGCCATATATTTTTTAGCTACTTAATGAAACATTTATTTTCGAAACTTGAACAAAATAGTCTGAGTCATTTGAGAAAATTGTGGGAAAAAATGTTGAGTAAACTACCCTTTGTGTGTTTTTTTTAAGGAACAATGAGTTATCCCATGTTATTAGATCACTAATGAAATACTTATTTATGGAATCACTTGAGTTGTTTTTTAAAACCAAAAGTACTACAAAAATACAAGAATAAACTACCCCTAGTGTAATGAAATTCTTCAACCAGAAAATCTGTAATCAGCACTGTCAGTAGCTACGTCCACGACTAATATACATTTTCAAGTACAGCTTTATTTTCGTATTTTTTCAACAGTTAACCAATTTAAAACCGTATTATAATTCAAAGTACTTATCATTTCTATCGTAAACAAGAGTATGTAGTCAACTTCTTAAATTCTTCGCTCCGCAGGAACCCGTTCAGCGCGTGCAAGAAGAAAAAACATGTTTGGCCTCTCACAAATAACAAAGGAGAAAAAAGAAAAGCATAGGCAGCAGAGCAGTGCCTTATCGCAATCAGAGCTGACAACATAGTTTCGGTCGTCACTTGCGCCAATAGACCTACAAGCGATGGACAAGAGTTATAGAGTTACAATATACGTTGTGCCACAGTAGCGCTATAGTCGGAATGTGCACGAACTACAAATGAATATGTTTCTTACAAGTATCTGTCACTCTTGCACCCTCTTTACATTCTACACGTGCTTTTTTCTCCCACTTTTTTACCTTGACAAGCAGAAGTATGAGGCTTTCCGAGTTCACAACCATTAACTGCTTGTGTATAGAGTACGTTTTCAGTTCTTCGAATGACTGTGCGCGCGAAGAACAAGGGTGATGCTCGGACTACCGTATACGGCAGCGCAAAACACCCGGTGTCCCAGCAGTAGTGGGATATGTTGATATTTGTCCGTTAGCTACATGTTAGTATCAACACACACATTGGCCACACTTCAATATCAACCATGCGATCCCACTAGTGACATTCATTTCTTTTACCCAATTTACAATTTCAACTTGGCCTCAGTTGTTGCATCCTTATAGGTATGGAACCGTGCACATCATATTGCATCGAGTAGAGGGAATATTATTGGGACTTGGCAATGACTTTCATGTTATTGATGCTATTCCTTACATTTCCGACGCTTTGACTCACGTTTACTGAGTTTGAGTGCATTTCTGGGCATTTTTCGTAACGTGTTTACACACCCTGCTTCATGTGTCATGCTGTACCGACACTCCAGATTTGTAGAACATTTGAGTACAAATTCGATACATTTAATACTCAGAACGTCACTGTTGACCAGCATCTATACTTGGCGATTATGCAACCACACACAACGGGCATGAAGAAGTTCGCCATTTTGTATTTGTTCCAGATATCGATTTAATACAAACAAATTGTTGTTACCTGGTATAAATCCTATCAATTCATATGCATTTGGGCCGATTTTCATTTGGCAAATTATGCGGGACTCCCTACGGTTTTTGAGGAATCCCTTGTAAGTGCATGGTAGAATTGTGAAACATGCAAAATTCTATACAGAAGGTATGACTCCTTCAGTGAATTTTTTACCCGCCCTCATTCCGTTGGATAGTTTCCGAAGTATTGGCGTCCGAAAGTCATTTTCCCGGTTTTTGGCACCTTCTAGATCCGAAACTATGTCCGATAGCGGAAATTTCATGAGAACTTTTTTTCTTGCTCAGTGGCAGGAGTCACCTCCCAAGAGTTGTACGACTTATTTTGTAAAACCCGATAATATCTCATTACAAACTTTCCAAATGTAAAATCATCCTTCATCTTCCCCAAAGTAAATGCGTCAGTTAAAACATAAAACGGTATAACAACAATTTATAATGTAATAATTTGACCTTATTTTTGAATACCAATACAAAAGTATAAATTCCCTAAGGAAAAAGCAACCCCTATAAAATTTCTGATATAAAGACTTCTTACCGACAGTCAGTGCGTCTGTTAAGAGATAACAGGGTATAATATTAATTTATAAAGTAACAATAGATTTCGCTTTGAAGTAACCAAGAAGGACAATAGATTTCCCCTTCTCAAATTTTCGGATACGATGAAATCTTGGGGAAAGTCACTGCATCTGTTAAGGCATAACACGAAATAATATAAATTTATAATGTTAAATTTCAATTGGTCTTTAAGTAACCAAAAACCGACAGGGGGTATACATTTCCTAGGGAAATAGTACCCTTTTATCAAATCTTCGGATATTAAGTCATCTTGACCAAACAGAGTGCCCTCGTTTACAGATAAAACGTAATGATAGAAATTTATAATGTAACATTTGAGTTTGTCTTTGAAGTAACCGATAACCGACAGGAGGGTAATAATTTCCTACGAAATTTTTACCTCCTACCAAATCTTCAGATTTGAAGCGATCTTGCCCAATGCAAGTGCATTCACTCAGAGATCATATTGAATGATATATATATTTTTGTGACTCCTGACTTTTCCTTTGAAATTACCAGAAACCGGCAAGGGGGTAAAGATTTCCACGTTGTAAAACTTTCCAGGGGTAAAAGTTTCCAGGGGCAAAACATCCCTGTGACACCGCCACTGCATGATATGTTGATTGGACTCTGGACCGCAATGATATACCCAAATTCCACACAGCCATAAGAATACATAGCCAAAACAAAAGTTCCCGAATCAAAACGGCTCCGCGTCGAAAAGGCCTGGGTCAAAAGTGTCGGGCGACGAAAAGACCGGAGTCAAAAAGGCTTCGTGTTAAGAAGAGACGAGTGAAAAGAGTAATATGCCAAAACGGTTCCCGCTAGTAAAAGTCCGGTGCGAAAAGTTCTCCGTAACAAAAGTGCCCAAGTTATAACGGCCCTCCATCAAAAGAGTCCCGCGACAAAGAGACCTGAGTCAAAACGACCCTGCGTGAAACGGGTCCGAGAAAAACTGGCCCGCGTCAAGTGAGCCTAGGTCAAAAGGTCTCCGGTTCGAAAGGGCAGGGAGAAAAGGGCCCAGCGAGATAAGCGGGCCCGGAATAAAACGGCCCGGGATCAAAAGATCTCTTCGAAGAACGAGCCCGAGTCAGAACGGGCCTGCTACAAAACGACCCGAGTCAAAACGGCCCGCGTAAAGAGGGTACGGCGAATGGGTCACCGCGACGAAAGTGCAATATTTAAAAAGGTCGCGTGTCGAAAGGGCCACGCAAGGGCCCTGCGTCAAAAGAGCTCGGGTCGAAAGTACCCGTCTCTAAATGGCACGGGTCAAAACAGCCCCGCTACATAAGGACCAGATTAAAAAAGACCTTGCGTCAAAATTGTCAGGGTTAGAACGGCAGAGTTAGAAGGGAATAGCATGAAAAATCCGGGCGAAAGGGCCCACCACAAAAAGGCACGAGTGAAAAGGGCCCACGTCAAAATTGTCTCTAAAACGGTTCCACGTGTAAAAAGTCTGAGATCAAAGCAAGAGCGGAAATCAGGCATGCACAAGGGGATAAGTTGTAAGTTGGGGTGTTTTCGCTAAAGAAGGATAATATCTGTAGTTATTAGTAAGTAATAGGAAATTTGTATGGTGATATTAATTTTGTTTGGTTGTTGATTGTTCTGCAACAAGGGCTATCGCCTAAGTCGTTTTCCATTAAAGCTTCCTTGCACTTCCGACTTTCTGTTTGTATTCTCGTAACATTGCCTAATCAAACTTTATCTACTATTGACTTCCGCTTAGTTCTAATATTTCATTTCTACTCCTGGAAAATATTGTTTGCTTTTCATCGGGGTAAGGCTTAACAGTCTCAAGAGAAGTCCTTCTTAGTAGCGGGTGATGTCATACAAAGTAGTGACAGGCAGGCGCAGAATGTGCTTGGCAGAGTTAGGCAGCTCAAAATGAGAGCTTTTTTTTAAAATAAAAAGTGGCCTTTTTACAGATCTTTTTGTAAATCATTATATATATATTTAAATACAGGGTGTTTCATAACAACACCGACAACATTTAGAAGGTAATTCCTGACACCAAGATAAGGCAAAAAGTATAGATCAACCTAGGTACACAAATGCTTCCTTTCGGAGTGACAGGCTGTCGAAATCATGCAAATATGAACTTTAAAGGTCCATAGCCCAAAAACCTATGAGACCTACAGTAGTCAGGTCAAAACTCAACTTAGGAACTAGTGTGTACTCTATCCAAAAACACGTTTCAAATTCCTGCGGTACTTCCGCAACAAATTTTATAGAAGGAATTTGGATACGGGCATATCATTTCAAACACTCACATATTACCTCATTAAAATTACCGCAGGATTCTGAAACATGGATATTTGGAAAGGGCACATATTAGATTCCAAGTTAAGTATTGATCTAAGTACGGGTGTTCTCATAGTTTTGGAACTGTGGACCTTTAAACTTCATTTTTTCTCGTTTTCGGCAGCCTATAACTCAAAGGAAGCATTTGTGCACACAGGTTTGTCTATAGTTTTTGTTTTTTCTTGGTGTCAGGAATCAGCTCACAAATGTTGCCGGTGTCGTTTTGAAACACTATGTTTGTAGAAATTTTGAGCGATACGCACAGAGTGCTAAAACATATATATTTAGAGAGAGATATAACTTAAATCCCATCACATTAAAAGTGTTATTGTCCGGAGAATAATGGTAATAAGAAACATACGTATTATATAAAAATTTCTTTGAAATTATATTTCTGCCAGAAATTTCAAGAGAATAATAGTTTAGTAGGATTTAAAACTACTGGTTCTTCTTAAATCTTTGCATCATGCTAGATCGCATAGAGAATTTTTCGTTTAAAAAACATACTAAAAAGAAAAATATTTAAATTCAGCTTAACTTTTAATTACTTGATGAAACAAGCAAATGAAAACAACATGCATTAAAGGTGACTGGGAACTTTAGTATTTGGAGAAGCAAAAAAGTAATGTGACGGATACAGAAAATTCTAGGGTCGTCTCGGAAACGAGACGAGAAGTGTATGTTCTAATAACAGTTAAGACAAGAAGTGTATCTCCAAGTAGACGCGAGACGAGAAACGACAATTCTTGTCCCATTTTCGGGACAAGATATTTATCAAGTCTCATGGGTAACAATTCACTGAAATCTTAGACGCCAGTGTTTTAGTATTACATCATTCATAGTAAAAGTTCATGAATTATTAAAGTGGCTGTACGAACACAATGAAGAATAAAATGTAATTTTTCAGTTTTACGTCACATGCTTATGCCCATTTGGCTAAAGGAGACCATGATGATAAGAAATGAATGAAATGGTGGATTGAAGAAAGAGAGGAATCGGGAGAACCCCGAGAAAACTCAAGAGCATGGACAATAAAGAGTTTTTATCCACATTTTAAGATACGTAAACTATTACATAATATACTTCAATAATAAATATTATTAAAATGTTGATATATAAAAATCTTGGTAGAATTGTTGTGACTCGGAAACACTCTCATAATTTCTAGATAAAATCAAGAAGAAAGCAAAGGCATATATTTACAAAACGAGAAGAGAAATAATTGTTCGAGAAACAAAACGAGGCGAGAAACCAACACTTAATTTAAGAGTCGACAGGAGAAAACTTTATTTATCGTCTCGTCTGGTGAGCAACATTACGTAAACGTACCGGTAATTAAATCAAATCATCCGCGCCACAAAGGAGGGAGAAAATTGATGGGTCAGTATTACAACCTTGACCTTTGGTGCGAACAATAATTCAATCCCAATATAGCAGTGTTCCGCACGAGAAAGATGAGAAACAACATTTTCTCGTCTCGCCAATTTTTTTAGAGTTCTCGTCTCGTCTCGGTTTTCGAAGAATTATTACTCTTTCTACTCTATTATCTAAAAAGTTTTCCCGTCTCCTCTTGTCTCGTAAAGTAGTATCTTGTCTCGATTCAGAAGAAATAATCTGCTAACTTGTATGTTGCTTGATGGTAATTGAAAAGAGTACTACAAATCTGTTTTGAGATCAGACCTACGTAATTGGGAGAGAGACGAAACCAAATGAAACAAAACCTGAATTTTAGTTCTTTTTTTTGAGAACCGAGATTATATGAGACGTAGATCGTAGATCTAGAATTTAAAGTGTAATCAGAACTCGAGTTCTCATAGAGAAAAGGCTCATGCGCAAGTCATAAATCAAGGGCTAACATAATGACTTATAAGAATATATATATATATATATATATATATATATATATATATATATATATATATATTAATTCTCACGGCATTGTCAACGCTTTATATTTGTATTTTACATTTAAAGTTGCAACCGGGTGTTTCTGACTGCCGTATTCGCTAGCCCGATCATCACCCTTGTTCTTCGCGCGCACAGTCATTCGAAGAACTGAAAACGTAGTCTATACACCAACAGTTTATGGTTGTGAACTCGGAAAGCCTGGTACTTCTGCTTGTCAAGGTAAAAAAGTGGGAGAAAAAAAGCACGTGTAGAATGTAAAGATTGTGCAACAGTAACTGATGCTTGTAAGGGAACATATTCATTTGTAGTTAGTGCACATTCCGCCTGTAGCGCTACTGTGGCACAACGTATATTGTAACTGTATAACTCTTGCACACCGCTAGTAGGTCTATTGGCGTTAGTGACGACCGAAACTATGTTGTCAGCTCTGACTGCGAAAGGGCACTGCCGTGCTGCTTTTGCTTTTCTTTTTTCCCCTTTTTCATTTGTGAGACGCCAAACAAGTTGTTTTTGCTTGTTGCACGCGCTGAACGGGTTCCTGCGAGCGAAGTATTTAAGAAGTTGACTACATATTCTTGTTTGCGATAGTTTTAAAATGGTTAACTGTTGAAAAATATACGAAAATAAAGCTGTACTTTTTAAGGTATATTAGTCGACGACGTAGCTACTGACAGTGTTGATTACAGATTTTCTCGAGGAAGAATTTAATTACAGTAGAGGTGAAAAGGAGACGTCCATTTAGACAGCCCCCCCTTATAATACTCAATCGCAAATGGTCTCAATCGTTTGTAAACAAATGTGCAGGCGAATTTTTCGTTTGTACACAATTAGGGGCGCTGTCAGAACGAAAACAAAGTGGGGGCTGTCTAAATGGTAGCCCCCCACCAACATGTCCTATTCAAGCACAAATTGTCGCAATCGTTTGTACATGGTTTGAACAGAAATGTGAAGGCGAAATTGTTGTTTGTACACAATTAGGGGCGCCAGCAGAACGAAAACAACATGGGGGCTGTCAAAATGGTAGACCCCCACCATGTCCAATTCAATCACAAATTGTCGCAATCGTTTGTACTTCGTTTGTACAGAAATGTGCAGGCGAAAGTTTCGTTTGTACACAATTAGAGGCGCCGCCAGAACGAAAAAAAACTGGGGGGCTGTCTAAATGGTAGCGTCCCCACCATGTCCAATTCAAGCAAAAACTGTCGCAATCGTTTGTACTTCATTTGTACAGAAATGTGCATGCCAAATTTTCCTTTGTACACAATTAGGGGCGCCGCCAGAACGAAAACAAGTGGAGGCTGTCCAAGTGGTAGTCCCCCACTATGTACAATTGAATCAGAAATTGTCGCAATCGTTTGTACATCGTTTGTACAGAAATGTGCAAGCAAAATTTTCGTTTTTAGACAATTTGGGGCGTCGCCAGAACGAAAAAAGTGGGGGACTGTCTAAATGTTAGCCCCCACCATGTCCAGTTCTATCACAAATTATAGCAATCGTTTCTACAGATTTTGTACAGAAATATGCATTCAAAATTTTTGTTTGTACACAATTATGGGCGCCGCCAGAACGAAAACAAAGTACGGGTTGTCTAAATGGTAGACCCTCTACCATGTCCAATTCAATCACTAATTGTCGCAATTGTACCTACATCGTTTGTACAGAAACGTGCAGGCGAGATTCTGGTTTGTACACAATTAATGGCGCCGCCAGAACAACAAAGTGAGGTCTGTCGAAATGGTATACCCTCCACCATGTCCAATTTAATCACAAATCGTCGCATTAGTTTCTACATCGTTTGTACAGAAATGTGCAGGCGAGATTTTCGTTTGTACACAATTAATGGCGCCGCCAGAACGAACACAATGTGGGGGGCTGTCTAAATGGTAGCCCCTCCACCATTTCCAATTCAATCACAAATTGTCGCAATTGTTCCTACATCGTTTGTACAGAACTGTGCAGGCGAGATTTTCGTTTTTACAAATTTAATGGCGCCGCCAGAGCGAAAACAATGTGAGAGCTATCTAAATGATACCCCCCACCATATCCAATTCAAGCACAAATCGTCGCATTCGTTTCTACATCGTTTGTACAGAAATGTGCAGGCCAAAGTTTCGTTTGTAGACAATTAGGGGCGCCGCCAGAACGAAAACAATGTGGGGGCTGTCTAAATGGTAGTTCTTCACCATGTCCAATTCAAGCAAAAATTGTCGCAATCGTTTCTACATCGTTTGTACAGAAATGCGCAGGCGAAATTTTTGTTTGTACATAATTAGGGGCGCCGCCAGAGCGAAAACAATGTGAGGGCTGTCTAAGTGATACCCCCACCATGTCCAATTGAAGCACAAATCGTCGCAATCGTTTGTACATCATTTGTAGAGAAATGTGCAGGCGAAATTTTCTTTTGTACACAATTAGGGGCGCCGCCAGAATGAAAACAAAGTGGGGTCTGTCTAAATGGTAGCCCCCCAATTTCCAATTTAATCACAAATTGCCGCAATTGTTTCTACATCGTTTGTACATAAATGTGCAAGAAAAATATTCGTTTGTACACTACCTGCGGCGTCGTCAGAACAAACACAAAGTAGGGGCTGTCTAAATGGTAGTCCCCACCATGTCCAATTGAAGCAAAAATTGTCGCAATCGTTTCTACATCTTTTGTACAAAAATGTGCAGGCGAAATTTTTGTTTTTACATAATTAGAAGCGCCGTAAAAACTGAAACAAATTGGGGGCTGTCTAAGTGATAACCCCCCCCCAAATGTCCAGTCCAGTTCAATTCGTTTCCAGATCGATTCTACAGAAATGTGAAGCCTAAATTTTTCTTTGTACACAATTAGGGGCGACGGCAGAACGAAAACAAAGTGGGGGGCTGTCTAAATGGTAGCCCCCCCACCATGTGCAATTGCACCACAAATTGTCGCAATCGTATGAATATAGTTATACAGAAATGTGCAGGTGAGATTTTCGTTTGTACACAATTAGGGGCACCGCCAGAACGAAAACAATGTTGGGGCTGTCTAAATGGTAGCCCTCCCACCATGTTCAATTCAACCACAAACTGTCGCACTTGTTTGTACGCCTTTGTACACAAATGTGCAGCTGAAATATTCGTTTGCACATAAATGTGACCCCACCAAAACAATAACAAACTATGGGCTCTCTAATTGATAGCCCTCCCACCATGTCGAATTCAACCACAAACTGTTGCACTTGTTTGTTACGGTTTTGTACAGAAATTTGCAAGCGAAATTTTCGTTTGTACACAATTGCGGGCGCGCCAAAACGATAACAAAGTATAGGCTGCCTAATTGGTAGCACCTCTCTACGTCCGATTCAAAAGAAAATTATCCCAATTGTTTGTACATCGTTTGAGCAGTAATGCGCAGGCGAAAGTTTTTTTTTCTACGCTATCAGGTGCGTGGACAGAACGAAAAAAGGGGAGTTGTCTAAGTGCTAGCCCCACCATGTTCGATTGAACCACAAATTGTCGCGATCGTTTATACATCGTTTGTGCAGAAATATGCAGGTAAAATTTTCGTTTGTATCAAATAATATACGGATTTGAGTATTTTTAATATCTGCGATCAACGTTAACCGGTTTGAATAACGGTTGCTGAGTTTGAAAATGGTACCTATTACACTAGTCAAAAAAAATCTTTTTCTCTGGCACACGGAAGAAAATGCCTGATTCTAATAGAACTTTTCACGTAGAATTCGAATCTGCAATCAGGTTTTCTCCATCACCCTCAGTTTTCCCGTGACAGAGGTGATTTCGGAAAATTTCCCCTCAAATTTCTTTTCTTTCCCTTTTCTCTTTTTTTAAAACCATTTTCATACTTGTAGCTTGGGTGCCTTAGGTATATAAACGCACAAATTATATTGTTTGTTAGCCTGGTTTACACTTAGTAAGCCCTCTAAGTTTCATAAGAATAGCATTATTCTATCTAGAGAAATAAACATATTTATATAAAAAATATGCTATGTGTACTGTTCATTTTACAATATTCATTAGTGCAGATAAAATCACATATAACTTCCACGAAAATTACAATATGAGCACGGTTTATATCTTATTGGATTTGAAATAAAACATATTTTCAATGATGTATACACCGTGTCAACATTTTATATCTACTTAATAAATAATACAATAGAAGTGAGTGGTATCTTCTTAATAAATGGACACTTACCTACCTCAACTAATATGTTTTAGTTGTCGACTTTCTTCTGTGTTTGGTTTCTGGAACATCTCTTTTAAGTGTCCAACAGTAATCAGCTAGCATTTTTGAACTTCACTTTCACTGGTATCTCTTCTCCATGGAGGAATTGTCCTGATGAAAGTGTTCCCCATACTCATCACTAACAGCATCAAGGTTTTCAGGAAAGAAAGGCAGGTGGGAATCTAGAAAGTGAACTTTAAGGGACACGTTGCAACCCATTTCATTGAATGATTGCCGGAAATCACTCACAATTTCACGGTAATTTGGGGCTTTTTTGTTTCGTAAAAAATTCTGTGTTAAACATTTAAATGGACACCAAGCTGCTTTCTCAACCAGAGTTAAGAGTTCCTCAAATTTTTGGTCACGAATCAAACATCTTATTTGGGGGTCTACAAAAATCCCTAGCGTCACTAATCCGAGGAATGTTTTCATTAAGGTAACAAGATCCTGCATTACTTTTGTCCATTGCCCTAACAAAGCTTTTGAAGAGCTCCAACGTTATGTGAAGAGGAGGTAGAATTATCTAATCAGGGCTCACCAGTGAGGAATAAACAGCATTCTTCTGTCTAGGAGTTAATACATGCGTTGGCCACTCCTTTTTGATGTAATGTTCCGCTTTGTTCCTGCTGTCTCATTCGCAGAGGAAACAACAATATTTCGTATAACCGAGCTGCAAACCCATAACAAAGAAATGACTTGTAAATCACAGCAAACGGTCCACTTGTATTTCTCATACTGAATTTTTTCTAACACTATTTCGAGGTTTTCATAGGTTTCTTTCATATTAGTTGCATAAGCCAAAGGCACTGAAGGAAATTTGTTGCCATTGTGCAAAAGGACAGCCTTAAAACTAGTTTTCGAAGAGTCAATAAGCAATCTCCACTCTGTACTTATATGTGCATGTCCAAGTGTATCCATCCCAGCACAGACATTATTACAATACACAAAATAATTTTCTTGAGAATAATAGTTTTGAAACTCTGTATGAAGGTTTCGAAAAATACACACTTTAGTGTCACGATGGAGCAGATTACAGCCTTAAGTTTAGAATCAAGAAGTTCTGTCTGTGTCTTGGAGAGTTTTAAATCCCGTACGAGGTCGTTTAGTTCACCCGGAGTTATCAGATGGGGATCCAATGTAGATGTGCTTCCTACATAAGTAGGATCATCATCTTCATTTGGAACTTCAATAGTTGCCTCAAGTGCGTAATCCTCATTTACCGTAAGATGAGGAGGTGGTACTGGTGCAGGTAATTCTGCACTGTGTGGAACTGGCCTAATTGCTGATGGCAAATTAGGGTACTGTACTGTGTGGTTAGATTTACTGCTTATTTCTTTTATCTGTGTCATACAAAAGTAGCAGTCTGAAGAATGATCTTTTCGTTCCCTCCAGATCATCGGTACTGCGAAGTTCATGTTTCGTCCACCATTTACCCACCCAGTCAGACGTTTCACGCAAGTACAACAAATGTAGTGAGGAACCCAGTTCTTATCGTGGTCTCCTACACAGCAACCAAAATATAACTGATAACACTTCCTCACAAGTGAGTAAAACATCGACGTTGTGATTTAAATATCAGCTCCCCACAAAATAACAGACATTGTCCGGTTTATTTACACACTTCCTCGACATCTTGTATCCTGTAAGGTATCACACACACACACACACACACACACACACACGTATACGCGTATTTGCGTACTTGTTAGCTCCGAGTTGGGAGACCGACTTGTTGGAACCAAATGTACATAAAAAACTAGAAGAGATACAAGAACGAGAGTGAGATCAAAATGCACTAATTTTATTCATATTTGCGGTTGGAAAATACTTATGTCGCTATTTCTGGCAGTTTCTTGGGAAACACGTGTGGTGCCGTACTATATTTATTGGATCCTGGTGCCAACATCACCTGCAAGATATAAATGGTACCGTTACCAATAACATATCTGGATGATCTAATGTTACACACACACACACACTATTAACATTCTTCTACAGAATTGCAGGCGTTATGAGGACCCCTACAGTGTTGCAATATTTCAGTTATCTACAATGTAAAATAATGGCACAAAGTAGAAAAGTACACGCAGTTTTGGGGAAATAAGTCTACAAGAATTTAAAAATATGTGGAAAGAAACTACATATTTGATTATATTTAAATTACCAGATATCCGTCAAGTGGACTTACTACACTACTCCTTAAATCTGGCAACCACGTTAAACCGGGAGACACTCTGTATGTTTGGTCTCCACTTCTCTTTATCGGGTAAGAAGTGGGTATTTAAAACAAGTTCTACAGGGGAAAGAAACAACTCGTTCGTAAACGGGCGAGAGGTCATTCGAGGTTTGCTATGATCACAACTGCTTGCTGCATTTTTCTAATAAACGCTCAGAAGGATATATCCAACTTTTCGATTTACTCTCCCGCCATTCAAACAGTTCCTTTACCTTCTGCGTGACGATGACGTTGTAACATTCTCACGACAGTGAGACTCCTTTTGTATCACATTCGTCGATAGAAAAGAAAAGCATAAGATCTGAACTGTTTCGAAAGAAAAATGTTAATACAGAAACATAAAAAGGATATGCTGACAATTTTAACGCGTAGCTAATTTTTGCGTTTTCTTGCTAAGTACTTAGACGTTCAATATGGGACATTTGGAATTGCTTTTCGGATAGTTGAACAGGACTTTTGATGTTGCTCTTGTATTGATCATATGAATTTAAATGTATTCCACATTTGACACTTTAAGCAACAACTTAATTACATTGAAACAAGAGCACTCGGTACAAAAATTGCACATTAGAAAATGACTTGACAACTTTTTTTCCACAGTTTGTATGTAATTTCTAGAATTAAAAAAATATTATTGTAATAGTCCTGGTCACTGTGTAAGATAATTCTTTTGGCCATCATTATTATATTACTGAATGCGTCTCTAACAAGGAAACTTACGGAGGTGTAACTCACCTATTTGAATGAAACTTTGCAGATTTGTACAACATCGAAAAATAATCGACACGTAGTTTTTCTAATTTCGGCAATGGTGCGGGTTTAAGGTCTCTCGATAACCCTTTGAACATTAGGGAATGTTTTGAAGCATAGACAAAAAACAATCATTTAATATTGAAGAAACAAGGAAGGTTTTAGAACAGCTGATTCAAAATGTGACGTCAAAATTAGAAAATTCAAAATTGCGGATCCAATATGTTGATTACATTTAACAAAAGTCTTCTGGTTTGAAATTGTTTGCAGTTAGCCAAGAACAATCATAGGTGGCAGGAGTTATTGCGAGAAGGTTGCAAACCGATTTGAAACCTTCATGTTTGATTGCACCTATCACTATTCGGGGTGTTTATTTAAAGTGAGGCTCCTCACCTCTCACTGCTTGTGATGCTTATTGAAAGTGAGTACCATCGCCTCTCACTAGTGGGGATGCGTATTTAAGTAATTTATATTATATTTGAGTCCCGAGTTAATCCTCAAAAGAGTATCTCAAAATATAAACCATTCCAGCAGGAACAACTGGACTTAGCATCTTGATGTACTCTTATTTAGTTCCTGGAAAAACATCTTGGGACATTTTTCTGGCATTGTCCTTCTCTATAACATAAATTAACATCTCCGTAATAATATAATTAAGATCCAATCTTTGATTCATAAATAGGTTTTTTCTCCCACATTTGCAAATATTATTAGGTATCTGTGATGCGAAATCGGTTAAATGTAATAAAAACCTCCTACGTTTGACAATCCCATAGCATTTTATTTCAAAGATTGCGCATCATTTTGCAATTTGTGGGCAGTTATTGCTGTAATAAGGTGTGCGTTGTGTAAACTATGTTTATGCATCACTCATCTTTTTACGGAATATCATTACTGTAAAACGTGTTTCAATAAATTTATAATTATAACAACTGAGGATATATGAAACTCGGACATATTGACAAGCGAGGAGACTCGCTATAAACAAGCGCCCCGAATATGAGAGGTATAGAGATGCACTTTAATCAAGCATCTCGTTAAAATAAGTAGAGAAAGGTGTTTCAAATCGTTCTGCAACCTCCTCGCAGTAACCCCTGCCTGCGATAGTGGATAATTGCTCTTGGCTAACTGCAGACCATTTCCAATCAGAAGACTTTTGTAATTGTAATCACCATATTGGATCCACAGTTTTGCATTTTCTAATTTTAACGTGAGATTCTGAATCAGCTGTCCTGGAACCCCCTGGCAGTATGTTTTCTTTCTACATTAAGTAATTGTTTTCTGTCTATACTTCAAGATCACCTCTAACGTTCAAAGTTTGTTTCTACTCTTAAACCCGCACCAATGCCGAAATAAAAAAAAATACGTGTTGATTATTTTTCGATGTTTTACAAGTCTACAAAGTTTCATTCAAATCGGCGAGTTTCACTTTCGTAAGTCTCCTTGTGAGATAAACATCCAATCCATAAATGTTTAATCCTTCTCTGAAGTTAACTTTTTAGATTAACATTTATCTAAAACATGCATTTTATATAATGTTTGATAATATAATGCTTTTGTCAATATTTACTATCTCTCCCGTGCCCTGGAAAAAAATAAGTAGTTTAACGTAATCTTTTGTCGTGCGGAACGGAACGTACATGGACCTCTCATATGCTTCCGCAGCTTGATTGTTTGGTTGGTTCGGATTTTAGCATGCCTTTTGAGCACTGAATCATTTGACACGAACTTCCGCCTTATCGTTATGTCCTAACCCTTTCAGTTCCCACTCAGAATGATGTTGATTTCAGTTGCGCGTCTGTTTCGCCAGCTAGGCTATATGAGACGTGGACCTACTGATTAACGTGGCTATCGATCCACATGAGCTCCCGCCTAGAATCAAATTCGCGTCTTGCGCCGAACGTGCATATGCCTACTATATAACAAAATTGCCAATTTGTGAGGTGGAAGTGGTCGGATCAGGATCACAGTCTAAATCGTTTTTTGAATTTGTATACCAGATCTGGAATTGACTCTAAATTGGGAGATATAGTTCTTGTGATTCAGCGTGTTAGTAAACAAGTAGTTCCCCATCTCTTTCCGGCATTTGAATCATATCAATATTAGTAAGTGAAAAGCATTGATTAGATACTGAAATAGAACATTTATATTTTTTCACAGGTAATTTCAGTGAAATTAGGGTTGTCATCCTTTCGGCGTTTGCCGAGCATGTCCGACATTTTGCGATTTTTCAATGTCGAGACATCATTTCAATTATTTTTGAATAGTCTGACATTTAATAATATTTGTATCTGTTCAATATTTTGCTTGAATTGCGTTAGAAAACAGTTCTTCATTGGTTTTTAATCAACTCTTTATTAAAATTGATTATCTAAAATATGTCGAAGTCCAAACTTTAGATTTGATCTCATCTAACTCGGGAAGTAAAAGCGTGCACATCATATTTATTTCACATGAGTACAACGTCAAGATTTACACCTTGCCAAGTTTGATTCAGATCAATGAGTTTGTTTGAATTTGTACCCTGTGACTCCCTTTGACCTTTCAGAAAATAATCAATGAAAGACGAGACTACAAATGACGAAAGTTATGTAAGTAGTTATATAAGCATACGCATATAGCATATCGCTTAGGCCTAATAACTCATTATGTGTCTCATCTTATATGAGATCTTAGTCTAGAATGAAAATTTAACTGTTGCTGAAGAGTAGTGATAGATATTTTTCAGAAGTAACAATAGCATTGAAATTTCTAGCTATCAACTTTGTTTTGCGATTTTAGCAAGAGTGTTTTCTCTAGTCAATGCTTAATGTAAAAAAAAGCTCGTTAATACTGTCAGTTACGGGATCGGCCATTGTACTGAAATGTACGTAGTTTGATGAACATGAATTATAAAGAATTTTACAAATACTTGTTGCAACAACATCATGCATTACTTCAGTCAAAAAATGCTGGCCGGGGCAACTACAATTCTGATTCAAGAACCAATGCAGATTCAACATCATCCACACAATTATAAGGTAAAATGTTTTCAAATTTACATGTAAAAAGTCCAGCTTGTTAATAAAAAGTCAGCTGTTTTCTGAAAGAATGTCCACTGTTCGAGACTTTCGATGTAATAATCTTACAAAATCGTATAAGGAAGAATGAAATGAGGACAAATATTGACCAATTGGTAAGTGTATTTATATTCTATAGTCCAATCAAAAAATCAAATGCAGACTTCCCACTACCGGATCAGTTAAAAAAAAATAAAAAATCACAGTATGAGTGCAGATAATAAATAATTAACATGACTTTCGGTAACTCTGGGGATGAATCTAAATAGACGATAGGTTTCAGAGAATCGGATACAAAATTTTTCAATCTGTCTAATTTTAAATCAGAGAACGTACTAGTATCGGGATAGCAGCTTAAGCAATGCAACGAAAGCACATGCACTAACACCAGGACCGGATAAAGGGAGGGACTTAGGGAGGCTATAGCCCGGGCCTCCAGGTGAATAGGGTTCTCCAATCTGATCAAAATCTCAACTGGGTTTCTAAAAAGAATCATGAGGATATAATCATTATCATAAAATAAAATGACCAAAAATATTAAGCACATTCTCTTAACTTTCCTACTGTACTTTGACAGAAATTTATTAGGTGAAGTCAGCAGGGGCCACATATTTTTTTTTCTAGCCACGGTTCTGCAGATAAGTTAATCCAGCCCTGACTAACACCTTACGTACGACGGAAAAGCATTAGAAAAATGAAAATATTTCAATTCGTTTCCCTGTTAATCTATCTTAAACCAGACTCTTAATAAATTATCTTGAAATACGGAAACTGAAGTGACGTTCTATTAAAACAAAGATTCTTCTTCTCTTGTAAACTTTAATATTCCTTTCACATAGCACGAGGGCGCAAAAATCCGAACAGTGGAGAGAGTTGAATTGATTTATCTATGTATTATTATGGCTGTGTGGTAACTAGGTACATCATTGCGGTCCAGAGTCCAATCAACATAGCATGCAGTGGCGGATTCATGATGTCCACCCCTCAAGAAATTCAAGATAATGCAATCAGATGGCAAGATTATGGCAAACATTTTTTCTGGGAAGGGATATAGTAAGGGCATACTTTTCATTGATTATCTTCAGGGTCCAATTCCAATTACAAGTGACTACTATTCCCAACTGATTCCAAAAGTAAGGCAGGCAATCGAGGGGAAACGCTGCTACACATGAAAGTGCTGCTGCTGCAGTACAATGCTTCTACTCACAAAAGTCACCTTTCCTCCACCGCTATTGCCGATGTCAGGTATGGAATATTTGAGCACCCTCCCCACTCTCCAGATCTTGCCCCAAGTGACTTTCACGTGTTTCCCAAGATTAAGCAGCACCCGCGAAGAACAAAGTTTGCCAACAATGAGCATGTTATGCAGGCTGTCGAAGAATGGCTCCCAGTATAGCCGTCAAGGATTTTTTTTAAACTAGTATTAATGCTCTAGAACATTGTTGGGAGAAGTGCATTATAGTGAAAGGGGACTATGTGGGAAAATGGAAGATCTTCTACATCAGGAATTATCGAACACTCTTCGTAATATCATTCACCACTGCCTACAATGCCTAATTCACCTATATATACCGATTTTCCTTCCTATTGAACGTGAGGGGGGAAGGGGCGGTTTACAACTCCTATGCATGAAATTTTGCCTCTGTCATCTCTCGCATTGTATGCAGAATATCTCACGAGGATACAATGTCTTTAGATTTATTTAGGATGTTTTTTTCGAAACCAAATCATCAGCAGGTCTTGAAAGTTTGGTAATATTGTTGGTGAACTTTTGGTGTTTTGTCAAGCGTTCGATCGCAAGACGGCTCCACAAATCGTATACCGAAATCTTTCGATGTATCAGAGGTAAAGCAAAACATTTATGTGATTGGTGTAGAGCCCAGGTCGTTTGGTCACTGCAGTTAAAGAAAGAAAACAATCTATAACCCAAGACAGCAAAGAATAGGAGTGCAGACATGCCAACACCTTACAAAAATAAACAAAAGTTTTCAGTGCATAACTAAGGTCTGACACTGATATTAATTATGCAGCAACTTGGCACAGTGGTGACGGAACCAGACTAGAACAGTGATGGGCAAACTACGGCCCACGGGCCAGATGCCACCGGCTGAAACATTCTATCAGGTCCGCAATATGAAAAATGAAATGAAATCTTTAAGTTTTACGTCCTACGGTTAAGCCGGTTAGGCTAAAGGAGACGGTGATGATGAGAGATGAGTGAAATGGTGGAATGAAGAAAGTGGGAGGAAACGGGTGAACCCCGAGAAAACCCACGAGCACTGTGTTTGTCCACCACAAGGTCCGCAGTATGAGCCCTGAGCTAAAGAATTTAACTTCACTCCTGAAAATCCGTGAATCCCACGTTAATCAATATTGTGAGAAACTTGTAGAAATGCTGTACAAATTTCATTTAGCACTTCCACTTTACAGTTTTTCAATCATGGGCTTAGTATTACAAGAAGTTTTTATTTTAAGAAAATGTATAGGCCACCTACTTGTTCTTTTTCTTTGAATATTAGCCCGCCAAAGTGTTTTTAGTTTTTCTTTTGACCCCTTCCTAAATAAGTTTTCATATCACTGGAATAACACCCAAGCCCTGTGCAAAACAGTTTCGAGGTTCACCCCTCATCCAGGGGTCTGGAGGATCGTTGCCACCACCTGTTTGCTTGATAATATTATTAGCACTGGGGGTTTAATTAATAGTATGCATGCTTGCGATAGAAGAACACAAATTTATCGAATTAAAAAGTTGGTGATTTAAAAAAAGTTGGATCATTATATAACAGTTAAGAAGCAGTTCTTATCAACAGAAAACCATTATGGCAGCCAAGTTTTGCTTCTCATCGTTCTCTCTAACTAAACCTGATACAAAGAATGTATTGATTTTATTATATTTAAGTTAGATATACGAGGGGTGTTCAAATGGAAAGGTGAAAGATGGCACTATGGATATAATCGAAGTCTTTGTTCGAAAGTAATTACCAGACCCCTGAGCACAACTATCCCACTGTTTATGCTATCCAGTGGGTGTGATAGCAGCCAGTCTTCCACTGTTTCTTTCAGTTCTCGTCCGAGATCAAGCGCTTGCCTTTGAGATGTCTTTTTAGCGGACCAAACAGATGGAAGTCGCAGTGAGATATGTCCAAACTGTAGGGCGGAGCTGCTCCCACTTCAACTTATTCAGTACACTTCGTGTGACCTGTGAGACGTGTTGACAAGCGTAATCGTGGAGCAGAATCACTTTGAAATTGATATATTCCTATTTCAACATACGACGTTTGGTTTCTACGACGTTTTGTGCCTTTTTATTTGAAAATTCCTTGAATATATGACCTCGGAGTACGGGTCTTAACAATGAGACCGCGAATGCACTTTTGGTATAGGTAGTCCCGCACACATTATCAATCAATCCACATAATTACCGCCATTGTATGTCCTTCGTGAAAGATTATGATTATGCTTCCAAATCAGTTATGCTAACTTTAAACGTTATAAAATCCCACACGTGGTGTAGAAATTCCCATTTTGCTCTTGAATTTGGAATGTTATGCTAATTTTAAGTTTACGAAACTTGCAAAATAAGAAAAACAGAAGTACTGAATGTTAATTTCTGCGATATATAATTAATTATCCGCAAATATAGATTTTGTACGTTTATCAAATAGCTTTTAAAGAATGATTTTCCTTGAAAGAAGCAATTTAGTATGTTGACAGAAACAAATATATATATATATATATATATATATATATATATATATATATATTGTTTTCAAAACTTATTGTTTCTGCCACTCCTTTGTGCCATCATCTTGTACTGGATGTAACAACAAAAATTAATGTGAAAATAACAAGAAAAGGAAATAGGAAAAATAAAAAACATCTTCATTTCGTACTATATATTTTCAATGCCAGAGCACAATTTAAGTTTGTTGGTGGCCAATAGCAGTTTTTTAAAAGACATTTTCCTCTATCATGTGTTTGTAGCATAAAATTACTATTAACCCGATTTTAGATTGAAGATTTATTAGACTATTTTCGGTCCATAAAATAATTGTTGGCGTCGATAAGGTGTAAAAATTCCACATAAACCTACGCTGCCAATTTCGACGAAAACTTCCTTTATCCCTTTTCTAAAAGCAAATGTTAAAAAATCCTACAATATGGATTTATCCCACAAGTTGGCATCATTGGTTCAAGTTTTAGTGGTGGTAGTTGCTTCAAATACAAACCCGAGCAATGTGTGTTGGATATTACATTAGTGTGCCTCTTGTGATATAGCCTAGGTGCTAAAAATGGAGACTTAATTCCAACCAGTCGATCAATGAACGTCGTCAGTCATTGGGCATTTTCACACATTATAAAACCAAACATATATATATATATATATGCGATTGGAACCATAGTGCTAATGAAATGTCATTATAAAAGCCCTCCAAATCTTCGTGGGTTGTAATGTTAGGACCTTTATCGTTATACAAACACCTAAATCAACTTCTTTTCTTAAAAATAAATCTCTTCTACATGAAATCTTATGTCAACTTTCCATTTTTAATATGAAGTTTTCCTTTTAATGAGCACCCTCCCGGTTTCCGTCCGTCCGTCCGTTCGCTAAATTTTCTTCAAATTAGAGTAGTTTATTGAAGAGTAAAAATCGAAAAACACGATTTTCTCAAAAATGACTCCAACAATTAGGGATGCACATGAGACAAGATTTGTGGCTATCTCGTCTCGAAAATGTGCTGTAAAAGTTATGTCTCGACTCGAAAAATCTATATTTATCTATTGGAAGAGTCATGTCTCAACTCGAATTTTGTCAGGAAAATGCTGTCCCGACTCGTCTCGTGCGCATCCCTACCAACAATTTTTTTATGTTTCATAAATCAATATTTAATTAAGAACCCTATATTCTGGTATAAGACATTTCCCTGGGAAAAATCTGCAAGGGGTAGTTTATTCTTGGGGTTGAGTTTTTATCGATGCTTTTCTCATAAACGGCTCAGGCTATTTTATTCGTATTTCATAAATAAGTATTTCATGAATAACCTGGCAATATGGCATAAGTCATTTGACGTGAAGAAATATAGGAGGGACAGTTTGTGAATTGGGGGTGAGTTGTTTATCGACGATTTTCACAAAAATGTCCCAGGCGATTTTGTTGATAATTTATAAATATTTTTTTAACAACCCTATATTGTGGTAAAAATAATTTCGCTGGGAAAAATCTACTAGGGGTAGCATATTCGTGTATTTTTCGGCTACTTTTCGTTTTACAAAACAACTCAAGTGATTTCATAAATAAGTATTTCATTAGTAATCTAATAACATGAAATAACTCATTGTTCCTAAACAAAAAAAAAAAAAAAGGGTAGTTTACTCAAGATTTTCCCGACAATTTTCTCAAACGACTCAGACTATTTTGTTGAAGTTTCGAAAATAAATGTTTCATTAATTAGCTAAAATATATGACTAAACTGGATCGAAAATGATCCACAATATGTAGTTTACTCTTGTGGTGAGATTTCTAACGATTTTCTCAAAAATGGCTCAGGTGCTTTTGTTAATATTGCAAAAACAATTATTTTGTTAATTGCTCTAATATACAGTATGACATATCTAATGAAAATATCTGAAGGGGTGGTACATTTTTTTGGGAAGAAGGGTGAAGTTTATTCAATTGAGTTTTCCAAGACAAATTATTTTATTCCTATTTCCCAAATACAAGTTTGAATAGGAAGTGTGGCCTAACAGTTTAGGAAATTGGAGCGTCAAAGTGTAGTGCGGTGGCCCGCACCTTTTATAAAAATCAAGGCTATAACTTCTTCCTACTCCTTGTTTATCAAAGCAGAATTCTGTCGTTATTAGTTACACAAGACGATAATTTTATCATTTTCATTACCGTTTCTGTTCTCTTAAGCTTTAGTTCATAAGCATTAACCATTATTTTTAAAATCATGCATCAAATTAAGCAATCATGTTGTAATTTTCAGCTGCGGTCGTGAGATTTATAAACAATAAAATGCTACTGGTGGTTTTGATTGTATCTAAATCAGTGACATAGCCAAGATATATATTTAGGAATTTCGACTTTATACTGAAAATAAAAAGAGTTATCGAACCTACATTACAGTGTGAGTTACAATCTTCGCCTTACTAATGTATTTCCAAAGTCCTGACCTGTTTGGTGGTGACGTCGCCGGGAATCTATCTTGAAGCAACGATATATACGGTATACTCGTATATCCTTCGAATTAAACAGAAAAGACTCTCAACGTTTAACACTGGACGCCTTACAGTGTGGAGCGGAAACGGCTGGAGCGATTGGAATAAATCCGAGATTTTAGATTGAAAATCTCTATTTCCAACAACTTTCCTTTTTCTGTTGTTGCATCTTTATCATAACAAAATTTCGGTCCTTTGATGCACCCAGTATACTAAACAAGTGATCTGCAACCGCCGTACCGCGGCGCCAGAGTGTCATGGCAAGGTGAAAAATGTGATACATAATTTTAGACATCGTAAGAAATTATTTTTTTGAGTTATTATGATTGTTATTAGAGTCTATTATTATTCCAGTCACTATGCTTCATACGCTTGTATAGTATTTCGTTCTCTGTTGTATTTTATTCTCTATATATTAATTTCGTCGGTTGTTGGAACAAAAAACGAAGACGTTTATGACTGCTACGCAGTGACGACACTAGAAGGGAGCAGGGGAACGGGCGCCTTCCTATCACATCGTCCGCCTTCCGTCCTCGTGACAACCCCTGCTTCCCAGGCAAACTGTATTATCACACAGCAGTTTCTGGGTACAAAAAATATAACTGGGTTTCTAAAAATGTATCTGCCTATTCACAAACACCCCTTCCCCCAAGAAATTAAAGCTGGTGTCGTCACTACTCCCACGGTGCGTGTTTCGCAAAAAGTACAGATAGCTAATTATAAGATATCCGAACTTACCGTTAAGACCAATAGATTACACACAACAGCTGAAACGTTGTTAATGCTACTTGTAAATAGATGGTGAAAATAGTCCTAGGCTTAGCTAGTAGTGAAATTCCAAACTTTCTCTCTGAGCCGACAATCAGTCTCCGAGTTCGTTTTCAGCTAGGTAAGGGCACGAAAGATACAATTTTGTTATTTAACACTCAGTGAAATGCAGTTCGTAGAAGGAGGGACTATAACAGAGGCTAGTTGTTGCATTAATGTCATTCTCCGTTATCTGCGTTTGTTGCGTGGAGCTATCGGTCCAAAGTTTCGTTTTATGAATGTCAATGCTTGTCCGCATAGTACAGCTGCCGTGGCCGCTCTCCTTGAGAAAGAGGATATTCATTAAATCTGATGGCCAGCGTATTCCCTGGAGTTCAACCGATAGAGCATGCTTGGGATGCTCTAGGGAGACGTGTTGCCGAGCGTATATCTCTACAAGTATTCTTCCAGACTTTCGAAAAACTCTCACGGAAAAGTGACAGACCCTGCAACAAGAACTGCTTGCCAAAATACGATTTTTATTAAATGGTCTGTATTTGTAAAAATAACTAGGAGTGACAATTACCGTCTATGCCCACCCAAAATATCGTTCCTGGTGGCGAGGATTGTTGTATTCTAAATCCGCGATTTTTTACGAAGCTTAAATTTTAATAAAGTTACTTAAAAATTTGGCATAATTAATAGATACCATTTATTATTAATATTATTTTCGTTTCATTGTTATTAATGACCACAGTAGCCTTAGTCCCCTCTTAAGAATATAAAACAGAGTAGAAAAGACAAATACTTATAGAATACTGTGTAGAATGCTGATGGAGAGATGTAGAATATATAGAGATATAGTGATATAGAATACTGATACGAAGCTAAATCTACTGATACCTCAGTTGATTAAATTATGATAAAGAGGCAACTGAAACTTTATCCAAACTGAAATGATCACCAAAACTTTTAAATACATTTTTCTTAGGTATTCTTGTGTTTGAAAATAATTGAATCCAATGCTTCATAATGGCCTAAAATTTTATGATAAAGGGAAACATTCCTGTAAACACTAAAATGAGGAAACGTGTGAGCGCGTCGTGACACGGGTACTGCTGAAGCTCTGGGCTACTCAATCGAGAAATATGAAAATGTACAAAGTAAAAGAATAGCTCCTCATAAAAGACAAAACGTTACCGGATGAGCACAGAATAACTCCATATAAGCATGGGCGTCTCTTGAATGTTATAATTGATGGGTACAATAAAAGCATTATAATGCTTGTAAACTTAACTAAGGTTAGCATTATAATACTTGTAGACTTAACTAAAGTTATGTTGAAATGGTAAGGTAATTGGATGGATATTTGAATTAAAAGCTAATGAGTTTCAACTTTTAGTCTTCCAAACTATGTTATACATAAATATCGGAAGTTTTACAAAACTACTATATACGGCCTTCCATTTGTCGACGGGGATTAGAGCAAAACTGGTGAGATATATTGAGAAGTGGTTTCGAAAATCGATTCAGCGTCTCAAGAATAGGCACCATCTTATCATCCGTTAATCCACTATTGAAGTCCTAAGTGGTATAAGTCAACCTTATGCAGTCTCAACATTGATCGCCTTAAAATTAACACAGTAATAAGAGTAATAATCAAAAATCTTTTCAAGACTTTTCTCAATACTATAATTATTGTCAATGCCAGAGGAGCTACCTGGAAACATCTCGTATCATTGGCTACCACTCATGTAACTTCTCACTTGAAAAGAGCTGCAGAACATGTTGTTTGCGGGAATCAATTCAATTTTTGAAAGATTTTAGAATCTTCATCCATATGGTAGTAAAACTGAAAGCATTATAAATTTAATGTTACTTCCGGTTGAAGTATTGATATCCATAGAAAAAACGGTAACATATATCGAAAACCAGTTTTTTAATCGATTCAGTGTCCCAAGATAGGTTTCTTTTTACTCCGTTAATATGCTGTTCAAACAGAAATGGTAGAAATTAAGCATAACAAAAGCTGTACTAGATATTGACAAATGGTTTCCAGAAATTGATTCAGTTTCTCTAAAAAAAAATCTGTATTTCTTTACTATAATTCGAATTTGTAATATTTTACTACTGTTAACGGTTTCAATATTGATCTACACAGAAGGAAGGAGAGAGAGAGCAAAAATAAGGTATAGAAAATGCGATTTCTGGAATCTATTATGCTGCTGAAGAATAGATTCAATCGGCTCTGATAAGTCTCTGTTCAAACTGGAAGTGGTAGAAGGCAACCGTATCCGGTTCCAAGATTAATTGCCATAGAATAAAAGCTTCAATATATACCGACACAGCTTCAATATATAAAGCTTTTTGTTTTTTGGGAATGGATTGAGCGTGTTAAGGAAATATATCTGTCGTCTGTCTGCTAAAACCAGAAATTATTACTATACCTTTTTCACATGAAAACCTACCTGAGCTGTAGTCAATGATACGCGATATTTCTAGGTACTGTGACAGATATTGATTAAAATCATAGTAGTACGAAATTCTGTGTGTCTATATACTGTCTGTCATCTGCCCCACAATGATGACAACGTCGTTTCACTGCTATTAAAGGAGCAGGAAACCTTCTCAAAGGTGTTTAACTTGACATTTGAAAAGAGCTATATTCAACGTTTCAATATCAATCTCCGTACAGGAGAAAACCGTAAGGTATATCAAGAAGCGGTTTTCTGTAATTGATTCGCTATTCGAAGATTAGCTTCCATTTTCTCCGTTAACGCTTTTCAAAAACCGGAAGTAGTGGAAATGAACATTTTACAGTTTCAATACTGATTACCATAGAAAGAACACAGTAACAGATAGCGACAAGCGGTTTTCTAGAATTAATTGAGCATCTCAAGAAAATATACCATCTTCACTCTCTCTCTCTATTAAAGCGGAAATTGTAAAGAAATTACTACTGCTGCTAGTGTCAGTATTGATCTGTATTGAGATAAAACTGAAAGTTATGTATGAGAATCGGTTTTCTGTGATCGATTCAAGGTCCCAAGGATCCATTGAGTCTTTGACCAATTTAATTAAGAAGTGGTCAAAGTAGACAATTTCTGGTTTTAACGTTAATCTCCATACAGCAAAAATGGAAATAGATAGCGAAAATCTGTTTTTTTGTATTCGATTCATCGTCCCAAGAATATTTTTTTTCACTCTTACCTCGGCACTAAAGGCGAAACTAGTAAAACCGAATACTACTTCCGGTTTCATTGTTGATCTCCATAGAGCAAATACGATAATATACAGAACTTTTTTGTTGTGTATTCAGCGTCCGAAGAACATGTAATCTCTAATCTTATACCTCTATTGTAATCGAAAGCTATATATCTCCTGAAACCAGTTTTAATATTGAATATTCATAGTTTCAAAGTGTACCGTGTTCACATTGCGACACGAAATACAGTTGTTGTCTCTACTACAGTATTATCTGATTCATTATAGCTCTTTGACATCACAAGTAGACCACTTGAAGCGAATTTTCATCGTTGCTATTCTCAGCAATTTTGTCGTCCTGATATGCGAATTGTCAGCTTTAATACCATGTTGTATTTAACCCTTTTCCTCTCCCATGTACTACCGACTCTCCCACAATACAATTTGTTCAGCAGTGATGGCCTAACCTATTTTTGTCTCCAGTTACGTTCATTTCTTCTCTATTATTAGCTATGGGCTCCGGTTAGTGGGATCCCTGGTATGATTACGCCAAATAAACTTTGTGGTAGACAAACACCGTGTGCGTGGTTTTTCTAAGGGTTTCGCCCATTTTCTTTATTACACCATTTCATAACCATTACTATCTTCTTTAGCCTAGTCGGCAAACTGTGGCACGTAAAAGTGAAAGATTTCGTTTCATTCCCAATGGGCTCTTTGGTTTTATGTTTTGCATAGCTACGGTCGCATTTTTTCCAACACAAAAATTTTTGATTGTTTTAGTTTACTTCTTTAGTTCCCTTGTAGCTAAATCACTGTCGTTACAGTCTTCGATGCAGAAAACCTGGATTCGAAAAACTACACATATTACTGAATAAACTAAATTAACCAACGCTACTATTACGTATAAGCACTACCTACAAATAGCTTTAGAGCAGCACCATACGAAGACAATCAGACGGCAAGGCCATTCTACAAGAAATACTGTCACTCATGGCGCAAACATAGGTCGAATGCCTGCATGTCGCAGATATGCTTATCGTTTGCATGAGCTTGTATAAGGCTACCAAGTAGTCCCTTCTTAAATTGTCATAAATAAAGAGTCCAGGGGAAAAGAGGATGTACATTATTACAATTTTTTTCAGGAAACTATTTTTAAAGTTCAAAACATTTTATTTCGGAAACTAGTCCTGGAAAATGCTTCAGATTTGGTTTACAAGTTCTTTATTATATTGCAAACTAGCTTACAAAATCTTATGTTCAATGTATATTATTGTAAGTAAAATAATACAAGAAAACTGACATGAGGTTGGCATATATTGGGAAAAAACGGGTCAATTGCAGGCAAAATAACGGAAAAAAGAGGCAATTGTTTATCAAATTATAAATAATATTCTTAAAAACATGACATCTTTGTTCTTCTTTACTCCGCTAATTACTTCTTTTTTGAGTTTCGTATGGAAGGCTTAAGCGTATAGGTTGCATAAGACAATCAAAGCATACAGATCCTACCATTTTTCTTTCTAGAGAGGCAACTTCCCTTTAAGAAAGAGGAAACGATGTTGTAAATCCCACCAATAATTATGATGTTGGTCATAGCATCTTATTCAAACTGTTCTCAACCGATTTAACCCAGTTCCTTAATGTACAACGAAAATCTTGGAAATGTACTTTTATCCTCTAATCAATATCAAGTATGGGAGAGTGAAACAAGGAGAACAAGTGCGGTACAAGTTTCATTGACTTAGTTGACCTGAGAGTCAACGCCTTATAAACGACTGTTTGACATTGCTTACGGAAAGATGCAATTGCTTAAGCAAGTTTGACGACATTAGAATTTTAAAAATCGGGTTCTGGAACAATAGTTATATACTTTAACTCATTTAATAATAATTCATTGGATATACCTGTATTGCACGCATGCCCATGACAGATCAATATCACGGATGCATAATATGATTTTTACAACCTGGCGTTCTTTTCATTCGATTTTTCTTCTTATTTCATAGTGATGTATATGCGGTCCTTTGCGCATTATTGCAGTATTATTGAGTTGTTGAGTTCAATTTCAGTTTAGTTTCCCTTTCAGCAGCGAGGCTATAAGAGACGTGGACCTACTGATTAACGTGGAATCCGATCCACATGAGCCCCCACCGGGAATCGAACCCGGGTCTCCCGTGCAGTGTTATTGTACTATATTCAACATTAATACAATTTATGGTAAAAGCGTCCAGCTTTCTGACGCGAGTCATTTATGGATTAAAGAATTTCCCCTCCAATATATCTGGTTGTGGTGGGCCATTTGTTAATACTAGTGACTCACAGAAGAAAACCAAAGTCCCTTATAAGTCTCCCTAGGTATCACAAAACATGGGTGACTTTTCTCTACTCGAAGCTCATGATTGGCCTAGAGTGGAATGAGCATTTTCCCAAGTACAGTGGTTGTAAGAATGATATCCAATCTCGAATTATGAAACTGTAAATTCACTTACTTTATATGGTGTACGTTTCATTCTGCTGCCTTTGATTACATTATTCCATTCCTCTGGTATTTGATCTCTTGATTTTATGTTCACCAGTCTCATGTTCTTATCACGTTCAAGGTAGGAATGACACGAACTGGGAATGTTACTTGAAAGAAAATGAGCCCCTGCCTTTGATGTGCAATGCAATGAAGGCATCTGAATAAAGTATAATCCTTATTTTGACTACTGCAAGAGTAACAGAAAAGTTGAAGATTATGGGTGTTGGGAGATGATTTGTCTTACTATTTTTTAAAGAAATAGATTGTAAAAGCTACATTTAGCTGTAGGATCAGTCAACACTGGAACATAAATACAGTTGAACGTTATCGACAAAAGAGACAGAAAAATAAGAGTAAAATGAATTCATCTTTCTTCCACTGTAAGTGATGACGATACCTCATTTCATTTTAAAAGGATTTTTAAACTGCTATAGCAGGCTAACCGTAAACCTTTTTCCCTTTTTGATATATTGAATAAAACTCACAGCGTGCTCAACAAGATGGCATGAAAATCGAAATTTCGCCCAAAAAAGGACATCCCGCATGCCTTTGGACTCCTCAAACGTTAATTAGACGGTTGCTATCTTTTCTTTAGTCGAGTTCTTTGTATAAAATAACATTTTTCTTCGTTTCTAAATTTCTCAGCTGAGAACAGTTTCAAAAAATCATGACCTTCGTTGATAGTCGGAATTGCAATATTGTTTTACAATTTTGGTACAAGTTCCCAATGAAATTATTCGTTCTCCAGTTATTTTTTTTCCTGTAAAGATTTCTAACAGCGTGTTAATGTCTTTGCTCTGTCTGCACGATGCTAGGAGCGTTGAGCTTTTGCATTACCTACCCATACCTCAGGTGCGGAAAAACTTCTTTGTATTCAATGGGTTTTCTCGATGTTCTTCTGTTTCATAACGGAGACAATTGGACCATAAAATACCTGATTCCCAAAAATGACGACATAATCACGGGCACTGGCACAACCGGTATGCGTCAGCACAGAATCTACTGAAAAGAGGATATTCGACATGTTTCACTGTTGACATTGTGCCAAAGCGTCATGGTCCATTATGAAGGCCATCCATGTCAGGTCATATTCATGTCATGTAACTTGGGAGACTGATTGTAGACACCGGTTGAGGAAGGTGCTATTTGTTTCTCCATTATTTGCTGCGCAGTCAGACGATGATTCAAAGTGACAATACGCCGTAAGGTTTGGCGAGATCTGTCAACGGCGGTATTGTTCCATCCACTGTTTCACTTCGCGGATGAGGATTTGAATTCAGTTTTGTAGGTTGTAATCACTTTGGACACTCCTTTGCGGCACACCTAACATGCCTGTAAGCTTTGTCGCGCTTGCAGAAATTGACGGAGAAACAATTTTCCTTCCTTGAAAACTAAATAGAACTCTCATTTTACACTAACACTGCTCAGCTCACTGTCCATTCACTTTCCCCTACCCCTCACGTAGTATAGAGTTGGCCGGAACACGCCACTACCATCGTCTCAGATCTGTGGTGGCCGCGTAATCTTTGGTCACCCAGATATATGACGTGTTTCCAACTCCAGTTGTGACTGTTAAATAGTTAAGCATTTGTAGATCTGGAAGAACAAATATTGGTACGTCTGGTATATGGGCATTGAGTGGAAGTGTACTTACTGAATTCGTTGATAGTCCATAGAAAATATAATTTCAATTTCGGATACTCTTAGAAAGACTTACTGGACCTCCGCTTTCATATTCCCTAGTGGTTACATGGTTAGCATGCGCGCCTTAAGTGCGTGAAACCCGGGTTCAATTTCTGGTGGGACCTCATGTGGTCAGGATCCCACGTTAAGCTGCATTTCATATTTCCTATAGTCTCGGTGCTGTATAGGATGCTAAGCCCTGAATCAACCAGCAACTCTTGCGTAAGGATCTGAAGAAACGGATGAATGTGATGCAGATATGTAAAGATAGAAAGCTGAAGACAAAAACTACCAAATATGGACTAAGGTTGGGTGTTTGAAATCAAAAAGTTTCAAGTGCGCTAAGTGAAAGATGTCTTTGTGTATTGAGAAAATAGAAAATGTCCTGATGATTTGCATGTAAAGTAAAACAGATATGAAATACAGAAGAAAGAAGGGACATAATAATAATAAATGTTACAATTTCAACACCAGACTCGGCTCCGGAGGGAAGTCATGTCCGTAAAACTTAAAAGTTTTGTCACATCAGACTGAGAGAAGAAATGTTACTTACTGTTCCTATTTTTGTTATCAACAGTCAGAACACGAGATAGTATTACATCTGTTTGTTTTACGCAGTATCACTTTATTTTTTACTGTCGCAATTTACCTTACAAGCCGCCTTTGGTAGACACCTTTAACATATTATGCTCGTATTTTGATAGTTGAACAACTCTAATATACCTAGTGCACTAGATAACAAATATACTGAAATTCACAGGTTTTTATTTTTCGATTAGGCAAGTTGGGGTTATTAAAATAAATATACCTAGGTACTGTCTTCTTACAAAACGCCATTTCTATGTTTTATTACACTCCAATTTAAAAACCGTGGTTCGAACCCAGCTCGCGCCGCGTGGACAAACACCGTGCTTGTGGGATTTCTCGGGGTTCTCCCGTTTCCTCCCACTTTCTTCATTCCACCATTTCACTGATCTCTCATCATCACCGTCTCCTTTAGCCTAACCGCATAACCGTGGGACGTAAAACGTAAAGGTTTCATTTCATTTTTCCAATTTAAAAATATACAAATTTGCTTTTTCTTCGATACAAATACACAAATATATAAATTTGTATCATTGCAGATAATTAACTGGGATTGAAGAGGTTAAATAGAAAATATTTAAATATTGTGAAACATGGACATATTAAAGCATTAAAAGTATCGAAGAATCGTAATATCGTAATACTGAAAAACACCGAAATATTGAAAAATATTGAAATTTTAAAAACATCGATCTTAAAAGTTTTCAATACACCCACAAAATTCTCTGTACAAATGAGAAACTGAAGACTGTATTGATCGTTATTGTATTTAACAGCAATTGCCACTTGTTCAAAATTATCGAAACAGATGAATAATACTGGATATTAAGCTTTATGTAACAATAGTTGATTCATAAAATGAAATTTACTCTATAAACTTACACTTCAGACAAAGGAAATTGCTTTAAAAAGTCATTTTCTACTCTCAATAAATGTATAAAATTCTTTCACAATAAAATATGTGTTATCAAATTTCTTATGTTAAATAAATAAAAAAAACTGCCATACATTAAAAAATATCGAAAATGTATAATACAACGGAAATTTGTGTTTGTAAAGGCACTGTTGAAAAATTTCGATGTTCAATGTTATATTCTTTATTGCAGATTCCAAAATACCGGTCAGAATGTGGCTAATAAGAAGTTTGTACCGGTCACCGGCCTTAATCAAAATCACAGCAAATACCGGCCAGTTAGCAACTCTACTCGTAAATCAGAATGCTGAATGCACCAAAATACTTCACCATGCATTCTATAGTTTCTGCAAAATGAGTTTAATGAAGATGATCAAATAAAACAAAATACTGTGTTATAATTTTCCCTTTAACAGTCTACTTTGTGAATTTGTTATATCTTACACTTATCAATTTCCTGTACGAGATGAGAATAACGGTTTCTGCGCTAGATAGAAACAAAAAAAAATTCTCATAAGGATTCAGCTCACGCAAGAAATAATGAATAAGTTTAATAATAAGAGCCAAGGAGTGAGAAACTAACTCAGCAATAATGATTGTAAGTATAAATATAAACAAAAAACAAAAAACAAATAAGTAAACATTTAATTCCATCATCGTTAGGATAAGAGCAATATAGTGAATAACACGATAGTGTGAACATACCAAACCACACAATAGTTTGAACAAAGTTCTGTTAGAAAAATACTCCATAAATATGACACATTTTTTTAATGTTCCTACCATTTATACAGTCCCCCACATTGTTTTCGTTCTGGCGGCGCCCCTAATAGAGTACAAACGAAAATATCGCCTGCACATTTCTGTGCAAATGATGTACAAGCGATTGTTATAATTTGAGATTGAATTGGATATGGTGGGGGCTACCATTTAGACAGACCCACTTTGTTTTCGTTCTGGCGGCGCCATTAATTTTGTACAAACGAAAATTACGCCTTCATATTTCTGTACAAACGATTACGACAATTTGTGATTGAATTGGACATGATGGACGGGGTACCATTTAGACAGACCCCACATTAATTTCTTTCTGGCGTCGCCTATAATTGTGTACAAAAGAAAATTTCGCCTGCACATTTCTGTACAAACGACGTACAAACGATTGCGACAATTTGTGATTGAATTGGACATGGTCGGGGGCTACCACCTAGACAGCCCCCATTATGTTTTCGTTCTGGCGGCGCCTTTAATTGTGTACAAACAAACATTTCCCCTGCACATTTCTGTACAAACGAACTACAAACGATTGCGACAACTTTTGATTCAATTGGACATGGTGGGGTGTATTACTTAGAAAGCACCCTACTTTATTTTCTTTCTGGCGACGTCCCTAATTGTCTACAAACAAAAATTTAGCCTGCACATTTCTGTACAAACGACGTACAAACGATTGCGAAAATCCGTGATTCAATTGGACATGTTGGGGGGGCTACTAATCAGACATCCTCCACATTGTTTTCGTTCTGGCGGCACCCCTAATTTTGTTCAAACAAACATTTCGCCTGCACATTTCTATACAAACGATGCACAAACGATTGCGACAATTTGTGACTGAATAGGACATGTTGGTGGGGGCTACCACATAGACAGCCCCCAATTTGTATTCGTTCTGCCGGCGCCCTTAATTGTGTACAAACATACACTTTGCCTGCACATTTCTGGACAAACGAAGTACAAACGATTGCGACAAATTGTGATTCAATTGGACATGGTGGGGGGGGCTACCACTTAGACAGTCCCCATTTTTTTCTGTTCTGGCTGCACCCCTAATTGTGTACAAACCAAAATTTCGCCTGCACATTTCTGTACAAACGAAGTACAAACGATTGCGATAATTTGTGATTGAATAGGACATGGTCGGGGGTATTACTTAGAAAGTACCCTACTTTGTTTTCGTTCTGGCGGCGTCCCTAATTGTCTACAAACTAAAATTTAGCCTGCACATTTCCGTACAGAGGAAGTACAAACGATTGCGACAAATTGTGTTTCAATTGGACGTGGTGGGGTGTATTACTTAGAAAGCACCCTACATTAGTTTCGTTCTGGCGACGTCCCTAATTGTCTACAAACAAAAATTTAGCCTGCACATTTCTGTACAAACGAAGTACAAGCGATTGCGAATATTTGCGATTCAATTGGACATGGTGGGGGAGTATTAATCAGACGTCCTCCACATAGTTTTCGTTGTGACGGCGCCCTAATTTTGTTCAAACAAACATTACGCTTGCACATTTCTATACAAACGATGCACGAACGAATGCGGCAATTTGTGATTGAATTGGACATGGTGGGGGATACCACTTAGACAGCCCCCATTTTTTTCTGTTCTGGCGGCGCCCCTAATTGTGTACAAACACAAATTTTGCCTGCGTGTTTTTGTACAAACGAAGTTCAAACGATTGCGACAATTTGTGAATGAATAGGACATGTTGGTGGGGGGCTACCACATAGAGAGCCCTCAATTTGTTTTTGTTCTGGCAGCGCCCCTAATTGTGTACAAACATACATTTCGCCTGCACATTTCTGTACAAACGAAGTACAAACGATTGCGACAATTTGCTATTCAATTGGACATGATCGGGAGGGCTAACACTTAGACCGCCCAAGAGTTTGTTTTCGTTCTGGCGGCGCTCTTAAGTTTGTTCAAACAAACATTTCGCCTGTACATTTCTGTACAAACGATGCACAAACGAATGCGACAACTTGTGATTGAATTGGACATGGTGGGGGGACTACCACTTAGACGGGCCCCATTTTTTTCTGTTCTGGCAGCGCCTCTAATTGTGTACAAACGAAAATTTCGCCTGCACATTTCTGTACAAACGAAGTACAAACGATTGCGACAATTTTTGATTGAATAGGACATGTTGGTGGGGGGCTACCACTTAGATTGCCCCGAATTTTTTTCGTTCTGGCGGCGCCCCTAAATGCGTGCGAACATACATTTCGCCTACACATTTCTGTACAAACGAAGTACAAATAATTGCGACAATTTGTGATTCAATTGGACATGGTGGGGGGCTACCACTTAGACAGCCCCCATTTTTATCTGTTCTGGCTGCGCCCCTAATTGTGTACAAACCAAAATTTCGCCTGCACATTTCTGTACAAAGGAAGTACAAACGATTGCGATAATTTTTGATTGAATAGGACATGTTGGCGGTGGGCTACCATGTTGACAGCCCCCAATTTGTTTTCGTTCTGGCGCCGCCCCTAAGTCTGTTTAAACAAACATTTGGCCTGCACATTTCTGTACAAACGAAGTACTAAGGATTGCGATAATTTTTGATTGAATAGGACATGTTGGTGGGGGGATACCAGTTAGACAGCCCCAATTTGTTTTCGTTCTGGCGGCGCCGCTTATAGTGTAAAAACGAAAATTTGGCCTGCACATTTCTGTACAAACTATGTACAAATTATTGCGATAATTTGTTATTCAATTGGACATGGGGGGCTACCACTTAGACAGAACCCCACTTTGTTTTCGTTCTGGCGGCGCCCCTAATAGTGTACAAACAAAAATTTCGCCTGCACATTTCTGCACAAACAATGAACAAACGATTGCGATAATTCGTGATTCAATTGGAAATGGTGGAGGGGCTACCACTTAGACAGCCCCCCACTTTGTTTTCCTTCTGGCGGCGCCCCTAAGTTTTTTCAAACAACCGTTTCGCCTGCACATTTCTGTACAAACAATGCACAAACGAATGCGACAATTTTTGATTGAATTGCAGATGGTGGGGGGGGCTACTACTTAGACAGCCTCCATTTTTTTCTGTTCTGGCGGCGCCCCAAATTGCGTTCGAACATACATTTCGCCTGCACATTTCTGTACAAACGAAGTACAAACAATTGCGACAATTTGTGATTCAATTGGTCATTATGGGGGGGGCGGCTACCACGTAGACAAGCCCCATTTTTTTCTGTTCTGGCGACGCCCCTAATCGTGTACAAACGAAAATTTCGCCTGCACATTTCTGTACAAACGAAGTACAAACGATTGCGATAATTTGTGATTGAATAGGACATGTTGGTGGGAGGATACCACTTAGACAGCCCCCTATTTGTTTTCGTTCTGGCGGCGCCCCTAATAGTGTATAAACGAAAATTTGGCATGCACATTTCTGTACAAACAATGTACAAACGTTTGCGGCAATTTGTGATTCAATTGTACATGGTAGGGGCTACCATTTAGGGGAACTCCCTCGAGAGGAATCACTCTACTTATTTATTGCAAAAAGCAAAATTTAAAAATTCGCATTCGTCCTAAGTTATCGTTTGAAGTAACAGCCGTTTGTATGTACGTACTAATATGGATAAGTTCTACTACGCGATCCCAATTAATACTTCATATACCCGCGCCACACACACACACTAGCATGTGTACACACGAACATATACCTGGTAGTATCCATATGCTTACGCCGGAAACTAGAAACAAACAAACAAACACACACACACACACACACAGAGAGAGAGAGAGAGAGAGAGAGAGAGAGAGAATATCTTGTTGTACCTTTATGCTGAATGCACCATTACTCACAAAATCAGTTAAAAAGAAATAGGAAAAAAGTTGTAAATGAAACTTTCTAAGATTTGTACCACTGTTGCGTGGCGCACATGTTCCATAATGATTGATTCGTAATATGATATATATGGGTTTCTTAATGGTAGTATAACAAAATGCCTTCAAAGTGACCACTAAATAAAAAGTGAAATTTATTTCTCAAATTTTGTAAAATCGAAGTCGGTGGGCATTATGGGATCAGTCTACCATAACAATATATGCAAATAAATATTAAAATACTTCACGTTTTCCAATGGGTGCAAGAAACCTTGGAAAGTGTTTGTTGTCATAAGCATTAGCTGATGTAAATATATATATATATATATATATATATATATATATATATATATATATATATATATATATATATATATATATACCGGGTGTTCCATTTTAATCAATCCAAGGAAATATCTGGAAAATGATAAAACATAGAAGAAATGTTTGAAGTACACGTTATATATTGCTAAGGGGGGAACCAATTCCGCCAAAAGTGCCCCCCGTAAATGGGGCTAACGGAGGTAACTTTAAAATGTCAAATGGGAACATGGGTCGAATAGTACTTCGTTCGAAAAGTCTTGGAAAACTAAGTAACGCTGTACCAAAAGATGTTTCATATGGAAAACCAGTTTCAAACTGGCCGCCATGATGTAGTTCGGAAACTCCAGTACTCGTAGTATAATAACCATGGAAGGTAAATGATTGGAACAAAATTGAAATACTTAAACATCATAGGGCATATCGAATGATGTGATCCCTGTGCTCCCAGTGGCCTCCCTCAAGGGGTCTTGTGTTCTAACTTCAAAATTTCAATGTCCGACCGGACACGGTTCGGGCGTACGCTTGACCTACCCAATGCTGTTTGGAAGGCAAACTTCATGGATAGAGAATTGGTGCACTGAGTTAATGCGGATGGCCACATTTACATTTTGATTAACTATTAGCGCTCATATCATTGTGAGCTTGAGGGACGAAACGGTGTGTACATATATCCCCGAAATGCTTTCCGAATAACCAGCACGCATTGCATAAAAGTTTCTGTGCCGATGGAGATCAGCAAATTCACACGTTTGTAAGTTCGAGCAACTGCATCATTCGACTTCTTTCGTATAACGTTCCTTCTGTTTTCCCATGACAGATACAGATATGCGTTACTATTCAAATAAAATTTCACCTTTTTTTAGTCACTACAGCGTCATCCTTACAAACAAATGTTTCAACCACATCATACCTATTTGTAGCGTAGCCTTAATTTGCGAATTAAAGTAGAGTTCTCATTTGAACTTTCACAGTTACTTTCCACCCCACTCGCATACAGAGCGTAGGGAGAGATTATTTAGCAGGAGTTGGTTTTCTCTCTATACATTATGGCAATTTTACTCTAACATTTTTATCTCTGTTGTATCATTCTCGAGCCATGGAACGCCTCCGTGGTTTTCCTACTTAATTTTCGTTATTTTCATTTATCTCTAACCGTATTCATACTATGGGCACTAGACGTTTTCTTAGACACAGTCTTGGCGATCATTTTGAAAACCTTGTCTCATGTCGAAAATACTCTTACAGAAGCTGTTTAATATTCATTTGTCTATGTAACGTGATGTTACTCGCTTCAAGTTGAAATTTGAAATTTTCAGGTTGGTCTCGGATATTCTTCAGTTGGCTCTTGGAGTCACCCCAGTTCTTTTTCTGTTGATTTATCTCCAATCGCTTTCATACTCCTGGTACAAACATTTTCTCTGACACGGATACTATGTTTCGGCGGCCTTTTGAGAACACTGCCATTTCACCTCAATCGTTTTCTCCTGCACGATGTTTGATTTTGCAAGATTTATCGAACGAAGTACCACTCGACTCATGTTACTATTTGAAATTTTGAAGTTAGCCCCCAAGACCCCTTCAGGGAGGCCACTGGGAGCACAGGGATCACACCATTCGATATGCCCTATGATATCTACGTATTTCAATTTTGTTCCAAACATTTACTTTTCATAGCTTTCATAGTACGGGTACTGGAGTTTCCGAACTACATCATGGCGGCCATTTTGAAACTGGTGCTCCATATGAAACATCTTTTAGTACAACGTTACTTAGTTTTCCAAGGCGTTTCGTACGAAGTATTACTCGACCCATGTTCCTATTTGACATTTCAAAGTTACCCTCGTTACCGCATTTACGGGGGGCGAGGAGGGGTACTTTTCGCGGAATTGGTTTTCCCCTTAGCAATATATAACGTGTACTTCAAACATTTTTTCTACGTTTTATCATTTTCCAGTAATTTCCGTGGATTGATTAAAATGGCCTACCCTGAATATCTATCTATCTATCTATCTATCTATCTATCTATCTATCTATATATATATATATATATATATATATATATATATATATATATATATATATATATATATCAATGATTATCGCGGATTTTAGTAAGATTGTGGTTTAAGTCAATAATAATTACATGTTGTAACCAACACTCTTAACAATTAACGCTAACAGCACCAAATCATCATAATCTTATTGAGTGTAGTATTGAAAAGAAAGAAAAAAAACCTTCGCATTCGAATACCTTGACAGAATCCACGCATGCGAATGTTCCTAATCATTACAAAATGTGGAATTATATGTACACAGAGTTATAACATTATAATCACTCTTTTTTGTCTTTACATTCTGGAGTATGCAAGGGAAGTTTTGGGGTTTAACTTCTCGTAATATATTATGTATTATGTTAGGATATATATTTAAAACTCACACTTTGTATTTTGCTATTGAACTTAAAATCATACGAACTTCTAACTTTATTATATACAGTATGTTACCTGTCCTTCTTTTCCGTTTTACTCTTATAAGTTCACCTAGAAGAATTTACATACACACGTTTCGTTCGCGATGCCCTTGCACTTTTCATGCCTAAAACGTTTGTGATACCACGAATTGTGTGAAAGTTAAGAATCAGTGACTACAACAGAGCGGAATAGGAGTACGAGCGTCCGTCCCATGTGATTACGCCTGCTCCCTGCAGACAAATTGTATTATAAAATATGTGAAAAAATATAAAATTTCCTTTTTCGTATACAAAATTTTGCTGTCTCTCGACTATTTTCTGTTCTTCCGCTTTCTCCCACATAATGAATTGAAACTGGCATCATCACTGTTAAGACTGCTTCAGTTAGTTCCTGTGTGAATATATCCGAATTTAAAATACTTTTTACTGATTTTTTATAGGTTAAAAAATAGTTACTGACTCAGTGAAGCAATCGATGCAATTTGACTGCGTAGGTATTCAAGAAATGACATGGAAACTCCTTCTAAGTCGTAGAGTGAAATATGCTAATATGAAAGGTGTTCAAATACATATCCTAATAATGTCTGATGATTGCATAAGAATTTGAGATTAATTTTGAAGAGTTTTTATTTTGACCAGGGAAATAACGTAGATATAAGGAGTAAAAGATTTGTATATAGGGAGATTTCAAGCATCAATGCATTGCCATCTCTCACAAGATTCGTATTCTCAGTTTTTCGATTTATTGCCTTATGTGTTAAGTTAAACACCACAACATCTATCACTGATAGAATAGATCGTCTTACTTTCTAAAAATCCTTATGAAGCCTATTTGTCAAAACATTCATCTCCAGCCATGATGCAGAGGGAAGAGAAAGAAAGAGATATGCCCAGTAGCATAATGAGTGTATTGTGCCATGGATCGATTCATTCGATTGATCATCGATTTCTTCATACCTCCTGCCCCACGTATTTCAGCTGCAGCGTTATATCTATATTTCTCTCTATATATATATATTTAAAAGGGTGTGAAAGAGGGAAAAAATAGTACGAAAACCCCGCCTTCACACAAGCCGTCAGAAAAAGAAATGGGGATATTAGCTCAACACAGGTACTAGGTTCGGACGGCTGTCCTTTGAAGAGAATGCACAGTCATGTGGAATAAATAAAGAAGAAGGATTTCTAAAAGAAGAGATACTGGATGTGGGAAAGAGGTTAGGATTGTGGAAGAATACCTCCATGCCGACGTCTGTGCTCAAATGCTGGTGTCCACAGGCTCGGCTCCTCTGGCTCCTCCAATGGGTCTTGTCTCAGGTGTCGGCAAGGTCCACCCTCTCAAGTGAAGCTCCAATTTACTGGTAGGAGTCCAGCAGCAACTCCTGTAGGTATTCGACCGCGACTTCCCAAAGCGGAAGTATTCGGTCGTATTTAAGCTCGGGCGCAAGGCTCGGCGACTATTACAAGTGAGCCTAGAAGCGAGTACAAGAGGTGTGGTTAGAGGTTGTAGAAGTCAGGATGGTGTCTCTCATGGTTTATTACAAAACAATAACAACAATTACAAAAATCACATCATACTTACAAAATGCTGATTCAGCGATAAATAGTTCAGTCGCTGGTCGGCTCTTCAGAATACTAGTCCACAACACGTTTATATTTCATAGCGTAACATAAACACATAATGAAAGGTCTCTGTCCATTTAAATAATGCCCTAGGACACAAAAACACGAATAACATAAACAAAAATAGGTAGCCAACATCATTGTTCGCTGTTAAAACAAATGAGCATGAAATCAATAAATCGATAATACGTCAATCACATCAGTCTTCAATCTTCTATCACAAACACATAGATTCCTTTACACTCCCCCCTCTGAAACCGAAGATATATAAAAAACACCAGTTTATTTTATATTATCGTCCATTAAATGTTATCCATCATTAATTTGAAAACCATCTGTATATAAACATATCACCAATAAAAAACAATAATAAAACGGGAAGAAAAAAACGAAAAATATGAATATTAATAATTTAACAGTTCAAATTAGAAGTTCCATTCTTCTCCATATCGTTGAACTAAAGGAAAAATAAAATACGTACACACCTATATATATCTATATTTGCGAGACAATTAGCGTTCATTCGTCGCTGAGGAAACGCGTTCTTTAAAGACACAAATGTATATAAACACAAGCACGTGTATTTGTTGACAACTCACTGTAGACCTTCACAAGAAAACTGAATATGCTGCATTCTAGAGTTTGTTGGTCAGTAGCACTTCCAAGAATACAGATGGCCTTGCTGGCCGTAGTTGGAAAAGTTTCCACTAGAGCGGCGATGAAGTCTGAACAAGTCTGCAAGCATCCTTTCGTCAAAATGAGAAAACAACTTTGGTGCGCCGATAAAAGAATTGTTTATTTCATGAATCGTCGTTAGAATGGTGATCGGGGACGAATGTGGCTGCAAGCAGATATGTAACGGACAATAAAGGTAAAAAAAGAAGAGGGTATAAAATAGCTATAAAAAAGATCTAATAATTGCTACTCGGAGCACGTGAGGATAAAGAAAGATGCATGTTAAGGAGGGGCAAAGGTACATGGCGATTCGTAATGTAAATGGTAGTGTCTGACTCCTTAGGAGTGGAGGAGAAAACGAAATGTTTAATTGCAGCTCGTAAGTAATATTTAGCAGGCACGGTGATCAGTCTCTGATGAAAATTGAATATGGCGTCAGGATACGCTATCCACGTAACGGTCAATGCAAGGCTCCGACTAACAGAAAACATACTCTATTCTCGTTAGTTGGAGTTGATAGGAGATGAAATCCATGGTCGGGAGGCAAAACTCTGGTCCTTCAAGTAGCCTTCATTGGGGCCGTGGTCTCGAGGTCTTCGTTGAGTAAAGGCATCACAGGCATAATTCACTCGTAGATGAAGGCGTGGATGGAGGGAAAATAGAGTTTTTGATTTAACTAGGAAATAAGGTAAAATGAACTGTGAAGAATTGGTAATCGGTAGAATGACAATGTGGAAGAAAAGGAGAACAAAAAAGTTTCAGAAATATACCTGCGGTAAGAAATAAAGGGAAGGTGGAAGTAGAATGTAGGTACAAGGCTAATATTGGTACACCAAAAAGCAAAACTAAAAGAGTGCAGGCGAAGAACAAGACAGAACAAAAAAATATGCATTAATATGACTTGTAATTGCTGCCCAACAACCAAATACAACTAAAAAAAAATAGAACCAAAGGTGAACACAATTTTTAGGGGGGAAGGTAGGCGTGGGGTCCTAGAATAATCATAAGGCTGAAACCATTTCCTGTTTCAGCTCATCTTCTCAAGAACAAGAACGGGGCTAGATTATGCCGCCCAGCACTCGGCTAAAAAAAGATAATTATTATGATTATTCTAGCAACAGTGGTGAGAGGCCGCGGAAAAGGAACCGAACAAGGAAAATCAAGGTAATGTAACCATTATATATCAATTCAACAAATACTAAATCTTGGGAAAGGTATGTTCAAAATCAAATGAAAGTGACCCAATTATGATCCCATTAAATGTACAACTGAATCAAACATAACCAAATAGTTCCCGATATACAGTAGGCAACAAATGCCAAAGTTACAGGTAGGTTAGGTAGTTGCATAGAAAATGAACTTTCGTAGATTCTTGTGTATTATTCTTTATAGAGCGAGACTCCAGAACAGAAGTCACGTTAGATAAGGGCAGGCATTCCTGTTCAGAATGTTTACGGCGAAATCGGCCATTAGAATGCCGCTTGTATAATATATAAAATAAGAAAACGCCAATAAATAACAGAGATATTTCCAAAACGTGGACAAAAACCCAGGCGGTGTCTCGAAGCTAAAAGGATTCGTCCGCTCTAACTGTTAGGAAACAGGAGCAAAAAAACAGATATATCTGAAGAAAATGCAGAAAACAAAAAAATAACGATAAAAATATATCGAAATAAGCATGGTAGATCATTGCATTTCTCTATCAATTAATAACTAAGTGCAACATTTCTAAATCATAGGCTAAAGGTTCTAGTTTGTAATAACATGCATAATTCAGAAACAGTAGGTAACACAAGAAATGTGCTACTACTTCAAAAGTACTATCGCTACTATCTGGGCGAATCATGTCCATTCATACAGGGTATCTATAGAAAGTATTGCGACACACGAAGACATCTAAATCATACAAATCTCTGATATTTCTCTTGTACGAAATAGTGTACACGTCTCAGAAAAATAAACTTCGCAAAATTTTTCTCTCACCAAACTTGACTCATTCACTCACAAACTGGAATTTAGCTTTATACACAAATGACAGAAAAGCAATACGTCAATAATCTGACAAATCGGTCAGTCGTAACATAAACAAAACTCTAAGGTCCTGCAAAACTGAAAAATCATCCCGAGGAAACTTTGATAAAAGAGGAACCAAACAACAGAAACAAATTCCTACATAGATCGAATTTGACGTTTCAAGTTACATATCTGAATACACTGAATGCAAATTGCCAAGAACAAAATTATCAATACTATTGGGATCATTATCAGATAAGAGGTATGCAATGTATTATAACGTTTAACAAGAAATTCTGTATGGGCTACTTTCAAGATCTGCAATTCTGAGTTAAATCAGTAAGGGTTTTAATCGACGTAGAGAAGTTTAAATGGGGTAAAGAAAAATTTAACTGAATGTTCAGATTTTCATTTTCTATATATATTGTTTTCAAACCATATTTTGAGTGAGCACAGTTTGAAAATCAAAATAAGCTATAAATTGAGTCACATTAATACCAAACTTAATAGGTGTAGTTCGTAAAATGTTATGAGTTGTTCTTGAAGTTATGTGTCCTGGTACTAACGATGAGAAAAGCAAACCTGCAGGCGTATAGAAATGAAGAAATAATTTCTAGGTTAAACCTAGAAGGTATAATTTCTAGGTTGCAAAGTGTTACATTACGCTCAAAATATATATCCGTAAGGCATTTTGATTGGTTGTTTGTGTGCAAACCTGATGATTCACAAAAATATAGGATTTTTTCCAAACGCACGATATTTCCACAAAATGATCATCCAATACATAAGCCTCTTTTTAGATAACGAATACCTGAAAATTTTATTTGTCATCAAAATATATAGGTTATCAAGCTCAAAACGTTGAGAAATTTTGTCCGGTGTAACTATAGGTGTCTTTAAAATTAATTCGATATTCCAAGAATCAAAGTTAAAGTTTATGAGCAAAACTGAAGAGAGTGTATAAAATAAACCAATATCGTGAAGGTAAAGAGTATACTTAAGTACGGCATGGCTCTTAACTAACGAAAAAATCTGAACTGAATTCAAACTTCGATAAATTAATTGATTTTGCAAATTATCTCTTCGAATCTCAGCAACCTTAAGTCGAGATTCATAGTAATTTTCAATAATCCATAATCGTCTTTCATTTGTAATCACATCACCAAAAAGTCCGGAAGTTTCATTCTGGATCTGAAGTAAAGCGTGCTTAACTCCCAAAACATCAGGTACTATTTTCACCTCATGCTTAAAAGCTGTCTTAATATTATGTAGTTCTGATTTGAAGTATTCATCATGTTCCTGTGAGGTATTGAGAGATTGTTTAAAGCCTTGAATTTCAACAAAATTATCAAAGGAAAATCTAAAAGAAGAAATTCCTAAGAGCCTATTATTGAACGTGCTGGTGCATACAGTGTAGAGAATTATTTGAAATATTGAAAAGCACAAGGTATAACATACTGTAATCTAGCGTAAAATTTCCCTTTTTATCATATGTGATTAAAAGTGTCTGTTTTATTCGGACATGAAGTGTTATTTAAGTTCATCAGGTGCAAATCCAAATGTATTCGTAAAGTAGTATAGACGGTGTCTGTGGTATGCACAGCGTACCCCGGCTGCGAAATGACGATACCTAACTTTTCCAAAGTGGCTTGCTTGTAATGTTGTATGTCATACTCGGACGTGATACATACCACTTCTAGTGGAAAGAAAATTAATATCCAAAACATCTGAAAGGAAAAAAAATATCCTCGTTTCAGCACCCACTCAGTATAGAATTTATACTTATTATTTTTGTTTACGGTTAATCGATTGTCATTCTTTGCTATGAATAAACTTCTCTACTTCCAGGTATGTCATCACAAATTTTTGTCAGTAAATGGAGAACAGAACACAAAGGAAAAGAAAGGAAAAGAAAGAAAATTTTCAGAGGGAATTCCTTGGTGTCTTAGGTGGTGGTGGTAACTTGCATGTTATTTTCCTTTTACGCTTCTGACAGATTACAGCAGGATGCATGTATACAGCGCATCCATAACATACGCGTACTAACATAGGCCATAATCCCCTGATAGGCCAGTAACAAACTAACCAGAACAATAAATGCTAATATATGTCTCCTTTCTTAGGTCTACTTTGAGAAATAAACATGCATCAAGCTCTCAAAAATCCGTTGGTTCTCTCTGTCAAATTGGCAAAATACAATTGCATACACTAACTCCAAATTTTCTTCCAAAAATTTCCGTATGCAATCCAAGGCGATACAGCACGCTTCTTCCTTTTGGAAAAAGAAAACACCAGTTGCAATGTTCAGTAATGCTATGGATCTGAAAACATTTTTCAACGCTAAACTTAGGGTTTTCACGTAACAAGATTGTGACATTTTGGGATACTTATCAAACGCATAACTGGCGTGTATGAAATAACATCCGGGAAGATTGTAGGTGTCGGTGATGCAAACATCTCCAACTTTTAGATGACCAATCTTCTTGCAGACTTGAAGTTGATCCGGTTCTTCAACCTGATGAACCGCAAGGTCAACACCTCGTCGTGGCTGCAGTGACTCATTAGTACTGTTTACAATGCAGTCCCCAGAAAGCGATGTAATGCTTCCAAAATATAGCGCTACTCTCTTATTAATGTCCTGATTGGCTGAGAATTTCGGGCGAACTTTGTCCTTCAAAGATGAGGTGGGAGACCAATATCATTCCAAGTCGCTAGGTTTACCATGGGAACCATGCCCCTTATAAGCATACAATCAAGAGGAGCATTGTCTTCGTAGAAATTTGGTTGTTCAACGAAGAACTGGGCCAAATCATCATCAACAGCTGGTAACTCGGGGTCCTTGGCACCTTCTCCCAGCGCAATGGGGAAGAGGCGTCTAACTTGTGAACATCCTTCTCAACATCCTTCCCTGGAGAATAGTACTTCTATAAAGGGTCTATAGCAAAAGAATCAATCTTAATTTGCCCATGACCAGTGCGATAATTCACATAATAACTATTGTCATGCTTCCTTCCCTGGATCACTCCTGGACCAGTACATTTCCGAGAAAAGGCCATACAATTCTCTTTCTTAATAATTGGATCACAGATCCTAACCAAATCACCTTTCTTGAATGTTAGCTGTTTCTTCTTTTTATTTTATGATCTGGCGGAAGTAAGAAATCGGTTATATAGGTTATCATGAGCTCTTTTCCTTATGTATTTTAGACGCTCTACCCGATCTTGGTCCTCCGAGAATTGACACTGAGTGTCCAATATGGCCGAATGTAACAATTTCGGTGAAAAGCCAAAAAAGCACCTCAATGGCGAAATATGCATGCTCAAATTACATGTTACGTTATAGGAAAAAGCAATATGAGGCAAAAGTTCAATCCAATTAGACTGGTTATCTTTATCCAAGGCAAGTTTCAACTGTTGATCTATGTGTCTTATGGCGCCTTCAACTAAACCTAGAGAATATTAGCCTGCGACATTCGCAAAATGTAACTGGATGTCAAAAATGTTACATAATTCCTTAAAGACTTGACTTGTAAATGCTGAACCACGGTCACATGCCAACTGTGAAAAGAGACCGTATTTCAAGATGACCTGCTCATACAAAAATTGTGATAGTGAAACAGCAAATGCATCAGGAAATGAACCAGCAATGCAAAACCTTGTCCCCTCGTCAATACAAACAGCAAAATAACTATGTTTGAGTATGTTATTGCTCGGGTATTTTCCTGAAACAACCAAGTTCAAGTGGTAGAAGGGGGCACAGGGATGCGTCTGAAGATTCCCAAGAGGCTTGCCACTCCTCTTCTTTAAAACTTGAGACATAATACACTCTTTGCACTTCTGATACACAAACTTTTTCATATCCAAGAAATAACAAATTGTAAGATTTCAAAAATCCGGCGTGTTCGCTGCAAGTTTTTCGGCGTGACACTTCTCAAAAACTCGGTCTCTCAACGACAAAGGCAGTAATCAAATAAACTTTTCCAAAAGGCGTGGAGTTGACCTTGTATAGAAGAGAATCGCTAATAGTGAAATGCGATATTCGCCGTTCGAAGGCAGAATCCATATCAGGAGCATCTTCTAACCAGGTAATGATCTTGCTAAAATATTGGTCCTCTCGTTGGGCTTTTCTGATATTAATAGTGTCATCATCCTCAAAAAAGAATATTCGAGGGTCAGCTGCGCTTGCATCCTCTTCAGAAATATCACGTTTGGGATTTACGAAACGGCTGAATGAATCATCTTCTTCATTGTTGGCTGCGGAGACATGTGAAATAGTAAAATGGTAACTCTGACTTTCGGTATAGCCAACGCGAAAGTTTTTATGTCAAATTCTGGCTGTTCTTTAAAAACGTAATGGCCGTCGAGTCAGTACGAAGAAAAAAATGTCTCCCAAAAGACAAAACAAAATAGCGGAAGAGGCGTAACGCATACAATAAAGCATAGAGTTCCAAATGGTATACACAAAGATTTTTCTCTGCAGGGCCTACAGCTCGAGACGCAAATGCAATGGGTACCAATTCAGAGTCCGGGTTATCAGATATAGGTTGTTTAGCGACAGCAGCCCGATCTTTGATCGAGGAATCTGTGTATATGTGTAGGTCGCGATCCGGTTTGTAAGCCATCAAGGTGGGAGCCTCCAAAATGGCGGTTTTCAGAGCATGAAAGGAATTATGCTGGGGCTTACCCCACGTAAAATCCACATTTTTCACCAACTTCTAGAGTGGTTCCGCGATGATTGCGATGTCCTTCATATAACGGCGCAGGAACAAACAAACTCCGAGGAAACTCTTGACTTGCTTCTTCGTCCGTGGACGCTTGTAGTCTCTGATGGTGTCCAACATCTTATCGGAGACGGACATTACGAAACTCCCCAACTTGTGGCCAAGAACAATCAAACAATGGCAAGCTTGGTTTTCTCCAGTGACAGTTTTAACCCTCTCCACCGAAGTCTCTCGAACAAAATATTACACAGGTCGACCATTTCATTCACACTACTGGCGACTAGGTAGAAATCGTCAACATAATAAGCAATATTAGAAGAAGGCACACCTACGAGCGTCAATTTGATTAATCTATTCAAGGCTGCAGCACTGGAGATATGTCTCATTGGTAGACAATTATAAACATAGGATCCTAAGCCTGGAATGGAGAATCCAGTGCACTCCCGTCCAGAAACAAAATACATAAAATTACCGATTTATAAGTAAACATATGTATCATACACTTCAATCACTATTTTTATACATATCAAAACTCTTTCTTTTCTAACATAACAAAGATCGAAGTACAACTGTCAAAGAAGAGGAATAAAAACTGGCATTAACTTCACTATCAATTTTGCCAACATTTGAATGGTGCAGATACATTTTATGTCATCTTTTACTTTGAAGATAAGTTTGGAAAGACAGAGAAATAACAGAGGGTACAAACAGAAAAATAACACCAAACGCTGTATTGGATCAAACCGGTCCATTACACGATATCTCCTAGCATTTTCCGGCACTAAATTGGAACCAATGCAACTTATTTGACTGGCACTGTAAAGCAAAATCTTCATTTGAACACCAGCCATAATTACACTAATATGAGGTAATTCATTTTGGGAAAAGAGGGGGGCCGTAGGTCTAGGAGTACGCAAGGTCCTATTTGCTACCTTAAGAGCTAGTTTAAAGAAGCTCTACAATATCTGGCAATATGATTAAGTCATTTGTATCGGAAACAGGTAATAGAACCCTTTCTAGTAGAATCGTTATTTTGGGATGAACATGTATTCAATTAAGATTGGCTAGGATCGTCTTGGGGCACTTGAAAATTATTGCCACAATTATCATCTCTTTGCTGCCTATTATTTCGCGAAAAATTTCCTCTCCCATTATTTCTTATATTTCGTGACTTATTTCCATTATTTTGGTATCTACTACCATCAGAAATAGCAGAAATCTGCAGAGTTAACTTAGATAACTCTTGATGCAATTCGACCAAACGACCGTTAAAATCACTCTTCTGCAGCGTCTGCTCCTTTGGCGTGTCAACGGCTCTTGCAGCTGTATCCTCTTTGTGAGCTGCTTCAGCAGTTGTGTCATAAGGATGACTGTCTGCTGGCTTATTGCACACCAAAGCATACTGAAGAAGCACTGAATTCTTTTTAATGAATTGATCTAATTCCATTCTCTTCGTAAGCAAACGTGCTTTTTCTTCTAAGATTAGCTCATCATGAACTCTTTAAGATTTGCATAACCTTTCTTAATAACGGCGCGGAAATATTCCGGTTGAAGGCCCTCAATGATATACTGAATTTGGGCCTTTTCTGAGGCGTCAGGGTCTGACCTCAGAATAAGATCCTGTCTAGAATAAAAATAGTCCATGACGCTTTCATCCGTGCCCTGTTCCGTAGCTTTCATCTGGGCAACGGTAAAGTACCGAAGCACATCAACTGTAAAAGTTTGGCGAACCTGCTAGTTAAATTGGTCATACGACCATTGTGTAAACTCAGGATTCGTTTCAATGGATGAATACCAATTTTCAGCCCCTACCTTAAGTAGAGAGCCTAAGATCAACTTTTTCTGTGCTCCAGTCCACCCATTAACCTCGGCAACAGTTTCATATTTCCTTACAGTTACGTTTTTCCTTACACTATTTCGTTGCAGTTCACCTTGTCCAAAGAATACTTTTGACGTACCCGTTTTACTACAGTCGATACTTCTTGCTCAACTGTTTAGAGGAGTCTAAGCCCCAGCAAACCGTTTTGCCAGAAAAACGAAACAGGCAGTATCGGATCTAGAAATTTCGGGACACCCTCAAAAATTGAAAGAGCCATCTGTATAATCAAAACTTTTAATAGTACATTTTAATGAAATATTTCTAGTGTTCTATTTGCTATTTCACCAATCTCTCTGCTATCGATAACTCGGTAACCTACTTGTTTCTCAGTGAAAGTTTTCGGAGAGTTTTCATTCATCAGCATACCTCAACCTGATAGCTACAATGGACCGATAACCTAAAGCCTATCTGATTCAGCGTTGCCAGACACACAACTCGGAATTATTCCAAACCCTGATTAAAATTATGCTAGGTTCGTTCAAATTATGCTAGATCCTCATAATTACTATTTTTTAAGGAAAGTGAAGGTACGATAACTTTACTGAAAATACACAGAGCGCAAGAATGTGAGGATAGAAGTTAATACTTCATGCACGAATTTTTTATTCAACTAAACTAGTGCACTCGTTGCCAGACTCACAGCTTGGAATTATTCTGAATAAACTATCATTTTAAGAGAAGGCTTAGCTCGTGAAAAGAATAAAGAAAAACATGTCGTTTAAATTAATACAAAGTGTTTGTTTACATTTTAAAAAAAATAACTCGTAGTCAAAAAACTAGAAAACCCTCGGTAGACATTTTTTTAAAAAGCATCTCTCGGGTGGACTGGATCAAACACATAACGAAAGCCCTTTGAGTCACCTGCATTGGTGTACTATATGTATCACCTTAACGTCAAGAAGCTAGCCTTTCCATTTTCAGAAACAATAATATATTTTTAAACCCACGCCCCTTCTCTAAAGGTATCGGCAAAGGGATAAACTCCCAGCTTTTCAAACTTGCTTCGAGCAATAGGACTGCTTGTACGGTTTACTGTCTGCATGAATCAATGGGAGAGGAACATTTCTGCTGTTCTTTTTCTTCCCAGAACCAACTTCTTTCTCACCTAAAGGTTTTTCGACTTTTTGATAAACTTGCTCAAATTATGCTAGATTTTTGGGAGGAAGCTTAAAGCAAGATGCTAGATGCTAAAAACATACAAATTATGCTAGATCTTGCACCTCAGATCTGACTGGATGAGGTTTTTCAAAATGACATATGATTCTCCTGTCAATGAAGACAAAATATCCCACCTATTTATATTTTTTCCCAAAAACATATACATATATTGGACAGGTATGAGGTAACTGGCCACATCTTTTACAACATTAACGACAAGGTTTAAATTTTGTACCTCGCAGTGAATAGGTTTATATATAGCTCGTTTTTCAATTTCTTGAAGTCTCTTCTAAACATCTGACAAAGGAAGAGAATGAGATTATATATCAAAGTGGAAGATGGTCTATACGCCAATCGAAAGCACTAATGATACCTATTACGAAACTGTAATAACAATTTTCCGAATGCATGTACTGTGCGAGCTATATGAAAATACTGGGTGTAAAGGAAATCCGTTTCCACCCCTAGAAACCGCAAACGTTTTTTTCTTGGCATTTTGACAGGCCGACTCTTTGTACAGGTTAATTGTATTGAGTAAAGACTTGTTCCGTCTGCTTTCATTTCCCAACAGGTACTCCAATGATATGCTACTTGACAACCTTACGATTTGCAATTTTTGAGTTGAATCCCCTTGGGAGAATATTGGTTGCACCAGTACAACACTTTTGCTTTCATAGGTTGTACTTTTAAACTGATTAAACACGTGTCTCCGTGTTTTGGCATCTGCCTCAACCTTTGCGATTTCTAAGGATGAAAACGGATTTTCTTTACACCCGGTATTTTCATATAACTCGCACAGTATATGCATTCGGAAAATTGTTATTACAGTTTCGTAATAGGTATCATTAGTGCTTTCGATTGGCGTATAGACCATCTTCCACTTTGATATGTAATCTCCCTCTCTTCCTTTGTCACCTGTTCAGAAGAGACTTCAAGAAATTGAAAAACGAGCTATATATAAACCTATTCACTGCGAGGTACATAATCTAAACCATGTCTTTAATGGTGTAAAAGAAGTTGCCAGTTACTTCACATCTCTCCAATATATGTATATGTTTTTGGGACAAAATATAAATAGGTGGTATATTTTGTCTTCATTGACGAGAGAATCATATGTCACTTTGAAAAAGCTCAATCCAGTCAGATCTGAGGTGCAAGATCTAGCATAATGATGCTAAATCTGGCATAATATGCATGTTTTTAACATCTAGCATATTGCTTTAAGCATCCTCCCTAAAATCTAGCATAATTTGAGCAAGTTTATCAAAAAGTCGAAAAACCTTGAGGTGAGAAAGAAGTTGGTTCTGGGAAGAAAAAGAACGGCAGAAATGTTCCTCTCCCATTGATTCATACAGTTAGTAAACCATACAAGCAATCTTATTGCTCGAAGCAAGTTTGAAAAGCCGGGAGTTTATCCCTTTGCCAATAACTTTAGAGAAGGGGCGTGAGGGTAAAAATATATTATTGTTTCTGAAAATGGAGAGGATAGTTTCTTGGCGTTAAGATTAAACATATAGCACACCAATGCAGGTGACTCAAAGCTTTTTAGTTATGTGTTTGACCCAGTCCACCCCAGAGATGGTTTTTTAATGCACCACCGAGGGTTTTCTAGTTCTTTAACTTCGAGGTATTTTTTTAAATATGTAAACAAACACTTTGCATTCATTTAAACGACATGTTTTTCTTTCTTTATTCTTTTCACGAGCTAAGCCTTTCCTGCTCTTAAAATGAAAGATTATTCAGAATAATTCCAAGCTGTGAGTCTGGCAACGAGTGCACTAGTTTAGTTGAATGAAAGATTTCGTGCATGAAGTATTAACTTCTATCCTCACATTCTTGCGCTCTGTGTATTTTCAGTTAAGTTATCATACCTTCACTTCAGATTTCTTTTCTTAAGAAAATAGTAATTACTAGCAGCGTTCACCCCGCTTCGCTGCGGTCACCCCGGAACGCAATAAACTTTGTTACTTAGATAATTTTTACTTTTTCGCTTTCAAGTGATATGATAAAAACCATAGAAGATTGCAGTAAATCTTAACATTATATCGCCTGTCATTTATGTTAACCCGCCCCGCTTCGCTGCGGTCATCCCGGTGCTGGCATATTGTAAAAGTGTCTGTAAAAATAAGCAAATCAATTTAAAAATTTTAAACAGAAGATTCAAGCTATTTTCCGCTGTATATCGCCTGTCATTTATGTTAACCCGCCGAGTGACACGGTCATGCGGGTTGCATATAAATACGTTTATTTTTACCTATGATGAACTAATAACAAAGGATTTGTACGTTATGGACACTTGAATGGTCAATTATCTCAAGACACTGCTAATTAAAAATTAAAGTGATATGATAAAAACCATCTAGGGTCCAAATCCTAATAACCCCCCAAAAATGAAAGAAATTGGTTCAGCCGTATTAGCGTGATGAGCGGACAAAGGATTTTGTACGTTCTCTTTTATATATATATATAGATGAGGATCTAGCACAATTTGGACGAATATAGCATAATTGCGATCAGGTTTTGGAATAATTCCGAGTTGTGAGTCTGGCAATGTTGAATCAGATAGGCTTTAGGTTATCGGTCCATTGTAGCTATCAGGTTGAGGTGTGCTGATGAATGACAATTCTTCAAAAACTTTCACTTACAAGCAAGAAGGTTAACGAGTTATCAATAGCAAAGAGATTGGCGAAATGGCAAATAGAACACTAGAACACAGAGAGCCCTATCAAGTTTTTGCGGGTGTCCCGAAATTACTAGATCCGATACTGCCTGTTTCGTTTTTCTGGCAAAACGGTTTGCTGGGGCTTATACTCCTGTAAACAGTTGAGCAAGAAATATCGACTGTAGTAAAACGGGTACGTCAAAAGTGTTCATAGGACGAGGTGAACTGCAACGAAATAGTGTAAGGAAAATACGTAGCAAACAAAAAAAACTCGTATTTTGTTAGTTTGGGATGAATAATCGTGTAGGGGACAAGCCCTCTCTAAAAAAACATATTACCGTAGGAGAATGTTAATTGCAGTTGATGTAAATGTAGCTAAAAAAGAAAACAATGTCCTTTAAATGGACCTGAACCCTTAGGCATCTACGCAGAAGTCCAGTACGCTAATCATTCTCCTAAGAAACCTAATGTAAAGCATTTCTTTGTTTAAATTTATAACCGAGGGACACTATTGTGTGAATGTCCAATTTTCTCTCTCTCTCTTTTAGCTTTCAAAAATATCACATGTTTGCGACATTTTGTATACTAGCTATTATGTCTGATTCTTTTACAGTAGTTTTTAGCAGACGGTTTTTCCAAATAAAATTTGAATATTGCAGTAGTAATCAATGTTTCGTTTACTAATTTTCTAGAGGGAAAATATCTTAGCCTTTTGGCTAGCTCTTGGAAACTTAAAAATTCCAGCCCTCCCTTGCTGGGCGATAGGTGACTATCTCTCCAACTGATTGGGTGATAATTCTCCCACATATATCTTTGTCCTCCCCCAAAGAAAAAGACTGAATTATTAGCGAGATTTCTCCCCTCCTACAATTAATTCCACATTGATTTGCATGTCACACACATAGGAGATTACGTCACTTCTAGCAAGAGGTAACCAGGATTTGATTTCGGGGGGTCGCTGGCTAAACGTTCATTTTAGGCGCATTCGTGAGTCCACTTCCGAAATGTTTTTGAATAAAACCAAATTTGGCCCTATTGTAACAACTTTTACAAATGTCGGAGGTTCCCGAGCTCCTGCATTGCTTGGTAGCATGCATTGTTCCTAAACATCATCATTCTCTGATCACTTTAGCCGTAATTTTATTGTTTCAAGCCAAGGGGAACGCATTCGTTCTCCTTCGAATTTCGCGTTCTTAAAAGTAAAATTATGTTATAATTGTACGTGTTTTTGCCACTATCAATGTAAATTTCTGTATCCTTCAACGCAAAACAAATCTCATGGGCGAAACTTGCGTGTATACTCCCCTCTGTTCCAAATAGAAAAAAAGAATTGGGATATTCTCTGCAAGACTAATGGTGAGACATAGAATTTCATATCCAGTGTCTCTGTTTACTTAGTACTGGAATTATTAGACTTGGAAGTAATTGTTTTGTGTAAGTATAATTGTGCAGAACAGACATGGATAAATGTTTTGTGTTGCTATAAATGTATGAAAATTGTTATGTAAGTTTCTAGAGAGTTGAAAATATTATTCCACGATGGGACAACAGTACTTAGGTTAGTGCCAGGGAAAGAAAAACTGCAGGTGGAATTTCCTTAGCTTTCCCCTTACAATAATGTTATGCAAGTAACAAACGTTCTATGTCTGAGGTATGACTGCCTATTGTTCTTTATGGCTCCGTGGATGCGTGAGTAGAGTCGTTGCTTGGTAATCGTGAGTTTCATGGTTCCAGTCCCGTCCAGGGCAATTGAATTTTTCTCGACCTTTCTTTCCCATATCTTAAGATGTTACCCTCTCTCCGTATTCATCTGGTGCTCTCAACTGAGTTCTGCATTTGAATTCAACAATTGATAGTAGGATACTCTCAGGTTCAGGTGAGCTTCTACATGTCTACTTAGAAAATCGACAAAATATGGATGTATCCGATCATTATATCTCAAATTCTAAATCTCTCTTTCAACATATTTGCATCGTTCGTTCTCCAGTGTCACTAACTATTACATAAGATGGTTTTGGAGCATAACTTCAAATCATAAAAGCGATATACTAATAAGCTCAATTTCCCTAAGCATTGTAGTAAATGTGTGTGATTTCACTCTGAAGGAAATGAGATTCTCTCTTCCTACCCTCCTGAAGTGACAGAATATTTATTCAGGCTTTGCAAAGTCGTTTCAGATCATCGACTGAAACAGTGATCATTCCAACAGCAAGATGATGGAGTTTTCATTTTTTTGTTGCACTTTATCTTTACGAATACGACAAATTTCAAGTAATCTGTTTGCCATAAGAACTACACATCTGAGATTAATCTCATTTTGGAGAAATGATATTGTAGACGGTAGTGGGAATTTCGCCCAAGGGAACGGAAATTTTCAGTGCCTGACGATTATGCCACCCACCTTCCTTTAAAGCTGATTCGGTTGCAGTACTTCCTGGCAAGTGCTTCGGACTCAATCGGTGAAACAGTTATGCTGTAAATATCTATATGGCTGTACGATCCAGCAGGGTCCCTTACTGTATGTCTATCCTAAAATCTTCTTGTCTGAATTCCGTGGTTCGCATGTCGTAAGTAGGGTTGCGGCACCTGAACCACGGTAGCTGAAAAATCGCCTTTTTTAGGGTCTCCTGAGAGCAAGGACTCAATTTTCCAGTGTCTCACGACACGAGTTGACCCATGCACCGTCCAACCATGGTCTTTTACGACCTCCATTTTAGGGGTACATTCATTCTCTTTTATGAGCATATTTTCCAAACCCTATTTTAACATAGCAGAAATTACATATCACTACGAACACATAGTAAAGCAAATAATACAAAAGGTTCATTCCCTTTTATGAGCACATTTTGAGGGGTGTACTCGTTCTCTTTATAAGCATATTTTCCAACCCCTATTTTAACATATTTAAATAGCAGAAATTACATAAGACTACGAACACATAGTAGAGCAGATAATACATAAGACTACGTGACATAGCACGGGTGTACTCGTTTCCTTTTATGAGCATTGTTTAGGGGTGGACTCGTTTCCATTTATGATCACTTTTTCAACCCCTATTTGAACATAGCAGATAATACATGAGACTAGAAATGATGTATTCATTCTCTTTTATGAGCACATGTTAGGGGTGTACTCGTTCTCTTTTATTCTAACTCCTATTTTAACATAGCAGATAATACATAAGACTACGTAACATAGCAGGGATGTATTCGTTCTGTTTTATGATTACTTTTTCAACCCCTATTTGAACATAGCAGATAATACATGAGACTACGTAACATAGTAGGGGTGCAGTCATTCCATTTCGTCAGCATTTTTTTTCAACGTAGCAGACAATGAATACCTATGTAACATAGCAAAGGGGGTGTATTCGTTCCACCCTATTTAAATATAGCAGAACTAGAAAAGTGTATGGCTTATTCTCCATCCCCTATTTTAACATAGCAGAGCAGAGAATACATCATATTACGAAATATAACAGGAGTGTATTAATTACCTTTTATGATCACTTTTCAACCATTATTTTTAACTATAAAGATAGCAGACAATGAATACATATGTAACATAGCAAAGTGGGTGTGAACACACAACTATTTAACATAGCACTGATTACATAAAAACATTCATTTCCAACCCCTAATTTAACATAGCGGAAATGACACAAGCATGTCCCCAAACTACTGACCATCGAGAACAGACGTCAAACTCAAAAACGGAGCCACATTTAGTAATAAGTCACATATCCCCAAAGTTTTGACCATCGAGGTCAAAGGTAAAATACTTAAAACCTAATAACACGCAAACGGAGCCACATAAAGAGATGGAGTTACCACATTTAGTAATTGGCCATCAACTACTACAAGTTCCAAAATAACGTTCATCGAGGTCAAAGGTCAAAATACTTAAAACCTAATAACTCGAAAACGGAGACACATATTGATATGGTGTTTCGACATTTAGTAATTTGTCATCAACTACTAAAAGTTCCAAAATAATGACCATCGAGGTCAAAGGTCAAAATACTTAAAACCTAATAACTCGAAAACAGAGCAAGATATTGAGGTGTTGTTTCCAAATCTAGTAATAGGTCATCAACTAGTATATGTTAAAAGTACTGACTATCGAGGTCAAAGGTCAAATATTTAAGCTTTAATAACTTCCAAACAGCGCGTCGGATAAATTTGTGTGACCTTTTCAGTTTTGTACCAAGCAGAAGAAAGTGAAAAATGAATAAACTTGAGTGGCTTATTCGCTATTGTACTAACGAGAAAGAAACCAAAGATATAAAATTCTCAGCTATTAAAAATGGCATATAATCTTGTACGATTTAAAAAAAGAGATACATTTGAGCGACCTATTCAAAATTATACCTGCGAGGAATGCCATTTTAACTAGCTTAGAATTTTACATCATTTTGTACTACTCAAATAAACGAAGGAATAAATTTGTACTAACCTACGAAAAGCGAAAAAGGCCCATTTTAATTAGACGACGGAATAAATTTATACTAACCAGAAAAAGCGAAGAAGGACCATTTTAACTAGCTCAGAATTTATGTACCTTTTGTACTACTCAGATAAACAAAAGAACAAATTTGAATGTTCTATTTTTGTATCAATCAGTAAAAAACAAAGAATGATCATTTTAACAAGTTCATAATTTCTGTACATTTTGGGCTATTCAAGTAAACGAAAGAATAATTTCGATGTTCTACTTTTTATACCAACGAAAAAAACGAACTAGCTGAATATGTTACATCACCTTGTACTATTTAAATATAAGAAGGAATAAATTTAAGTGACCTATTCAATTTTGTACCAATGAGAAATGCCATATTAACTGGCTCAGAATTTTATACCTGGAATAAATTTGAGTGGTCTATTTAGTTTTGTACCAACCTAAAAAGGCGAAGAAGAACTATTTTATATAATTTTACTACTCAAATAAACAATGGGGTATTTAGATTAGTACCACCGAGAAAAAACAAAGAAATACAATTTTAACAAACTAAGAATATTGTATCCTCGTCGCCATAAGTGCCTTTACATCGCAGTGACGGGTATGTGACCGCGCAGTACTCCAAGGAAGGGATGGTTGTATAAGAATTTTTGATTTATTTTGAAGAGTTTTTATTTTGACTAGGGAATTAACATAGGTATAGAGAGTAAAGACACAGATTTGAAGCATCAGTGCACGAAAAGATTCGTATTCAAAGTTTTTCTATTTAGTGCTTTATATGTTAAGTTAAACACCACAATATGTATCACTGATATCGCAGATAGAATTATTTTGTAAAATCGTGTCTGTAACCTATTTGCAAAACATTCATCTCAAGACATGATATAGAGAAAAGAGAAAGAGATAAGACATATGTAATATATGTATAATTACTCAATAAGTAATTATGAGTAAATTAGACTCAATAAGTAATTGTAGAAATTAGTTAAAGGACACGTAAGAGAGGGAAAAGGAGGTCTAGAAGTCTGAACTTTTTAGAAACGTCCTAGATAGGTGAAAATATAGTTAAAAATTGCAAAACGTATCATGTAATTTATCTTTCTTTCCTTATATCCTAGTATGCTTTTTTCTTTCACATCCAAACATCTCTATTCAGAATTACGAGATGTTTGTGAAGAGAGGTGAAGAGAGAAACATTTCCATCTCAAGAATTATATCAGAAAAAAAATCTTTTGACTTAGGCTAGATTCGAACTCGTAACCCTTGATCCATAAGTCTGCGCTCTACCGATTGAGCTAACTATTGCTGTTGCAAAAGCCTGATTTCTACAACTACCGGTTGCTGAATGGTGTGTATTAACGAAATTGGCCGAGATAATTGCTTCATATAGCTATTGTAATAATAATAATAATAATAATAATAATAATAATAATAATAATAATAATAATAATAATAATAATAATAATAATAATAATAATAAAGATAATGAAATGAATTTAAAAAGTCGCATTGTTAAAAGTTTGGTGTGCGAAGTTAGTCTTAATATGAGATTTTATTAATTTTTTCATACTGAATCAAGAGGCCTAACCTCTCTTGTGTTAGTTAATGTGCCAGCTACGATCAAGTGTAGTAATACGCATTTGGGAGCACAGCACACATACGACACTCACTTTCGGAGGGCAACTTGCATTTTGAACCTCATTCATTTTCATCATCTTTTCTTTCTTTTTCATCTACATTTGGGCTTCGGCCCTTGGCTACTTTATTACTATGACGGACTCTGGCAACACAAACGGTCAAGCTCACCTAGGCGACATATAGGATTACCACATACACTTCAGGCGAATACAAGCACTTCCCGCCATCAACCTACATCTATTGCCTCTCGCAGCCGGACTCGCCACTTTTCTTGGGGAAGTCAACCGATAGGAAGCACATCTAGAGATAGGCATCCTTCTGCAGAATCTACACAATCTGCTAAACATGTTCGATCAAGGTCTCCTATTACAGCAATGGATATCGAGGGCAATCCACAGCATACTAATAAAACAACGGGTTCTATAGATCATTCCTTACCAAGTTCAACTTTCGATCCTGTTTATCACTTTCAGAATATGACACTAAATTCACAAATTCCAAAATGATATTTCTGCAAATAATGAAATACGTTCCTAGGGTACGGGACACTCTACTTCAAATCGTTTCCACTAGAAATGGCTACATTTTGAAATCCAAAGATCCGAATTTTGGAATTACCATACGGAATAAGGCTTCTTACGAAATTTTCGGGAAAAATGCTAAACTCACGAAATTGACAGATAAGCGTCAGAAGCAGCCTCCACCACCGCGACAGCCATCTTTTCTATCTGTTGTCATTAGAGGTGTCTCACCCGAACTGACAGATGGAGAAATACTCGAGGCACTAGCGCAAGAAGGGATATCAGTCGATAAATGTATTCGGATTCGAAATAATAATGGTCCTACATACATGGTCCGTGTTCTTTGTAAGCATCAGGACACTATTGACTACTTATTACGATATGGTGGGCCGAAATATAAGAAAATCCACCGGGTTGAACTATCCAAAACTCAAGGACCATTACCAATTCGTTGTGAAAAATGTCATTTTTACAACGATCATACTACCGCTAACTGTTCAAATCCCTCTAAATGCGGATACTGCTTAGGGACGCACGAAACCAAAGCGTGTCCCAATCTCCAAGGACCGCCGAAATGTAATACTTGCAGTGGGATTCATCCTACCTACAGTTATCGCTGTAAAGCCAAACCAGCACCAACTCCTGAGCATCCAGAACTAACGGTACCACTAAAAACGGCCGATAAAGCAACTCAACCGACTCAATCCATATTACCGCCGATAACCGTTGAAGATCTCCTCCGTTATATCAGTTTGGTGTTACAAAATATATAACCCATTTCAGCGAGCTCATATCTTACATCATATAATCTCTGCCGCAAAATCCATTTTTCACATCAATCTCCATGCAACGTATTCCAATAATTATGTTCATTTTCACATTGGGCCTCTGGAAACTGCTGTTTAAAAACATGCATGTGTTACTCTACATTATGGGGATTACTTTCCTATTCGTCAATATTCGCTCATTTTCACAACATAAGCTGTTATTCGAAACATTATTATATGAGTAGCATATTAATGCATTTGCACTTAACGAAACCGCCTTAAGACCGAACGTGTTAGCCCATATTTCTGGTTACCAGATACAGCGCCACGATTATCCCGATCATATGGCACGTGCTCAAGGAGGGGTTGCAATAGGTTATTCTCCCAAATATCCAGTAAGATCATAAACTCCTCAAGTTTTTGCAGATCTCCCAGAATACTTACTTTACTATATATACTTTCCATCATTAATAGTTAATTTTAGCACAATCTATATTCGACCACGCCAACCCATACCATTACAGTATTTTGAATATATAGCCAATAACTTTCGTAATATTATTATCATGGCGGATATAAATATCCATAGTCGTAGTGCTCGCGAAAAGGCAAATTTTCAGCAGTTCTTAACTGACAATCTGCAGCTGCATCTTCATGTCCTTCCTACTCACACCAGACCAATCAGTCAGACTACACCAGATGTCGTAATTACATCTATAAACCTTGTTAACGACTGTCAGCTTGAAGTTCTCGATTCCATCGGAAGCGATCATCATCCAGTTAAATTAACATTAACTCGAGGACAACCGCCAGGACAGGTAATTGCACCGCGACGTGTTCCTAGATTTGACAAAGCGAATTGGCCTCATTTTCGGCAAGACATCGAACACTCTCTTTCAAGTGTAGCAGCTCCAGCTACAGAACCTGAGTTGGCTTCGTGTCTTACTACTCTCACTGAGGCAATACGAACCAGTGCTCATCATAACATTCCAACTGTTCAAGTGACTCTCCACAAGCCAAAATTACCACCGACGTATGTCACTCTGATACATAAGGCTCGGCAACATATCCGTGAATACCATCGAACAGGGAATGATGTCCATCTTCATCAACATCGCCAATGGCAACGAGCGGTTCGTAATTATCTTGCTGCATATAAACGTCGCAGTTGGATTAAGACTTGTAATACCTTATCTGAGGAAGCACACCCATCACGCTATTGGAAGAGGTTTAATCAACTAAGTGGCAAGAATACGACAACCACTTATCCTCTAATCTTAGATGGCACCCCTCTCTTCTCAGACCAAGAGAAAGCTAACGCTTTTGCTAGTCAGCTACAGACAGTTTTTACTCCAACAGCTGCCTCTAAGATCTCTGAACGGACAGACATCTCTTGCATTCCTGTTTACAACCTTCTGCAGACCACGTCATTGATCTGGAACATCCACTCACCGCACCGATTACTACAGATGAACTTCACATTGCTCTGAGGTGGAAAAAGAACATAGCCCCTGGGGTTGATAACATTTGCTATCGACATATTAAAGAAGCCCCGCAATCACTTCTAGTACTTCTGGTGGCGATATACAACTTCATTCTCAGAACTGGTTTCTATCCCTCAGACTGGAAAGTATCAAAAATTTGCATGTTCCATAAACCGAACAAGCCTGTACATTCTGTTTCCTCTTACAAACCAATTCAACTGACATCAGTCCTCAGTAAAATTTTTGAGAAAATTCTTGTCTGCCGTCTTCATAAGTATCTTGAGAGAACTACTCTACTACCCATCCACCAAGCAGGCTTTCGGCCTAACTTCTCCATAAATGACCAGCTACTTCGTCTCAGCACCATAATCACTAACCAGTATAATAAAGCCTTCCCTTCTTGCCTCATTCTTATGGATTTAGAAAAGGCTTTTGATAAAGTTTGGCATTACGGCTTAATCAAAAAATTACAATCATTCAAGTTTCCACTTTGCTATTTGAGGATAGTATATTCTTTCCTTACAAATCGCATTGCTTATGTTACAGTCGTCAATGCTCTATCTTGGCCTATCTTTCCGCTTACTGGGGTTCCTCAGGGTTCTGCTCTCAGCCCTTTATTGTATATCCTATACGCTTCTGATATCCCTGCAGTTCCACGCAATGTTTTTACTTTTCAATACGCAGACGACACAGCTTTTCTTGCTCTTGCAAAACTATCCAACAACTTAATATTATTTTACAAAGAACTCTCGATAATTACATCAAGTAGTGCAAACGATGGCATTTAACCATTAATACAGAAAAGCCTCACGCAATCATATTCTTGCCTCCAAACAGACGTTCCCGAGTTTACAGAAATCCGAATCTTTTGCAAGTAACTGTTGATGGATACCGTGTACGCCCTGCCGCTACTGCTACTTACCTAGGCGGGGTTTTCGACTCAAAACTCACTTGGAATGCTCACCTGAAAAAGCTAACAGCTAAGGCTAACATGCGGTTAAATCTATTGCGCCGTCTCACAGGCACGACTTGGGGTCTGAAAGCTGAAGTGATACTTCACACCTATAAGGCATTCCTCCGACCCATCCTCACTTTTGGACACACCGCCTGGAGCAATGCTTCTGCGTCATATTACGAAAAACTCTGCATCTTGGAGCGACATGCTATTCGGCTGGCTTATCGTATTAAGCTTTCTTACCCTACATGGCTGACATATGAGTATATCGATTTTTCAAAAATCACGAAACACCTCGCAGAACTACGACTAAAGTATATCACTTCACGTATACAAACTGGTCATCCGCTATTCTTGGACATCCTGCAGACTGATGCTCTTACTGACGCTACATTTCGGTACAAACATTCACCGTTAAACATCTTAGTATCTCTGTTTGTTCAAAATACACATCTGACTGCTGACGAACGGGAAATATATGACATTTACTTAATTAATTATCGTCTTCCTCATATTTTTCCATATTAGCACTGAAATCCTCACTATTAACAAGTGCTTCCCCCTGTCCTCATCAGTCCCGAGTCGCCCCGGGACAGAAGATTTAACACTGCATCTGTCTTGCTAATTTAACTGTGTCTGTGTTGTGGTTGCACTTCATCTCATACCTCATCATCATTGCTCTAAGTTCTATTACATTTGTGATACATTTTGTTTTTCTATCATATTTATACTTTAGCACCTCGTATATATATATATATATTTGCACATATGTGTTCTATTTTTGATTTATTATTATTTATCAGTAACACCTATTTTAGTATGCTCACTTTTTCATCATTTTTATAAAACTGCACTTTGACCATCTCACAGTGTTTCAATAATCAATGTAAATCTAAATGCATCTATGCCGAAGAGAGGGCGTAACCCTCTAATGGCTGGGAGTAGGAGTATCACCTTGCCCAAATCAGTTAATAATTGATGAATAAAGATTATCCAGTTCACTTATAACGCTATTCCCTTACCCCTAAAAAAATATATTAATTATATATAATAAAGGTAAGCGTGGTTTAATCGTGCGTGCTACTCAAACTGCGCAACTCATAAGGGTTCTACGCGTATGGTACAGTAGCCTTGCGTCCTCCAACCGTGAAGAATGATTCGGTTTGAACCTATGCGTGTCCTAAGAGGAAGGAGGAGATTCAAAGAAAGAGAAGTGGTTTAGAAATTATGCAAAAATAGAATATCTCACGAGGTGAGGTGATATAAAGTTCAGCCTGTCTTTCAGTTGAGACTCTATACAAGATGTGCATCAACGACGTAACGTGGAACCCAAACCACACGACTCCTGCCGGGAATCGAAACCCGTATCATCTCTAGCTCTATCATGAGAGACACACAAGGGCGCCCATATTGTGGTTTTCAAAGGGGGCAATTATAAGCGACATTTCAAATACAGTTGCAAATTTTGGGGTAAATATTCAAACAAATTTTGGGTTTTCGATCTTGCAAAGTATAATTTCCTCTAAAGGGGGCAATTGCCCCCTCTTACTCCCTTAATGGGCGCCCCTGGAGACACAGGGACATGCAAAAATAATCGAAAATAAACGATATTAATGTTAAATCCATAGCTTTTGAGTACGTGAATTATGAAACCTTCTATATCGTTCACATCAAAGTTTAGTATTATCGGCATGGAGGTTTAATGGGAGGGGTGAAAATTTAATAATTCTTAATTGAAAGATATGAGTGTCTATTCAATATTTTTCGGGGTTGCTGAAATTAATAATTACACTCCAGATACCATTAAAGCCCAAAGCTTTACTCTTTCGTTAGCAGGAAGGTTATTCATTTACTTAACTCAGGAGACCTTAAAGTTAAGGATATGAAACTCGATGCATATATTTCTAATTCAAAATTATTAGATATGTATTGTAGCTTAGACTTCTAAGGAGGGGAGGGGCCAATTTATGCAATGATTTCCTTCACATTCGAATAAAATACTGTTCCATTATATTGCGAAAACTCATTTCGAGTAGTGTCATTGCTAATAGTTTTCCGTATTTGTTTAGACCCCTACTCATTTATAACAGAATCTCAATTTTCCTGTAACACCTAAGCAAGCACTTAGTAAAGTAAATGCCATTAAAATCTATATTCATAGGACAGTGGTGCAAATGCAGTTGAGCTGTTCGGCAATCTTTAGCATGGAAAGAGAAAAAAGCCACCACATTGATATAGGAAAAGTAGCTAATGAATTCCTCCCCGAAAAAGGTCACCCGCACATTTATTTTACAGATGGTGGTTTATAGCTATACGTAAGTTTGTTGAAATTGCTAAATAGTTGTGGGGGCGAGACACTGAAGCCATCCGTAATAAGGGGGCAAGTGGCATGTAAAAGTACTCAATATGAACAATATTAATATCGAAATCGTTATGGTATTAGTTTTCGTGGTCGCAGATGAATAGTGACGCTGTCGATGTTGCTTAAGTTCAAGTTAAGCCTTGGTTGGCATGGATGTAAGAGTGGGAGGGTCACAGGCAAATAAATAAATAAATAAAATAAAATAAAATCGAAAACATCCTTTATTTGTGACGAATATATATTTTTCGGGATCTCTGACATAAACGGTAATATTCCAGATGTGGTATATGACCAAGGTTGGCCCCATTCGCATGCGGTTTCAGAGGAGAGAACCGGTGAAGATTTTTGAACAGTTCCTTTGACTTAAGTTTCAATACACTTAGAGTGAGGAGTGGTAATACACAAATACTGGTGTCACATCCGGACCTATCAGAGGTATGATTTCTGGGGAACTGTCGTTGCTCCAGGGAGGCATTACCCCATGATCAGTCCCTAAAATTCTTACTGCTTTACAGGAGCATAGGCAGGAATTTACTTCAGTGATCGAAAGCATTTTTAGGGTTAAATTGTTCAGATGGTAATGTATACGTATACTAAATTCGTTTGAAATCCCTCCAGGAGCCCATGTTGCATCGTACGTTCAACTGTACTTTTTTTCTGAATCAAAACTTTCTCTCTCTCTCTCTCACTATATATATATATATATATATATATATATATATATCAGTAACAGGATCGGTTGTAGACATTTTGTAAGTGTAAATAAACAATATTTAGTCGCCCCCGCCTAAATGATAATAAAAGAATAGAATGCTGTAATGGACAAAAATTCTTCAGATAATTATTACAATTACAAATTTCTTTAATATATAATAATTCAGTCTTCCTGTGAGTATTAAAGGAAAATGGCGAAATTAAACCTAATTAACTGTGGATGAATCATGACCAAAGTTCCAGTTTTAATAATTTATATATTTTTTTTTATTAAATAAGCACAGGAAACAACTAAAAAGTATACCTAAGATGTATTTTCACAAATACAGTTAAAACATAAAAGTCGAAATAGAATAAAACTAATGAGCTTTAAGTTTAACATTATCACAGGTTTGATTTTGACAAAGAGATACGCTCTTACACTTCATTAAAAGCATATTTAAATAGTGTTTTCCAGTGATACAAATATGGTAGTTAGCTTAATTTCTCGTTTCTTTGTTACTGTAAAGTTCATGTTATAAAGACACTTTTCTGGCTTTCAATTTGGCAAAATCTCTTATTATTGCATCAATATCAATTTCATTCAGAATGTAATTTTCAATAGCCATCAAAGCTAGTCCATTTAATCGTTCTTGAGAAATACTTGATTTCAAATAATTCTTTATTAATTTTAATAAAACTAGTTCAATACACAACAAATGACAAAAGTGTGTGTCTTAATTGGTATTTAATTTGTCCTCGATCCAGTGGCAGCACTTTAAAATCAGGTTCCTTCGCAAAAATTCTTTTCAGGGCCCTTTATGCCTATAGAATAATTCAATTCTTTCATGTTTCTTTCCAACATAAACGTACGAAATCAGGCAGTAACGCAATGTAAACACAAGCAAAGATGCACCCAAGATTTTTCTTTCGGGTTCGAAGATTTTTCGGAATAGCCTACAAATGCAAATAATTTTGTGTATCTGCCCCTGAAAGTGTGCTAATTGAAGGATCCAGACTCTCAGACTACCTGTGCAGTGTTTCGTCCACACATATTTTTAGGGGGCCACTTTCCCCCGGGAGGAGATCAAAATAATACGTCTGTAATATAATAATAAATAAAAGAGTAGCAGCAGTGGCCCTCTGAATACTAAGTGTACCCCCTCGGAAGATTTTTTCTGAAAGGAGCACTGCACCTATTAGGGATGCCCACGAGACAAGATGTGTAGCTGTCTCGTCTCGAAAATATGTAGTAAAAGTGATGTCTCGACTCGAAAACTGTATATTTCTCTATTGGAAGAACCGTGTCTCAACTCGAACTTTGTCTGGAAAATCCTGTCTCGATTCGTCTCGTGCGCATCCCTAGCACCTATGACGGTGCATCCCTGAACAAAAGTAACTAATAATCAAAACTCAACTTTGCATTAGAATTATTACTAATTTAAAATATCGCTCCATCTAAATTTAATAACAGAGAATGGATTACTAATTATTGTTATACTGTTATAATAAAACAAGAATCTGTATATGCTGCTGTGATTGAAAGTGAGAGTACTAAAAAAAACTACTTGTCATCCAAATGACCTTTCATCGCTTTCGATTATATCCTTTCAAGTTATATACTTATATGCAGCGTGAAATTCAAACTTTTTTGAAATACATGAAATTTAATTCAGACCCGTAACACAAATGACCGTATCGTCCCATTTTAATTCAACAATTAAATTACTGCAATCAGGTAAAATAACCTTACAGTTTCAAAAGAATGTCGATCTGCAAATGGTTCGTTAACAGTGACTGGTATTGACAACTCCCCACCTCAACATTTGTATGATTTTGTCCAGAACGCGAAAGAAACCTTTGAGAGACTTCGGTTGCCAATTATCTTCTTTCATGTTTTGTAGCTTTCTTTTCCGATGAAATGCTCACTTGGTTTCATATCGTTGCTCATTATTATTACATGAAAAACAAAGTACTATTAAAAGGTGAAAGCACACATCATTATAAATTTAAAAAAATAAAACAAAAACGAAATGACTTAGGATAGAAATGAAAATCTTGACGAACGACAAATGAACTAATAAATATTAAACAAAGTGAGCATTAAGCAGTAGACAGCGATTTGAGCTATTAGGAACTGAAGTTAAAATTTCCCTCAGAAATGATTTTTAAAAAATCCACTTGTACAGCCCGTCTTTTCTTAGTATTCGCTCCACTCCCTGGGCGAATGGACAAGAAAAGCCTACTTGCTTGCATGGGGGCCCGAAGAATTTTCTAGAGGGGTCATTTTCCTGGTTGGTATATTACGTTTGGTATTTTTATTTGTATTAAGAAAATCTTAAGAAATTATATATATATATATATATATATATATATATATATATATATATATATATATTATACTTGTCGTAAGCCAGGTGGGGTCCGGCCCCCTCGTCCCTTTTTGGACGCCCATGATTGCTTTAACTTTGATAATGTGAATTTCATTTACGGGGATTTTTCTCAACCCTTAACTGAGGTCACTGAACCAAAGTACTATGCGAAGACACTGTCTAAGACAAGATGGAGGAGCACCCTTGGAGACATTTCTTTCTACTGTGATAATGCCACCCAATCCATAAACAATACTTGTGGTTGAATTCCTTTCGTTTGTTGATCCATTCGGATTTTAAAGACATATTTGGCAATGGTATTCTCTAGCAAGGTGTCGGAAGGATTGTTGAGGAAGGAATGAAGAGTCTGTTATATTTGTATTTTGTGCATATGGTGGGATTGTGGAAAGAATACCACTGTCTTTAGCTCTACGGTCATAGTGCTTAATACAACATGTATTGGAAAGCTAAATTTACCTTCATTTTATCTCATATTCGTAAAATATCCCTTTTCCCTCTTTAAAAAGGTCTATCATGTGCCGCGGAAATTTTCCTCAAACTAGCATCACTTGTGCGTGTGATATTGGCATCAATTGATGTACAAGTCCATTTCATTTGTAAAGGGTGTTTTACAGCAAACCACGCAAAGATTCGACTTTATTGTCCTTTTGATGTATTTTATCTGTATCTCAGTCTGTACAATATTTATTTGAAGATATATGAGGAAAATTTTTCATCATAACATTTTTTAAATAAATATTTACATTTAAACGAAAATTCATTTTTCTAATTTGGCTCCCTGTTCACCTGGCGCCTCCTGCGAACGCGTAGTTCGCAGGCTTCAAGATCCGGCCCTGCAGTAACAATAAAATTCTGTATTACCGCCCGACTATCGTTGTTGTGAAAACATTCATCATGATATGACCTAGGGAAATGAGTTACATTAGGGTTCTAAGATCTAATATCAAAGTTGAAACATCGCAAGTAAAACAAAAACATGTAATAGCAAATAGTTTTGAAAATAATTTCAGTTTAAACTAGCTGCGACTACATTTAATTCAAAATTAAACTTCTGGAGTGCAACATATGAGCGTAGCTAAAAGAAAAAATCAATACGAACAGTCGGGATTTGAACCTAAGCCATACAAGTAGGAGTTCCTTACAATTAACCATTCATCTACTATATTTTGTTTACTAAAAATATTTTCCATGCAGCAAAATGCCATTTCACACTGAAACATTAACAACATAGGAACAAAGATTTCAAGAAAATTTGCCAAAGCTTATGTATTAAAGGTATCCTGGTATTCGCCCAGTGGTACTGCAAAATCACTAGTCAGGATGCCTCCTATCGAAATTTGAACGGGAGACTCTCAATTTCGAAGCGTCAACACTAACCAGTAACCTTCGTTTGCTCAGTAAATGTCTTCAAATTACTTTTCTGTAATTATTTTTCAAAAATGTTCATTATTTTCATGAAACAAAGAGTGCATCTTCTACTTGGGTTGAGAACTATATCTACCATACTTCTAACAGTCAACTAATAGTTGATGTTCATTATTTCTATCGATTTTCTACGTCTACTAAGTTATTTCAATTTTTTATAAGTTTTCCCTTCCGTTTATGACAATGATTAGAAATGAAGGCTCCTCTTCTTATACAAATCTTGATCATTGTAACATTTTTTAGTCAAAATTCAGAATTATTGAAAATATTTAAATTAGTTAGAATGAAGAGGATAATACTAAGAAACAGGGTTAGAAAAAAAGTAAAATTGTTGTTTAACGAATTGATAAAATCAAGCTTTTACAAAACAAAAAAAATACTGTATGATATGGAATGATCATGGAAAAAGTAAAAATAGCCAGCGAGGACACACTAACCAACTACTGTACGCGGATAAGTCAAGGTTCGTTAACTTGGTAGACGTATATGAAGAAACCACTAACAGAAAATAGCTGATAGCTTTACGCCTAATCATCTCAGCGACCTTGAAACTATGAACTCTACATTAACATCGGTTGTCGTTTTCGATCATTTTATATGTTACTCCCTTCCATTGTCCCAAGGTATGTCTCACCCCTTATCCCAATGCATGAAAAGCAAATAATATTTCCGCAAACACCGCGAGGGGCAGGGAGGGAGTAACAGAACGCACACAGCTCGCTGTATGGCTTTAGGGCAAATACCTAAAGACATAAGCAATAGGCCACTTGACCAAGAGCAATGTTGCGAAACGTAAGACAAGGTAAGCCCACGCGCAGCCTGTCTCTTAGCGTGACATTACCTTCGACACAAAATCACTGACCATTCGAACAAGATAACATTGTTGCGCTCTCAGAGTCAGGTTTTAATTGCATTTGTGTTGAAGAAATGAAATGAAATCTTTAAGTTTTACGTCCCACGATTGTGCCGGTTAGGCTAAAGGAGACGGTGATGATGAGTAATGAATGAAATGAAGAGAGTGGGAGGAAATAGGAGAACCGCGAGGAAACCGACGCACACGGTATTCGTCCGCCACAAAGTTCAATTGGCGGGGGCTGGGATCGAACCCGAGGCGCCAAGCACTAGAGGTGAAAGCTCTGCCACTGAGCCACCGCGGCCCTAAAGGAAAAGAAAAGAAAAGCGCACCCAAGACGATACCTCTAGAGTTGTGAGGAAACCTGTCCAAATAGACTTTTCTTTTTATTTACATTTAAAAAGAAATAAAATATATTTCCATGATGGAGTAAAATTCCACTAATATAATAGACATCTAAATTAGAAATAGCAAAAACAGCTGAAAGTAAGGAGAAAGCAATCATTTCACATCAGGTTCCAAAGAAAATAAACAGCACCGAATAAGCAAACAACAGCGTTACTCCTCCTGTGGTCCTGTCCCGAGCATGTGTCAAAGGTGACGTCATTGCACGATATGACGTAAACGCGTTCAGTGATGAACTTACCAAGCCAGTAACTACTGTATTTACAGCACGGAGTCCGACACACTATAAAGTGCCTTTTATCTATACAGGATTATGAGCGATCAACATTATAACTGTTACATTTTTCATTCTCTGTTGCAAGAAAATAATTGACATAAGGATAGGACCTGTACTTAAACGCAAACTTACATAAACGGTCTGGTAGTTTTAGTTAGAACGATCCGTCAAGTGGAGGTGGGGTAAGTTCTCAAACATTTAAATGTACGACGTCTTATATACTGTAGGTGCACTACGCAACCAGTTACTAGAGAACAAACCCCGAAGTAGGACTGGTATCAAAACGAGACAATACGAGACTATTTACAGTATTAGTCTAATTTAAACCGACAAATAGCGGTCTCAGTCTCGTCTCGATAGTTTCGAAATAAATTATTTGAAATTATTCCACACTAAATTCGACAGTAGATAAATAAAATACACCTCCAATAGTTCTCCCTATTACTTCAGAATATATAATAGATGCATCATTTTCTACTAGATAAAGTAAGAATTAGCAATTCATATACAACATTCAAAAATACATATGTCTGTTTCCATTAAATATACTCATTGTTTCTTAAATTATTTATTTACTAATTGAAATACTCGGCGTTGCACGCGAAGAATAGGTTTATATTTCAAAGATATATTTGAGATGAGTTTTCCCAGTAGAATACATATTTGAATCGGAATGAAATAGTACGAATCCATTTCCAGCAGGAGCAAATGAATTAACTTGCCGCTAACGAAGAATAAAAACTTTGGCTTTTATGATATCGGGAGTGTCATTATTCACTTCAGCGACCCCGAAAACTATTGAATAGACACTCATATCTTTCAATTAGGAATTTTTAGGACCTCGAAAGCTATGCATTTAACATTAATATCGTTTATTTTCGATTATTTTTACATGTCCCTGTGTCTCCCATGATAGAGCTAGAGGTGATATGGGTTTCGATTCCCGGCAGGAGTCGTATGGTTTGGGTTCCACGTTACGTCGTAGATGCATATCTTGTATAGAGTCACAGCTGAAAGACACGCTGAACTCTATATCACCTCACCTCGTGAGATATTCTATTTTTGCCTAATTTCTAAACCACTTTTCTTTCTTTGAATCTCCTCCTTCCTCTTGGGACACGCATAGGTTCAAACAGAATCTTTCTTCACGGTTGGAGGACGCAAGGCTACTGTACCATACGCGTAGAACCCTTATGAGTTGCGCAGTTTGATTAGCACGCACGAATAAACCACGCTTACATTTAGTATATATAATTAATAAAATCTCATATTAAGACTAACTTCGCACACCAAACTTTTAACAATGCGACTTTTTAAATTCTGTTCATCATCTTTATTATTATTATTATTATTATTATTATTATTATTATTATTATTATTATTATTATTATTATTATTATTATTATTATTATTATTGTTATTATTATTGTTATTATTATTATTATTATTATTATTATTATTATTATTATTATTATTATTATTACAATAGCTATATGAAGCAATTATCTCGGCCAATTTCGTTAATACACACCATTCAGCAACCGGTAGTTGTAGAAATCAGGCTTTTGCAACAGCAATAGTTAGCTCAATCGGTAGAGCGCAGACTTATGGATTAAGGGTTACGTGTTCGAATCCAGCCTAAATCAAAATATTTTTTTTCTGATATAATTCTTGAGATGGAAATGTTTCTCTCTTCACCTCTCTTCACAAACATCTCGTAATTCTGAATAGAGATGTTTGGATGTGAAAGAAAAAAGTATACTAGGATATAAGGATAGAAAGATAAATTACATGATACCTTTTGCAATTTTTAACTATATTTTCACCTATCTAGAACGTTTCTAAAAAGTTCAGACTTCTAGACCTCCTTTTCGCTCTTTTACGTGTCCTTTAACTAATTTCTACAATTACTTATTGAGTCTAATTTACTTATAATTACTTACTGAGTAATTATACATATATTACATATGTCTTATCTCTTTCTCTTTTCTCTACATCATGTCTTGAGATGAATGTTTTGCAAATAGGTTACAGACACGATTTTACAAAATAATTCTATTTGCGATATCAGTGATACATATTGTGGTGTTTAACTTAATAGAAAATAGAAAAACTTTGAATACGAATCTTTTCGTGCACTGATGCTTCAAATCTGTGTCTTTACTCTCTAAACCTATGTTAATTCCCTAGTCAAAATAAAAACTCTTCAAAATTAATCAAAAATTCTTATACAACCATCCCTTCCTTGGAGTACTCCGCGGTCACATACCCGTCACTGCGATGTAAAGGCACTTATGGCGACGAGGATACCATTTTGGGGTATTCAAATAAACAAAGGAATAAATTTGAGTGACTTATAATTTGTGTCAACTCTAAAAAGGATCATTTTAACGAACTCAAAATTTTACTACTCAATTAAACGAAGTAATGCATTTGAGTGAGCTATTTAATTTTGTAACAACCAGAGAAAAACCGAAGCAGGATCATCATAAGTAGCTGAGTATTTTATACCATTTTGTATTATTTTAACAAACGAAGGAATAAATTTATATTAACCAGGAAAAAGCAAAAAAGGACCATTGTAACTAGCTCCGAATTTTATATCATTTTAAACTAGTCTAATAAACGAAGGCATAAATATCAGTGAGCTATTTAATCTTGTAGCAACCAGAGGAAAACAGAAGGAGGCCCATTTTTACTAACTGAGAATGTCTGTACCTTCTTGTACTATTTAAACAAACGATGGGATTAATTTAAGTGGTCTGTTTTTGTACTTACCAGAAAAATCGTAGTAGGTTCAATTTAGCTAACTCAGAATTGATGTACTTTTGTACTAGCCCAATGAACGAAATAACAAATTTGGGTTTTTTACTTCTTTATACCAAACATGGAAGAACCATTTTAGGTAGCTGAGTATTTTATACCATTTTGTACTACTCAAATAAACAAAAGACTAAACTTGTACTAAACAGAAAAAGCGAAAAAAGACCATTTTAACCAGCTCTGAATTTCTGTACTTTTGTGCCATTTAAGCAGACGAAAAACTAAATTTGGATGGAGCATTTAGGTTTATACCAGCCAGAAAAAAGTGAAGAATGAATAAAATTTGAGTGGACTATTTCCTATTTTACCAACTGAAAAAAGTGATGTATCATTGTTATCTTATGTGCTACTCAAATAAAAGAAGGGACAAATTTGAGTGGCGTATATAGTTGTGATGTTAAATTTCGTACTATTTCGTATATTTTTTTGTTAGCCAGAGAAAGAGCCATCTTAATGTTTTCCAGTTCATTTTTGTACAAGGAGGGAAGCCATATTACTATGGTTTTGCACTTTTTGTATACCATTATAAATAAACAAAGAAGGGCCAATTTTCAAATTCGAATGTCTTTCACCAACAGAAAAAAATCCGTTTTAAATAAGTCTAATTGCTAAATAAATTTTAATTGTCTATACCGTCATGGAAAAGAAATGCCTACACTAAAGCAAAGAAGTAAAAAAATAATGTTAACTCCTTTTTGCCTTCCACACTAGTAAGGTACCCTATGTTATACAAAAACGTATTTGCGCTCAATTGACTGTACCTTACGACTCTCGCTATACTAAAAATACAAATGTTAGGTAACGCATTACTAACGTTCCTTGTTTATTTTTTAAAGTGAATTATTATTGAGAAGCTTAAATATCTACAGCAACACAAAGAATAATAGTTTTAAGTGTTGAATAAAACTTTCCTCAGCCAATAATTCAGACTTTTTATAGATGGTGGTCAACAACAAGGAACTTTGAAAACTTTTCTCTTCCTTGGTGAGCTGATTTTTATTTCGATATGATCTCTTCTTCGTCTGGTTTTCCTTCTCCCTTTTCCTCTATCACCAGGGTGAACCAAAATGAATAAGCATGCTCTTTCTTGTTTTTTCTATTTTATCGACATGGTTCGTTGTCCTTCATTAGTTTTCTTTAGTACGTCTTCATCTCTTAGTAACGTTGTTATGTTCTACAAACTTAAGTTAAAATGTAATATTTGAATATTTGCCTCTGTAACCAATGGCAGCTCATATGGGTTAAGTCTTACGTTCAAATATTAAGTTAGTGGCCGGGAAACTTTGGACTTAATTTGCTAAACGCACGTCCATTAACGATATAACATTGTGCCAGGCAATGACGGAAGACACAATTAAAATTTATTTAGCAATGCGACTTATTGAAAACGGGATATTCGAATTAAAAATTGGCCCTTCTTCGTTTATTTTGAATGGTATACAGAAAATGCAAAAACATAGTAAAATGACTGTCCTCCTTGTGCAAAAAATGGACTGGAAAACTTTAATATGGCCCTTTCTCTGGGTGCCACAAAAATATATGAAATAGTACAAAACCTAGCACCAGAACTAAATAAACCACCCCAATTATTCCCTCGTTTATTTTTATAGCACAAAATGATATAAAACTCTCAGTTATTTAAAATTGACATACTTTGGTTTTCTTCCTGGTTGGTAGAACATTGAATAGTCCCTCATATTCCTTCGTTTATTTGAATACCTAAAAATGATCCTGAAATGCTGAGTTAGTTAAAATGAACCTTCTTCACCTTTTCTCTGCTTGGTACAAAATTGAATATGTCACTCAAATTTATTCCTTCATTTATTTCAATAGTACAATAGTACTTCACTTTTTTCAGTTGGTACAAAAGAAAATAGTCCACTCAAATTGTTTTCATTCTACACTTTTTTTCTGGTTGGTATAAACCTAAATACTCCATCCAAATTTAGTTTTTCGTTTGTTTGAATGGCACAAAATGCAGAAATTCAGAGCTGGTTAAAACGGTGTTTTTCGCTTTTTTTGGTTAGTACAATTTTATTCTTTTGTTTATTTGAGTAGTACAAAATGGTATAAATTAATCAGCTAGATAAAATGATCCTCCCTCGGTTTTTTGTTTATTTGAATACTACTGAGCTGATTAAAATGGCATTTCACGCTGGTACAAAAAGTAGGACACCTAAACAAAACGTATATAAATTCTAAGCTCGTTAAATGGTCTTTTTTAGCTTTTTTCTTGTTAGTACAAGTTTAGTCTTTTGTTTATTTGAGTAGTACAAAATGGTATAAAATACTCAGCTGCCTAAAATGGTTCTTATTTTTTTGGTATAAAAAGTAGAGCACCCAAATTTGTTCTTTCGTTCACTGGGCTATTACAAAGGTACATAAATTCTGAGTTTACTTAATTGAACCTTCTTCGATTTTTCTGGTTAATACAAAAAACAGGCCACTCAAATGTATCCCATCGTTTCTTGAAATAGTACAAAAAGGTACAGAAATTCTCATTTAGTTAAAATGGGCCTTCTTCTGTATTTTTTCTGGTTGCTACAAGATTAAATAGCTCACTGATATTTATGCATTCGTTTATTAGACTAGTTTAAAATGATATAAAATTCGGAGCTAGTTAAAAGGTGTTTTTGCTTTTTTCTAGGTAATATAAATTTATTCCTTCGTTTGTTAAAATAATACAAAATGGTATAAAATACTCAGCCACTTATGATGATCCTGCTTCGGTTTTTTCTCTGGTTGTTACAAAATTAAATAGCTCACTCAAATGCATTGCTTCGTTTAATTTAGTAGTTTAAAATTATATAAATTTTTGAGTTCGTTAAAATGATTCTTTTTAGAGTTGACACAAATTATAAGTCACTCAAATTTATTCCTTTGCTTATTTGAAATGGTACAATATTCTTAGTTTGTTAAAATGGTATTTCTTTGTTTTTTCTCGGTGGTACAAATCTAAATACTCCATTCTTTATTTGAGTAGTAAAATCATATAAAATGGTCCTTCTTCGCCTTTTTTAGGTTGGTTCAAAACTAAATAGACCACTCAAATTTATCCCAGATATAAAATTCTGAGCCAGTTAAAATGGCATTTCTCATTGGTACAAAATTGAATAGGTCACTTAAATTTATTCCTTCCTATATTTAAATAGTACAAGATGATATAAAATATTCAGCTACTTCCTTTTTTCTCGTTTGTATAAAAAGTGGAACGTGAAAATTATTCTTTCGTTCACTTGAGTAGCACGAAAAGTACAGAAATTATGAACTTGTTAAAATGATCATTCTTCGGTTTATTATGATTGATACAAAAATAGAAGATTCAAATTCGTTCTTTTGTTTATTTGAGTAGTACAAAAATATATAAATCCTGAGCTAGTTAAAATGGTCCTTCTTCGCTTTTTCTGGTTAGTATAAATTAATTCCTTCGTTTAATTAAAATGGGCCTTTTTCGCTTTTCATAGGTTAGTACAAATCTATTCCTTCGTTTATTTGAGTAGTACAAAATGATATTCTGAGCTAGTTAATTCTAAGCTAGTTAAAATGGCATTCCTCGTTGGTACAAATTGGAATGGGTGTCTCAAATTTATCTCTTTTTTGTTTAAATCGTACAACATTATATGCCATTTTAACTGGTTGAGAATTTTATATCTTTGGTTTCTTTCTCGTTAGTACAATAGCGAATAAGCCACTCAAGTTTATTCATTCTTCACTTTTTTCTGCTTGCTAGAAAACTGAAAAGGTCACACAAATTTATCCGACGCGCTGTTTGCAAGTTATTAAGGCTTAAATATTTGACCTTCGACCTCGATAGTCAATACTTTTTTAACATATACTAGTTGATGACCTATTAATAGATTTGGAAACAGCACCTCAATATGTTTACACAGTTTCGAGTAACTAGGTTTTAATTATCTTGAGCTTTGGCCTTGATGGTCATTATTTTGGAACTTGTAGTAGTTGACGAAAAATTACTAAATGTGGAAATACCATATCAACATGTCGCTCCGTTTTCGAGTTATTAGGTTTTAAGTATTTTGACCTTTGATCTCGATGGTCATTATTTTTGGAACTTGTGGTAGTTGGTGACCAATTACTAAATGTGGAAACAGCACCTAAAAATTTGGCCCTGTTTTCGAGTTATTAGGTTTTAAGTATTTTGACCTTTGACCTCGATTGTCATTATTTTGGAACTTGTAGTAGTTGATGACAAATTACTAAATGTGGAAACACCATCTCTATATGTGTCTCCGTTTCCGTGTTATTAGGTTTTAAGTATTTTGACCTTTGACCTCGATGGTCAAAACTTTGGGGATATGTGGTCTTTGATGACTTATTACTAAATGTGGCTCCGTTTTTGAGTTTGACCTGTTGTCGATGGTCAGTAGTTTGGGGACATGCTTGTGTCATTTCCGCTATGTTAAATTAGGGGTTGGGAACGAGTGTTTTTATGTAATCAGTGCTATGTTAAATAGTTGTGTGTTCACACCCCCTTTGCTATGTTACATAGGTATTCATTGTCTGCTATGTTTATAGTTAAAAATAGGGGTGAAAACGTGATCATTAAAGGGAATGAATACACCCATGCTATGTTTCGTAATATTATGTATGCTCTGCTCTATGTTAAAATAGGTTTTGGAAAATAAGCCATACTCTTTTACTAGTTCTGCTATATTTAAATAGGGGTGGAACGAATACAACCCCTTTGCTAGGTTACATAGGTATCCATTTTCTGCTATGTTGAAAAAATAGAAGGGGGCTGATAGAAGGGGGCTGATAAATGAATACACCCCTGCTATGTTTCGTAGTTATATGTATTATCTGCTATGTTCTAGTAGGAGTTTCAAAAAAGTGATCATAAAAGAGAACGAATACACCTTTGCTATGTTTCGTAGTCTTATGTATTATCTGCTCTGCTATGTGTTCGTATTCTCTGCTTTAGAAAAATATTCAAATAGGGGTTGAAAAAGTGATCATAAAAGAGAACAAATAAACCCTTCCTATGTTTCGTAGTCTTATGTATTCTCTGCTCTGCTATGTGATCGTAGTCTTATGTAATTTCTGCTATGTTAAAATAGGAGTTGGAGGATAAGCTCATAAAAGAGACCGAGTACAGCCCTAGCATGTGCTCATAAAAGAGAATGAATACATCCCTGCTAGTATTATGTATTATCTGCTATGTTCATATAGGGGTTGAAAAAGTGATCATAAAAGGGAACGAGTCCACCTCTAAAAATGCTCATAAAAGGAAACGAGTACACCCCTGCTATGTTGAATAGTTGTGTGTTCACACCCCCTTTGCTATGCTACATAGGTATTCATTGTCTGCGATTGAAAAAGTGATCATAAAAGGTAACGAATCTTATGTTTTATCTGCTCTGTTATGTGTTCGTATTCTCTGCTATGCTCAAATGGGGGTTGAAAAAGTGATCATAAAACGGAACGAGTCCACCCCTAAGCGAATACGTCCCTTCTATGTTACGTAGTCTTGTGTATTATCTGCTCTACTATGGGTTCGTAGTCTTATGTAATTTCTGCTATGTTAAAATAGGGGTTGGAAAGTATGCTCATTAAGAGAACGAGTACACCCCTTAAAATGTGCTCGTAAAAGGGAATGAATCTTATGTATTATCTGCTCTACTATGTGTATGTGGTCTTAGGTAAATTCTGCTATGTTAAATAGAGGTTGGAAAATATGCTCATAAAAGAGAATGAATAAACTCCTTAAAATGTGCTCATAAAAGAGAATGAATACACCTTTATAATGGAGGTCGTAAATGACCATGGGTGGACGGTGCATGGGTCATAGCGTATCGTGAGACACTGGAATATTGAGTCCTTGCTCTCAGGAGAGCCTGGAAAAAAGGCACTTTTTCAGCTACCGGGGGTCAGGTGCCGCCACCCTACTGTCGTAATTACATAATTATCGGATAAACGATAACTATTGGCCATCTTCTCTTATTTTGGTTTAATGATGATACAGTAAAACACTCTTCTAAGAAATTTTGTTCCAGGTGCGTCTTCAATAGCTTTATCCGCACCACCTAAAGGAGTTACGGTTTCATTCGTCGGATTTACTAAGGCATCTGCTTTTATATCTACTACCGTTATAAATACTAATCTTCTGATTCATTTCAGTGTTACAAGCAAATTTAGGTTTTTCTTCTGTGGAAACTTCTTGAAGCTTATAAGATCCTCGAGCAGTCTTACACTTGACATAACAGGAATTTGGATTTTCTAATGGTTCAATTATGCCTGGAAAAATGAACTTCCCGCAGAATGCTTTGCTATGACCTTTCTTCTTTGTAGTGTCTAATTTACAAACTTCTTCTCCTTCCTTAAAAGCAGGTTATGTGTGTCTCTCTTCGAAGATTTTTGTCGCCGTTTTATGACGTTGATAAATATTTTCTTGCTCACTTTCCCTAATCACTTGTAATTGCTGTAAACGAATGGTATTATCTTTGTATTGACACGGGGTATTTAAAATTGCCTGATGAAGTATCCTAGGTTTAAAATCAAAAGGCATTCAAATGGTGAAATTTGAGACGATAAACTCTTGGTGATGTTAAGTGAAAAGACCATGGTAGTAATAAGTCAATCCATATTTCTAAATGTTTTTCACATAAAGCTGATTTCAATCGTTGTTCTATGTTCCTAATACTAATTTCACAAACGCCATTACTATAGTGCCCATGTAGAACGCCTCTTAGCACCAATCATAGCATATATTTCTTTAAATAGTCCACTAGTGAATGCACTACCTTGGTCTAAGACAATTTTATAGAAAATTACAAAGTTTAAAATTACTTTATGATAAAGAAATGAAGCCAAGTACTTTCAGTAACATCAGGAAGGGAATCTGCAATTATGTATCTGGTACAATTGTCTACTACTACGAATAGATATTTATCATTTAACATTATTGGGGAATAATTCCCACCTACATCTATGTGGACGCGATAGAACGGTAGAACTGAGAATAGGTAAGCAATGTACCATACGGAGAACCAATTTTCGATTGCGATATCTGACAGGTCGTACACTCGCAACATTTCTCATATTTCTTCATGTTTGGAAAATACACTGTTTTTACTAACAACTCATATGATTTAGAATAACAGGAATGAGACGGTGTCAATGTAGACGTATGACAAACATTAAAAACTTTATAACGCAAGGAAGTATTAACTGCAACTAAAAATTTCCTACCTTGAGAAATTTTCTGTTTTCTATACCAAATTTCATCCTTGGCGTTCCATTTTAGGATTTCTATTTTGTTATTGTTCAAACCAAGGAAAAATTATTTTCTTATTGTTCCCAGAAAAACGGATCTTTACGCTGTTCTGTTACCAGATTTAGTTAATCTAAAATAGAAAACGAATTCGTGTTCTGAGTAAACAAAATTTTTGGATCTTCTTCCAAATCCCTAGGTGGGGTAAAAAGACGTGAAGTAGCATTCAATTTCACTGAACCATCTGGAAATGTTACTTACATTTTTCGTTTGCTTCAAATAAATTCAACTGTGACTACACCTTTTCAAAAAAATATGACGTCGCAAAAGAAAATATCTAATGAACGTAAATAATGCAGCAATACTAGTATTTCAAGCTGGTATGGGTGTAATTTTCTCTCACTAGGAGACGTTGCATGACTACAATAACTAATGGATACTAAAATTGTATCCTCAGGTGAATTTTGAGGTTATTTAATCAGCCCAGAAAGCACAACTTTGCTGGCATCAAAATAGAGATAAGGAGGATAATCAGGTTTTTATCATATTAAACAAGGAGCTGAAATCACGGCTTGCTCAATATTACTTAATGCTGTCTCTTGCGGTTGTTTCTAGCGAAAAGGAGCGTCTTTCTTCGACAAAGAAAGTAACGCTTCTTTCAATTGACTGAAATTAGTTAAATATGAACGAACAAAGAAGTCAATCCTATAAAAACTTTTGACTTGTTTCTTTGTTTTGGGATGTTGATACTTGGAAATGTAATTAACTATCCGTTTCAAAATAGTAAAAAAAACAATCGTTATTAAAAGTGTGAACTAAAACATCTAATGAAAAATATCCAAATTTTGTCTTTTCTTTCGTGGGAAAGATTTAAAACAATTTCTTTTTTCTTTGAAGTAACATACTACTTAACTGTACTTCATCAAAACTGTAACTTCACCAAAAATAAACGTCAACATAGGCAAATATTTTATGTTGTGGAAGACTTTCTAATGCGAGTTTCACTAATATATTCATAGAAACAGTACATGTCTAAATAGTACAGCAAAAAATTAAAATGGTTCGGCCGACGCCCGGAATCGAAAAGGCTTTAATAGGTTTTTTTTCAGTGAGCATTTACCTCCACAGTGCTACCTACCGTGTCCCTCGAGTACTGGCTACCGGAGTATTCCCTAAAGAAACAGCTGATAACAATTCAGGTCAGAGCTCATGTCTGCTACAAATGCAAATTGATAGCAGTAAAATAAAACAAGTAATTCGACATGAGTAGCTGCAGTGATTTTGAGACTTAGGTTTAGTTATACTTACTTTTGTACACACATTTATATATATGTATCTGGCAAGTCGACTATTCACGACGATTCGCATGCACATAAACAAAGAAGATAATATCACCTTAGACGAACTCTTATTTATTGAATACACATATGAGTGTACGGAGTAAATAGAAAAATATTAATAACACACAAATTTTTCACTTCACGTAGCACGAATGCTTAAACAGAGGAAATCACGCACACAAATTGAATGAATAAAATCAAGGAAGGTAAAACGCTTAATATCACAAAATAGACATAGGTATGTATATGATATATTAAAACACTAATAACATAGCCTTTTAGTTGTTTTGTAATCACGTACTGAATCGCTATTCGGACTGACAGGAGACTTACACTGCATAGTTGGGGCAATAAGGGTGGAAATTGGGAGGAACACTAACTCCTGACGAAGCTTCGCAACTTAGAGAATGCTGTAGCTAGAAGATAATTATTGGTATAAGCATATAATATTTCCTCCCCGTAAAGGAAAATACTTCGTAGCATTCACTATCTGCAAAAACTACGAAGAAAGAAGGCACGTCTTTTATGCAACTTAACCTTCCTCTTGAGATGCAGAGACAATGGAGTGTCACCTATCTTTACTAGACTGCACTTCCCTCTAAAGTCTGCCAGAATTTCAAGAATCTTAAGGCACACAAGTGTGGCACTTGTAAGAGAACGCATACATTTCCTCCGTCAGCAGCTGGACCGTACGAACCGATAGCTTCTAACAACTCACCTGGAACTAGCCGGCTGTCTCTCACCAATAGATTGGGAATGGATCGACATGTCTTCAAGAGCGTTGGCCGATATCACACGCACCAAAAGGACGACTAAGCAAATTAAGAAATTCAGTCAACTAAAACCATCCACACCAACCGAACACATAATCGAAGCTGAGAAATCGGTTGTAAATCTCACCAATGTACTTTTGGATGAAAACACTACCAGTTTACTAAAGAAAGGGCTAAATTTTGCCATCACACCAAAGAAAATTCCAGCAATAGACATCATTGCCAGAATAGAACAAGCAGTTAGGAATCTTCCCAACCATACAACAGAAAAAATACTTCAGGAAGCCAGCGTGATCCTGAAAAGAGCCGTCATGCCCAGACCAAACATTAGCAAAGCCGAATGGATCTCACTTAAAGCATTAAGAGAAGACGCAAGTATCACTACTCTACTAGCTGACAAAGGAAACATCACTGTAGTGCTTCCCACAGATGTCTATCAAGAGAAGATTTCACAGTTACTGCGAGGTGCAGCATATACCACCTTGTCAGGAGATCCAACATCTGCAGTAGAAAGAAAAACAGCCGCACAACTGAAGAAGTCGGGACTGGACAAAGATACACGCAAACAACTTACACCACATTGCAGCATACAACCGAGGCTATATGGGTTACCAAAAATACATAAAGCAAAGATACCCCTGAGACCAATTGTTCGTGCAACAGGAAGTCCAACCTACTCTTTGGCCAAGTATCTTACAACATTACTCCAACCATACGTGGGCAAGTGTGAACACCATGTGAAAAACTCAACAGATTTTATAAAAAGCCTGAAGACGATGATCTCTTCCGAAGATTTTATGGTTAGTTTCTACGTGGTATCATTGTTTACCAGAGTTCCGATTAAGGATACACTACTGCTTCTTGGAAAACACTTCCGGTCTGAGATATTGGATCTCTTTCAACATGTTCTCACTTCAACCTTCTTCCTATACCGTGGTCAGTACTATGAGCAAACACACGGCGTCGCCATGGGTTCTCCACTCTCACCTGCAGTAGACAATTATTATATGGAGCCCTTTGAACATGAAGCACTGAAGAAAGCACCACTTACGCTCACACATTTCTATAGATATGTTGATGACACATTCACCATCAGGCCACATGGACGCGACTCCTTACAGGAATTCCTGCAGCATCTCAATAAGCAGCATCCGAATATTAAATTCACGATGGAAGTTGAACAAGATGGACGTCTACCATTTCTTGACATCTTGATATACAGACGATCGGATGGCAGCCTAAGCCATACGGTATACAGGAAACCAACACATACAGATTTATATCTGAACGGAAACAGTTTCCATCACCAAGCTCAACGTCTTGGAGTTCTCAACACTTTAGCACATAGAGCATTCTCCATCTCCGACAAGGATTGTTTAATAGAAGCACTTAATCACATTCGCAGTGCCATGCTACGGAATGGATACCTAATGCGAGATATTAATATGGCCCTGAAAAGGACCAGAACGAAGGACACTGACAACAAGGACAAAAGTGCACAAGAAATTGTGAATGAGGAACGCAAAAGCACAATCTGCCTTCCATACACCGGGAACACTTCTGGAAAGCTCAGCAGACTATTTGTCAGGAACAACATCAGGATAATACAAAACCTCCAGCAAAAATTAAAAAACTTAATACGATCAACCAAAGACGACCTGGGCCTCCGAACTCTTGGAGTTTACCACATTCCATGTGAATGTGGTAAATAATATATTGGACAAACAGGACCAACAATTGAAGCCAGATGCAAAGAACACAACAGTTACATCAGGCTAAACCAACCAGAGAAATCCGGACTGGCAGAATATAGCATCAAACAGCAACATAAGATTTTGCACACAGATGCCGAAATAGTAGCAAAATGCTCAAGAGTTTGGGACAGGAGAATAAAAAAGTCGTTGCAATCGCACAAGAAAAAACGAACCTTAACAGAGACAAAAGATTCCAACTGAGTAAAACATGGACACCAATCATATCCCGCCATTTCAAGCACCAATCAGAAGCCGCCATTTCAACCACCAATCAGAAGAGTCCAATCATATATACATGAGTATATATATTGCATACACTCCATTGCACCATCATATTCACCTGAAGATGAGGACGATGTCAGTCCTCGAAACATCAAGATATAACAGTATTTACCTGGCTGCTAGCCCGAGAAGACCTGTTCACAATACGTCGCCAGGAAAGCTTCAATAGATAAAACTATCTAAGTTTGTATATTCCTGCATAATAAAAATATAATACTGGTACATTTAAGAGCTCTAGCAACACATCTTTCAGTTCTGTGAGAACGAAAACTCGAAGACGGCGACTAAACAAACGTTGCAGACTAAACTTGAAGGTTCCTTCCATAACTGATGGATTTTTGACCGTATAGTTCTATGTAAAACAGTTCAGTCGAAAAGAATGCACATTGGCAATCGTGTGTCATTTTGTCTGCGACTCATGCAGGCTATGAGCACTGTTCCCACGATAGGAGCGTTATTGCGTGGGAATACAACATTCAACGTTTATTTGCTCACACTGTAAGAACTTCGTGTCTTAAAAGATTTCCAAACTGTAATAATTGTTGTTGTGAAAAATATATACAAAACAGTCACAGTTGCGAAAACCATGGGTTTGTAACTTCACTTAGGGAAAGAAAGAAGTTTGTTATTTCAAATCATTCTGTTAAGAAGATAAGAGTTGAGTTGAGAAGCAACGAGTTCTTTGTTTTGTTGTCAGAGGCGATAAAAAATTAAGAACACCTGCAGATAAAGAAAGAACTGTCTTTCTCACCAGGTTGGAAGCGTTCAGAGCAAAGCAAGAAAAAAAACTTTTCTTTTCCTTGAATAAAATAATGATTTTGCAAGATAAATAAAAGTTAGAAAGATATACACTGTCTGTCCAAATGTGTAACCTTGTGACCATCCTGACAGTGACAACCTGGCGATCCGTGAGGGACAAACACATTGCGAATAAGCGAAGTAATGCGTTGAGAATCCTGGATAAATGCATGTAGAAAACAGAGTTTGGAGATATTAGCTTCTTATCAAAATGTACAGTTTGCAACACTGGTCTTGATTCACTGGATGTGGAGGATTGTAGGGAAAACACTGGAAACACTGTTTTCGGTAAACACTATTCGCAGTGAATAATTAAGATAATATGGATTTCGCACTAAATCACTAAGGCTGTTTATTTTATTTGAAACACTGTTGATCTAGATGGATGACTACTAGCTGACTCCAGATTCCATGAGTGGTTCCTGAAAATTCCATATCCAGATGTTATCTTTCTTCTTTCTTCTGGGTGAGAGTTCCAATTGGTAAAATCCGCTTTCCTTGGCAATTGGGTTAGGGGGTGCTAAGACATTCGTAGCAAATGAGTGAAAGCCTTTCCCTTTTTAACACTGAGAATAAATATTCTCACTTCACTGAAACTATTTGCTTTAAAATAAGCTTTTGGTAGATTCACTACTCGTCTGTGATGTGTGTAACAGTTTGGGCTTAAGTGATTACGTGAAGATAAATATGTGGTTTCACCTGTATGTGTGAAAATGTTTATAGGGGAAATAGTTTTGTTTCTATTTATTTATTTTTATTTATATTCTTAGTTCCTTCTTTTTCTTTTTTAAGCTGCTTGCTTGAACTGCTAAAATATTTAGATAAAAACTGACAAATACAGACAAAATGTAGAGATACAGATGGTGATCAGAAAAATGGAAACACCTGTAGTTGGCATCACGTCAGATGTACGGACTGGCAGTGGTGTCGTGGCGCCCGCACCTCCGGACCGCTGGTAGTGATATGTTAGGTCGGTCTCCATACTACGTCAGGCGCAGTGGAACATCAGTGTCCAGTGGCTGCAGCAGATGGAGGTAGTGTAAAATGGGAGACCTCTCAGATTTTCAAAGAGGGCAAATTGTTGGTGCACGGTTATGTGGAGGAATGAGTGTGACGACAGTGGCTACTGTGTTAGGTGTGTCGCGTGGGACAGTGTGGAAGCTGATGACGGCCTACGCAACACACGGGAATACCACATTGGGGAAGCGGAACAGTGGGCGAAAGAAAATCATGAGTGACATGTCACGCCGAGTATTAAATCGCATTGTCACGCAGAACCGTCGTGCCACTGCGGAGCAAGTGATGGAGGAACTCAATCAGGACCTCCCCAACCCTGTTTCGACAATCACAGTCCGCCGTGAATTACATGACATGAATTTACGGGGTCGTGTTGCACGGGCCAAACCGCTCATCAGGGACCATAACATTTTCGGACGCCGCAAATGGTGCCACAACCATGCAACTTGGGCCGCTGAGGACTGGAAACGTGTGATATGGTCGAATGAGTCATCCTTCACCCTATTCCCAACCACGGACCGTGTTTATGTGTGAAGAACGCCCAAAGAAGCTTATGATATGTAGTGTCTCCGCCCAACTGTGAAACATGGCGGCGGCTCGGTGATGCTATGGGCCACAATATCATGGTTTTCATTGGGTCCTGTGGTCACACTTAGCGGACGAATCACTGCCAACGGTTATGTCGCAATTTTAGGAGACCATTTGCATCCTATGGTCCGGATGTTGTTCCTGGACAATGACGCCATCTTCCAGGATGATAATGCACCCATTCACACAGCTGGTGTTGTTGCAGCGTGGTTTGAGGAACATCGGGATGAAGTTCAACACCTTCTCTGACCCGCCCCATTCCCAGATCTCAACATAATCGAACATCTGTGGTCCGTCTTGGAAACACGACTCCGGCGACGATTTCAACCTCCATCCTCTCTCACAGAACTGGCCGATGCCCTGCACGAGGAATGGTTTAAAATTCCACTTGCTACCATTCACGACCGCTATGCCTCCATCTCACGTCGCATCAAGGCTGTTCTGAAGGCGAAAGGTGGCCCGAAATTATATTAATCTGGTAAGTTGCAATTTCGTTCAGGTGTTTCCATTTTTCTGATCACCATTTGTATAATAATACTGAATATCTTAAAAATACGTGAGTATATCGAGTGAATATGCTAACTTCAAATAGAATTATTTGAAAGTTTGTTTTATTAATCTGATTATGAATAATCGTAAGATATAGGTTAATTCACCTGGAAACGGATGGTAATTCGTAATAATCCTGAGGATTTATACGAACAAGCATTTGTGGGAATAATTTTGTGTGAACTTTAAGAACGCAATATCTTGCATAATGATAAACAAAAAGTTTTAAATTCCCAAATATGTGTAGAACCCATAGATATACTCTCAACAAAGAAGAATTCTTTTCAAAAAAATATTTGCAAGTTATCCCTTCCTCTAGGAGTATCCGAAATACATCACGAATTCACATGCAAATACGCATATATGTTTCTGAATCATTTTAACTAATATAATCCATTAAGTATTGAAGATGCCAGGTTTCAACTGAACCATTCTTTGTCCTATTAAAGTAAAGATAGTTAACCATTATCGCAGAATGCATGTAAAAGAATATTCATTAGTCTTTATATGGCAGTAAGGTGATGCACAAGACGTTTGTGGAAAATAATCCTGTTCAAAACAAAAGATAAGAATGTAAAGGAATACTGATCTTGAATACTTCCAAGAAGATGCTTGAAGTCTGACTCCTAATGATTATGATACGATAGTAAAATTTTGTTAACACAAAATCAACAATGCATGACAAGAATAAGTAGGCATATTTATAAATGCAATCGTTTCTTACGATGCAAAATTCCATAGTAAACAAACGCCTAGCCTTGGAGTAATCGATGCTCATCGGCACTTCCATAAAGTCCGCAAAGTCTGCAATTATATACATTAACATATTCATTTAAGGACATACGTATATTTCTTATAACATTCACATATTCGCCATCTTCAACTGTGACTTGACGTATGCCTAAAATAAAATCATATTAACAACTCATTGCAATGATCACGCAGAGATGCATAATGACAATTAACTCCTTAGAATAACCAGATAAACACACAAGATATTCCTAAAGTATTCATTATCATTGAAATTAAGACGCCTTGAATAAGAAACACTGAAATAAAATAAAGACATCAATAATATTTCTCGGATGAAGTTTTTAACTCTTCGGCTGTAAATCCAAATAAATGGTTAACAACAAGAATATTAATATTAATATTATTTCACATTGATAGGTTTTAAATTTTTGGCACCAACAGAAATCAACGGAAATTAGCTGGCATTGTAGAAACAATTAGTTTTCAAAACTGTATGCGTTCTTGTTTCACTAGATAAACAAAAGTTACAATAACTATACAAAAATATTTAGAATATATTATAATGCATGTAAATACAATGATGCACAGATAATTCACAAAATTAAGATGCTAGTTACACAGAAATACTTCAGATTTTTCGTAAAAATCTGTTCAAATGGCATTAATACGTATCATAAAATTCACAAATGCTGAAATATTAATCAGAGCACAAAATACATTATAACAATAATATAAAGGAACGTCATCAAATTTTAATATTCCATATACACAAAAACGTACACCTAAAATACAGGATATTAATACACAAATTATAATGAAATTTCAATGTGTGCATAAAAAAGAGGAAAATATTTCCAACAATTACCGAATGATGGGTTAATTATTGGAGTTTCCAATTATTTCATGGTTCACCACGCTCATGTCTACCTAGGATGTAGCTTCGAGAATAAATTTAATCCTACTCTCATTAATATACCTTAAAATTTCTTCCCGAAGGTTCGGTCGTATCAAGATGCTAAAAAAGCAAAAAAATGTTAATGAGAAACCCAAATGGTTTGGAAAGATTCCAAAAGAAACGTTGAGCTACGGCAACTATCGCAACCGAAAGATACGACCGTAAGTCTTGAATACACATCCTTTTGTGTTTCCTATGACAAGGAAAAAGTAAATGAAATCTTAACGTAAAATATCTTGAGACTTGACAGTCTACACTGCTTGATGGATCTAAATATAGAATGTCAACATACCATATTAAACACATTTATACCATATTCTGCAAGAATATTCATTTCTCACATATAAAGTAAAGTGCTTCAATCAAAATGACCTGTCTGTAAGATGAGTATTAATTCAAAATTTAAAAATTCTACAAATACACAAAATCATATCTAAGTAGTCTAAAAGCGAAAACTGAACACTAAATCTAGTTTTGCTTAAAGTCAGAGTTCCGTTCATTACGATAATTTGACCTTTCATAATTTCGTTCGACGTTCCAGTGATTTTTTGTCATCGTCACGATCACAAAATTGTCTATTGTCTCTATTTTTCGGTGATTAATCCTTCCATTCTTAGAATTACCATTATGTCTTTTCCGAAGTTTATCATAATTGTGAGATTACGATTCCGATCTTGCTCACAATTAGTGTTCTGATTGCGAGAACGTTGTTGTCACGATCATTTGCGTGTCTCTTGTTCCAGTTACCGCCTCTTTGACCATTGGTATTATTAACTTTTAGATTATAATATCTATTCCGATTATTAATAACATAACTGAAAGGTCTCTGATAATTCTGAGAAGATTGATTCTGTCTATTGTGAGAATTGTTTCCCTGCAAGTGTTTTTCCTCTCTGTTCTGTTGGACATTCAATGTTTGTAATTTCTGAATAGACGCCAAAAATTCACTGATATTAGTACAACAACGTAAAAAACGTTCTGTACGAAATCTCTGAGGCAACATGTGTATGATGACTGTTAATACCAAGTTCTCTGGCAATTGCGGTGTCAGTTCTCTAAGTTTATTAAACTTATTTAGAGCAATAGCATGTACAGAGTCGTGGGTTTTGGGATTGCATCAAGTTGCTTTACAAGTCGACAGTCTATGTTGTATAGTTGCATCTCCAGCAAAAATTCAACTAACGCTTTTTTAATCTCTTCTAAAGTCTTAAACTTCTCATTACGTGTATAACACCAGCTTCAGGATATGGCTTGTACTAAGGATTTTTCTGGCAATTTAGCAACTTCGGCAGTTAATGCTAAATTGCGCAGGTAAGTATGTACTGACTCAGTAGCAGGATCACCTTTAAACTTAGGTAAATACGCAATAATTTTCGATGTAAGGTGCTTTCTCAGCATAGGTGTTCCCACTTTTCTGTGTCTAGTTTCCCTATTATTATGACTAACATTTCTATTGGCACTGACCTTAACATGAGTTTCTATCTACTGCTAATTTCATTATTTTCGGTATAAGCTGCGTCACTGTTAGATTTATATGCAGTTCTGAATGAATGTCACTATCGGTATTGGGTTCTGATTCCGTGTTTTGCTTTCCATAATTTCTACTTTTTGGTATACTAATGCCAAATCGTGCCTTATTTCTCTTATTTCGCGCTGAGCTATTTTGTTTTCAGCATTGATTTCGAAAGCCTGTTCGTTTTTAACTTTAACATGATAATCTAGTTGTCTAATTTCTTCATAGCACATTTGGAGTGAGCCTTCATTCTTTTGAACCTGTTCTTTTATATCTACGACTTCCTCGTTTATTTCTTCTAAATGACTTTCAGTTTCTCTATGCAATACAAGACAACGTTCTTTATTGGCTTTACAAATGGTGTGATTGGCCTCTACCTGTCCTTGGGTCAATTCTAATCTTTCGGATATACCCATTAAATGATTTGTATTTTCAGTTACATTCATTGTCATTGAACGTACGTCGCGGACTACCGAATCTATGCTATCCCTATTCTGCTGAATAGTTGCTGTATTATGTTCGATTCCTTTCTGAACTCTTTCAAGACTTTTATCTACTTTGTTCTCTAACTCTTGTATCATGTCAGCTATTTTTGTAGTTCCTTCATCGCATTTGATTTCAGCCGCCTCTATTTTTGTCTATAATTTAGTAAGATTATTTTCCCGACTATCCAATTTCTCTTCTTGTCTATCTAATTTCTTTCTTCTGCCAAATTTTCCTTGTTTTCATTCTGTGCCTTTTCATTTTTCCTAAAATGTTCTCTATTCTCTGTTTGCTCTTGTTCAAGTACCTTAAGTAAGTGAACTTGTTGGCAAGCCATAATGAAAATACAATTACGAGTCGCAAATAATGTAAATAAAATTTTAAAAAATACATATAATACAGAACACTATATGAGTACGAAAATACTAAATTTTACTATTTTTATCGGCGTTTGGACCACCTGCAACGAGAACAAATATGATTAATATAGCTAACAATTCCAATATTAGTAGTACTTATTCACATCTTACTACTATCTCCATGCACAAATCACTGACGGTCTTGGCTCGGGTCCCTGCTCAGGCGCCATTAAAACTGATACCTACTGTCTTCCTCAGGTACTGGCTTTCGGAGTATACCCAAAGAAACAGCTGATAACAATTCAGGTCAGAGCTCATGTCCGCTCCAAGCGCAAATTGATGGTAGTAAAATAAAACAAGTGATTTGGCATGAGTAGCTCCAGTGATTTTGAGACTTAGGTTTAGTAATACTTTTGTAAACACATTTATGCATGTACACATATAAATAAAGAAGATAATATCACCTTAGACGAACTCTTATTTATTGAATAGACATACGTGTGTACGGAGTAAATGGAAATATATTAATAACACACAAAATTTTCACTTCACGTAGCACGAATGCTTAAACAGAGGAAATCACACACACAAATTGAATGAATGAAATCGAGGAAGATAAAACGCTTAAAATCACAAAATAGACGTAGTTATATATATGATAAATGAAAACACTAAGAACATAGACTTTTAGTTATATTGTAATCACTTGCTCTGAATCGCTGTTCAGACTGTCATGAGACTTGCACTGCATAGTTGGGGCAATAAGGGTAGAAATTGGGAGAACACTATCTCCTGATAAAGCTTATCAACTAAGAGAATGCTGTACATAGAAGATAATTATTGGAACATCACTTTGTTCACTTTTCCGGTTGGTACGGCGATTGTAATTTCACCCCATACTTAATAACTCTTCGTAGTCATCCTATATTAATACGTATAAATTCTCCTTAAGGGATTTTCCTTTCCTTCTTCCCTCAGTGGTAAGCGCCAACTCCTCGATTTTACCAACACTCGGGAACATCCCGATCACCCTACCTCGGGTTGACAGTATATTATAAAAATTAATAAGAAAAGTAAGTTTGTATATTCCTGCATAATACAAATATAATAGTGGTACATTTAAGAGCTCTGGTAACACATGTTTCAGTTCTGTGAGTTTCCTTCCACGACTGATGGATTTCTGACCGTATAGTTCTATGTAAAACAGTTCAGTCGAAAAGAATGCACATTGGCAATCATGTGTCATTTTGTCTGCGACTCATGCAGGCTATGAGCACTGTTCCCACGATAGGAGCGTTATTGCGTGGGAATACAACATTCAACGTTTATTTGCTCACACTGTAAGAACTTCGTGTCTCAAAAGATTTCCAAACTGTAATAATTGTTGTTGTGAAAAATATATACAAAACAGTCACAGTTGCGAAAACCATGGGTTTGTAACTTCACTTAGGGAAAGAAAGAAGTTTGTTATTTCAAATCATTCTGTTAAGAAGATGAGAGTTGAGTTGAGAAGCAACGAGTTCTTTGTTTTGTTGTCAGAGGCGATAAAAACTAAGGAACACCTGCAGATAAGGAAAGAACTGAGTTTTTCCCTAGGTTAGATGCGTTCAGAGCCAAGCTAGAAAAGTAACTTTTCTTTTCCTTGAATAGAATAATGATTTTGTAAGATGAATAAAAGTTAGAAAGAAATGTCTGTCTGTCCAAAAGTGGAACCTTGTGGCCATGCTGACGGTCGCAACAGCATGCCGAACTGTTTCCTCCACTATAGCTGTATTCTACTGTGTCACTGCTGGAAATACGATAGAATATCTCTGTAGGTTATTTGTTTACATTTTTTTCTGGTCGCTCTAATTTCTGTCAGTTTGTACACCAACTTGGGGAAGCTTTGTGTATGATGCCTCCATTTTGCTCCAAGTTTCAACATTATTATTTAGCAATTTTCTTTCTCTACCACTTACTCTCTACTGTGGTTACACTAAAGCTTAGATGTTAATTGTATTCAATTGTGAAAAGAAAATACGACTTTTTAAGTGTTGAAGAATGAATGATAAGCGTAATAACCGTGGAAAAATCAATTGCCCCGGTATATCTTACATTCGCTTTTATTACGTGCTAATATATTGCTTTGGACCAGCGCTCTATTTATATGACGCTAACGTTAGCACTCAAAGTTATAAAAAAACTAAAATAACTTTTCTAATGTGTGATTGCCGAATGCTTATTTCTGCCTAATACATATAAACCAAATACTTAATTTGTATTAAAACAAAAAAATAACGTTTCCCAAACCATACTGAAGGAAAGCAACTAGCACAGATAAATTTAAGCGTCAGTCGTTAACAGAGGGAAAGAAAGAAATATATCAAAAATTACAGTGCATTAGGACATATCTAAAACTACTTCCTGTAATTAATAGAACTCAAAACCTTATTCTTCTTTGTTATATAAAAATATAAAGTGCCCTAAAAATACGACGCTGGCTCTAAATGCGCTAAGTGATATATTTTGAAAGAACAATCAAGTAGTAAGACTGCAAGTCTTGGTTTCGTCCAGAATATCCTATACTTGGTCTTGGGTACCCTATACTTGGATTGTATTTGCTACTCCCAAAGTTCGGGTATTCTAAATCCGTTCTAGATTATATTTATTGTTATAAGAAAAGTACGAAATTTCAGAGAAATCACCAAACTAAACCTGCAATATCAGGAAAACATATACGTACTAAAAGCTGTGAAGTCCGAACAAATGAAGCACAGATGCAAAAACTTTAAACAAGATGTCACGACTTATAAGTGTCAAGATTCAGATGTAAAATAATCTTCAAGTGAACCAAATAATTGGCAGCTCAGAAGAAACCTACCGATTATTATTATTATTATTATTATTATTATTATTATTATTATTATTATTATTATTATTATTATTACAGGTAAATGTCGCATAGACTACGCTATTACAAAGTTTTGGGCGTTAGTCTGTATTCTGTACACTTTGTCCCTTTCCCTCTCAGATCTCAATAAGTATGTCATTCGCTATCTTTCTTTTAACCATTCTTTCTGGTGTTCGTTGCTATATTACTTCGGTGTGGTTTGCAACAGTTTTTATGCACAAAATAAGAGTAAAACGTATTGGCTTATTTTTTGCATATGACTCATATACATGAGCAATTACCTATTTTGAAAATTTATGATCCTATGTTCAGAGGGATCTGTGACCCTGGAAAATACAATATTCGTACTCCCCTATTTTTAATTTACAATAGTTATGCACACTTTCATTCATCTCGGTTTACTTCTTACTTCACTCCTAGCGTCAACTTTTACATTTTTGGGCGGGGGTTTTGTGCTCCCACTCTGCTGTTTCCCCCCCAAAATTAAACAACTATTATTAACTTCTAATATATTGCTTTAAACAGACTTTCGTTGAAACTCTGCATGTATTTTAGGTACTTTTAAATACACGTATTAGAAACTTTAATATTTCATGATTAAATATTTCGATACGTCTGTGCCCTATGCATTGGTTTTGTTAGGAAAAAAGGAAGATGTATTCTCTAATAAGAAACCTGGGCATAACTGACGAAATACAAGACATCTGCATGATTGATTACTTATTCCATTTCGTGTGAGACCTCCTTCGTGGCTAAGCGGTTAGCGTACGCGCCTATGGTGTGGGAGACGCGGGTTCGATCCCCAGCGGGAGCTCATGTGGTTCGGATTCCACGCTAATCAGTAAGTTCCGTTTCTTATAGCCTCGCTGGTGCAAGGAACGATAAACCCAAAATCAACTCAATTCTGTTTCGTGTGAAAAAGATTCAGCAAATTTTTATTGGAATATGTACACGAGTGTGTGTGTGAGAGCATGTGAAAGATATAGAAAGACAGATCTCAGTATTTATATTGACTAGACAACAAGTATGGAAACCTCTTAGCTTCTGAACGAGCATGCTTAGCTGGCGGAAGAATCTGAGAGATCATAGTAATCAGTAAGTCTGTGATGGACAAGAGTTTGTCAAATTGTAATTGGGAAATGTCTGAGTAAATATCAGTATATCTACTTGATGTGTTTTCTCTTTATAACTTGCATGTTTATTGTCTTTAGAAAGTGCAGTCGATAGAGAAACTACCATTAGATGGCAATATACGAAGTGGTCAATTCTCATTAGATACGTCAGTAACGTAAACTTTGTATTGTTATACAGAGAGATCGTGCTCAACCTTTTAGGTAATTAACAACAAATTTTAACAACTCCAAAGTGTGAATGTGAATATTTATATGGGTTACATTTCACTGTTAAGACTGCACATTCATTTGTTACATATGTGAGTATACATTTGTCACATCAGTATAGTATAATGATGCCAAAACACATGACACCATTGCTAACAAATTAAATGTAAAACTGGACATTGGACCTTGGAGATATGACATAACGTTTCATTATTCAAATAATATTGATATTGCGTTCAGTGTATTGTTGACTTGTCTGAATCTATGGCCTACAAGGGGACGACCTTCTTGACGAATTCTCAGTAGGACAACTACCGATGTAAAGGATGCCGTATGGTTTGGTGAATCTCCATATTACCATTCATGAATTAGTAGATTGTTAGGACAGTAGAATGAATGCGTATCCTATCAAGCCTTCTTGCATATCCTTGAACAATCCAGTTACCATTGCTAATGAAGTATAGATGTGGTAGATGGTTACAGATGGAGTTTCATTTTCAGCTGGCAACAACCTGAATATGAGATCAATATTTTGCTCATGTGGTTATAACAAAACAATTGTTAGCTTAAATATATGTCATGCCTGAAATTCACATGATCATACTTCAATTGAACAATATATGAACAAATGGAACAAAAGGTTGCAGTTCGTTCCTCCACTGTCCATAATTGAACATCTCATGTGAACAGGTTTTTGCGTCACGTATCAAGCCACACGTCACAGTTTATGATTTGACCCTGAAGCGTAATTGCTGCTTTGTTGCTAGTTGAAATTTGACGTGATACATATTAGGTACTTTGTTATAACTTTTATTCTTTCGAATTAATATACAATATAGTAAGAGTATTGCATTATGTATCGTTAACTAAATAATAATATTATTTTCATTACGAGAGTTTAGATTATTAATATCTCAAAAACAAGGTATTATATATCACATGCTTTATCGAATAAAATATTACACTTACTCTCATGCTCTTCTGAAAATAGAAAATAGTTCATTAGAATTATATGCTGTACAAACATAACGTTCGGGATAAGACAGTAAGGAGAAGATCCAAGATTGTAAATATGTCTATAAGCATCTTATTTTAGATACATTATTAAAATAATTTATGATACTTTGATGGTGCTGCCTTCTAATGGTAAAATCAAAAGTATTAAGTTGCTAGATGGGTGTAGGTTAATGAAGTGAATGAACGAAATGTGGGCGACATGTATAAGAAAATGGATAACTTCATTTAACCTTTGTGGTAGATAAACACCGTATGCGTTGGTTTCCTCGGGGTTCTGTAGTTTTGTCCCATTCTCTTCATTCCAAGATTTCATTCATTTCTCATCATCACCGTTTCCATTAGCCTAGCCGGCATAAAAGTTGCAAAAAAAAAACAGAGAGGTTTTACCTCTTTAAAAATGGCATCAGAGTGAAAGATCTAAGAGGGAAATAACTGTGAGACCTAACCTATGCAGAATAGTAATCAGAAACGTTGGCCTAAGGTAAGCTGGAAGATACTAGAAAAGAAGAGGAATGTTGTCATAAACAACAGTTTTACTATGTTAAAAGTACATGTATAAGCATCAGTGAACCGAACCGAAATAACATGACTTTGGATATTCTGGGGATTCAAATATATATATATGTATATATATATATATATATATATATATATATATATATATATATATATATATATATATATATATATATATATATATATATATACGAGCAGGTAATAATGACTTGATACGAAATTGGTAATAATATCTATGTCAAAGTGTACCACTGTCAAAAATCCATAAAACTACATAGCACATTTCTCCAAAGATGGGTAATAATTAAACGCATAAAAATGAATTAACACGACAAAGAGTACTAATATCCCGTTGAAATTGTACCCTGTAGCAAAACTTTATTAAACTACGTAGTTCATTTTCTAAAGATGGGTAAAAATTTACCAGGAACAGGTGGTTTTGGACGAAAGAGGGTAATAATATCTCGGTCAAATTGTATCCCTAAAAAACTTTATAAAACTTCATAGTACATATCTCCAATAGGGAGTAATTATTAACTAAAATCGGTACACACAAGGAATGGAGTAACAATATCCTGGTCAAATTGTAAAACACGTTAAGCTATATTAAACTTCTTAGTACATTTCTCCAAAGGTGAATAAATATTTTGCAGGACAGGATGATTTCACACGAAAGGATGTAATTATATCCCGATCAGATTGTAGCCCCTTGTTTAGCTCCATTAATCTACATAGTACATTTCTCCAAAGGTGAGAAATGTTGTGTTAATATGGTTCTATTTTGTTTTATTTATTTTGTTGTTGGGCAGCAATTACAAATCATATTAATGCATAATTTTCATTTTATTGTTTTGTCTTGTTCTCCCTTTACTTTTCTTCCCCTGCTCCCGAGCAAATTGTACTTCCTAGCTAACTCATTAAATTGCATAATACATTTGTCCAAAGGTGGTAAAAACTGTCAAACAAAGTGACCTAAAACGGAATATCCCGGTGAATTTTTATCCCGTTGCTAAATTTCAATAAACTACTTTAATATTTTTTCAAATGTGCTTTAGTAGAAACAGCTAAAAATGATTTCACAGAAAAAATACTTCACTATTGTTTGTCCAAATTATACGTGAGACCATTTTTTGCATATATAGTTAGTAAGTTTTTCTTAGTGCCCCAAATATATCTGAAAGATACATTTAGCACTATAGATTTTTGTTTTCTTATAAGAAATTTACTGACGATCTTAATGTGATTATCATACAGCATTTTTGTACGTTTCATACATATTGTCTATAAATATGCATCTTAATACGAAGCATTTTACAGTATTGTAAATTACTTGTACTCTCTTATTGTTGTATTTGTAGAAATTTATAATTTATATAAAGTTTTTATAAATCAACTACGATGTAATATTGTCTCTATTGTATAATAAAGGTCATATTCGCTTATAAGGCATTTTGCTCATATCAATTTATCCACATGACTATAGTAATATTACGGAAATATTGCAGGTTTTGTACAAACGGGTAGTGCAAAAACAACATATCATGAAATGATAATATGTTGTACGTTGTTAATTAGAAGTGTACCTTTTACGTACGAACCGACTTCACACATAAATGAAGAATAACCTTTTGCTAATTTATAATTTCGTGATACCTAATAACAACTACATTTACATTTTTGGAATGCTTTTAGAAGTTGTGACTCGTGCTATATCTTAATGCAACGATATTGTATATTTATGAGATAAATTACTTCCATTATTTATCTTTATTTGGACAACGGTGTTTAAACATACAGCTTCTCTTGATAAGTAGAAAAAGAATTATTATTATTGATGGATTTGTGAAAGAATAATAAAAGGTAATAGTGAAATATGTGACATGCCTGATTCTTGTATTATTGAACGTGTTGAAATATTTTAATATCTGCACGAACTGTGGACTGACTGTAACGTGAAAAATATCAACAATAATAAGTTATTATCGTTACATTTTAAATGTTGTTAATCGTTACCTTAAGACGGATGAAGAACTATACTTTTTACGTCTCTGCAAAATATTTTCATAATAAAAATTACGTCAGAACGTGTAACGTACGTCAAGTTAGCCACGACATTTTGTTCCTGTACGTGGTGAGTATTTTTGTACTGCTGATATCACGAATTCTATGTATAGTGTCTTAGCAATCGCACCATATAATTTGGTCGGTGCTCCTACGGGTCTGCAGAGCGCAGACAGTCCGCATGGGATTAGTCTATACGTCCCTGGTATTCTTGTGGAATCAATTCACACAATACAGTTTCCAGAGAGGCAAGTAATTGAGACATGTTCATTGATGGAGAATACGATGCAAAGTGTGACCGTCAGCCCGGCCACAAGATTACGTTTTTGGACAGACAGTGTATTTCTTCTTTTTTGACTTCATTCATACTACGAAATCATTATTTTACTCACGGCGAAGAAAAGCTTCAAGCTCGTGAGAAACTCAGTTCTTTTTTTTTTTTTTCTGCACGTGTTCCTCAGTTTCTGTTATCGCTTCCCACGACTAAACAAAGGACTTGTTGTTTTCCCAATACAACGCTTATCGTCTGGACAAAGTGCTTTGGAGCAGCAAACTCATTTTTTTCTTTACCCAAAAATAGTTACCAACTTATAGTTTTCGCCACTGTGACTGTTCCATATATTTTCTTTCATAACAACATTTAATAAGGTTGGGAATATTCTTGGACATGAAGTTGATACTGTGTGTGAATGAATACTCGTCGTCTGTTGTGTTCCCATACACTAACATTTCATCATCTTTCCTACCGTGGGAATAGTGTTCATGGCTTGTAGGAGTGGCAGGTGAAATGACTCATTCACACAATTACCAACGTACGTTCTTTCCCACTGAACTGTTTTTGTATAATCATAGTGTAAAAAATCTACCAGTCATGGAAGGAAACTGCTAGTTCAGCCTGCAGCACTTATTCGACTATCGCCTTCAGGTTTCGTTCCACCAGGGTCGAAATATGTGTTGCCAGTGCTCTCAATTATACCATCATTATATTTGTGTTATGTAGGTATATAGAAAACATTAACACTTCTCCTATTATTTTTCTCAACGCACCACCAACCTGAAGTATGGTGAGCGGAATGTTCCGAAGCGTTTGTAAAAGCGAGACGTCAGAACAGGTCATCACAGCAAGAAGGAACGAAAAGTTTTGGGAGATAATTTTGCATACATATTAGTATAATATGAGTACTACGAATAACTAAGTGTGTGATACGATTCTTATTTTGGATATCAACTGGAAAAGTGAACAACTATCTCCTGGAGTACAACATTTTTTCGGAGTCCAGAAGCTTCGCCAAGATTTAGAGTTTCATGTATCTTCCCATTCCCCTTGCCCCAGTTACGCAGTGAAATTCTCATATCAGTACAAGTAATAACCACATAGTACAAGTGATCACGATAATAGAAGGGTTATATTTCTAGTGGTTTTATATAGCATGTGCATATTTGCGTCCATTATGCAATATTAAGTATTTTATTTTTCATCATTTCATTTATTCAGTTGTGCGAGTGTAACTTCTTCTATTTGAGCGTTTATGCTCTGCAAAGTGAAAATTTTGTTTATTATTAATATCTTTCATCCTACACCGTGTGCAAATATATGCCTATTGAATAAATAAGAGTTCATCTAAGGGAATACTATCGTCTTCATTTATGTGTGTACGAATCCGTGCGAGCTGTCGAATTGCCAGTTACGTATATGTGAATGTATGCATACGCAAAAGTAAGTATAATCCAACCTGAGTCTCATAAGCACTGAAATTGCTCATGTTAAATCACTTGTTGTATTTCAATATCATCAATCTGCGCCTGAACAGAGCGTGAGCTCTGACCAGAATTGTTATTAGCTGTTTTCTTAGGGAATTCTTCGGAAGCCAGCGCCCGAGGGAAACGGTAGGTAGAAATTTTAATGGCACCCGAACGAGCAACACGAGCAAAGACCGTCAGTGATTTGTGCATGGAGACAGAAATTATATATGAATAAGTACTACTAATATTGGAATAGGAATTTTTACTATATTTTCTTTTTAAAGGTTGTCCCAATACAAACAGTAATAGTAAATTTAGTGTTTTTGTACTTATATAGTATTCTATATAGTATTCTATAGGAAGCTTTCAGTTATTTCGTTGACACCATAAGATTCTATTTCGATCTAGCATTCCCTGTTGTAAAATGTGTAACTTCAACAAAACAATCAAAACCCTGGGTAACACAAGGGATCAGAATAGCAAGCAAAAAAATGAGACTTCTTAACAAAGCTAAAACACAAGGAAATCTATCACCACATACAGATACATATTACAAAAGATACAAGAAAATATACAAACGGGTTCTTAAAGCAGCAAAAAATATTACTCAATGCCACAATCATTAAAAAATCAGATAATAAGTCGAAGGCGTTGTGTAAGCTAGTGAAGAGCGAGTTAAGTTTAAACACTCGTAATGATGATGGTAATTTAGAGGTAATTAAAAATGGCAACATGATAAAAGACCCTCGTATAATTGCTGCCCTATTTAATAACTATTACACCAACTTATCACAAACATACAATTATGTTTCAGCATTGTCCACTTCGAAAATATTCTCAAAAATTTGCAACAATACAATGTATCCACATCCAGCTACTAATGCAGAAATAATAAAAGTGGTAAAGAAAATGAAAAGTAAATGGTCAGCTGGCGTAGACGGCATACCGCCAAGTATTGTAAAGAAAAGCATTAAATATATTGCTGACCCTCTGTGTTTCCTCATATATATGTCGTTTTGAAGTGGAGAATTCCCTAGTATATTAAAAATTGAAAAAGTAAAACCAATATATAAAAAAGGCGACAAATCAGCGCTTGAAAATTATAGGCCTATTTCGCTTCTCTCAATTTTCTCAAAAATCTTAGAAACCACAATGAGTGTCCGGCTAGCATCTTTTTTACTTAAACATGATCTAATAACACACAAGCAACATGGCTTCCTACAAGGGAAATCAACGGAAACCGCAATATATAACTTCATGGAAAGCTTACATAAAAGTTTAGATACTAAGGAGAAATGTATAGGTGTTTTTCTGGATCTTTCGAAAGCATTTGACTTAGTGTCACATAGAAATCTTCTCTCAAAGCTACAAGATTACGGAATAAGAGGCATTGCATCCAAATGGTTTCAATCGTATCTGAAAAATCGGCAGCAAGTAATGGAAATTACATACAATAACAGGGATACAAACCAAGCTACACATTACATATCAGAGAAACAAGAAATAACATGTGGAGTGCCACAAGGATCCGTATTCGGGCCGCTATTATTTTTGATATATATTAACGACCTACCAAGTAATATTGCTCCAGCAGAGGCATCCCTTTATGCAGATGACGCTAATATTATAGTAAAAGGTAAAACAAATGAGGTTGTTGAAGGTAGTGCAAACGAAATCCTTTGTAAAATCTCTCACTGGGTTAAAGAAAATAAGCTTAAATTAAATATTGAAAAGACACAAGCAATCAATTTTCATTCCATGCGCAACAAACATGTACAGCCTAGGAACATTGTAATTCAAAATAATGAAATAGAATATGTAAACTCAACTAAGGTCTTAGGAATTTGGATAGATAAAAATCTCTCCTGGGATGTGCAAATAACTAAGCTTAGTAAAAAATTAAACCAAATATATTTCGCAATTAAAGTTCTTAAAAATGTTCTAAGAGAGTCTACTTTAAAAACAATTTACATTGGTTTATTCCAATCGAATTTAACATATGGTATTATATTTTGGGGAAACACACACAAGGCCAAAGTAATCTTTACGATAGAGAAACGAATAATAAGAATGATGGTAACTGCTAAACCAAAAGATCATTGCAAACCAATATTTAAAAAACTTCCTATACTTCCAGTACCCTGTTTGAATATTTTAAATCTATTGATATTTGTAAAGAAACACCTACAAGGTATTCTTACGCGAGTAGAACAGCAACATGATCATGATACAAGAAACAAAGAAAACTTTTCTATTGTAGAACACAGAACAGTATTATATGAAAAAGGATGTAAATACGCGGGTATCATGCTTTACAACAAACTTCCGAAAGAAATAAAAACTCAGGACTCTGTTGCTAAATTTAAAAAAGAACTCCAGAAATATTTATTACAACATTGCTTTTACTCGGTAGAGGAATACATGAACTGCTAAGTAAACAGAAACGTTACAGGATGTACAGTAAATCAATGTCATTACTTGCTTTTAGCATTACATATTTGTTGGAGGGTTTCTAAATACACTGCAAGTAATAATTGCTAAGTTTATTTTTAACAATGTTGTCATGTAAAATGTATTGTGTAATAAGATCTAAGAAGTAAGGCTTAATTACTAATCTAGTGTATGTAATTTTCACTATTATTGTTTCATTTACTTTTGTATTCATATATAAATGACGTGGCCATTTCATATGCATTGTATTACAGTGCTAAATATATGAAAAAAGGACGAAATAAATAGAATACAATACAATATAGTATATGTATTTTACTTGAATTTTCATTATGACTCACCAACAAGTTGACTTACTTAAGATACTTAAACAAATGCAAGGAGAAAATAGAGAACATTTTCAGAAAAATGAACAAACATTAGATAGACACTAACAGGCACAGAATGAGAATAAGGAAAACCTTGCTAAATTACGGGCACAAATAGAAGTTAGAATTAAATGTGATGAAGGATCTACCAAAATAACTGACAGAATACAAGCGTTAGAGAACAAAGTAGATCAAAATATTGAAAGAGTTCAGAGGGGAATTGAACACAATACAGCAGCTATTCAGCAGAATAGAGATAACATAGAGCTCATAGTCCGCGACGTACATTCAATGGGAATGAAAGTAACTAAAAACACAAATCATTTAATGAGTATATCCGAAAGGTTAGAATTGACACAAGGACAAGTAGAGGCTAATCACACGATTTGTAATGCTAATAAAGAACATTGTCTCGTAGCGCATAGAGAAACTGAAAGTCACTTAGACGAAATACACGAAGTTGTAGATTTAAATAACAGGTTCGAAAGAATTAAGGGTCACTTCAGATGTGCTATGAAGAGATTAGGCCACTAGATTATCATGTTAAAGTTAAAAACGAACAGGCTTTCGAAAACAATGCTGAAATTAAAGTAGCACAGCGTGAAATAGGAGAAATTAGGCACGATTTGGCATTAGTATACCAAAAAGTAGAAAGTATTGAAAACAAAACACGGGAATCGGAAGCCAATACTGATAGTGACATTCACGTCGAAACTGGATACAAATCTAACAGTGACTCAGCTTATACTGGACATAGTGAAGTTAGCAGTAGATCGAAACTCATGTTAAGGTCATTGCCAATAGAAATTCTAGACACAATAACAAGGAAACTAGACATAGGAAAGTAGGAACAGCAAAATTGAAAAACCATCTTACACCGAACATTATTGCGTATTTACCCAAGTATAAAGGTGATCCTGCTACTGAGTCAGTACATACATACCTGCGCAAGTTAGCATTAACTGCCGAAGTTGCTAAATTGTTAGGAAAAGCTTTATTCCAAGCCATACCTCATGCAATGGAGGGTGTAGCCTTAAGCTGGTATTACAGACGTAATGAGGAATTTAAGACTTTAGAAGAGACTGAAGAAACGCTAGTTGAATCTTTCGCTGGAGAAGCAACGATACAGCATAGGCTGTCGGCTTGTAAAGCAACTCGATTTAATCCCAAGACCCACGACTCAGTACATGCTTTTGCTTTAGATCAGTTTAATAAACTTAGAGAACTGACACCGCAATTACCCGAGAATTTGATATTAACAGACATTATACATATGTTACCTCAGAGATTTCGTACAGAACTTTATTTACATTCTTGTACTAATATTAGGGAATTTTTGGCGTCTATTCAGAAATTAGAAACATTGTATTTTCAGCAAACTAGAGAGGAAAAACATCCGCAGGGTAACAATTCTAATAATAGACAGAATCAATCTTCTCAGAATTATCAGAAATCTTTCGGTTATGGTAATAATAATCAGAATAGGTATTACAATCAGAAAGTTAATAATACCAAGGCTCAAAGGGGCGGTAATTGTAACAGGAGACATGCAAATGATCATGACAACAACGATCGACAACCACGTTCTCGTAATCAGAACACTAACTATGAGCAAGATCGGAATCGTAATCCTCACAATCATGACAAACATCGGAAACAATACAATGGTAATCCTGAGGATAAAAGGAATGATCACCGAAAAATAAAAACAATAGAGAATTTTGTGATCGTGATAATGACAGAAATCACCGGAACAACGAATGAAATTATGAAAGGTCAAATTATCGTCACGACCGAGACTCTGGCTTTCAGGAGAACTAGATTTAGTGTTCAGTTTTCGCTTTTAGACTACTTAGATATTTTGTGTATTTGTAGATTTTTTAAAACTTTTTATTTTTACTTATCTTACCCACAAGTCTATTCTGAAGGGAAAAGCCAGACTCAGCAGACTTATTATTAAGTTTTGACTTTTAATATGATTAAGTGTGTTTGTAAAATATGATATAAATGTGTTTAATATGGTACATTGATGTTCTATACCTAGATCTGTCAAACAGTGTAGACGGTTAAGTCTAAAGATATTTTACATTAAGACTTTATGTAGTTTTCTCCTTGTCATAGGAAACACAAGAAGACATTTATTCAAGACATGAGGTCGTATCCTTCGGTTACGGTAGTTACCGTAGCCAAACATTTCTTTCGGAATCTATCCAAACTATTTGGGCTTTTCATTAACATTTTTTTTGCTTCTTTAGCACCTTGATGCGACCGATCCTTCGGGAAGGAATTTTAGGGTATATTAATAAGGGATGATTAAATTTATTTTCCAAGCTACTTTCTAGGTAGACATGGCGTGGTGAACCATGAAATACTTGGACACCCCAGTAATTAACCCATCATTCGGTAATTATTGGAAATTTTCTCCTTCTTTATTTACATATTGAAATTTCGTTGTAACTTGTGTATTCATATCCTGTAGTTTATGCATACGTTTCTGCGTATATTGAATATTAAAATTTAATTGTGTTACATTGTATTATTATTATTATAATGTATTTTATTCTCTAACGAATATTTCAACATTTGTGAATTTGTAATACGTATTAATGCTATTTTCATATTTCAACAGATTTCCACGAAAAATATGAAGTATTTCTATATAACTGATATTTTGATTTTGTGAAATATTTGTGTATTGATATTTTCCTCATGTATTTTAAGGCTATGTTAGTATGTATTGTGATATGTTTTAAATATTTCTTTTGTTGTATTTCAGTAATTGTAACTTTTGATTACTTAGTGAAACAAAAACGCATACAATTTTAAGAACTAATTATTCATACCATGCCCACCAATTTCCATTAATTTTTGTCGATGCTAAAATTTACAATTTACCAATGTTAAATAATGTTAATGTTAATTGTTGATGTTAACCATTTGTTTGAATTTACAGCTGAAAAGTTAAAAGCTCATCCGAGAAATATTATTAAAGTCTTTATATTATTTTAGTGTTTCTAACTTACAGCGACTCATTTTCATTGATAATAAATATTTCAGGAATGTTTGCGTTTTGTGTCTTTATGTTGATATCCTTAGGAATTGCTTGTTATTATGCTTCTCTGCAGGATCATTGCAATCAATTGCTAATAGAATTTTATTTTATACATACGTTAGTTAAGTCACAGTTCGAGATCTCGAATATGTGAATGTTGTTATAAATATACATGTGTCGTTAAATGAACATGTTGAAGTATACTATTGTAGAGTTTGTGGACGAATGGAAGTGCCGATGAGCATCCATTACGCCAAGGCTAGGCGTTTGTTTACGATAGAATTTTGCGTCATGAGAGATGATTGCATTTATAAATATGCCTATACATTGTTGTCATGCATTGTTGATTTTGTGTTAACAAAATTTTACTACCATATTATAAGCATTAGGAACCAGACTTCAAGAATTTCCTTGGAAGTATTCAAGATCAGTATTCCTTTACATTATTATATTTTGTTTTGAAAATGATTATTTTCTATAGACGTCTTGTGGAACATCTCACTACCTCATAAAGACTAATGAATATTTTTTACATGCATTCTTCGATAACGGTCAACCAGTCTTACTTTAATAGGACCTAAGAATTGTTTAGTTGGAGCCCGGTATATTCGTCAGTTAATGGATGATATTAGTTAAAATTATTCAAGAAGATATATGTGAACTGGCATGCGAATTCGTATATTGTTTCGGATACACTTGGATGAAGAGATAACTTGTAAATATTTTTCAAAAGGATTCTTCTTTGTTGAAAGTGTATATGTCTATCTTATCCATATTTGGGAATTGACATTCTTTTGCTAATTAGTAATGCAAGATTTTGCGTTTTAAAGTTCACACAAAATTAATCTCACAAATGTTTGTTCGTCTAAACCTTCAGGATTGTTACGAATCAGCATCCGTTTCGAGGTGAATTAACCCATATTCTTATGTTTACTCATAATCTAACTTTTTTATTCTATTTGAAATTAACATATTCACTCGACATACTCCATTATTCTGAAAATATTTAGCATTTTTATATTTTAACATTTTATCTATATTTGTCAATTCTCATTTAAATACTTTAACCATTCAAAAATGAATACTTTTGAAAGAAAAAAGAACTAAAGAACTAAGAATATAAATAAAAATAAACCAATAGAAACAACACTATACAGCCCTATAAACATTTTCACACATACAGGTGAAACCACAAATTTGTTTTCAGGTAATCAGTTTAGCGCAAAGTTTTATGCATATCGCAGACCAATAGTGAATATATCAAAGCTTGTTTTAACCCGTTTTTTCCCGGTGTTCCAATATTGGAACAATTTTAAAGATGACGCAAATACCTGCTCAGATGGCTACACTGTATCGCCATTAGTTGAGAACGTGCCAACTGCATTCACAAGGGATGGAATGAAGAGGTGATATACTTGTTTCCTGCTCTATTAGCTTTTGCACCTCGCAGTGGTGACGTCATTGTCAAAGAAAATTTTACATTCACCGTGGAGGAAAGAAAGTAAGAAAATATTCCTTTATTTTTATAATTATGTCTGTTTATTGCCTCAGATACCTTGATTAATAGTTGTTTCAAGCCATATTAAAGATTTATATAGAAAGTAATAATTATAATTTGTACAGTGTGATCTAAAGTACAATGTTCCAATAATGGAACACCAGGAACGAATGGGTCCATTATTTTTATCATTGTAAAATTTCATTTCTGTCTCACAACTTGGAATGAACTTTTTTATTAAAATATAAATGATTTTTGCTTTCCGTACGATTTCTCTGTTTATATTTAGTTTGTTTCTAGCGGCGCGCAAGCACTCATATCATTCTAAAAGTATCGAAAATAGCTCATAATATTATTTGGTTGTAATTTTATACTATTGCACTATATAATATTATAAATTATTTTCTGAAAAGGTATGGAGCATTGATGAATGCTGGATGTATAATTATTCACTGAATTAGTTAGTATCACGCATGTATTTGGTGCACTGACTCCGGGGTTCAATTCCCTTTGTAGTAGGATTGCACATTCTACAGAGATACCTGATGGTTCTATGATTTTTTTAATTGCCGGTAATCGAATTTGGGTCTCTTGCATCAGATGCGAGAACGTTAACCATTTAGTCATAAGATATTATTATTATTATTATTATTATTATTATTATTATTATTATTATTATTATTATTATTATTATTGTGTAACAATTCATTTCTTATTTATGTGGTGTATATGTGAACCTCGAGAATACCTAATACAGTTTCAGCCAAGACACTGGCTTGGGAGAATACGTTGTAATACAGTTGACAAAGTGAATTACAAAAGATATGCATTTCAAGATATACGCGGATAGACTATTTTCATCACTTTCACTAGCAAGTGAGTTAGCGGAAATGGGTAGTGGTTTCACTGGAACTATCATGAAGAACCGAATAGAGAATTGCCCACTAAAAGACCTACGGGAACAAAAGAAAGAAGGTGGGGGCATTTCTTTCAAATCCGACGCAGCTAGCAAATGCATGATGGTGGAATGGAATGACAATCGCGTAGTTCATTTGGTAACTACATGCAATGCTGTGGAGCCTGCAAAGAGATGTATTGCTAGGGAGAAGAAATTACCAGTTCCACAACCTAATTCTGTTTCAAAGTATAACAAGTTCATGGGAAGAGTGGATAGGATGAATAAAAGCATTGAAAATTACATAATTTCAAGCAGATCCAGAAAATGGTGGTGGCCTGCTTTTGCGTTCTGCATTGATATCCCTTTCCACAATGTTTGGCAACTCTACAGGAAAACGAAAACAAACCCATCAATAGATTATCTCGGCTTCATAAGAAGTATAGTCGAAATATATTTGCAGAAATATAGTTCTCTACCATCTTCAAGCGTAAGGGCGAAAACAAGCAAGGAATTTCTGTCACGCATCCGTAGAGGTCTAAGACATGACATTTCTGATCACTGGATAGCTCCAGCTTCACACCTTACCACACTCTTTGCCAAACATTGTGGAAAGGGATATCGATACAGAACGCAAAAGCAGGCCACCACCATTTTCTGGATCTGCTTGAAATTATGTAATTTTAGTTGTTGAATTGGTCAGATTTGTCGGGAAGAAAATCAAACGTTATTTCCTAAATATCGATCTACATTGATTTTGCATATATCTAAAAATTTAACGTGTTAATATATACCTCCCTATAAGAACTATAGGATACATAGTTTAGAATTATTAAAGAATATTTATATTCATATTCTGTAGTAAACATTTGTATTTTATACTGTTCGTCCTGTATTTCATACTATAATATTCGTATAAAGTATATTTGCAAAATAAAAATATGAAAATTGATCGGTTGTTTTATAAAGAAATTTCTATCTAGAAAAAGTAGAGGTATAGAGAGGTGTTCTATTTTTAGAATAAATAATGTATATAACAAACATTACTGTCACGTTCATTAGTAATGTCATAGTTTAGTAATGTCATAGTTTAGCTGATAGTCATCCATCTGGATCAACTGTGTTTCACACAAAATAAATAGCCCTAGTGAGTCATAGTGAGAAATCCGTATTATTTCAATTATTCACTGCGAATAGTGTTTAACGAAAAGAGTCCTGCCAGTGTTTGTCCCATAATTCTCCACACCCAGTGAATCAAGTATAGTGTTGCCAACTCCACTTTTTGAAAAGAGGCTATAAATCTCCAAATTTATTTTCTCACATGTGCTTATCCACGATTCTCAACACATTACTTCGCTTACTCGCAATGTGTAAGTCCCTCACGAATCGCCAAGTTGTAACCGTCAGCCCGGCCAGATGATTACGCTTTGGACAGACAGTGTACTTCTTCTTTTTTGACTTTATTCATACTACGAAATCATTATTTTACTCACGGCGAAGAAAAGCTATTTTTCAAGCTCGTGAGAAACTCAGTTCTTTTTTGTCTGCACGTGTTCCTCAGTTTCTGTTATCGCTTCCCACGACTAAACAAAGGACTTGTTGTTTTCCCAATACAACGCTTATCGTCTGGACAAAGTGGTTTGGAGCAGCAAACTCATTTTTTTCTTTACCCAAAAATAGTTACCAACTTATGGTTTTCGCCACTGTGACTGTTTCATATATTTTTTTTCATAACATCATTTATTAAGGTTGGGAATATTCTTGGACATGAAGTTGATACATGAAGTTGGACATGAAGTTGTGTGAATGAATACTCGTCGTCTGTTGTGTTCCCATACACTAACATTTCATCATCTTTCCTACCGTGGGAATAGTGTTCATGGCTTGTAGGAGTGGCAGGAGAAATGACTCATTCACACAATTACCAACGTACGTTCTTTCCCACTGAACTGTTTTTGTATAATCATAGTGTAAAAAATCCACCAGTCATGGAAGGAATCTCCTAGTTCAACCTGCAACACTTTTTTGACTATCGCCTTCAAGTTTCGTTCCACCAGGGCTGAAACATGTGTTGCCAGTGCTCTCAATTATACCATCATTATATTTGTGTTGTGTAGGTATATAGAAAACAGTAACACTTCTCCTATTATTTTTCTCAACGCACTACCAACCTGAAGTATGATGAGCGGGATGTTCCCAAGCGTTTGTAAAAGCGAGTAGTCAGAACAGGTCATCAGAGCAAGAAGGAACGAAAAGTTTTGGGAGATAATTTTGCATACATATTAGTATAATATGAGTACTACGAATAATTAAGTATGTGATACGATTCTTATTTTGGATGGAGTCCAGAAGCTTCGCCAAGATTTAGAGTTTCATGTATCTTCCCATTCCCCTTGCCCCAGTTACGCAGTGAAATTCTCATATCAGTACAAATAATAACCACATAGTGCAAGTGATCACGATAATAGAAGGACTATGTTTCTAGTGGTTTTATATAGGATGTGCATATCTAGGTCTATTATGCAATATTAAGTGTTTTATTTTTCATCATTTCATTTATTCAGTTGTGCGAGTGTAACTTCTTCTATTTGAGCGTTCATGCTCTGTAAAGTGAAAAATTTTTTTATTATTAATATTTTTCATCCTACATATGCCTACTGAATAAATAAGAGTTCATCTAAGGGAATACTATCGTCTTCATTTATGTGTGTACGAATCCGTGCGAGCTGTCGAATTGCCAGTTACGTATATGTGAATGTATGCATACGCAAAAGTAAGTATAATCCAACCTGAGTCAAATAAGAACTAAAGTTGCTCATGTTAAATCACTTGTTGTATTTCACTATCCTCAATCTACGCCTGACCAGAACATGAGCTCTTATTAGAATTGTTATCAGCTGTTTTCTTATTCGGAAGCCAGCGCCCGAGGGAAACGGTAGGTAGCAAAAGCCTCAATACAACGGTATATGAGGTTTGGTCGGTGGGGTTCATATCAGGGCTCCTGTGTTGCTAGTTCAGTTATTTTACCTCCCCTGCATGCTCTTCTTCAGCACACAGATGCATGGTACAGTTGATACTGTGAGCTGTCGGACGCATGACGTTACGCCACTGTTGGAGAGTTCTTGATCAGTGGTTATTTGCAAATGCACGTCGAATGTCAATTTACAAGGTTTAGCATTGTCTCCAGATTGATTGATTAATTGATTAAGGAGGAGTAGTGTGGTCATCAGCATTGAGGCTATATGTAACCGTCACAACTAACATAGCTGCGCAAAGACGGAGTGCAAAAATAAAAACGAAGGAAAATATAAAACGGATAAATAAGTCAAACAAAAGGTGCTGTTGAATTAAACCAAAACATGAAGATAAAAGAATAAATATATGTAATAAAATTATAACTATAACAATAAATATAAGAATAAAAAGTTAGAAAAAATAAAAAGCAGAATCAATAACAACCAATAACCGACTTTAAAAACTCAGGCAACGTGAGCAAGCCGACAAGTATGAACAAACTGAAGAACCCGGCTACGAAAATGAAACTCGTTCCCCAATGCACGGGTAAGTGTAGAAGGCAGTCCGTGACTTTCTCTGATATGTAAGCATTAAGTACATTCAAAAGGATGTGCTGTATACTCACTGGGATAACACTCTCGTCACAATAACGATTGTTCCAACCACACAGTAAATGGCTATGCTTAGATGAAAGTGTCCGATATGCAAACGCACCAGGAGCACTTAATCTTGACGACGAAAGAACAAGACGTGTTTCACTCTCCTTAATTGCGTAAAGTTTATTCTCAGTTGCGTGGTCTCAATCCGTTTTCCAGTGAGATTGCAGTAATATGTATACGTATGAAGATCGGAGCAGGGAAGGATATGATCCAATGCAACCTTGCAGCATTTTGGGCATCTGTACCAGCACTAGGGCTTCCTGAATACCGACATTACCCGGCACCCAGTAGACAACGACGATTCAATCCTGTTGCTGGAGTTGATGGCGTCTTACAAGAATGTCCTGAACGAGGACGTGCTTAGTGAAGACATTCTGTAATATCAACAACGTTCTGCGAGTCAGTTCAAATCATCACACGACGTACGGAGAGCATATAGCCATGTCCAAGGACCATTTTAATGACAGTTAATTCAGCGGTAAACATTAATCTTAGGCGATGCAATGGGAACTCAGAGCTGCTCTCACCAGAGAGAAAGGCACAGCCTACAGAATTCCCATCCTTATAGCGGTCCGTATAAAACACAAAAAACATTCGTGGCTAAGCGGTTAGCGTACGCGCCTTTCCAGGTTCGATTCCCCGCGGGAGCTTAAGAGTCCACGTTAATCACTAGGTCCATGTCTCATATAGCCTCGCTGCTGAACGGAACGTTATACTCAACATTAAAATTGCGGTAATGTTCTAACAGACCTGCAAACTTCTGTTGAAACATGTGGGAACTATTGTGTTGTTTCGAATGAAGAGATAAAATTAAATCATAGCTCGGTGAATGAAGCAGCCACGTTGGAGTGACACGAGAGTAAAGGAACGAGACACACACACACACACACACACACACACACGAAATCGTGATCGAGAAAGCTCTCACACGCACGGATGTACGTAATGTTCCATGAAGGATGGGCGCAATCTTTATTGCTGTTTAGAGACAAAAATTTTCTAAGTCCTACCTCGGGTATGTTCGAAAAAAGTGAAGCAGGTTCGAACTTCTAAGTCAAACTTTCCAATGAGGAAAATTGCCATTTTCTTCTTTTAAATATAATAAGACTTGTTACCAAGAATTGAGAAAAGCAACACTGATTGAAATACTTAATAATGCAATATTTCGAAACCATGTCAGCATGTTGATGTCAGCACATACTCATTTCTAATTTAGCTTTCCATACGTAAAATAACATTAAGATATGTAAACGAACCTATTAATATGTAAACGAATGCTGAAAGTTAAAACATAGAACATTATTCTCACCTGCGTAATAAAATAAAAGTTTAAGTAGCTCAGAAACAGTGTTTGCTGTGGATATGAATTCCATTGTCTTGAAAGCCATGTGTGCATCGCTAGAAGCAATTTAAAAGAATGTGTGTAATAAGTCATTGGATTTCAAACCGCAAAGTCGTTATTTCGAGTGATTTTGATTGCCATCTGGGTCTGTTCCTTTTATGAAAATGTATTTTTTGCAATGCACAAAAACATATAAAATGATTACATTAAAATACATCAGGTATATATATAGCATATAATCATTGCAGAACATAAGTAAATGTTTAAAATATAACAACTGACAAGTAAAGGGTCCAAATGGATGAATCGAGCTGCGGGATGAGACATACTGCAAGTGATAGAGGATATGGAAATATGTGTATGTGCCAAGTTATAACGGCTGAGTGCCATAAGAAACGGAGAAAGAGGTGGTCAAAGTTGATTGGAGAAGAGCTATGCTATATTATTGAAATACACGAAGTAAACTGTTGAATCGTAAAAATAGTGAAAGATAGACAATACATATTGCCAAAAGAAGAATGTGCAGATTGGATCACGAACCTCCGCCACCATCTTGAAATCCGCCATTTTGAAATATGTGATATTAATAAATAGAAAGGTAGTCATGTGATGTATCAATTAGAACCTGCATGTTATCAAAAAGTCAATTATGAACATTATTGATCATTATCTGCACTTATTTGGAAGATTTAAGATCATCTTTAAAGTTATTTAGGCAACATCTAGGAGACTGATACTCGTATATTAAAAGTTTGGATTATCACGAAAACACATGTAAATTAAACAATCTACAAGCCAAGGAGACTAACAGTGAAATTTCATATCAAATTGCACATTATTACATCATTATTTCTGACATTACTTTCAATTTTCTTCATATAGTGCCGAAAAGAACTGTTGTGGTCTGGAAGAACCGCTTCCGCCTTTTTTCTTGCTCTTTTAGTCGAAAACAATGTGGAGTTTATATAGATACCTTTCGTTAAATGACATACTTACTAATATAGACCATAACAAAATAAAAATCTGAAAGATTGGAATGCAATTATTACGTACTGTAAGTAAACTTCCAAAGTACTACATGTTTCACCAGTTGCAATATTTTTCACTGAACTTTCTTTGTCCACGTTCGAAAGCATTAACAACTTAGGATGAGTGTAGCATGTGATATTTAAACAAAAAGTGGACTACTGCAGTCGAATAGAGCAATGCAGTTGTAGCGGAAAATAAGTTATCGAGTGAGGTGGCTTTTTCGAGTCTCTATATCGGGTCGCATCATGTTTGATCGGTTTGTTCGCAATACGAATTCTTCGATTATTGTGATAATGTTGGCACAGGACAGGGTTATTGTGTCCCTCGACGATGGATTATCATTGCAACTTCCGAATTCGCGAACTACGTTTCGTTTAGATATTAAATGCTACACTCATCCCAAGTTGGTAATACTTACGAAGGTGGACAAAGAAAGTTGAGTAAATAATATTGCAAGTGACGAAAAATATAGTGGTTTACGTTCAGTACGTAATAATTACATTCCAATCTTAATGGTTATGGTCTATGCTAGTAAATATGTCCTTTATCAAAGGGTAGTTATATAAACTCTACATTGTTTATCACTTAAAGAGCAAGAAAAAACAAGTACAATAAAAAAGCGAAAGCTGTTCTTCCAGACCACAACAGTTCTCTTTGGCATTATATGAAGCAAATTGAAAGTAATGTCAGAATTATTAATGTAATAATATACAACTTCGATATCAAATTTCACTGTTACTTTTCTTGGTTTATAGATTGTTTAATTTACATGTGTTTTCGTGATAATCCAAACTTTTAATGTACGAATATCAGTCTCCTAGATGTTGCCTAAGTAACTTTAAAGATGATCTTAAATCTTCCAAATAAGTGCAGATAATGATCAATAATGTTCATAATTGACTTTTTGAGAACATGCTGGCTCTAATTGATATATCACACGGTTATCTATCCATTTAAAAATATAACATATTTCAAAATAACGGATTTCAAGATGGCGGCGGAGGTTTGTGATCTATTCTCCCATTCTCCTTTTGGCAATATGTAAAACTACCAACGTTCGCACTGTCTATCTTTCACTAGTTCTACGATTGTACAGTTAACTTGATGTATTTCAATAACATAGCAAAGTCCTTCTCCCAAAAACTTTGTCCCCTCCCCTTCCGTTTCTTATGGCGCTCAGCCGCTATAACTTTTTACATACATATATCTTTACACCCTCTATCAGGTCCACTACGTCTAATCCCGCAACTCAATTTATCCATTTGGACCATTTACTTGTGAGATGCATTTACACTACGACGGTATTTTATACGAGAATGTTACATATAAATTAAGAAAATCGTTGGATAGCAGTAAATAAATTATGTAGTGTTAGTGTTTGTAGTGCAATAAGTATTTATTTTCTGCTGTTTGTCATATAGAGGTTACTTCTCAACATTCTCATTTCACGATGTCATTTATGTTCTTGAAATACTTTCCTATAGGGATAAACAAAGTGTATAAAAAGAACATCCAAAATATGGTAGCGATTTCAGACAACCAGCTTTTCCCATTCTCCCTAAGGTCACGTGAAGATACTGAAATTGTCTGAAGAATGGAAAGTCTTTACATAGAGTTTCATTTCGAAATTCTGAAATGATTTTTGTATATTCATCTCTTTCTCTCTCACTCACTTTGTATGTGTTTATGTTGCGAAATATCCCACGTTTAATAAAACATTTGCAACGTTTCTGAGTATCAATGTCACCAAACAAGAGAAATTCGAAGTCGCGTTTCTTCACATTGCGTTTGGTGTATATGTTAGCTCAATGGTAGGGTAATGGATTACCGATCATGAGGTCTTGAGTTCAATGCATACAGTGTAGTTGTTAATTAGTAGAATTGCATAAAAATCTGATTCAAGGAGTGGTTTACTCCTAGAAATACTTTTAGAAATTGTCTAGGTAGCTCTGAAAAGTTCTGTTTTGGGAGTTAAGGTGGGGACATTAATATTTTATCCAAGACCATTCTGAATTTATTTCACGCTAGATTCATCTGGGTATAGAAGCTTTTAAATTGGTCACAATTCTATCTCTTTTTCCCTATCTCCAACAATGTCTTGGAAAAAAAGGCCTTACAGGTCATCCTGTGTTCTTGGTGCATCTACCTCAGGCCAACTTTCAATCAGAGTACGCATCACTTGTGTCCACCTGTGTCCACCTAGGTTTCCAGTCAATTAAATGTATCTGGGGCTGCTCTACGAACCATTTCAGAACCATATAGGAAGTGTGTATTGGCGGCTGGTCTTCCTGAACTGAACTACACCATCAAGCTGAAGCACTCGCACAGACGGCACCATTATATTACTGATAATGTCTAAGTAATAAGCACTGTTCAGATGTCCTTCAATACTGCGAAGCAGTCCTGCTTTGCGACTGGAAATCCAATCATATCATGAAATAGATAGATGACCACTGTGATTGCTAGCAGCCACATATCCATGGAAATATCGGGTGTCTCTTAGACGATACACGAAACGGTGTTTCTCATTTGATGTTCTGAATATAGATTCATCTGAGAAAACTACGTTTTCCCGGGTGTGACGTACATTCGCAAATGTCAACTAGAGATAGTAAATTTTGTGGTAGTTTCAGAGTTTTTTTCTTCACGGCAGCAAACTGGAACGTACCCCAGAATGACGAAGCCTTCGGAAAGCTGTCAGCTTACTACCAGGTAAATGAGAAGCTTCTCTCAGCTGTCTAGACATCCTTAGTGGGTCTAACTGGGCTTCGTTTACTATCGTACATTACGAGTCTGACATGTAGTACCATATTGGCAAATCCATCGCCTTCCTGTAGAGGCCGGGATACCTAATCGCCTGCTAGCTGCAGCTGCAGAATAATCTTCCTACTTCCACAAAGTATTTACTGCTGTACTTCTATCCATAGTTACCAAAGCTATGAGCTGTGAGCAGGAAGCAATAGGTAAAAGCTAGTTCTTGACATGTGATTGGTTACTTGCACGACACGCCTATTGTGAGGAACGAATTGATCAACGACTCGCGAAAGAAATCTTAAAATGGTGCGATAAATTAAATAAATGGTGCGATAATAATAATAATAAAAGCAGTTTTCATAAATGAATATTAATACATACGAAAAATGTTTAAAGAATAAATTGTTTTCCTGACCTTACACTATGTAAACATATACCCTAATCCAAACATTGAGCGATATGATGATGGCTTTTCTGAGACAAACACTTTCGAAGTACAACTTTGGCTTTCTTCGGATAACAGTAAACTAAACATACTTTTTCGAACATTCAAGCCAAAACTTAGAAATCGGGAAAAATTGTCCAGATATCTTATTTCTCGACTTAATTATAATACGACTTGTTGAAATAGTGTTCAGTGTAGAAAAAAAGTAACATTTAATGTTACAATATTTCTAACTATGTATTCACACTCTCGTTTTATCATTGTGATTTCCATATGGAAAAGAACCTTTACGTATGAAGTTAATTATATTTCACTAGAAACAACTCCCCATGAGTGCCTATGTTACCTCAGTGGTAAACCTCAGGCGTTCATATCACATTTTTATAACAGTCTATTTTTCTCAATGCATGAATTTCATATAAAATAACTACACTAAAATACATCCGTTATATATATATATATATATATATATATATATATATATATATATATATATATGTTTTCTGCTGTCGACTTATTTCGATAAGAATGTTCTTAAGCCGTTGAGAGAGAGACAGTTCTGCTGCTTTGGTATTGAAATTATTACATGTATATAATCATTTCAAGACATAAGTAATCATTACGTGTTTAAATATAACACATAATTTTAAAATAACATGTATGTTTAAATATAACAACATAACATCTGAGGTATTGACAGAACACCGGTATGTTAAGAAAATCGAGAAATAGCAATAAATAAGTTATGAAATGTATTTATTTGCTGCTATTTTCATACGCTGGTAGGTTCTCAATGTTAGCATTGCAAAGTGTGATTTACGTTCTTCAAATGTGGTCAATGACGTAGAGCATATCCAAGATTGGCTCGGGTTTAAGACAAAACTAGCTAGCTCCAAACTGTCACGTAAGAAAGGAACTGCAAAGGTCACGTAAAACAAGCCACAATGTAAGTTCCTTACTTAGGGTTTCACTTCAAGACCTTGATACGCTTATGTATATGGAAGTGGTAATGCCTTAATCGCTCTTTCTCGTTCGCCCTTATCTGTAGTTTTATATACAAAAGTCTATGTTTGTATATTCCTGTGTATGTTCCAACATAACACAAATATGGCTTATTTCTTATAGTCTGAAAAAGAGTACTCTCAGGTTAGCTATTGTGAATGGGAGGGGAAAACATTTAAAAGTTAGCTAGAAAATGATCGATATTATCATTAGTGGCGAATCCATAGGTATTGTGGTCACTTAGGTAAATAGTGTCACTTTCGATTTCGCTTAACTCCAATTACGCTCCCATTAGCAGGAAATGGCACAAGCAACTTTCTTTGAAGCTCGAATCGACTCGAAACACACATTTTTTAGGTCTGCTCTAGAACTCGGCGAGAAAAATCTCCTCCAACTCGACTCGGAGTTGGTTCGAGTTCGGGTCGAGTCAAGTTTCTGCCAACCTCTATAGTTATAAAGTCTAGAAAGCAAGAACATTGTTTAGAAACCCAAGCGCTAAGCGTTAGTGGACCATAGATGGTCAACTATCGACCTCGCGAGAAAAATTGGTGACAACGCAGCGAAGATCCGCGGTGGTCCCAGTTCTTTTTTGAAAATTTCAATACCAGCGGCCGAGACGAGACGAAACAAAACGAACCACAAAATTACTCCCCAAAATATGTTAAATCTAGTATGCGTGATTTGTTTATGATCATTTGAGTCTACAGAACACTAAAAAGAAAAAAGGGCAAGTACTCCCAGGTAGGCGAGAACCTTCAATCTTATATTAGCTAGAAGCGTACTCTTCCGACTTCGCCACGGAAACAATGAAGAAAAAATCCGTTGTAGTAGGATAAATTATTGAGCTCTTAATTTAGCCAATCAGTTAAAGCCCTCTATCTCGAGTCTATGAAGTGGTACTGTAAACAGTTTCAGATTTATTGCTTTCTGGTGTGGTATTATCTATGTGCATTATATGAGGAAAATCGTCAACGTGTACCTTCTGAACCTCTCCTCTTTATTACGTAGGTACAAGGTTAAACAGAGAGGGCGTGGATCAATGAAAACTTTATCCACAATACATTCACCCACCACACATCGTGAACCACGACACACCGTAATCCACGATGACCCACGAACCAATGTTATCTACTTAAACACCGTGACCCATTCTGACCCAATATAAACCACTTTGAACCTTTGTGACCAACTCCGACCCACTGAACCCCATCATCATCAACTCTGACCCACGATCTACACCATAATTCCCACTGACTAAAGAGATTATACGTGAAATAAAACATTTTTCCAGTAGTTAGCTCCTCAAAAATCTCACATGCTGTCTCTCAATAGAAAAAAAATAGTAAATCCTATTGTTATTATTAAATTGCAAATATGAAAATCTAATAGTGCCTGAACGTCATTATTCATTAGAATCAAATGAGAACAGAAAAAAATTGAAGTCTTGTAATACACCGTAGATAAATTCATCTGTGTTTGGATTAGTGATGGGCAAATTTCGGGGAAGATATTTTTCATGAATATTCCCAGGGAAGATTCCCGGGAAGATTCCCAAAAATGGGAATTTTCCGGGAATTTATGTACAATCACAAAGAAAATCGCATTCTATATTATTATGATTTCAAAATTAAATTCGTTTTTATATCAAAGTATATTATTACTGTTGTCCCCAGGGGAGTCTTTAGAATCTATTCTGTACGATGTTATGTAATTTTATTAATATTTTATTATATTTAGAGTGTACGGACAATCGATATTTTTTTACAATATGTTCCATGAAAGTAAATATGTTTCAAAAATGATGAACTACATACTTTTAAACCGCCAAACGGTTTAAATTTACATGTTATTGGATTTCCTAAACTTCTACTACTAATATTATAAACTATATTAAATTTTTAAATTTAATAAACAAATTAGGCTGGATAACTGCCAGAACACACATGTCCCACCATTTTGTCAACATTTGCGCATAAATATGTATGTTCACAATATTTGCAAGATACTTTCCTGTCTTCATAATTTTGCATGTAACTGCCACACACGACTTATCTTCCTGCCCATTTCTAGAAATTCCGTGCGTTAATTCACATGCAAAAGAAGTTCGAGTACCACTTCAAAAATTCGAGACAGGGAGAGGAGACAGACAGACGCCTATTACTAACAGTGGTTCAGGGTTTATTAATAGTACTTCATTTTATTTCTACATAATTCTGCATTACTTTACAAAATGGTTTCTTTCCACCATTTGTAAATTAGTACTTTGCTACTTTTGGCGATTGTTTAGCTTTGGCACGTCAGATTTTGTACCTACCTTTTGGTGAAATTCTATTCCGAGGCGGTTGTTTTATGGTTTCATGTGGTTAATTATGTTGCCAACATTAAATTTAGGCAGGATTGTTGAGCGGGCGTCAGCGGTGGAAGGTTGGTTATAGCCCCACAGGGCACGTTGTTTTCTATCTTAGTTACCGACAATTAACTTTCTTTTCTCACATAAATCACTTTGACTTACTTTTACTGTTTGTACAAATCCCTTATTACCCTACAAAAAACGCTTTCGATACTTTATTGACTACTTGAACACTACTATCAACTCATTTCTTTTGTAAATCATCCTACGTGTCGCTAGTTTTGGCCCCGAATATTAAAAAAATACTCTACTTTTTAGTGCAAATGGAAATTGAACTTAAAAAATCATATTATTAGTTATATAAAGTACTCTCAATGAATCTTAAATTTTTAACTCCAAAATCTTTAAAACTAGAAGTAAGTCATAATATATTAAAATAAAGTAATTAGTCATATAGTTCTTATAATTTGGAAGATAAGGTAAAGAAATGGAAATAAATTCCTGCCCGGGAATTTATAGGCCAGGGAACAAACCCCGGAATATTCCCATTTTTTAAATTCCTTCCCACCGGGAATATTCCCACTGCCCATCACTAGTTAGGATGCTGTCTGCAATACACTGAGCAGAAATGGTCGGTATGAGTGGATATGTGTGAGTCACTGTGAATGATATTTCATAGTGGGTCATGTCTTGTTGATAAACGATCCATTGACCCACTCACAAATCTAGATTCATCTGACTTATCGACCCACTCCATCTCTGATCATTACCATGTCTTATATCACTTAAAAGACGAAGCACAAATCTACACAGTTTTCTCTCGAGTGTGAAGGTTGGCTTTATACACATAGTAGTTAAGGTGGTAAAAAACGATTGAAAAGCCCATGTTGAATTAGCTACAATTTACATTCCAAAATTATTAGAAAGCTTTCCTGACCCCGAAAACCACCAATTCAACAAATATTTGAGTAATTTTTCACAGAGTATTTGACTGGTCTCCCAGTCCCTCATTCTGTGAAGATGGGGATGAATTGGACCTAAACGCTATTACATTTTTTCACTCTTCATCTTAACGATCCAGACAACTATGGATAACACTCTACTATCAGTAGTTTTAATTGTTTATTGTCACTCCTCAAAACGTCCATTCCTTGTGGTATTAGACTTCCACAATAGTTTTTTTTCCTTAGATTGAAAATAATATGTCTCCCACGTTTGGTAAAAGCTGCTTCAGATGTTTCGCTGGAATATACACTAATATATTTAAAGCTTTGTGAGCAACTCCTTCGATGCTACCTTGTAAATTCAAAATTCGAGGGCCATACTGGTCATGCCAAAACGTGCCATTAAATGTCGTTGTGATTGTAATAGCTTAACGAACCCAAACTATGGATTAGATATTAATCTCAGTCACTTGAGACATTTTATTTTTCATTCTTTATTGTCCCCCATGACGATGGGGTTTAAATCGATTGAGTTGATTTTGAGTTTACCGTATCGTTCAGCAATAAGACTATATGATACATGGAACAACTAGTTGACGTAGAATTCGAACCACAGGACCTACAGCTGGGGGCTGAACTTGGGTCTCTACAACGAATGCGTATACTCTATACGCTTAGCCACAAGGAGCTGTACGGTGGGATTTGAATTTGTACTATAGCGCTATTCGTATTGTAATTATTAATATCTACGACATCGAGAACTGAATTCTACATTAATATTGATCGCTTTTACTGTAAATATATTCTCCTACAAATCCCAATTGCTTAGTGGTCGCGGTGGCTCAGTGGCAGAGCGTTCACCTCCGGTGCGTGGGGTGCCAGATTCGATCCCAGCTCGCGCCGTGTAAGTTTTGTGATGAACAAACACCGTGCTTCGGGGTTCTCCCGTTTCCTCCACCCATCTTCACTCCACAATTTTATTCATTTCTCATAATTACCGTCTCCTTTAGTCTAACACGCATAAGTGTAGGACGTAAAACTGAAAGATTTAATGTCATTTCGTTTCCAAATAGCTTATACTGACAGCGTTCTTTTACTGTTTTTCAGGCTGTAAGTACTATATGTAGGAAGTTTGTTTAACATCACTCCAGGAATTCTAGAATTATGATTTAAAACACACACACACACACACACACACACACATATATATATATATATATATATATATATATATATATATATATATATATATATATATATTATTGTATTTATTTTTTGTATGAACTTACAAGTATGGGGAATGTCCTCAAGTGAGTGTAACAAGCGTCATATGTACAAACATACACATGAGTAAAATAAAGTTAAAATTATTTTGTCATGATATTTACGTACTACTCAATCGTATAACAAGAATTTCCTAATAGAAATGATTTTAACTTTTGTCTAAACCTTGTCATATTTTCTTCTTACGTTAAATCAATAGGCAACATGTTGTACACCTTAACACCACCATAATTTGCACTTTTTTGAAACATTGCTGAGCGGTGATTACACAAATGAAAATCATTCTAATTTCGCGTGTTATGATTATGTACATCCTCATTTGTTACGAATGCCCCTGAGTGTTCTTTCAAATACAAAAAGAGACTATAAAAATATAAACCATCCATTGGAAATATGCTGACCTCCTTGCCTAGAAGAAAATTTCGACTTCTTATCACAAAACGTTCTTATGGCTTTCTTCTCAATTTTGAAAACATTAGATCTCTGAATTGAATTTCCACAGAACATGATACCATATTTTAAGATGCAGTTAAAACACAAATGATGCAAGGTTTTAGCTAATTTTAAATTTACCTTCCTTCTAATAATCCTTATTGACTAACTTGTTTTATTTAATTTATTAATAATATAATCTGACTTTATATGAAATTCCCATGACAGGTTATGATCTATAGTAAGACCTAAAAACGAAAAGTGTGTTGTATAGTTATTTTTATTTTGGTTCAGATACAGATTAGAATATATACGTTAATTGCACTTGTTATGAAAATTTATAGCAATGGATTTTTCAACATTCTTCATCCAAAGAGATACTTCATTTAGTGTTTGCCTAGCATTCTGTTCCTGTTTTTTTTCTCATTTTTTCCACTCACTAGTAGAGTGGTATCGTCAGCGAAAAAGGTAACATCTTCCGAAGATATGTTTTTTTTTTTCAGAATCAATATATAGTAGAAAGAGCAATGGCCCTAAAATAGATCCTTGTAGAATTCCGTGTTATATATATAATTTGCTCTGTTATTCATATTATATATATATATATATTATTTGCTCTGTTATTCATATTTTTCTCCAAAACGTTTCCAACGACAGGTAGGACAGATATTGGTCTGTAGTTGTTTATGTTTTATTTTTCACCTTTTGAAACTTGGCTTAACTTTCGCAATTCTTTTAACTTTTCTGGGTATTCGCCATTTATAAGTGATATATTTCCTAACGACAAACTGGCTCTCTCACGTGATGGAAACATATTTTCAATAAATTATCTGAGATTTCATCAATTCCAGCTGTATTTTTGTCTTTGAAATATTCATTATATTTGGTATTTCATCTTCTGACACTGGCTGTAGAAAGGTTGTGTTTTCACATCTATTTGAACTCCGTTCAAAATTATTTACAGTAACTATTTTGTAGCATTTTTTACATTTATTTACTCTATCATCATCCATAATTTTGCGACAACATTTATAAAAAATATTAAATATTTCTGCTTTTCCCTTTTGGTTATATATTATTGTATCTAAATATGATGTCTCTTTACCGCCATTTATAATGTTACATATAGTTTTAGTTTTATTCTGTGCATAACAAACTTGAAGTTGGTAGTAGTCTTTCTAGTAATTCCTTGTACCTTTTTTTATATTATTTATAGTAGGTCTTTGCACAACCTGTTTTAAAAACCTTAATAATTTTATGTAAATTTATGTTTGTAGCACTTGCATTTACAAATTCAGGAATTACCCATTGTCCCTTCTCCTCGGATTTGAATACGAGTTTCATTTTAAGAAAACTTATATCAAAATAATAAGCAAAAGTTCTTATGAATTCATTATATATATAATTTGCGTTGTTTAATGAAACTCGTGTTCGAAAACCTTCCCATGTTTCACGAGTAAGTAAATAATTGAAACAATTGATATTTTTATTACTGAATGCCTTTGTAACTTTGAAAATTCTTACACAATATTTCTTACACTTTTGAGTTAGAGGGAAGCATCTGTCACATACTTCAGCAATCTGAGCTTTACGATTAGAAAACTGTGTACAGTCCGCGGCATAAAATTTGTTACAAAAATTCCGCGGCATAAAATGAATAACAAACTCTTGCCCAGTTTTCTTATGCATTCCCGCAATACATGTATCAATCGATTAGTTGCTTCTAGTATTTATTCCAACTCCTCCCCGTCCTCGACCTCTCCTTGTCTAAAGCAGTGTGTGTGACGTAGTACACTCTTTGCATTCAGCTGAAAAAGAAACAGGAATCAAGTTTACAACGTACTAGTTTTAAAACTGTCTTTTCCATTGGTTTGTTCTGAAATATTTTTAAGAGCCTAAATTAAAGGAAAGTCACACAATCTTCCCACAGCTTCATAAATATCTTTAGTTTCATTCTTTTCTTTCTTCAAAGAGTGCAAGCTAGTAAGATGCTCCCTAAGGAATCTATGGAAATTGCCAAAAGCTCTAAAAATATCTACGGACGAAACGAGTTTTATTCAATGATTCATTGAATTTCTTTTCAGTAAGTGCAAGCAAATGTTTCAGGGGCGTCATTTGGGCAGGACAGAAGGGTGTAATTCCCCCTCTCTTGAGCTTCATAAATTCGTATCGAATGTATAGTAATACACTAATAAAAAGTGAAAATCTTATGTCGCCGGAGAATCTCTTCCTTCCCCCTCCCCCCGAATAAAGTCTAAAAGACACTGGTTTAACAACAAACCTATAGAGCTACGATAGCACATTGCCAAAGAGCTTATATTTGGTTTCAAGAGCCGAAGGTTTGATCTCAAGCCAGATGACTTCCTGGATGACATTAAGAGAGAGAGAGAACGAGAAAGAGAGAGAACGAGAGAGAGAGAGAGAGAGATAGATAGAGAGAGAGAGAGGGAGAGAGGGATTCAAGTATGGAGACAGAGAGGGATGATTTGTATACACAGATTTAGAATTGGAGAAAAAATGATCGGACAGCATTCGTATTATGACGAAAATTCTGATTTTGTGAAAGATAAGAAGGGAAGTTTTCGAACTGCGAGGATCACATTAGGCAGTTGTCGAATTTATGTGGAGAACTCTTTTTAGAGCATCAGATGATTACGAAAGGAGAGATAGATCTTCACAACTGAGGAATTAAGATTTTTAAAAATCTGATTTTGGAGACGGGTTTCGAACCACGAACCTTGTGCTAATCGAACCATGACTTTATCCATTCTGCTACGGAGAATTCTATTACTGGTTCACATACGTTTCCCTTAGCTGCGTTGAAAGCTACCTTAAGGGGATATTCCAAAGTTGACTCGGTGGATGCGCCGTTCAGATAGGACGTAAACCTCTTGCAACTTAGTTACAATGTGCAAAATGAACTTCCTCTTCTTCAGGACACTTTTTAAAGCTTTAAAATTTGCTACTATTGTTTTAATTAAGTTACATTTGATAGAACCATCTGATAAAGTAGTGCCAAGCCCTGTGCGTCATTGTCTGTTAGGTGAATGGTTAATGTAAGTTACTCCTACGTGGATGGTCCGAGCTTCCAATCAAGACCATTCTTAGTGATTATTTTATTTGAGCTACGCTCATATTGTATATTCCACAAGTACAATTTTGAAGTAATGTAGTCACAGCTAGTTTAATTCGAAATAATTTTCCAATATTATATTTGTTACTAAATTTACATGGCACTCCTCACTTGTTTGTAGCCCTCCATAAATGCAAAATTGTTTTAAAAGTATATTTTACTTTCAAGAATTATTGATTTTTTTAATTGACCTTCAAATTTATTTTATAATTATTTTCTATTTCTTAATTATAACATATTTTCTATTTATATTGTATTCTATGTTACACGTTTATTATTTATATTTTATGTGTTACCTTTGAAGAGGAGCTTTTGACAATTCAGAGCAGCAGGGACATACACAGGAAGCAGGCCTTGGCAATCCAGAGCTATTGCCTAAACGAAATCACTACTTTTTTGTTTGTATATATATCTAATTCTATAGATGGTAATAGCAGGGGCGGATCCAGGGGATTGCGTTTGGGATCATCGCATCCCCCAGAATAGGGTACTTTTTTATACTGCTTATTTTAAAAATAAAACATATCCTAAGTATTTTTCATTTTTGTATTATAACCATAAATTAAACCCTAAAGTAGATAGGCCTTACTTTCTTAAGAAAGTTAATTCTACAGAAGAGCTCTTTCTCGTTCTATTTTTCTTTTCTTTCTTTTCTTTTCTTTCGTTCTTTCTTTTCTTTTTTGCAATCCGCTCTTAGCTTGATTTGACTTCGAACGACCGCCCCTCTCAAACAATCATCCTGGATCCGCCCCTGGATGATAGACATTTTAGTAAAATATGCCTTCAATCGCTGAAATAAATTTCTGTCTACGGCCCTGCAAAACAGTAACGATTTTAGGGAGTGATCAGTTAGTAATGCCTCCCTGGAACAACGACACTTCCCCAGAAGTCATATCCCCGATAATTCAGAATTTGATTTGTTCATTATCACTTTTCACTCTCAGTGTCTTGAAACGCACCAAAAAGGAACTGTTCTGAAGTATTTACTGGTTCTCCCTATGACCCCATTTCAATATGGCCAACCTTGGACATATACACATCTGAAATATCACCTTTTATATCAGTGATCCCGAAAACTATCCATTCGACACAAAAATAGGATATTTTCGATTCTTTATTCCTGCCACCCTCCCATTGTCAACTCGAAGCCAACCAAGGCTCTTTTTGGACTTACGCAGCATCCACAGTGTCACTTTTCATCTTTGCATATGAATTCGACACTAATTTCGTTCGTATTTGACTACTCTTACATGTCACCTTCAATTCTTGGTAGTGATTGTTTCAGTATCTCGCCCCCACAACTATGGAGAAATTTCAACCAACTAAGTATAATTATAAATTACCATCTGAAACACAATTGTACGGGTGATCTTTTTCGCAGAGGAATTCGTTAACCACTGTTTCAATATCAATGTATTGGCTTTTTTGCTGTCCATGCTGAAGATTGCCAAAGGGCTAAACTTCATCTGCACTATTGTGCAATGAATATCGGTCTTAGTGGTTTAATTTACTGAATACTCGCTTAGAAGTTGCTCTCGTCACAGAAAAAGTGATATACAGTTATATTTGGTCTAGGAATTAATTCGTGCGGGTGGACAAGAGGTGGCGCAACGAACGGAGCGTCCCACAGTTCCGTGTATCCACACATGTGTTGTAAACCCGTGTCATCGCGTATCGTTCGTAGTATAGGGCAGTGGATTAAAGCGTCAACAACACCAGTTTGTAGTTAAGTGAACATGGCGCAATTTGTGCCTGATAAAGTGTTTCGAGCAGGATTCGTGTCAAACGCAGGAACAACTTGCAGCAGCATTAGGCGTTGATCAAACAACAGTCTCCAAACGCTTGAAAGCCATGGGAATGATTCAAAAGATGTCACATTCGGTTCCACATGAATTGAAAGAGAGAGACGTTGAAAGACGAAAAACCATTTGCGAATTGCTGCTTCAACGACAGAGCAGAAAGGGGTGTCTGCATCGAATTATTACGTGTGATGAGAAGTGGATCCATAACGAGAACCCTAAACGAAAAAAGGCCTGAGTGAAACCAGGTGAACCAGTCCCATCACAACCAAAACGAGATATTCACTGTGCAAAGGTTATGCTGTGCACATGGTGGGATATGAAAGGTGTGGTGTACTATGAGCTGCTGCAACCGGGTGAAACTATGAATGGAGAACGTTATCGACGACAATTAATGCGTTTGAAGCAAGCTCTGGCCAGAACACGACCAGAATGGGAGAACAGACATGATAAACTTCTTGTTCAACATGATAACGCTCGCCCACATGTCGCAAAACCGGTCAAAACCTATTTAGAAAATGTCGGATGGGAAGTTTTACCCCACCCTCCGTATTCACCAGACGTTGCTCCTTCGGACTACTACTTGTTCGATTGCATGAACAACGATTTGATTGGACAGCGGATTACTTCTTCAGAAGATATCGAAACATGGGTCTCTGACTGGATCGCTTACAAGGATGAGGACTTCTTTCGCCACGGAATCCGTACATTGCCTGACAGATGGGCGAAAGTGATGGCTAGCGATGGACAATATTTTTCTTAAGGTATTTATGTATTTTGTGTTTGTACTACAGCTTCAATGTGTGCGTACCAACCGCACGAATTAATTCCTAGACCAAATAAATAAAAATGAAATGAAATATCTAATTATTACGTCCCACGATTATGCCGACTATGCTAATGGAGAGAGTAATGGTGAGAAATAAATGAAATTTTTTAATGGAAAAAGTGGGAGGAAACGGGAGAAACCCAAGGACACTCATGCACACGGTGTTTGTCCATAATAAAGTTCATTCGGCGTGAGCTGGGATCGAACCAAGGACCCCATGCACCATAGGTAAAGTTATAAAAGTATAGGCGTCTAAACAAATACGGAACACTACTATCAATGAGAGTTATATAAGATTAGATTTTTAGTTATTTCATTCTAAGTAAAAATTTGAATCAATATTGTTCTTCATTACTGTTCGAAAACGTAAAGTTGTTGCTGCAAGGACGTGATAAATATTTTCAGTAGACTTCGCAGTCCCCTCCACAGCTTGTTTTTCATGTAAGGCTAAAGCAGTCCCATTTTAGTCATCGAGGAAAAATAGTGGAATTACGAATTTTCAATGGACCCCGTTTTACTCTGGGCTCCCTCAACGCACTGCCATTAGTTACGTCACTGTTCAGGATGCATGATGCTGCTTCTGCTTTTGGGAATACTTTCTAAGGCAGTACGAGTTTTTTTAACTGCTGTGTGAATTAAGTTGTATTTGCTAGAAGTGTCGGTTAAAGGAAACTAAAGATCCTACACTCAAACACAAATAATCTCTTTCGAAACTCTAATGGAAAAAGAAACGAATCGTCCTAAACATGTTACGCTTTTGAGGAGAAAAAGAGCAAAGCAGTAGTTGCACATACGCTTAATGGTGTTTCTTGGATACAAATTTATAACTTACAAAAGTCATGTTCAAGTCATGGTTTGATAGATGAAGGGTTAGTAAAAGGAATTCTTACGCTGGTGGTCGTGGGTTCGAATCTCTGCTCTTCTTGTTACTTTTGTCTCTTAGCTACAGTTAGTTTGTGCATTCCAAACCCCGAAAATTTGGTTTGGATTATTTATGAAAGCAGGTAGAGAATTAATTGTAGTCGAAATTAGTTTCAAATATGAGATTATAATTACATATTTTGTCTTTAAGTTATTACGTATCAATTTTTATATCAAAGTTTCCAGTCTTTATTTAATTCATCTTCCGGTGTAATACAATGAACATTTGCAGAGCGACGTCAGTTGGACGAAAGTACTATATTCCATTGTTACTCTAATATACCTAGGTATTTGTTCATATATTTATAAATTGTTTACTAAGTAAAAACTTATGGCGGTCCACATTATGTGTCATATAATAGACCGTACGAAGACAGACATAGCAGAAGGCGTATTGCAAATATCCCTGGTGATAAAAAGTAAGGGTCTTCTTCACTAGATTCTAACCACTGTTACAGGCGGTTTTGGTTTACATAGCAAGCATAATACCACTCAGCCACCAAGTCTCGCATGTTAGCCTCTTTATTAATGCAAACATACTGAGACACTTACATTCACTGGTGTCGCGTAATGTATTTCATAAAATTTTGTTAATAAGAGGGTCGAATTAGGTAGCCCACGAGAGGGCTGATTGTGTTTTGGGCGAGCATTTATTAATAGTTTGTATAGTCCCCTTGGGATTCGATTACTGCTGCCATACGCCATGGCATTGAATCCACCAGGCGAGAGATATAGCGTTGGGTGCAACAGATCGACCACGCATCTTCAACACGCTCCCAAAGATCATTAGATGTTCTTGGAGGATGTCCCACCAGGTTTCCCGCAATGTACTTGCAACAGAGGCCCACATATTTTCAATAGGGTTCAGATCTGCTCCATGAGGAACCCAGTCAACTATTTCGACATCAGGTTGCCTCCGCAACCATGGCTGAACCACATTTGAATTATGTATCGAGGTATTATCCTGTTGCGAATATAATATGCCATCACCTACATGAGCTTTTATTTCCGGAAGCGTTTCATCCAGATGTTGTGGGCGTTTATGCGACCAGGAATCCTGTAAATTACTCCGAAATTTGCAGCCGTGCATATCCATGCCCAACAGTGGACAGTTACATGTCCCATTCGACCAGAACGGGAAACGTATTCAGAGGCATACCTTTTTCCAGGCTGGCGGTAAACACGCTTCGGCCCGAAGTTTGCACTGGAAAATATTTTTTCGTCTGTGAAAACGACCTCGTCCCACACACGTGCAATATTTAACTGTGCAAACTCCAGACGGTCAACCATGTGGTCTTCTGTTAGTCGCTCCTTAACAGCTGCCCTGTATGATCTCAAACCAAAGGATTTGAGTCTACGACGGACAGTCGTAACATCGCCTGAGAAATTGGTTTCCTCTCGTAACTGTCGGGCAGACATGAAAGGGTGCTCACGGCATTGGGCAATTACACTCTGGTCTTCTTCGGCAGAGGGAACTCTTTGTCGCCCACTTCCTCTTTTACGTCTTACATCTTCTGTTTCCTCATATCTCCTCCACCACATCTGTGCCGTAGCACGGTTAACGCCATATTTCGCGCCTGCCTCGCTACAGTTCATGCCCACATGCTCAATTAAAGCAATCACGCTGCTTTTAACAGAAGCTTCGTAGTGAGCCATTTTCACACTAGAAGCAAAATGATAGCTTTGCTTAGGTGTTTGAACGGAACGTGCTTCATGTGACGTCACGTAACAAGGCGGAGTTTCCTCTCATTGCTGTATACGATATCGTACGCCCTCTGCTGGGTGTTTCGTGACGGAAAAAGTGCTTTTAAGCAGTTCATGGCGACCGCTTTGAAAGCAAATGTAAAGTATGGGAATTAAATTTGTCATATCTGTAGTTTGGTGCAGAGACAAAACAAAATTGGAAACCAAAGGTTTAAGAACAACTCAGATTATTAATATAAAATAAGTCAAAGATTATTAACTTGTATTATCATACAAGAAATGCGAGAATTTTGAAACAAAGAAAAATAACTTAGAAATTTGCAACTGAAGACAAAAAAAATACTAACTTAAACACGCTAAAGGTTATGGGTAGGGGGATTCATGGGAACGTCAGCAATGAGACCATATGTCCCCGTCTCGATTAACGCGAGGGATGGATTTTACCATTTCACTTTGACGGAATAACGTAGAGGATGGAGAGGAGGGGGAAGATACATAACAGCTATAAATATAAAAATAAAATTGACAATGTTCTATGGTGAATAACTCTTGAACTACCCGATCGTTCTCAATCACATTTTGAACATAGATGAAATTCGAACCTGGGAAGCTTTTTGATATTTCATTTTGATATTAGAACTTGCGGAAGAGCAGGGGAGGGTAAATATATGAAAATGAATAAAACTTAATAACTCTTGAACAATCCGACTGATCCCAATCAATCAAGCATTCAATATAGATAAGGTTCGGACCTGGGATGTTTTCATTTTTTGCCTTGACGGCACAATGTAGGGGAAGTGAAAGAGGGACTATGTAATAAAATAAAAATAAAAATGCTGTCTTGGTGACTTCATCACTCTTAAACCACCGAATTGATCTTAATCAAATTATCAACATAGATGAGGTTCGGACCTGGGGTGGATTTTATCATATCCATTGATGGTAGAACGTAGGGCAGGAGGAGGGGAGGGGAGATATCTATAAAAATGAATAAAACTTAACAACTCTTGAACCACCTCACCGATCTCGATCTAATTTTCAACATAGACGACGTTCTGGCTTAGAAACGTTTGTTTTAATATTTTCACTTTGACGGTAGAACATAGAAGAGGATAAGAGAAGGGGAGATTAATATATAAAAATAAATAGAACAACTCTTGAACCATCCCACAGATTTCGATCAAATTTTCAATGTTCATGACATTCGGGCCTGGGATAATTTTTGTCATACCGTGCCCTCAACATGGAGAGGGGAGAGGGATACATAAAATCATCAAAAATGACCAATATCAAAGAGTGCTTTAGTAATAGTAAAACCATAACTTATTACTATTTTTCTTTAATTTAGCCCAGTGAAATCGGGGTGCGACTTAGATTCGAGGACATCTTAAGTTCGAGTAGTTATCGAGAAATAATTAAAGATATTAACGTGTTATTGAATTACTTTGCTAATAATAATAATAATAATAATAATAATAATAATAATAATAATAACTATTATTATTATTATTATTATTAGTAGTAGTAGTAGTAGTAGTAGTATTGTAGATTTGATCATTAAAATATTGAAAGATCAAAATATTCAAATACCTTAAGACAATTAAACGTGTGTCATCGCCGACTAATCACCAAAAATTCTAAATTTAAACAAAATATTCACACATGGTTCCAACTTGAGAACCTCCAGATTATTAGCTAGCGCCCTGAGCACAGATCCACGCTCTATATGCGCTAAATGGTATGTTTTAGTATGTTTAAATTAGATTTCCTTGCCTCCAGTTACAAAATTCTAAGTTAGTATTTTTCGTTCTTTCAAAATTTCTTTCGATTTGTTTTAATCATATAAGTCAATAATCTTTGGCATAGTTTATATTAATAACGTGGTTGTTCTTAAACCTTTCGTTCGCTATTTGGTGTCTTCTCCACACCAAACTAGAGATATGATACGTTTAATTCTCATACTTGTCATTTGGTTTCAAAGCAGTCACCATTATCTGGTAAAACAATTTTGTTCGCCACGATTCATGAGTTTTGTAACAAAACACGTCAAGAAATGAGTTAAATGAAGGGTGCAAGAGTTTATATCAAAGTTGAGTATTGTGAGCTAGTGACAAGCATGTAATAACGTCTCGTAGTTGAAAATAATGTTAGCTACTTTTAATTCACTAACTGGTATTAGATTTAATTCAAGCTTAAAGAATTGGAATGAACAAACTCAGTGTAGCTTAAAGAAACAAGACGTAAGAAGAACGGACGAGATTCGAACCCTGAACCAAAAGTACAAAAATCCTGTTCACTAACCCCTCACCTAACAAGCCATTAACTTCTATAAGTTTTAAATTTGCAAGCAAATGATACCATTATACGTTTGTGCAATCAATGTTTTGCTGTTTTCCTCTTCAAGAACGTAACATGTTTACGACGATTCGTTTCGTTTCCCATTAGAGCTTCTAGAGAGATGATTTGTGTTTGACTATAGGATCTTTTGTTTCCTTTGACCGACAGTTCTAGCAAATACAACTCAATTGAAACAGCTGTAAAAAAACTAGTACTGTCTTAGAAAGTATTCCTAAAAGGGAGAAACTCCATCGTGCACCCTGAACAGTGACGGGAGTGCGTTGAGCAAGGCCAACAGCAAAATGGGGTCCATTAAAGATTCGAAACTCCACTTTGAAGAGTTTTAATTAATTTCACACTTTTTCCTCAATGTCTAAAAAGTAACTACTTAGCCTTAGATGAAAAGGAAGTTGTGAAGGAGCTATAGACTCTGAAGTCTACCGAAAAGATTTATCACGTCCTTGCAGCAACTATTTGCAGCAACTATTTCCAGCAAAAGGGAATAAGGACATCAGACCTAAGTTTTCAGAAACGCTAAAAAACCTTCCCGAGGCGTATTTGTACTTGTTACAACACGTGTATAACTGATTAATTGTAGCAAAAGGACTGACAAACTCTAAGACAAGAAGAAGAATCTTGTATTGTAGCACTGCAATTGGTGAGAAAAGCTTAAAAGTCAAAAAAATATTTTTATGTACTTATTCCCTTTTTCCAATCAGTGGTTCAATTATGAGCCTATATTTTTGATGTGTTAAAATAATAATAATAATAATAAAACTTATTAACTGGTAGGTTACGCTGGACTCTTAATTGTGTATATGGAATAATGGAACGTGGGGTTATACAGAGGATTTTGGATTTCTGTTGGCGATCAATAAATCTTTACCCTAGTAGGGAATACTGGTTTGACCGGATTTCGAACAGTAATGAAGATCAAGATTGATTGAAATTTCAACATAGAATGAAATAAATAAAAATTTAATCTTATATAATTCTCATTGATAGTAGTATTCCGTATTTGTTTAGACGCCTATTCTTTTATAACTTTACCTATGGTGCATGGAGTTGTTGGTTAGATCTCAGTTCGCGCTGAATGAACTTTATTATGGACAAACACCGTGTGCATGAGTTTTCTCGAGTTTCTCCAGTTTCCTCCCGATTTCTTAATTAAACGATTTCATTCGTTTCTCACCATCACTGTCTCCATTAGCGTAGTCGGCATAACGTGGGATGTAAAATTTAAATATTTCGTTTCGTTTTTCTTTTCTAACTGTATCTCACTTTTCCTGTGACGAGAGCATCATGTAAGCGAGAATTCAGTGAATTAAACCACTATATTCATAGCACAATACTACGGAATGAAGTTTAGCTCTTTGGCAATCTCCAGCATGTATTACAAAAAAAGCCAATACATTATATTGAAACAGTAGTTAACGAATTCCTCTGCGAAAAAGATCACCCGTGCTGTTGTGCTTCAGAAGATAATTTATAATTATACTTACAAGGGACATCACCCAATTGTCCGGCTCCGATTTCAATGAATTTTTTTTTGCTGATAGAGGACATGTATTCATTACTTGTGCTGACAGAAATTTTTGCCATGGTGCATGTTTTTTATATTTTAATAATTTTTAAAAGTTGTGATGAGGTTAATAGAGATTACTGCAGAAGTCCCTTACTACCCTTTGTAAACGGAGTGTTAATGAAAAAACAACCAAGTAGATACATATAAGGCCTAGGAGGAAGTCGTGTGGTACGTATGACCTTGACGGCAGCCATCTTGAAATCCGCCACTTTGAATTAAGGTCAAGTTTTTTAAATGGGAATAGGCTAATATGATACATAATTTCGGGCTAGAATTTAATCGGAAAGACAATGGTGAAGTTAGTTTTAAGATTTGCGCGTTTGGTAAAAAGTTACAGGCATATTAATTGTTTATACTTACTATGTGCGTAAGTCCCTTACCTCTGCTTCTAACCCGCGTATTAATGATAATAAGTGGATAAAGGTTTCGGTAATACATTATATGCCTAGAGGGAAGTGATACGATAAGGGTATCATTGACGGCAACCATCTTGAAATCCGCCATTTTGAATTAAAGTAAAGTTTTGAAAACTGAAAACCATTGCATGTGGCACCAAATTTTAATAATAAATTTTCCCCGAAAGCCAATGGTATGCTTATTTTTCTTCTATAGTTAACCAGTATGAATTTATGACTCTTATAATGTGCACGAAACGTCCATTATTCGATCTTTCAAATTAGCAACACTCCTAATTTTCACCGCATGTTTTAAGATGCCAACTGGCACTTTGCAATTGTTGCCATGGCTCGCGTTTTCTAAATTTATTACATTTTTTAAGAGTTGCGATTTGCCAGTTCATGAATACTGTTGGGATAAGCATCCAGCAATCTTTCTGAATTTTGAAGACTTACCATGTAATTATTAATTTCATAGGCAATCTAATTATTTATTTCCTATACCTGCCCTTCAAAAACTCGTTTATTGACATGAATCATCGCAGAACGAAAGAACTCCAACTTTGCATTCAGGTAATACCGGAGACGTAGCTTGTAATGGATAGGAGATGAGACGAGAAATAAGTTGAAAATTCACTTCAAAAAAGAAAACGAAATATGATTGTTGTGTAAATCAATGGTCTTTTGTTTTATTTTATATTTATTTGTTTATTGCATATTTATTTATTTTCTATGACAATATTTTAGCTAGTCAGACACAAAAGTCATTCGTTTTCTAGCGATTGTTGTCGATGGTTCATGTTTGTAAGATTTATAATCGGTATTGATCAGGAACTCGATTAAGTTACACCTCTTTATAAACAAGTTGCCTGTTTCCATATTTTGTTCATGGTACAAACAGTGTGTTGGGAACAGTCATATTATGTCTCTTTGATATGTTCTATCATTGCTGCTGATCCTTTAAAGTTGTAAAGTTGTATTTATTTAAAAAAAAATACTGTTTGTCGTTTGCGCAACATGTAGGCTACATTTTATGATAATTTTTAGTTCGTGTTACACCAATTTCTTATAATTTCATTTGTATTTCTTTACATCACATAGGTCCATAGGTTCCTCATGTACTCTGGGTTAAAATAAATAATTACATGCCAAGTCTTCAAAATTCAGAATGATTCCTGGATGCTTATCCCAATACCATTCATGAACTGGCAAATCGCAACTCTTAAAAAATGTAATAAATTTAGAAAACACGAGCCATGGCAACAATTGCAAAGTGCCAGTTGGTATCTTAAAACATGCGGTGAAAATTAGGAGTGTTGCCAATTTCAAAGATCGAATAATGGACGTTTCGTGCACATTATAAGAGTCATAAATTCATACTGGTTAACTATAGAAGAAAAATAAGCATACCATTGGCTTTGGGGGAAAATTTACTATTAAAATTTGGTGCCACATGCTATGGTTTTCAGTTTTCAAAACTTTACTTTAATTCAAAATGGCGGATTTCAAGATGGCTGCCGTCAATGATACCCTTATCATATCACTTCCCTCTAAGCATAATATGTATTACCGAAACCTTTATTCACTTATTATCATTAATACGCGGGTTAGAAGCGGAGGGAAGGGACTTACGCACATAGTAAGTATAAACAATTAATATGCCTGTAACTTTTTACCAAATGGGCGCATCTTAAAACTAACTTCACCATTGTCTTTCCGATTAAATTCTAGCCCGAAATTATGTATCATATTAGCCTATTCCCATTTAAAAAACTTGACCTTAATTCAAAATGGCGGATTTCAAGATGGCTGCCGTCAAGGTCATACGTACCACACGACTTCCTCCTAGGCCTTATATGTATCTACTTGGTTGTTTTTTCATTAACACTCCGTTTACAAAGGGTAGTAAGGGACTTCTGCAGTAATCTCTATTAACCACATCACAACTTTTAAAAATTATTAAAATATAAAAAACATGCACCATGGCAAAAATTTCTGTCAGCACAAGTAATGAATACATGTCCTCTATCAGCAAAAAAAAATTCATTGAAATCGGAGCCGGACAATTGGGTGATGTCCCTTGTTAGTTGGTTGAAATTTCTCCATAGTTGTGGGGGCGAGATACTGAAACAATCACTACCAAGAGGTGAAGGTGACATGTAAAAGTAGTCAAATACGAACGAAATTAGTGTCGAATTCATATGCAAAGATGAAAAGTGACACTGTGGATGCTGCGTAAGTCCAAAAAGAGCCTTGGTTGGCTTCGAGTTGACAATGGGAGGGTGGCAGAAATAAAGAATCGAAAATATCCTATTTTTGTGTCGAATGGATAGTTTTCGGGATCACTGATATAAAAGGTGATATTTCAGATGTGTATATGTCCAAGGTGGCCATATTGAAATGGGGTCATAGGGAGAACCAGTAAATACTTCAGAACAGTTCCTTTTTGGTGCGTTTCAAGACACTGAGAGTGAAAAGTGATAATGCACAAATCACATTCTGAATTATCGGAGATATGACTTCTGGGAAAGTGTCGTTGCTCCAGGGAGGCATTACTAACTGATCACTCCCTAAAATCGTCACTGTTTTGCAGGGCCGTAGACAGAAATTTATTTCAGCGATCGACAGCTTGACAGGAATTTATCTCAGCGATTGAGGGCATATTTTACTAAAATGTCTATCATCCAGGGGCGGATGCAGGATGATTGTTTGAGAGGGGCGATCGTTCGAAGTCAAATCAAGGTAAGAGCGGATTGCAAAAAAAAAAAAAAAAAAAGATAGAAAGAAAAGAAAGGAAAAAAACAAATTTAGAAAAGGAGAAGTAGCTCTTCTGCAGAATCAACTTTCTTAAAAAATAAGGCCTATCTACTTTAGGTTTTAATTTAAGTTTATAATACACAGATGAAAAATACTTAGGATATGTTTTATTTTTAAAATAAGCACTATAAAAAAGTTCCCTATTCTGGGGGATGTGATCGCCCGAACGTACTTTCCTGAATCAGCCCCTGCTATCATCATCTCTAAAATTAGATACAATTTACAAAAAAAGTAGTGATTTCGTGGAGGCAAAAACTCTTGATTGCAAAGGCCTGCATCCTGTGTATGTCCCTGCTGCTCTGAATTGTCAAAATCTCCTCTTCTAAGGTAAGACATAAAGTATAAATAATAAACGTGTAACATAGAATACAACATAAATAGAAAATATGTTATAATTAAGAAATAGAAAATAATTATAAAATAAATTTGAAGGCCAATTAAAAAAATCAATAATTCTTGAAAGTAAAATATACTTTTAAAACAATTTTGCATTTATGCAAGGCTACAAACAAGTGAGGAGTGCCATGTAAATTTAGTAACAAATATAATATTGGAAAATTATTTCGAATTAAACTAGCTGTGACTACATTACTTCAAAATTGAACTTGTGGAATATACAATATGAGCATAGCTCAAATAAAATAATCAATAAGAATGGTCTTGATTGGAAGCTCGGACCATCCACGTAGGAGTAACTTACATTAACCATTCACCTAACAGACAATGACGCACAGGGCTTGGCACTACTTTATCAGATGGTTCTATCAAATGTAACTTAATTAAAACAATAGTAACAAATTTTAAAGCTTTAAAAAGTGTCCTGAAGAAGAGGAAGTTCATTTTGCGCATTGTAACTAAGTTGCAAGAGGTTTACGTCCTATCTGAACGGCGCATCCACCGAGTCAACTTTTGGAATATCCCCTTAAGGTAGCTTTCAACGCAGCTAAGGGAAACGTATGTGAACCAGTAATAGAATTCTCCGTAGCAGAATGGATAAAGTCAGGGTTCGATAGCACAAGGTTCGAGGTTCGAAACCCGTCTCCAAATTCAGATTTTAAAAAATCTTAATTCCTCAGTTCTGATTATCTTTCTCTCCTTTCGTAATCATCTGATGCTCTAAAAAGAGTTCTCCACATTAATTCGACAACTGCCTAATGTGATCCTCGCTGTTCGAAAACTTCCCTTCTTATCTTTCACAAAATCAGAATTTTCGTCATAATACGAATGCTGTCCGATCATTTTTTCCCCAATTCTAAATCTGTGTATACAAATCATCCCTCTCTGTCTCCATACTTGAATCCCTCTCTCTCTATCTCTCTCTCTCTCTCTCTCTCAATGTCACTCAGGAAGTAATCTGGCTTGAGATCAAACCTTCGACTCTTGAAACCTAATGTAAGCTCTTTAGCAATGTGCTTTAGTAGCTCTATAGGTTTGTTGTTAAAACCAGTGTCTTTTAGATTTTATTCGGGGGGAGGGGGAAGGAAGAGATTCTCCGGTGACATAAGATTTTTACTTTTTATTAGTGTATTACTATACATTCGATCAAAAAATACGTATTTATGAAGCTCAAGAGAGGGGGAATTACACCCTTCTGTCTTGCCCAAATGACGCCCCTGAAACATTTGCTTGCACTAACTGAAAAGAAATTCAATGAATCATTGAATAAAACTCGTTTCTGTCCGTAGATATTTTAGAGCTCTTGGCAATTTCCATAGATTTCTTAGGGAGCATCTTAGTAGCTTACACTCTTTAAAGAAAGAAAAGAATGAAACTAAAGATATTTATGAAGCTCTGGAAAGATTGTGTGACTTTCCTTTAATTTAGGCTCTTAAAAATATTTCAGAACAAACGAATGGAAAAGACTGTTTTAAAGCTATAACGTTGTAAACTTGATTCCTGTTTCTTTTTCAGCTGAATGGAAAGAGTGTACTACGTCACACACACTGCTTTAGACAAGGAGAGGTCGAGGACGGGGAGGAGTTGGAATAAATACTAGAAGCAACTAATCGATTGATACATGTATTGCGGGAATGCATAAGAAAACTGGGCAAGAGTTTGTTATTCATTTTATGCCGCGGAAATTTTGTAACAAATTTTATGCCGCGGACTGTACCAATCACTTGATCAGAGTTTAGAATTATCTGATCTAGTGCTCATATACTGGTATTAGTTACCCGTGTAGGTTCATTTATTAAATTAAATGTACACAATAAAGTTTTTTTTTGTCATTACATCAACATCTTTCAAAAAATCCATACTTGGATCTACTATTACTGTGCTGTATTTAGTACAACTATTATGTCAGAGATAACGTCTAAGTTACGTACAAAATTTCAATTCCACTATCCGGTGTCTTATATACACAGATTATTACAATGTTCTCCACTCGGAGCTCCAAATACAACATTTCATTTTTCATCGTTTATACGTTTAAATTTAGATCGTTTAGAGCATTCTTTAAATTTTAAACTATCTTTTACAAAATTGCTTGAACCATCCCTTGTTTTCTTATCTTAACAGAAACAACTTACTAGCTTGAAATTTGGTATATTTATAGTTGCTATACTGTTTTGTGAGCACCATGCACGGTTATACAAATAATAAAAACACATTTTAGAATTTTCGTCAACAGAACTTCCATCAGCCTACTTGCTGAGTTAAATTTACCCTCGAACTAAAAAAGAAGTGCCTCATCCACATTCTTCTTGGTTTGAGTTACTTCCCAAGGTATTGGCAACGCTGCTTGATATATATATATATATATATATATATATATATATATATATATATATATATATATATATATATATATATACAAATATATACAGAGAGAGAGAGAGAGAGAGAGAGAGAGAGAAAGAGAGAGAAATGCCCATTTTAATCATTCCACCGAAATATCTCGGGAACGGTTGAACATAAATGAAATATTAAACAAAAACTCAAGTAGGCAATACCACGGCGTAAATCTAACGATGATGTCGCGTTGCCACCAGGCCGCCCTTCGTCAGAGCAAAGTGCCAAACTTTTAAATAGAATCATTGGCCAAGCAATACCTCTTTTGATTGATATTTAAAAACTAAAGAAAGATTTCGCGAAGAAAATCATATGGATCACCGCATTCAAAATAGCCACCAAGATATGTTGCCTGTATTAGCAAAAAAGTTCTGTATCACTAATACGAAAACGGTTAAACAAATGAATTAAGCATAAACTCGAACAGGAAATTCCGTGGGGCACACCGAATGGTGTTTTCGCGGTGTATCCTAGGGCTGCCCTTCATGATAGTCACAGAGCCTAACTTTAAAATTTTAAATAGAAACATGGGGCTACTGATACATCGTTTGATAGATCTTTAAAAGCTTAAAAGCGTTGGATCAAAAGATTTCTCATATCGGTCACTGCATTCTCATATCGGTCACTGATTTTATAAGAGAGATATCTGTGTAATGGGATATTGTGTGTAAAATTCTTGTTTAATACCAATTTCCATTTTCATTTGCAAGCAATGATTTGATGCAAAAATGAAACACCTGAAATGCGAAACAAATTTGCCGAACAATGCAATTTTAGAACAATGAATAGTAGCGTTGGTTGTGTTCAAAGTCGTCTGCATGATATTGGTCGATTATTTTCCTTCTGTGCCTTCTTGCTAGTGATAGAATATGAGCTTCAGTAAAATGTTGTCCGCAGCTACATTCCGAATAACTTTCATCGTTAATCTCAGTTGGGATAATCAGTAACGAAAAGGTGTATATTGAGCTAGATGCCTCCCAAACATCTTGCACGCATTGAAATTAATTTATCAGGATCTAAGGCGTCGGCAAAATATTTGCAAGTTCCAAAAATTTATTGCTAAAATATTTGCATCTCATTTTAGTTGCTTCAATCCCACTTTGCAACATAGATGCGTGTCAAAATTCAATTTCACCTTATATTTATTCACTTTATTGTTACACATTAGAGTACCAGTCACTTGTACACACACGTGTTTCAGACAAACCATACCAATTGCAAGTAAAAGTGGGGTTCTCATTTGAGATTTTACCATTCATTTCCGCTTCACCCACTTACGAAGGGGGATCGGAAAGTTAATTTCCTAAGAATTACCTTTTCTGTTTTCTGATATGTCAATTCTACTATGATAATCTTTTTCTCCGTTACATTAATCTCGAGCCGTGGAATGATAAATACCTTCTCTGATTCCCTATACGAGTTCTATACTGTTCATTTATCTCCAACTGTTTTCATATTAGTGGTAATGGATGTTTCATCTGATACAGTCACCACATCTCGCCGGCCATTTTGAAAACGGTGACCCTTATAAAAAAGCTTTTGCAACAACGCTGTGTAGTGTTTGAAGATCTATCGAAAGATGTAGCATGCGGCCCATATTCCCCTTTAAAATTTCTAAGTTGGGCCTTGGGTTCCCAAGAAAGGCGGTCTTGGGGCACTGTGAGAACAATATTCGCCGTGCCTCATGCCAATTTCCTGTTTCGCTTTTCGAATGTTCATTTATCTCCGACGGTTTTTATATTAGTTGTACTGGACGTTTTAACCGATATAGGCAACATGTCTTGACGGCCATCTTGGATAAGGCGACCAATATGAGAAAACGTTTGCCACAACGTTTTTTACGTTTTCGAAGTTCTATTACTCACCCAATGTTTACTTTTAAAATGTTAAAGTTCGACCCCGGGCCCCAATAAAGGGCGGCCCTGGGAGACAGCGCGACAACACGATTCAATGTGCTCTTTGACATTTCCTATTTAAGATGTTGTTGGGTTCATTTATGTTCAACTGTTTTTGAGATATTTCAGTATATATATACAGGGTGGACCATTTAATCTTTTCACGAATATATCTCAAAAACGGTTTAACATAAATGAACCAAACAAAACCCATGGAGAGAAACAGACCTCTTCATATACAGAAGCATTGCAGAGTAGTGAAGTGATATCCCTTGGAAAGGAAACATAATCTATCTTTCTTCTAAACTATATGGAATCTTCCTCTTAGACATGACTTCATGTTCTTAGAACTCTTGTTTACAAGATTTTGTGGTCCGTGAGTGTTGTGTCCGAAAGAATTTTGTATGTAAGCAGTGCCATTTTGAATTTAAAATAACTTAAGTAGTAGACCATTTCATAAAAGGGTATGAACCATTTTACTATAATGAATAAAACCGGTGATTACGAAATTTGTATAGCACCTCATGCAACTTATGTTCCCTAACATTCCCTAATTGAAAGATGTTTTAAAATTGGCCCATTTAGTTATAGTTACATTTTTAAATTTCAATTTTAACTAGCTTATAAATTTGTATTATTTTGTAGATTTTCGTACCAACCAGTCCAACTCCAAAAATTAACCAGTATAGAATTTTGTAGCTATCTGTGACATTTAAATAAACGGAGGATACTTATTTTAAAAGTTAATTTTTGTACCCTCAAGAAAAAATGTATTATTTAAATAATTGAAGAAATACCATTGTAACTAACTCAGAATTTTATACTCTTCTGATATTGAAATTAACGAAGGAAGTTATTTACATGTACTATTTATTCTCGTACCAACAAGAACAAATCGAAGAAGGACCATTTTACCGGGAATGCTAATGAAGTTAATTTACGTGTCCTATTTATTTTTGTACCAACCAAACAATGTATTTTTAAAGAAGCGAAGTAGGACCATTGTAAGTAGCTCAGAATTTTATATCATTTAATACAATTCAACTAAACGAAAGAATAAATTTGAGTGAAATACTTATTTTTGCACCAACCAGAAAAAAATGTATTAAGAAGTAAAAATTTTCATTTTAACTAGCTCATCTTTTTATATAACATTTTGTTCTATTCAAATTAAAGAAGAAATAAATATGGGTGGCGTATTTATTTTTGTACCAACCGGAAAAAGGCAAAGGAGGGCCAGTTTAAGTAACTAAGAATGTTATACCTGTTCTTGTTATTCAATTAAATTAAGGAATAAATTTGGATACTATTTTATTTTTGTACCAACTGAAAATTGTATTTGATAAATAGGCGAAAAAGGTCCATCTTAGAAGTAGGTCAGAATTTAGTACCATTTTGCGCTACTCAAATAAACGAAGACAGAATTTCAGTGTGTAATTTATCTTTGTAACAACCAAAAATTTATTATTTAAATAAGGGAAAAAGGACATTTTTAATTTGTCACAATTGTGTACAATTTGTACTCTTCAAATAAACGAAGGAATAATTTTGGGTGATTTATTTAATTTTGTACAAATCACAAAGATATATATTATTTAAATATGCGAAGAAATGCGATTTAAACTAGTTCAAAGTTTTCTACTTTTTCGAGCTATTCAAATAAGCGAGGAAATATATTTGAGTGTTCTATTTATTTTTGTACCAATCAGAAGAAAGCAAAAAAGGACCTTTTAAGTAGCTCAGAATTTAAAACCCTTTTGTTCTACACAAATAAACGAAGGAATAAATTTGAGTGCCAATTAGATTGAGAACCAACCAAGGAAAGGTGATTTTTCAAGGAAGCTATAGAAGTTCCATTTTAATTAGCTCAAAATTTTTTCCAATTTTGTTCTATTTAAGAAAAACGAACGGGTAAATTTAGTGAGCCTATTTTATTTTGTACCAACTAAAACTGTGTTATTTAGATAAGTGAAGAAGGTCCATTTAAACTAGCTGAGAATTGTATATCATTTTGTGCTCTTCAAATGAACGAAGGAATTCTGTACTATTCATAAAATGGTTGGCTATGTGTGTTACCTGTGAGACCTTTGTTTCCGACCTATGTAAAGTATATGAAAAGAGGGTCTATAGAATATGTTTTCTAGAGGTTAAAGAAACAAGCGATTGTCTTTTTTCGGTCGTTAGCTGGGGGTCGTTAGAAGAGTCAGTCTTTCTTGTGTAATTTCCGCTGTGATAGAAAGTAAACTACACAGACTCCGATCATGTGATCTCACTCTACTGTTCTGCTATTTTTAAATAGAACTATACAAAACCACTATTGTTTTACAAGGGTTGCGCTTTTTGACATAAGCTACTTGATCTCTTTTTAATAGAAACTGCAAATAGAATTTATATATGTGGTTCCGTTTACGAGGTACAGATGGCTAAATAAATTACTTTTGACCTTGAGGTTATACGTAAGTGGTATATAGTAGTCAATGTTCCATTACTAAATGTGACAATGTATGTTAAATTTTTTGTAATATTTATGAGTTACATATGAATAAAACATTACAGTTTTAAACCAAGGGCATATACCACATAAACGATAAGAACTCGCTTAAATAAATATGATTTTCATAAGTAGCGTGTTTAAAAATCCCTATATAACGACATTCATCTAAATCCGTTAAAATGTTAGAAAAAGCATATTTTATATAAAATAATAGACCTAGGTAGAAACAATTATGATATTAATAATTATCATGTTCCTAAACCTCTGTATACCGAGATTTATACAAATCAGCTAAAGTTGTTATAAAAGAGTGAATCTCACATAAACTATAAGGCCTAGTCAAAACCAAATATAACATTCTTAATAAGTATATTCGAAGGGTCATTTAACCCATTAGTGCATAGCGTCCAATAAATTGTACACTTAAATATGGTGTAATATATAAAAGCAAAATAACTTGGTCATAACGAAAGGTTGCTTTATCTGATGTATAGACTCAAAGTAACTTGGTTTCTTCACTTTCTCTCAACTCTGGGTACAAGTTTCTTGTAAAGAAGAAGAAGAAGAGAAAATGAATTTTCGCAGTTCCGTTCAGTTGCGCACGGGCTAAGTAAAAGTCCTTTATTATAGTTACTATATCGATTTATTTCTTTATATTTACGTTATTGTAGAGTCAAATGTCCTTAGACTTCAATCAGTACAACATAATGTCCAGAATGGTAATATTATCAGTTACAAAATAGGAAATATTTACCTGTCCAATAAATTGGACACTATGAATGAGCTGCTCTTTTGCTATAGATTCATTGGTTCGCTTGTATAACGTCTAGCCGCACGAGAGATAGCATTGTTTCCTTTTTCCAGTAGTTACTTTCTTCTTCTAAGGAAGCAGTACTAGCCTTATCTTCTGTCATTCTTGAAACATAAAGAAAACTGATAAACAACATACTTTTCTGGCAGTGTTGCTATAAGTTGATTATTTAAATTATTCGGTGAATTCAATATTTACTAATGGCCAAATAACATGTTCACATTTTATTGAAAGAAAAGTGTTACACAAGCTATGTGTTGCCGTGTAAATGGCAAGCTTTGCACTTAGCCATTGCATAGAAGCATTCATATCACTTATCTCTACGTTCAAGTCTGCCACACTTTGTGTAATACTTTTATTTCAATGCTCAAGTTCAGGTTTCCTTACTGCATCCAGTATTTACACTGCAAAAGAACAGAATAGAAATTATAAATTTGGTCTTGGAGATGTATTTTCATTTCTCTTGTCCAGCAAAGTTAAGATGGGAGCCGGTTTCAGAGTATTTTTTAGAACTATTTTACTAATTTAGCCCTAATGAAGCACTTCTCAGGAGTATATATCTGCGCTACAGGAACAATTCAAGAGGGAAGAATTCTGAATTGCTGTAAAGTAAGAAGTCAGTGAAGGAAGAAGAAATATGACATTAGATTATTATTGCTGCGATGATATATTAGTTGTGTATTGGCATGACAAAGGTGACGTAACAGTAGCAACAAGTTACGAGACTATGAAAATCGGCGAAGTTCGAAAGTGGTCGCAACAAAAAAGACAAAAATCATGATAAGGCAAACAGTTGTAATATTCCAGTACAAGTAGGGTATAGAAGTTATCGATGAAATGGATAAAAACGTTTCCACATATCGTGCAATAATAAGACGAAGGAAATTGTGATGGCCAATATTTGCTGATTTTGTGGACGTAGCGCCTAATGGATTCTGACGAGAAAAGTCAATTCAAACCTATGCACTGAATCCCTTTTGGCATTTAGGTTGTACATAGCATTATCACTCTTCCAAAAATTTGGTACAGCTTCACATCAGGAAAGCAGTTTGCAGTTCCGATTCTCGGTGTTCGTTACGATGGACTGAATCATTGGCCACAAGAAATAAAAATGTGCGGTAGTGTGCAAATGAAAATTGTACAGGAAAAGCAAAGTTTACGTACTCAAAGTGTAAAATTAGACTACATCCAAAGTGCTTCCTGCAACATCACGTCAAGAAGTAACCGATTACCCAAACCACCAAATCCCAAGTCTAGAACTGAAAACTTTTTATCTATAACGCTTTGTTTAAATAACAACGTCAGTTCTATAGTTTGTGTCATTGTAAACCAAGAATATTTACTATGTTATTCAAGAGTAAAATATACAAAATTATTGAAGTTATCATGAGTATGTTTCTAAAATACGTTATATAGTAATTTTGTAGTAACTGTGAGATTCATACTGAAGCCAGATTGTAACTTTCATCACAAAAAATAAATTATATTATTTTGTATATCTAAGTAAAATACATTACAAATAAAATGACAAAAAATCTACTCAAAATTGCTCATGGTGCATGGTTCCAATATATTTGACATCTCCTTCCCTCGCTCTCAGAGAGCGTACAATGACTATGACTTCTGATTTGCATAATTTGGACATATAATTATTAAGTTCTATCAAGAAAATATTTTAGAACTTATTTATAAATTTTATGCACTAATGGGATATACCGAGTTTCACCGATAAAAGTTAGTTTTTATTAAAGCACGAAGTGACATAGACTATAGGACCTAGGTATAAACAAATATTGTATTCCTAATCAGCATGATCGAAAACCCGTACAAACCGAGCTTCATCCAAATCGGGTAAACTTCTTATAAAGAATGTTATCCCACATAATTTATAAGGCATAGGTAAAAATAAATATGATATTCGTAATCAGCATGTTCGAAAACCTCCATATACCTAGTTTTATGCAAATTTGTTAAAATTGTTATAGAAGGGCGTATCCTACATAAGCTAAAAGACCAGGTAAAACAAATATTATATTCATAAACAGTGTGTCGGAAAAGTAATTTTTACCGACATTCATCCCAGTCGACTATTTTTAATGAAAAGAGCATATCACACACAAACCATAAAATCTAGCTGAAAGTAAATATTATGTTCGTAATTAACATGTTCAAAATTTCTTATATATAAAGCTTCATAAAAATAGGTTCATACATATTGGAGTATCCCATATAATATTCGTAATCAGTATGTTGGAAAACTATTATATACCAAGCTTCATGCAAGCCATGTATAAAATAGGAGTTTAAAAATTGTGTCGTAGAAGAAAACAAGTCTTTAATCTTTCTTGTTTAAATTACAATTTTACATAGAGGTTGGAAATCGTGTTTTAATTTTTGCTATGCTACATAAAGGTTAAAAAGGTTATATAAGAGAACGAGCATATGGAATAAGCATAACTAACTATCGACTACCGTCTTTTATTAGCATAAGGAGATCTATGAGCTATTTATTTTATCATAGTTAATATCTAATGTCTGGTATGTTAAGTAGGGACTGATAAAGCGATCATCCGGCATGACGTAAGAGAGAACAAAAGTTTTACAAATTGTTTTTCCTTTCTTGTGTAATCTCTACTGTGCGTAGTTTTATACTATGTTACATACGGTTTTAAAACGTGGTCATATTACTTCTTATTTAGGGATTTAAAAACAAATCAGTCTTTTATCAGTTCTGCTATGTTATAAAAGGTTTGAAAAAAAGCCAAACTATTTTATAATTTCTGCTATATTAAGTAAGGATTAAAGAAAAAACCATGAAACAGAACGAGTACACCATACTATTCTGTGTTATAAGTTCATAGCCTCTACTATGTTAGAAACAATGCTTGTGAAAGTTCTACTATAAAACTGAAGTACTATATAACTACTAGAAGAAGCTACCATAAAACTTAACGGGTACATCCTATTATTCTCTGCTATGTGTACATAGTTTTAAGTATTATCTGTTATGTTAAGTAAAACTTAAAAGCAAAGCTTGTACAACCAGCAACAAAAATATCTCCGCCCTAAGTGTTATAATTCCATTATTTGCGGTCCAGGTCTCTTGCAGTTGTGAGACAGATGCAACCCTAGTTACACGTAACTTTTCTCAACGCTGATAGCAGTTGGTATCACTGAGGCAAGTCTGTATGCAAGTTAAATTGTAACTAGATGACGCACGAAACATTACTCCATTCTGATCAATCTCTCTAGTTGAGAGCATATTGACCAATGAACATTATATCTTAATATCAATATCGCTGTGTAAGTAATGCATGTTTTCATTATATACTGTATATTCAAAGAAATAAAAAGAATGATCTCATATGAATAAGAAAATGTTTGAAAGTAGACGAAAGAATCAAATCTATAAAAATTGCTGGAAATTATTTTGTAAATGATTGCCCCCATTCAGTGACCTTCTCCAAATCTCCTCATTACAACATCTTTTTCTTTCTAGAGGAGAGAAGATCTTGCTTTTGACACTGAGTATGCATTCTAATTGAAATTGAAACAGAAACACTTAAAAAAGTTTCATCCTGTCCGGCATTCGAACCCGATACACCAAATAGAAGTTCAATACGATAACCACTCACCTACCTGCCAAATTAATACCTAGACAAAGTAGTTTCCTGGGAAAATACGAATAAGATAAGAAAATAAAGAAATATAAATAAAAATGTAAACAATAAAATGTAAGTTACTTGTGTGAGTGTCTTAATGACTTACTCGGGATTTTCTTCTTTAACGCAAACATAACTTATATAGAGTTTCCTCACTGAGGAAAGTATCACAAACCATTCAAGTTGATGCTACGCCATCGGCAGAGCCATAAGCTTTGGGGGGCAGGTGCAGCTGGCATCCAGAGAAACTCCCTTCCATTCCAGGGGGACATTTTGAGACAAAATTTTCTTACTCCATATACGTTAGGAACATAAAGTTAGGAATGAAGCATCAAAGAGGTTCACTATATTACATAAACAAAACATCACACAAAAAGTAAATAGAACAAAAATGAGTCGTGATCTCATTTCAGTAAAGAATGTCTACTATTAGGGGCTCTAGAAATAATACTTTTTGGTATGCCTTTGAGATTTATAAATATTTTCCCCTTTATAATTTTGTCATATATGGAATGGGCCAAGGAAGTAACTAACGGAACCGCAGACCTTGCCATGCGGGAGTGTCCACAGTCTCCGGGGGCCCATAAATATTAAGAGAAAGTTGGAGAGTGGGGGCCTAAAAATTAGAAAATAAACTTTTTCTAGGGTTACAAATAAGCTTATTAATGTTTGTCCCACTAGAAAAGAATCTAAGATACGGCGCTGGTCATCGGTTCCACTCATGGTCCCGATTTACATTATATTCTTTACCATAACTTCTAATTTCCAAAGAAGAAAAGACGACAGAAATTATTTTCACATTCTTTGAATTCTATCAACACGTATAGAAAGAGAAAGTTCTATGTTCATGATCCATAACTACTATTTTGTTTTCTTACATTCATATGAGGAGCTTGTGGCAAATTGAACCAGTAGCAGTAGCCGAGTGATCCCAGGGATTCAGCTTCTGATCATGAGGCGCAATCCCCTAGGGATTTAAATTCCTCTGAAGAGCAAGGTCGGAATTTTAATTGTCCTCAGTATTTCTGTGTTCGTGTTCCTGTAGTGTTTGGAATATGTCGAAAGGACATGAGGTGCCAGTGGCAAAATATACTCCGGTTGGAGCGATTTATTTTAATAAAAATTGTGAAATCAGGAAACTGCCATTGCAGCTACTTGGGTTCAAATCGAGTCGTAGTAATTCGTATTTTTTCTGAATGATAAGATAATGTTTATGTAATTGGTATTGTAATTACGTTATTATTTTATTATTATTATTATTATTATTATTATTATTATTATTTTATTATCATTATTATTACCACAATGGAAAGAAAAGCAACATAGTCGAAGGTATTCGTAGGAACAGAAAAGATATAGAGTATGCCAGATGTTTCTTAGGTTTACACATGAACCCAATAATGTTATTACCTTTATGGATTTGCAATTATCATTTTATCACAACAAGAAGTGCAATATAAAGATTTGTTATCTGATAACTCTAAAGCAATTTGTTTTGCCCTTCTTGTAAGTAAAAGGATGAGATGACATCTTAAATAGGATTATTCTTTTGACTAGCGATCCCTATTGTAAGTACGGTCACTATTTGCAATTTTTGCACAGCTAGGAACAATTCCTTGGAACTCCTTTTTGGTCCATATTACAGTAGTAAGGACGTACTTAGCCCTTATTTGTTCATTAATTGTTGTCAAAACACGTTACTTGCCAGACAGTTACGGAGGTTGATACGGATGACGTAAGTTTGTGTTGTTGGCATATCACCTGAAAAGGAAGTTGTCTCAACTCTTAGACCAAGAGTAATTGAATATTTTTTATGTTAGTATACATCAGAAGGATCAGTTTTGTAAATTATAAAAATTTACTGAATTGCCACAGCCGGATTCGAACTCGCGTCCCCAACATCATATAAACTAACGTTTAAGCCAGTACTCTAAGAAATACCTGTTCTGGAAGAAGGAAATAAGGGAGCTGCAGAGAATTCAGTAATTACACACGTTTACGAATCCAATGTAATAATGCTGAACCTTTTTGATTTCAGTCATGATAAAATAGTAAAGTATTATGCAGAAAGAATAGTAAGAAAAGTCAACAACAAAATTGACAACTCGTATATACGGAGACGCTGAAGTATGCTTTCACCTCGGTCCCTGATTTTTCACGGCAGCGCGTTCAACAGATATTTATATTGATTTGAATTTGGTGTTTCAGGGCACTGGGTTATTTTTTTAAATTAATTAATTTAGAGACCCTTCCTCAGTACCTTGTTTCCTATTTTGACGTTTTACTCACTTTTGCAGATTTTCCACTAACTCTTTAAGAACAGGGACAAAAACACAGGAAAATGGAGGACAGTAAAAATCACAATCACTGTTAGCGCGTTCTTTCCTTTCCTGAAGTTAAACAATAAAATATGGTGAACATGCAATTTTTGGTCTTCCATTTTCTATGTGCTGTCAAATCCAGAGCTGAAGTAGGTCAGTTGGCGATTAGTGAGGGGTGTTATTCCGACTTCACCACGGAGCCGATGAAGGAGACTTTGCTTGTAAAGGGATAAATCGTTGAGATCGTTTGAATTTGGTCAATCAAAGTGGTCTTTAATCGCATATATGAGACAATAACTGTTTGGGATATTACAAAATGTGTTCGCCATGTAATTTTATAACAAAATGACGCGTGTCTATTTACTTTATTTCACAGTTCTCTCATACTCACTTTCTAATTACCGGCGACAGTTACCTTCCAAATTAATAGAATTATCGCACTCAAGACTTTTCACTTCATGATGTTGAGGCAGAGGTTATTGTTGACGCCCCGGAGGTCACTTTACGAACAATTGGTCAAGAGAAAATAATATGTAATAATAACTGCATATATATGACTGGTGATAGTTCGTGTTGGTCCCTTCGCGATTCTCCGCGACTAATCGAAGGGGCGTGGACCAGAAACAAGTCATCGCTGCTACGCGGTGGTAACTTCAGCACCCAGAAAGGAGATATCTGTTTCGACTCGTCGAAATCCTGCCGGCAGTTTGACACTAGCGGCAATCGTTCGACTCGTCTCTATATTGACGATCGATGTTTACCCGCAAGTGGGCCACTATGTGCTGGCGACATTTACGGTTTAGGGTAGGTCCATGTTTCATATAGCCTCGTTGCTGAAGAGAACGGTATACGTAAAATCATCTCAACTCAACTCTACAAGAATATACTGCTTCTCATCGTATATCCATATATCGTTACCATGCACTTTATAATAATTGCTGAAGCTTGTTTATTATATGGAGCTCTTAGAACACAGGTAAATCAACCTACAAAGTTGAGAAAAATGTACAAAATTTCTAACGTAAGCTTCTGTATGTTGGTCTACGTACCTTGATTTGGGACTTTCAAATTTTATCTGTTATTCCACTGAAAAGTATCGATAATTCAACAAGCAAATAAATAGACCATGATAATTTAATTGAAATTCTTCGTAATTTTGCCCATGATAAATGCAAAAAATTTTATATAGTAAAGGTCAGATCCATCATTATTGTAACAGAGCTGTGCTTGAGAATTGGACCGTAAAAATTGAAACTCCGATATTAGTTGGAATTTGACAACATGGTTTTATTACAAGTATAAACTCTTTAGTTGGTAGAAAACAGGGCGTGGATCATGTATCAGAGTTGATGGCGATGTGTTTTGGTAGGTCTATGGTTCATGGTGGGTGGTGGGTCGGAGTGGGTCATGGTGGGTAGTGGATCAGATTGAGCCAAAGTGTGTGATGGATCATAGGTTAGAGTGGGTCGCGGTGGGTTGTGGGTTAAGTTCTCATTGACCGACGATATCTCTGATCAAATCTGTAAAACCAAAACCAAAGAATGAGCAATATTAATACACAAAACGATCAATATCTTAGGTATTCATGACAAACCATTGCATGACCCGAATAACTCTAGTATATACACAAACCATCATTTGTCATATTTTATTGAAATGTACTATCCAGGCTTGTTCTAGCGTGCAAGTAAACAAGTGAAAGAGTAACAGAATAATATTTCCCTCCTCCAAACTCCCTAAAGTGGAGTTTGTTGATTATTCAGCAAAAAGAGTTGAAATCGAATCAGACAATTTATAAAATATAAAATATGTAGCAAGTCTCTAGGCTTTGCAATAATAATAATAATAATAATAATAATAATAATAATAATAATAATAATAATAATATTAATAATAATAATAATATCACTACTACTAGTAGTAGTAGTACTAGCAGCAGTAGTAGTAGTACTAGGAACGGGTTAGAAGCCCGCAGGGGTTGGTTAGGTTCTGTTCTCTTGCGGAAAATCTTATCTGTACATTTTACATGACCAACTTCAATCAGCTGGCTAGGGTAGCGCGCTAAAACTGAAACTCTTGGGATCGGTGTAAATGCTGCCGACTCTTTTTCTTTGGAAATTAGAAGTTACGATGAGGAAGAGGAGTAATAATGTAAATCGGGAGCAGTTAAAAACAATGAGGTAGCCTCAAGTTAAAGAACGATTCGTGATATTTTCCTCATAGACGAACGTCTATATAGCCTATATTGCTTTTGAGCTAAAGAAGGAAATCTCGGGTAAGTCATTGTGACACTCATAAGGAACGTATTCTCATACGAGTATTAGTAGTTTGCATACTCTTACATGCAACAATTTTAACTAGCTAAAAGATTGTATAAAAAGTTAAGTGACGCGGTAAGTTGTTAGCGTGTTGAACTTGTGTTCGGTGGGCCCGGGTTCAAGTTCCGGAAAGGTTGAAACTTGTAAAATGTTTCAATTTCAATTTCAATACATACTCAGTGTGACAAGAAAGATCTTCTCTCCTACGGAAAGATAAAGATGTTGGAACGAGGAGAATTGGATAAGATCTCTCAATGAAGGCAATCATTTATAAACTTATTTCCAGCAGTTGTTCTAGATTTGATAGTTTCAGCTAGTTACAACCATTTTTTGATTCATGCGTGGTCATTAGTTTTATTCCATAAACATACAGTATATAAAGAAATAATACATGACATATACAACAATATTAAGATAAAAAATATGGTGTTCTTTGGGAAACACGATCCGAACTATAGAGATTCATCTTAGAATAGACAACTGTTTCGTTAGTCACCAACTTTACAATTTTACCTGGATAAACACCTTGATCAGGGCTACCAACTGCTGCCAGTGCCAAGAAAAGTTGGATGTAAGTTGGCTTGCATCTGTCTAGGAGTTCTCACAACTCCAAAATACCTGGACCCCAAGTAATGGATTTAACCATTTAAGGGGGGATACTTTTGTGGCTGGTTGTACCTTTCTTATGTAATCTCTGCTATGTAACATATGGAGGTTGAAAAAGGGGTCATAAGTCATCACATGTATAACCCTATTGTTCTCTACTGTATGTTCATTGATGCAATTACATTACTAAGCGTAATCGATGCAAGATTTATAGAAAATAAGAAAGAAGGTTATATGCTGTTTATTGATCTAGAAAAGCCTTTTGATCTCGTGAATTGGGAATGCGTTGTTGGAAGCTGGAAAGGAAAGTAGGTTGCAAAAAAAAGTTCGAAGACCCATACCAAACCTTTATATATTAACCAAAAAAGTGATAGAATAAGGAAAGAAATGACAGCGGAGAGTGGAAATTGGAAAGGTTACCGACACCGCTGTATCTCGCTTACATAGTTTAATATATATATATGGAGGACATCGTGAAAAAAGAATAAAAATTAATGACGGCATTTTGGTACGTGGTATATCCACTATCTGTATATGGCTTGCAGATGACGTGGCGCTTGTTTTTGAATCTGAAAATAAAGTTAATGATATGTTAGAAAATATAAGGAGGCGTTCTTAGCAATATGAGACGTATACAAATCTTAAAAAGACAAAAGACATGGTGATGGAACGAAGTGATCGGTGTCAAATATAGATGTAGGAATTAAGAAAATAGAAAAGGTGAATAGTTAGAAATAACTGAGTAGTAGTAGTAGTAATGATATTAACTGCGAATCTGTAATAAAAGCAAAGATTTTAATGGCGAATGAAGCCTTTATTAATAAGATAATGTTTCTTGTGAGACTTTGAGTGAATAGTTTAGAAAAGACTCATGAAATGCTTCATGTGGAGTATTGTTCTGTTTGAGTCGGAAACATTGACATTACGCGAAACGATGAAAAACTACTGCATTATTTCTGAATGTAGGTATAATGATGAATAAAGAGAATTAGCAGGATCGAGTGGGAAACGAATGAGAGGGTCTTAGATAACGTTGGAGATGAGAGAACAATTTTGAACATTATCAAATAGTGGAAGAGAAGCTGGTTTTGGCATTTACTTAGAAGAAACGGTATCATGGTAGATGGTATGGTGACAGGATTGAGAGCAAGAGACAGTAGAAAGATAATTAATGAACAATATCAAAACAGAAAAATCGTATGTGGAAATGAAGAGGTTATCAAAGTCCACGAAGCATGGTACTTTCTTAGTTGGGGAAATTAATGTGCCATTACTAGCAGAATATCTATAACGATGATGATCTACAGAGAGAGATAGAGAAGGAAGTGAAGATAGTTAATAGATAGATTTGTTGTCTAGAAAATATTGAAATTTTGGGACTAAATATAGGAATTATATTAAATAACTTTTGCGCTACTTCTTTGGGTCACTTATTTTTCATCAACATCATATTTCTGTTGCTATTAATTGCACATTGCTTCTGGTGAAATAGTTGGTGCATGTGGCTCTAATCAACCTCTTTTGAAATTAACTCCACTTCCTTCGTGGAGGCCTTCATTCGTAAAGCAAATGATAGTCGATGTTGTAATGCCCTTACCATGCGGTGGATAATTGAGAACCAGTAATTCATTTTGGCCAGTACTTTAAATCTGTATCTAGTTTGGAGTGTTATACGACACCCTGTGGTGGTTATATATTTTAAGTAGCGCTTCCACGTGTTTGTGTCAGTGCATAGGCAATATATCGTTCTTCCTGAGGCAAATGGTCGTTATAGGATATGTCTTTTAATTATAAAAAAAATATAAAGTCTAAACTTCCCGCGTTTCTGCGAGCTTTGCAACATATTCCGTAGCTCTTTCTCACTTCCACTGTAGGTCTTCCACATTATCGCATGATCTTGGTATATTCAAATTTCTTCAATATTTCTCAAGTCATGTAATATGACAAGAAAACATCGAGTTCATTTATATACCCAGTTTTCTTCAATGTTTTATTTTCATTCTATTGAATTTTAAGTTCATATCATTGCCAATTATATGACTGTTGATATCCCTGAAAATATTTGCACATTGTTCTAATATTTGTAAAATATTATTTTTCTCTGAGATTTTTCACGCACTTCAGGGAACAACTTGAACACGAAAACGTTAAAAAGAAATTGACTTTGTAATTTTCTTATACGTTGCTTTTTAGAGCGTAAAATCATTACAATAACAACAATTCCTTCACGGTTTTACAGAAAATTTATGCTCTTATTTAAATAGGAAAGCAAAATTTTGCTCACTTTTGAGGAAAGTATACCGTTTCCACGTGCCGACAACACACGTCTCATTGTGGGATCAAAAGAACTTTCAGTACAACTACCAGTTTCAAATATAAGATGTTAAGTGACGTAATGCAGGACGCATTGCAGCTCGTACAATCTGCGATTTTGGGCACATGTTCGATTCCGTGCAAAAAAGATTCAACAAACTTATATTGCATTATATACACTCGCGTGTGTATATGAGTGTGAAACAAATAGAGATACAATAGTATTTTTATTGACTAGACAACCAGTATGGAAACTTCTTACCTTTAATACGAGCATGCTTAGCTGATGGAATAATCTCAGTGATGTAGTAATCAAGAAGTCTGTGATGTACAAGGGTTTGATATGTGTCACATTGAAATTGGGATATGTCTGAGAAAAACTTAAGTATAATTGCTTGATGGGTGTTTTCCTTATGCTCTGCATGTTTAGGGTCTTCCGAAACTGGGGATCGAGAGCGAAACTTGCAATAGATAACAAGAAATGAAGTGATCAAACATCATTAGATATGTCACTAAGGTAAGCATCGTATTTTTCTACACCAAGATCGTGCTCAAAATGGTAGATAATTAACAACAAATTTCAACAACGCACAAAGTGTGTATATGTATAATTATATGGTTTCCATGTCACTCTTAGAACTTCACATACATTTGTCATATCCTATACGTATAATTATGTCGAACGATAACATCGTTGCTTACGAATTAAATGGAAGACTGGAGATTGAGTCATACAGCTATGACGTAACGTTTCATTATACAAAGAATATTGATATTGCCCTCAGTATATTGTTGTCTTGTCTGAATCAATGGGCTAAAAGGGAACGAGCTTCTGGAGACATTCACAGTAGGACGACTACAGATGTAAAGGATGCTGTATTGTTTGGTGAATCTCCATATCGCCATTCATGATTTTGTAGTTTGTTTAGACAGTAGAATGCATGCGTATCCTACCAAGCCTTCTTGCATATCCTTGAGCAATCCGATTATGGTTGCTGATGAAGTATATATGTGCTAGTTGGTTAAAGATTGAGCTTCATTTTTTAGCTGGCAACATCCTGATCACGATACCAACATTTAGCTGAAGTGCTTATAATGAAAGAATAGTTAGCTTAAATATTTGTAATACCCCAAGGTCACATTATCATACTTCAATTGTACACTTATATGAGCAAATGGAACAAAAGATTGGAGCTCGTTCCTCCACTGTTAATAATTGAACATCTCATGTGTACAGTTTTTGCATCATGAATGAAGCCATACATCACAGGTTTATCATTTGTCAGGTGAAGTTATCTGTGCTTTGTTGCAAATTGAAATAAGGCGTGATAGATATTAGATAGCTTGTTATCAGTTTTGTTCTCTCGAATATATATACAAGATGGTGATTGTATTTAACTCTGAATCATTAGAAAATAATATTATTTTAAATAAGAGGTGTTATTGTATTGATATTTTAAAATCTACATATTATCTTACACACACTTATTCAAATAAAGTGTAATACTTACCCTCATCTCCTTCTGAAAATAGAAAATAGTTCATTAGACTTATACGATTTAGAAATTTAAAGTTATGGATAAGAGAGTAAGGAGAGTAACCAATGTTGTAAATGTATCTGTAACCATATTATTTTATAAACATTACTAAAATACTTTGCTACAGTTAAATGCAAACTTGTGGTGTGTGGTGTTGCATTGTAATGATAAAAAAAAGTAACTAAATTGGTAGATGCGTGTAGGTAAAAGAAGTGGATGAAACATAGGTAAGCGGCATCTATAAGAAAATGGATGACTTTAACAAGGACAACAATTGAAGGATCTGACAGGGAAATAACTGTGAGACATAACGTATGTAGAAAACTCATGAGAAAGGTTGGCCTAACGAAAGTGAGAATATATTAGAAAAGAAGAGGAATGTTGTCATAAACAACAGATTCGCTATGTTGGCACTAAATATATAAGCAACAATGACCCAAACCAAATTTGACATGACTCTTTGGATATTCTGGGGATTCCGATATATATATATAGATTGTGTGTGTGTGTGTGTGTGTGTGCTCTGGTTCCAAAGTGTGGTTAATTACCAATGCACTGTATTCTAGTCGCTAGAATAACTCTTTTCCAGAGTAATATTACTGTTTGTTATAATGAAACTAATAGTTCATACAAGCATATTAATTCATACTATCTCCAAATTGGCATAGTTTTCAGAAATCAAAAAGAGATATACTCTAATAGACAGTAATTACTTGATGAACTTGGATTTCGATCAACTCGGATTACTTGACACTAATTTCCATAGTACAATGGGAAACACAAATAAGACAAAATTGAATGTAAAAAAATATATCATAAATAGTTTATTTCTTAAATCTATTTCATTGAATCTTCTTTCATGGTTTAAGGGTAAAGAATAACTATTTTAAGCTAAGAAGAAATAAACACATTTTATTTACTATTTATAACTCTTAAGACGTCAGACACTGTCACAAATTTTTAATTAGCATATTAAGCTATAAAACTAAATTCCACGATTGAATGTTGACTTATACATTATCATTATTATTGAAAATGAAATGAAATATTTAAGTTTAACGTTCCACACTCAAGCTGGTTAGGTTAAAGGAGACGGTGATAATGAGAAATGAGTGAAATGGTGGAATGAAGAAAGTGGGAGGAAACGGGAGAAACCCGAGAAAACCCACGAGCATGGTGTTTGTCCACCATCAATTCCACACGGCGCGAGCTGGGATCGAACCAGGAATCCGAAGTACCGGAGCTGAACGTTCTACCACTGAGCCACCGCGCCCCATCATTATTATTGAGTTCAGATTAGTTAATATTTAAATTTTGTTTAGATATGTAAAATAAAATAAAAAGAAGCATATTTAATTCAACACATAGTTGTTTCTTGCAAGTCATTGCAAATACTTAAGAAAAACCTTTTTCATAAGTCAAGTTGTATTTGTTGGTGCACAGACAGTTAACAGGAACTTCAGTGCTACGTATATAAATGAAACGTTCTTCTGTAAAATTTGGACGGAAGAACCACCAGAACCTGTTAATTACACTTATAAGTATGCCTCAATACAATCGTGTATATATTTTAAAACGAATGCTAACCTATTCGATAATAAAGACAAGGAGCGAAAAACATTTACATGTTATTGAAAGATGGCCAATATAAACGTACTATCTACTTATTCCACTTGAAGACTGGCAAAACGTGTATATCAATAAAACAAAACGGAGTACATATAAAAGTTTATTACAAAGCGGCAATTCGTTAAATCAGAAACAAATACAATGAAAAGGAATGACCCATCAAATTGTTTTGTTTGACAACTACTTTTATTCATCCGTTTTCATAGTAATGTGAAGTCTTAGCGATATCAAAGATGGTCTCATAGGGAGCACGAACAAAACGACTTGTTTCGATCTCTTATGGTGTGCACTTGAACGAACAACTACAAGATTTGTTGTTTATCTGAATACAACATATGTATTTTCTCCAATTTCAACTCCTGCAGTGCTCAGGTTTCATCCTTGCAACAGGAAATTTACAGATGACATTGGACCTGTTGCTTCTATCCTGTTTTCATAAGTAAGCAGAAATGGAACCACTCTTTCAATTCAACATGTTGTTTTCGACCTTTCCAAGAATGGATGTTACTTTCTTACTGGCCTGATCACTCCGTAAACAGCGCAAGGTATAACTGAAATAAATTTTAATAACAAAGTTCCACCATGTAACCTGATTTATTTTAGTTCTGAAAACTTAATGTAGTACTAATTTACATGCTAATAAGTAATTATACTTTATCGGGAAGCTAGTGACACACTTTGATCATCATCATCATCATCATCATATTATTATTATTATTATTATTATTATTATTATTATGGTCATTATTATTATTAGTAGTAGTAGTACTAGTAGTAGTAGTAGTAGTAGTAGTAATAGTAGTATATTTTTTATATTAATGGACACATTGAGATTTTTTATATTGCAAATCACCCTCCGTTGACCGAACTACAGCATATTTAATATTATTATTATTACATTTACGTACTTTGATTTTTGTACAATAGCGAATAACAAAGAGTAATAATTTGTGTCCATTAAATTATACTTTCCCGAAATAAAGTTTTCCAATTACAATAGGAAGAACTCTTTAAGAATAAAACATACATTTATATGAAATTAGTAACAAAGTTTTTGCTTGATTGCAAAATGTCATTAACTTACAAATGAACATACTAGAATACACATTTGCCATGTCGTATGAATAACCATAATAAACATATTTTATCTAAAACAGGTTATGATGCCATGTGAAAACAATTACCTTGTATTTTTCTCTATATGCACGATAGTACACACAAAATATTTTTTTTAAATATAGTTATATAAAATTACCTAGAAATATAGAAACACTCACAGAAATATTAACTCACACATTCACATACATTTAAAGAAACTCAAGAAAGAAAAATATTTATCATGAGAGCACTGTTAGAATTTACTGCTTAAAGTGCTTGCTGCTCATCGTTGCAAGGTGGTGGCCTACATAACACGAGATATATCAGAGCGTGGTTTACGATATTATGGCTAGTTGTACCATGAGGAGTTGTCGTGGTTGCCTAGCAGCATGACGGCACACGTGCCGATGATTAGTATATACCGAGGAGAAAGTGAGCGCATGGTTATAGAAACAGGAAAAATGGAAAACTACTGTACCCGTTAAATTAAGGCATCTAGCTGAAGTTTTCTTTTCTTATTATTCGCACATAAGGATTTGTTTCGCCATGTAATGTACCATTACAGATAATGGAATTTTTGTTTGGAGGAATCCAATAATTTTTGAACCCTCTGTACTACGTGATTTTTCAAAATACATCTTCGGTCTGTGTAGTATATTCATTCGTCCTTTATTCAAACCAAAGTTAATGTTGAAACTTTGAATAAGCTACTAGAAATTATATTTTGGGGAATAATATCTTTATTTATACATTATTTTATTATGAGTCCCATATATGGACATTTCAGGTGGTCGAGTATTGAAATTATCGTCTTAATGCTGTAGGAAATCATAGTCCCGCAATTGGACAGAAATTTTTGAAATTATCCAAAAATCTGATTCTTTGGCTGAATAATTTAGACCCACTTCGTCCCTCTGAGATGCCCATATCCTACCAACAACCGGTTTAATCCAGGTTTTTCTATTTTTCATTCACTTTATTATTTTCCGCAGCCAAACTTCACTATTCTGATTGAACTATTTTCTGACGCTCTCAAATCAAGTCGCGAGAACGCTCGTTCTAGAACCGAAAACGAAACACGCGACAATAGACTACTTCGGCTCTTGCAAAAAGTTGAATTTGGACAAAAAGAAACCTGCATTATTATAGTAAAATCTAGTTTCAGTAAATAAGTTGGTGGAAGCAGAAGGGAGCCTTGAAACAGCAAAATTCAGCAGTAAATCAGTCAAAAACGGTGAAATGTAGAAATTCGACTTAGGAACGCTATGTTGCTGCATACTAATAGTGATGGACAGGATACATGATAGTGAGTGATTTTCAAATGAAGCTTAAGTGAGCTAAGCGTTTAAAATATTCTATTCACCACTCCGAACGATTCAGTTTAAGGTTACGTTAGGCCTGTCCAAGTATATTTTTGTGTACATAGTATATGTGATTTTATTATTACCATTAACATGGCGGTATATGATTTCGTGGGATTTCGGGGAATTATTATAACGGTAATGTAAACGTAAAACAGAGGTTCTCATTTACTCCTAAGTTGATCAAGCTTCCAACTAAAATGGATTAAACGAATTTACACTAGGGTTTTTTTCCCTTCAGGAAAGGGACCCTTACAATTAGCAGTATTTTGAAAACATGATATAGTTTGCAGAAGGGCTATTTGGCTCTGATCATTTCGACTGGCCGTTTTCATTTTATAGACTCAATTGGTGAAATTAAATAATCTTGTTTGATTCATATATAGTTAAGTGATGTGATAATATATATATATATATATATATATATATATATATATATATATATATATATATATATATATATATATATATATATATATATATATTAGTATATACAGTTATATGTATCAGTATTTACTTTCTTCGGTATGTGCAATGTAATGTGCATGTGTTTAAGTGAGTAGTGTAGATTTTAGGAGTAAGGTTTGAATGAGATTATGATACATGTATTAATGGACAGTGTATTGTTGTTTGTCTATTTATCTTTGGTCCGTGATAATAAGTACGTTACTCCATCGTAAATAATTTCTTAGTTGTTCCGTACCGTAACTTCAAAGCATATGACTTATGATTAACAAAAATAGTGCAAAAAACATGATTAACCGTGCAAAGATTATTCAGTTGTGCATAGGTTGTTTTCAGAGTACTAGTCCGTTATTGTTGTTTAGTATTGTCCGTTGTTAATGTTCTCTTCTCCAAATACGTAGTGATCTGGTTTATACGAAAATGACCCTTCTTTTGTAATTACTTATGAGCAAATATTAATTTAGGCCCATATGAATCAGTATTTAGACAAATTGATTTATAATTGAAAATTCCTGAAAAGCTCCATCATTTATATAATTTTGTAATCAAAATGTTAATATTAATAATCCTCGCGTTTCGACTTAACGCGAAGTTTCGTCTATGTGCCATTATTTTTATCACCATGCAGCACTTACGAATTGTCTTTATCCGTTGCCCTCTGTGAGCAATTGCATTGTTGACATTTTCTGATATATAGTTTCATATATTCAGAACATTAAATTATCATTGCACACAGAATAAATTTCGAAGCCGTGAAGTGAACTATACCGTAGTTAGTTACGAAAGAAATTCATATTCAGTTAACATAAGATCACATTGGTTACATAGTGGATTATGGTAATTGCTGATTTTAATATAGTTAGTTAGACTGCTCTGAACAGTCTTGGGCTTATCGAGAAAGTATAGGGTGTCTAGAAATAAATCAGCGTCGTAGAGAAAAACAAATAAATACATGAATAAGTGAGTAATGATAATAATATTAATAGTTAAGTGTGTATGGTACTGAGTATGATTAAACAGAAAGACGCCCATGTTTATATGTGCCCACTGGTAAAGTGTTGAATATATATATATAGTGAATCAAAATTCTGCACATGTATCTAATAATATTAACAAAACTATCTGAGGAAACAACTCGACCCAATAGACCCACCCCCTGGAGGCTGTGGTGGGATCAACTTTGAAATTTCTAATGGAAAACCCAATATTTGATTGCAGATTTGGATTCTACGGTCAAAACTATTTAAGGTTTCATAAACACTTTTCCGTCGATGCATAATATGTCGCAGTAATCGGGGAAAATAAATGGCCCCTAAATACTCCCATTTCGTTCATGCGTTTGGTAATATTTCCGACCTATGTTTTCGTTCAGTGTCACTGGTTCACTTCTCTGTTCCTTCTCGTCACTAGATGGAAGCACACTACACACAAACAAAAGACAGAGAGAAAGCCACACCTTATTCATTCGGGCTTCGGGCAATATCAGTGTTGCAAACCAAAAAAATTCAAAAGCGGCGAGTAGAGGACAAAAATAAAAGAATTAAAAGTAAAAAGAAAATTAAAGAAAAGTATAGCTATTGAAGTTTCTGCTTATTGCACTATGATGTTTTTTGACTTATGTGTCTGAGATGAAAATGTATTGTTATAACTGTTTTCTAATCGCTAAAAACTGACATTCATTAGTGTCGATTGTACCATTCACTGATAAAGATAAATAATCGGAATGATCCAACTTTGTCGCGGTAGTAGTTCTAATCTTACACAAAATAACACATGATCAATGAGACCAGTGTTATCTTATGTGACGACTAAAATATATCAGGATAGTGCAGAATTGGCCCTATACCGTGCAAATGTCCGAATGGTGTGAAATTATCAAAAATAGCCTGTAGCTATCAAGCTAATTTATGTTTGAAATAACGGAGGAACCAAAAGTTTGGCTACGGTAAAGTAACTGGAAAAATACACTTCTGACTAATAAAGGGCAAAAAAACGTACTTAATGTCTTTCGAGAAGCTATCCGATGACATCAAATGCAAAACTCTACACCCACTTTCTGGAAAGGAGCGGAGAAGGGATTGATTTTTCAAATGGAAACTCGAATGTTTTATTGAAGATTCGGATACTACATCCCAAATAATGTAAGGTATAATCAAAGCTTTTTCGTCGATGTGTGATATCGCTCTGTAACACTGTTCAACAACGAAAATGTAAATTGAACAAAATCAGCTAATTCTTATTGATTTTGTGGTGCTGATCACGAATTTGAAAGTTATTTTCGAATATTAGCTCTACTTTTCGTTTTACAGGCAGGTTTAATAATAACGCTTTAAAAATAAATATATTCGCTTCGTTTGGGGTAAAATGTTACACTGGTCTGGCAACACTGAAGAAACTATATGAACGCTTGGTTTCATTGTGTTCCTTATCTCAGTAGTGCTCTGCTATTGTTAGAAAATACAGGTTTAGTGCAGTTATCAGAGTTTTGGGTGTGACGCTTGTGTAGTGCAGGACATAAAAATACAACTACAATTACGAAAAATACTGGTATTTCTAATGTATATTTTTAAATAGCTGTCGGAACTATTTCTAGTGACATTTTGAGGATTTCAATAAACAAAAATGACGCGAAATTGTGTAAACAGTGCGGATAGCTTCTGCTACGTGTGTGGGGAAGTGGCATTTTATTCACAAAAGCAGACTATAACATCATTAATAAGAAAAGCCTATCAATATTACTTTGGTTGTAATATTGGAGACCAAGATAAATCTTGGGCACCCCACATTGTGTGTAACACTTGTGCCAGCAAGCTAAGAAATTGGATTAAAGGAAAGGGGCGCTCAATGCCTTTTGCAGTGCCCATGATTTGGAGGGAGCCAAGTGACTACATCAGAGACTGTTATTTTTGTATGGTTCCTTCCGTCAAGAAAGGAATTTCCACGAAGAAGAAGAAGCGGGTTTTGATAAATCCTAACATTCTTTCTGCAATGCGCCCTGTTCCACATGGAGAAGGACTACCAGTTCCTGACCCACCTAAAGAATACGATCTTTTTTCTGATAATGATCAAGAAGTTGAAGCTGCTGAATCAAGTACTTCGAAGGACCCTACGTTTGTTGTAAAAGAACCTCCTGTGAACCACATAGACTTACTCAAGAGGAACTAAGTGATCTAATCAGAGACTTGGACCTCTCGAAAAGCAAAGCCGAAATTTTAGCGTCACGCTTAAAGCAATGGAATTTATTGCAGGAAAAAGTAAATATTTCAGTGTATCGGAATAGGGAGAAGATGTTCACTTCATTTTTTTTACTATGGAAGACACACTTGTGGCATGTACAGATGTAAATGGTCTCATGAGGGCACTTAAAATTAATTACGAACCTACGGAGTTCAGGATCTTTATAGATTCGCCCAAGGTGAGTTTAAAGGAAATGCTTTTACATATTGGAAATGAACTTCCTTCAATTCCTGTAGGTTACGCAGTTCATATGAAGGGATCTTATGAAAACTTGAAGCGTTTACTTCAAGCCATTAATTATTATGATTTTCAGTGGCTCATTTGTGGTGACCTTAAAGTAATAGCACTGTTGCTAGGTATGCAGTTAGGGTATACAAAGTATTGTTGCTTTATATGTGAATGGGACAGTAGAGATCGTGGATCTCATTACCGCAAAAGTGATTGGAGTACCAGAGAAACTCTTCAGCCTGGAGTGAAAAATGTGCAGCATGAACCACTGGTAGATCGTAGCCGAATTTTGCTTCCCCCTCTACATATTAAATTAGGCCTTATGAAAAGTTTTGTTAAGAGCATGTACCAAGAGGATGAGACCTATAAGTATCTAAGAGGATAATTCCCTCGATTAAGTGATGCCAAAGTTATAGAGGGTGTTTTCAGAGGGCCACAAATTAGGCAACTATTCAAAGATCACAAGTTCGACGAAATTCTCCAAGGTGAGGAGAAAGCTGCGTGGGAAAGCTTGAAGAGTGTTTGTTCACAGTTCTTGGGAAGACACCGAGCAACAAATTACAAAGAACTGGTAGCAAAGTTGTTATTGTGCTACGAAAATCTTGGTTGCAATATGTCTCTGAAACTCCACTTTCTTCATTCACATCTAGACTTCTTTCCCGAAGATTGTGGAGCAGTAAGTGACGAACATGGGGAGCGTTTCTATCAAGATATTGCAGCCATGGAGAAGAGATCTGAGGGAAAGTGGAGTTCTAACATATTGACCAACCACTGTTGGACTATTGCAACGGATGCTTCAGATGTAACCTACAAAAGGCAAGCCAAGCGAAGACGCTCAAAATAAAATAAACATAATCCTGTACAAGAGATCACTTAAAACTTTTGTCTACATTGCAGTGTAGTTCTTGCACAAAAAGGTATTTGTACATATTTTTCATGTTTTGATGTCAATACTGATTTTTATTACGGAATTGTTAATGTTTAACTTGACCACGGTTACTTTATTTTCTGTATCGCTGTGAAACTGGTATTTGCGCAATTTTGAAAAAGGAAGTACAAGGGTAAAGAAAGCTATAGGTTAGGGTACTTCTTAACTCCCCAGCTTATCACATCACAGTGAAATAGATAAAGAAAGTGAAATGTAGGTTTTTACAAGGATTTTGCTTAAATGTTGTATAAATGCTAATACATTTGTATATATACAGCTACTGTTGTACAATGGCGTGTTTTTTCATAACCTGAGCTAAGAAAATTTTTCTATTATTCTATTATTAATAAAAAATTTCCTATTATTCTTAAATGAATTTAAAAATCGAAATTTCAAAGAATTTACATACTTTCGATCAAAATTTGTAGAACAGTGTAATCGGTGAAATTAGATTCTCCTCTCTTCGTTCATGAGCTCGATATTAGCTCCGACCGTCTGTACAAGATACAGTGTTTTGAGAAATATGCGTCGGATCAGCAAAGTTATTCAATGGTACCGAACACGATCCCGTACCCTACCGCTAGTTAGAATTAGCTGAAACATTTGAAATGGAAGCTTTTATTTATTATTGCAGAGTCGGATTCTGTATGTACACAAAAATGTATAAGATTTAGTAGAAACATCATTGTTGTTGTGTGACGTGGCGCTGTAATGGCGAAATCAGGAGAGGTTCCAATATGAACTTTAATTAGCTTCAATGCCGTGGACATTCTAAAATAATTATACATGTGATCAAAAAACAAAAGAAAATGTGTGACTATTGGGTTTTGTTAGGGTGTTTATCCTTCCTTTTCCTCAGCGGGTTGCGAGAGTCGGAACCTACAGTTGAAACTTTGATCAGAACCTCTATTAGGTTTTGGATCCGAGACGTTCTCCATGAACAATTGACGACGAAGTTCGTCGGACAGTCTTCGGTTATTGGGTGAGGCAGCAGCGAAAAGAGTGAGTTAGTGCTGGGTCAAAGGCAAATGCTTATTTGTCGGCATGGCAGCGGACACCATGACGGCACCGCCGCTGTTGAGGAACGGCAGCTATGAAAGAGACGGTTATCAGGACGGTAGCAGTGGCAGGACGTTCTCCCCCCGAAGCGACGGCATCATGAAGATTTCCGCCATCGTTTCGCCTGACTTGTGTGAGAGGAGACCTCTCTACGTCTTGCGCGAGCAGTCTGAGGAGTCTGCTCGCGGTCCTGCATAGTTTTAGATGGGTGAAATTATGATGGAATTATTTCTTTTTCTTCTTCTTCTTCTTCTTCTTCTTTCTCTTCTTCTTCTTTTTCTTATTATTATTATATTATTATAATATCTGCTAGTAGTAGTAGTAGCAGTAGTAATAGGAATTATAGCATTAGTTGTAGTAGTAGTAATAGTAGTAATAATACTACTACTAGTAATAGAATAGTAGCAATATTAGGAGTGTAATAACAGTAATATAGTACTACTAGCAGTTGCAGTAGTATTAGAACTGGTAACAGCTATAGTAGTAGTAGTAATTGCAGCATTAGTAGTAGTTGTTGTTGTAGTAGTAATTGTAGTAGTAGTAGTAGCAAAAGTAGTAGTAGTACTAATAGCAGAAGAAGTGATAGTAGTAGTAGTAGTCTGTAAAGGGTAGTACTCTGTAGTAGTATTTTTCTTTTTCTTTTTAATCCTTTCATCCTTTAATTTTTAAATGTCTATAATGTGTTACCAACAAATTGATCACATCGGACCCTAGACAAGATTTGATTATGTCGTTCCAATATATTTTCAAAACTAAAGGAGTTACCACTAAAGAGCATTGTGTGAACAGAGTGCACGTTTTAATACGTATGTATGGTACCACCTCGATTTCGTGCATGCCGGCATCTTAAGTACGTTGTTCGAACTTTCGTTCGGGATAGACATAATGAAGGTAAAATATAATTTCGGTATTATAGCGTATCATTTGTAGAAGAAGTGGTACCTGTGTGCGAGTGTGTGTGTGTTATTCGTTTCATTATTGTCTTCTCTTCTCACATGCAATGTACGGATGTTTGAATTATAAAACGTTTAGTGAAACATGACATGGGATTGCAACATTGGGATGTGATTACTCCTTCGTTCATTCACATCTTAAAGAGACGTTCACCTGAACGATTCGTTTATAAGTAGCAGGTCTTTAACGGTGACGGATCTATTGGCAACGATTCTCGGACTAACAGCAAAATGTCTTTCTTTTTCATCCCAAACAGTTAATTTACATTCGCCGATTATAGCTCCATATTATGCATCGCCGGAAAAGTGTTGATGAAACCTTACATAGTTCGCGCCGTGGAATCCAAATCTGCGCTCCATTTGATATTTCAAATTTGACCCACCCCAGCCCCCAGGGGGTCTAGAGGGTCGAGTTTGGTTTCATCAAATAGTTTCCTTTTTTAATATTACTAAACACGTGTTTTTTGGTTTTTCTATCTGAGTTAAAGTTCTTGAGTTATTCCACCATGTCCAGACTTTTGATTCACGTTATATATATATATATATATATATATATATATATATATATATATATATATATATATATATATATATATCGCGTGATTCCGTTAGTCCGTACCAGGCCTTTAAATCTAGAACGATCCGAGATTTGTATATACGTATCCCATTAGTTGCAAACAACAACAGAGCGAAGGAAAAAGTTTCGTCCCACGGTCCTCCGCAGGGTCCCAGAAAGGTCCAACTCAAAATTGTCAAATAGAAAGAGCGGACAAGTGGTATATCGCTAGAAAGCTCTTGTAAAAAGAAAAAAGCTACAACAAGTCCCGATTCTCTACAATCACCCTACTCAAAATGGCGGCGGGTCAAATGTCATCAAAATTTGCATTGAAAACTATATGGCCACCCGTAAAAACCTGAAACGGGCAGCCAGACGTAAAAACTGAAAAACAAGTGACTCATTATTTCAAAAGTACAACATATCATTGTAACCAGTTCTAGATATCCAGGCACGGACCACATGTAAATTAGCCATTGTTTGATTGTGCTGGAGGGAAGACCCTGAACAGCTATATTTTGAACAGCTATATTTCCTTGGTAACATACGTTTTCAGGGTGCAATACTACAGAGACTCTTCAGTCCTCTTTCGTTACACTACTGAAAAGTTGCCTTGTCTCGTCTCGTAGTCAACACTGGTAACATACACAGTATGGAAATGGAAGCGTTATGGTGGAAAGGTAAGCAAATTGTATTGACACTTCTAACGTTGTTCTAAGAATTAATTTACCATCGCATAACGTACAAAGAATATATCATATGTACCTTGGAGACGGCTGCTGTCCGCTATGTAACAGACGTGCACTTCATACAGCACGTTTTACATCACGTTTTACCGAAATTGTCGTCCATGTAAGGTAAGACAACGGTCCACACTGCGATAATAATTATAGCCCACAGCTTCAAGCTCTCTCTCTCTGTAGTTGGTCTATTCGTGTAAACAAGTTCCTTGAGTCGACCCCAAGAATAATAGTCCATTCAAGTAAGGTCTGCAGAGCGAGGAGAGAAAGGAGTATTGGACCCTCTTCCTAACCAACGGTGCGGAAATAAAGTATGTAATGCACTTCTGCATATACGAGGAGCATGTTATCGCCAATAACCATCCAATTGCATCCACATATTACGCCGCACATAAAGTGGCATGTTTTCCAGCAGTTTCGGTAGATGTTCTGTCAAGAATTGATGGAACAGAGCAGACGTTAAATTTCCATCAATAAACCAGGGCCCATTTACATGTGTTCCAATGATACCGCCCCACGCATTGATGCTCCAACGTCTTTGTCGGTCGATCTGTAGTGTTCAGTGCGTATTCTCCGCAGCCCAATAATGCACATTGTGTAGGTCGACATGTCCATCACTTGTAAATATTGCTTCGTCTGTCCACAGCACTTACATACTGACAAACGTTGGGTTTGTCCTCAATTTCTGACGGGGCCAATCAGAAAATTGGAGTCGCTTATTACGGTCGGCATCTGTTAGCACCTGGCACTAGGAGCTATGATACGGGTGGCGTTTATGCTTCCACAGTATACGCAGTACACTTTTTTGACTACTTCCGCGATCCTGGGCAATATCTCTTGAGGATGCATTAGGACGTACTTCGAAAGCAGCCAAAACATCAATAACGACATCGGTGTCATCTACAATTGGAGCATGTTTGTAACCCCCATATTGGGGAGGTATGCGCCCTGTTTGTTTCAAACGATTTGCTAACCGTCGAAGTATATTATGGGAAATTGATTGTCGCTGTGGGAACCTTGCGTTATAAATTCGGGCTGAAGCTCTATAGTTTTGCCTACATTCCCCTAACACCATTAACATGTCAAATGCCTCCCCATTCGTACATCGCTTTGTTCCAATACAATGCTATCTTTAGCCGACACTGCACTAACACACGATATTAAGGTAGTACGTGCCACCCTCTACAATGAAATGGAAGCCTTCTGACACACACACTCACACACAACTCAATTCGTAGCGTGCATTACTTTTGCACAGCACAAGTACTTCACTACAATTCGTACTAACGACCCTTCAGCAAAGCCTGCTCAACTTACTGTGAAACTAACTGTGTTCCAGCGTACCTCATGTTCGTGCCTTTTAATTCAAGGTTGTCTGCGACTGTTTCTCTCGAAAGGCGTATGTTTTGTACAGCAAACATCAACCAGCAAACAGCACAATAAAGTTGCAGTATTCGTTACCAAAGATGTGTATGTTTATTAATTTCGGTATTTCATTTCAAGTAATACGTTTCGCGAAATTCATGTCTCATCAATTTCAATTTTACAAGACGCATAAGGAAGAAAAGGGCAGGTAAAGGCAGGTAAAGACATTGCGTCAATCCCATTATACGCCTGTTATTACTGAGGAACACTGAGCTTAAGATTGGTATAAAGACCAACCAGTCTGTCATCATTCAAACCTAGGTCGGAAATTGGGGGAAAAATGCATTCCCAAACGGAAATAGCACAATAAAACGGATAGGGTCGCAACGTGACACTCGGGATTGTCAAGATTTATACGTCATTGGATAGCACACGGCACGTCCAGAATACAGATCTATTTATACCGCTGTTTTGGGCTCTGGGCTAAATGCGGGCAAATGGTGCAAAACAACATGTCCCAGGGGAATGCTCCGTTTAATTGCTGTACCATGGAGAGTTATTGTGTGCATCATGGAAACAAATCATCCCGTAGTGCACACAGCCGAAATATTTCGTCCGTTTCACTAGCTAGTCGGAAGGATACAGTGTTCAATTTCCTTGATCTCATAGTGTCGGATGTGTGGGACGGGAGAGGCCACCCTAAGAAGCAACATCACAACTACCGACAAAGGGCTTTCAAACACACATCCTGTACGGACACCAAGGTCAAGATCTGGGAAGAGAACCATTCATCTTAAAAACATGCAGAAAACATTGATACAGAATGCTTGCCTCGTTCCACATCTCGAAGAATTCTGTGCAAGCAAAGTGAAAACAGTTGTTTTCTCCCGACCAACTAGTGTCATTGACTCAATATTTCGGCCGTGTGCACTACTCGCTGATGTGTTTTTATGATATACACCACAACTCTCCAGGGCTACCGGGCACTGTCCAGCAATTCCACTGGAATATGTGTTTTTGCACATCAATTTCAATGCAACTTTTGATGACATTTTGATCCGCCGCCATGTTGCATAGGGTGATCGTAGCGTAGAGACTTGTTGTAGCTTCTTTCTTTGCACAAGAACTTTCAAGCGATATACCACTTGACCCCTCTTTCCATTTGACAGTTTTGAGTTGGACTCCGTCTGAGACCCTGCGGGGGACTCTGGGACGAAACTCATTACTTCGATCTGTTGTCCTTTGAACATCATGTAACAATTGTTTTTCAGTTGTTACCTCTGGCTGCCCATTTCAGATTTATGGGGGTAGCCATATTATTTTCAATGGACACTTTGATGACATTTTGACCCGCCGCAATTTTGAATAGGGTGATCGTGGACTATCGGGACTTGTTGTAGCTTCTTCTTTTTACAACATATTTCAAGCGATATACAATTTCACCCCTCTTTCCAGTTCACAATTTTGAGTATGACCCCGTCTGAGACCCCACGGGAAACCCTGTTACGAAACTATTTACTTCGCTCTATTGTCCTTTGTAACTAATGGGATACGTGTTTTTCAGTTTGTACATATCTCGGACTGTTTTCAATTTAAAGTCCTGGAACGGACTAACGGAATCATCCGATATATATTAATAAATTCCTTAGTGCATTAATTATCACGGCAGAGTTTTATATGTGGGCAGTATGTAGAAAACGAAAGATGGTAAGCCACGAGTAAGATTTGTAGACAACTTACTATCACCAAAACTATTTTTATTTGCTTTTAAATTTGGCGAGACTGTAAGGATTTCTTTAGCTTCATCGACTTTCCTCTAGCTTTCCATACTTTCCTTGAAACTCTTCTCAGTTTCTGAGGAGTCGTTTTTTTAATTTTGAGAAATCCGAAATTAGAAAACCACACTGACTTCCCAGTCGTCTCGAAGGTCTCCGTCGGATTACATCGTGGAGGGGGATTTCCCTAAAGCTTTTGTGTTCATGAAAATCCCTTTGAGCACGGACTTTCTGTGGGTTTTAGAGATACTTATTTTAGGCTACATAATTAGTAGGCCAACCATTTTTCGCCATATCAGAATATAATTGCCTAAGGATTGTTTTATGTTGAAATCCGATCATTTATCTTTGCAGTTTTAGTATCCTAGCTTATTCGTTTGCCGCCGCTTTCCTCTCTCCCTCTCTTCTATTTATTTCAGGTTTCTCTTCTTCAATATTTTCCAAACTTTTTAACCTTTCACCCCCGAGTTTAGAACTTTATTAATATCAACAAATTAATATATTGCATTTGAATCTTAGTTACCAACTGAAACATCGCAAGACACGATTCGTGGAGGTATTCAATGATGAAAAGTATTAAGTAAACGTTTCCCCACCATATTCACAGACTACAGTAACGACCTATGGCCCGGTGTACGATTAAATTTGTCTTTACTTTATTTCCATCATCATCCGTTTAAAATCTTCCGTCGAATTATTAGCTATTTTTACATTTGTTTTCACTGGTAACTTTGAATGTAAAAGTTGTTGTATTTGTTTGGACCCAAACATATTATCGGTACCTTTAACTTCATTTATATATACACATATTTTGCGTTTACGTGCCTGTCTAGCACATCTAATTTCACTGTTTATAATAGAATACTTAAAAGTAAGATTTTTTTATGCTCGGGAAATTAATTGAAATTGTATTTATACGATATATCGGGTTTAAAATGTCAAGTGTTGCAACTGTAAAGTTCAATTTCTCAGGGTCAATAATTTGAAAGATTGAATGATTAATGAATATACGCATATGTTAAGATTTGAATATGTGTTGAATGTGAAATAATATTTAAGTAAAATACAAAATATTGAATAAAGCAAATGAATGTTATGTAAAGGGTCTTGGTACTTTTCTTTCAAGCCCCGAAAGGTTCTTGGTTTCCACGATCACGAAATATCCGATAAGTATAAAATCTAAATGTTAAGAAATACCGTGAATGTTGAATATTTTTTTCAATTTGTGTGACACTTTTGAGTAGCCTATATAAGAAGTAATATTATTTGTGTGAAGTAGCTGTCTATTAGATGTGACCATGTGGTAATTTTGTAAACTCCTAACTTAATTCGCTATAGTCAAATATTTTATGTAATTACATTTATAAACAACAGATCAATGAACTCCTTAAAATCTATCAGAATGAAACTTTTAATGATGTTATACACTGCGAGACAGTTTGAATAAGAATATATTTGTTAATAGTCATTTTCGAAATTGTTATTGAACACGACTAGTTTCCTTCCTCATTTTAAGCATACCCAAAACACCCCGTCCATTGAACGCCAGTGCCATCACTTTACAGCCAAAAAAAAAAAACACGGAGGACACATTGACAAGAGGTTTTCGACACACGGTTAGGATAGGTGCAGGATCGACGAGAGAAGCGGATCACACCATTGGAGATCAACCTGCTCCATAACTCAAGAAAGCATTCTGTTGGTTCATCACCGCAGATATATCGAGCTTAAGTTGATACTAGTGGAATGAAGGTTTAAGAGGACATTCTAAAGACGTACTATGAAGAGATAACTCGAGACCCCTTGCAGATCAAAAGGATAGAGATCCAGATGTTGACTGACTCCAGCTTATCCAGGTTCCTCCAGAGAAAAATATTCATGGTTCCAGATGACCTGGACGACGCCAGTCTAGTTGGACTTATCAAACTAGTGCTCATTCCTTTATATCTTAATTAAATCTTTTCTCTTTTTCTTACCTTTCCCACAACTAGTCATTTTTAAAATAGAAACAATTGAATTTCATTTAAATTCAACCATAATTTTACAGTTAAGTACTGTGTTGTGCATCAGTTTCATCCTCAATTTGTTGCGTTCATTCAATGAGTATTCTGATCTACAACCGATGGCACAGAACCGCACATGGTGGTAGATGCTGTAAGATCTCAAATTTTCAAATACTTTATGTGTGCCCAACGGCATATGATGGAGATGTTGTGAGGCTTACGCCGTTGTCACGATCCCAAATTTATAAATATTTTCGATAGATAACAGTTTCGCTAGATAAATCAGGTAATTTTGAGTTGAACATAATAACGATGCAGTTTATGTAACGAGTACAATCTAATTTATATTTTTTGCTTAGAGAAATTGAGTAGAGCTACTGTTAGACCACCCACCCACCCTCGCTACGTTTGTGTTTTTGCTCAGTTAGAGTAACTTTTGTTTCATTGTTTTTTATTGATTTATTTGTGGGAAAGAAGAGAAAATTTTGCCAAGTTGTAAAATTTTGTTTTGCTTTCTGTTAGTATATAAGAAGTATCATTTATACTTTTTGTATATATATATGTATAGTAGTCGAACATATTTATTTATTATTGTGATTAATAAATGTGACGTGTATGTGGTCCCGGGTTCAAAACCTGCTCCCGCCAAGTGAACTTTGTGGTGGACAAACACCGTGTGCGTGGGATTTCTCGGTGTTCTCCCATTTCCTCCCACTTTCTTCATTCCACTATTTCATTAATTTCTCATAATCAGCGTCTCCTTTAGCCTAACCGGCATAATCGTGGGATGTAAAACTCAAAGATTTCATTTCATTTCATAATAATTGTGACTCAGAAAATAGCAATAATTGGAGAATACTAGTGTTATATAATCTGCGTTAGATCATTTATAAGAACCCCCCACTTTTTGTGGCAAATTGAACGAGTCAGTTCAGTCATCTTTTAATCATTTTGAGGATTGTTCTATCCTTTATAACCTTCGTGATATATAGAAACTTCATTTAGAGCAAGAAATGAGAAATAGGGAACAGTGAGATTCTGTCTTAGATTACATTTTTTATAAGTGGAAATCAATACTCTAGTACGATGCGAAGATGCTGATGACCGAACAAATTGTCTTGATAATTGACGGGTTATTGCCTTCGTTCTATTCTGTAGTCGAACGAAAATCATATAATACTATTATTGAGTTAGCGAAGTTCTACGGCTTAGAGTAAAGAGTTAATTTGCTTGTCAGCATGAGTAGTCAGCGATCGAAGTCCTTGGCAATAAAAGACGAACATAATATACATCGTGTTGGCAATAATGCTATACAGCAAAAAAAAAAAAATAGATTTTAGTACTCAGAACGTGAGTCAAGTTGTCATTCAGACTGAAGGAAAAATACCTTGATAGCTCAGTTAGACGATATCAAAATGCAATTAGAAAAACTCGGGCAACGAATTGCACCAGCAAAAGTTTCTCACGCACAGAATGGAAAATCTGTGTGTATACGATATTATGAGCGTTTGTATTTGCAGCGAAGAAATCCAGTTCACGCGTCCTTCGCATCCTCTCATTCACAGCCTCTTGCTTCTGTTAACACAGTGCATATTAATGAGAAGGTTAAGTCGAATAATAGGAACAATGCTGACAGTAATATTTGTAATAATATTAGAAATATTAAGCGATATTAAGTCCTAATTTAGTACGAAGCTAATTTGCCTCATGTTAGAGCATATATTGATAATAAGCCACATTTATTTCTGTTGGATTCAGGCAGCACTATCAGCATAATTTCTGGTATTTGTTTAAGTAATAGGCATAAAATACTCAAGGAAAGACTTTTATTTGTGGCGTCACTAGAAACTCTGATGAAACTGATCAAATCGCTTTAGTAACATTTAAATTAGGAGGGCAGTATTTTACACATCCTTTTCGTGTATAAAGTTTTCCCGTATAAAAGTATAATTGGCCAAGATTTCTTGAAAAATCTTCTTGCAATGGTTGATCACAATATGAATTCTTTTGGTTTTGTTTAATTTGATATTTCTCCAAGAGTTGAATTGCCGCCATATGTGTCTTTTGATGAAATTTCTAATCATATAGCGAAATTATATAATCCTCAATTTTTAGTGGGTCGCTTTGTTGTTTTACCTCCAAATTCAAGTGTTCAGGTTATGCTGAAGAAATAAATGATCTTGCAGGTACTCGTAATTTACTTGTTCCCAATGAATCAATAGATACGCAGGCAGAAATATTTGTGCGAAAATGAGTTGCAGACGAAATTCATCCAGTAATTTTTGTGATTAAGCCTAATAAAAGTAAACTTTATTTCAAAAAAGATGTTATTTTTGTGGGTTCTGCTGAATATGTTATCAATGATACCAATTTCAAGAAATAAAATTGAGCTAACAATAAGTTTCAACAAGTCAATGTAGTCTATACAAAATCTTTTCCTGAAGGTTATGATATATACGGTGTAAATGTTAATCCTAAATTCTTGCCTCATTGACAACACCAATTATATGACTTATTAGAGCAATGTTATTTTAGTTTTTCTTGGAATCAATTTGATTATGGTTGTGCTAAAGGATATAAGCATAAATTGGAATTGGTAGACACTATTCCAGTCAATCACCCGCAATTTGCTTACCCATATCATCTACGGGATGATATCAAAGAACAAATAGATATTTTGTTGAAAAGTAACATCATTGAGGCTAGTATTGGTACTTTGAAAAGAAGAACAGTCAATATCGATTTATAGAAGACGAGAGATACATTAAAAAATGTTTCCTGACTCCTTTCCGCTTCCTCATATCCAGGATATTTTGACTAATTTAGCTGGACGCAAACATCTATGTTCTAGTGTTGTTTTTGGAGCATTCTTTAACATTCCCCTCCGTGAAGAATCAAAATCTATTACAGCTTTTTTGATTCCGGGCATCGGATCCCACCATTTTAATTTTTTGCTTCAGGGTGTTAAGACATCTACTAGTGGTATGACTAGGTTAGTGAAACTCACCTTAAAAAGGTCTTACAAAAGATAAAATATTTGCCTATGTTGACGATTATTTCTGGTCTAGTTTCAGTTTTGATGATATTGTACAGATAACTTGTATGTTGCTTCAAAGAATAAAATAAATTGGTTTAAAGCTTTCTCCAGAGAAAAGTCAAATTGGGATATTTTCATTAGATGTTCTAAGTCACACTGTTGGCATAAATGGTTTGTCTATTTCGAAACGAATAATTAACTCAATTTCCAATTATCAACGTCCAAAAACAGGAAGCAGGTTAAAAGTTTTTTAGGGTTGGCTTCTTTTGTTCGTTCATATTTACCTAATTTCAGTCAATTGGTAGAAGCGGTACTTTGTTGTTTAAAAAAAGACGTTCCTTTTCGCTGCAAACAGCCTCAGGATACAGCATTCAATAATATCAAGCATGCCATCATTTCAGCTCCTTGTTTAACGAGATATAAGCCTGATTATCCTCTTTCTATTTTGATGCCAAAAAATTGCGCTTTCAGGGTTAATCAAAGAAACTCTAAATTCATCTAACGGCGCAAATCTAGTACCCATTAGTTATTGTATTTCCTAGTTAGAGAAAATGACACCCATATCAGATGAAATTACTAGCATTGCTATATTCTTTACGTTTCTTCAGATATTTTCTTTTCGAACGTTATTTTTATTTGAAGACGATTGTCACATTTTAATTTATTTGAACCAAACAAATGACGTAAGCGAAATTTCCAGATGGTTGAGTGAAATTGAATCGTATAATTTTATATTACACATATCAGTGGCTTCAGCAAACATGTGTAATATAAAATTATACGATGCTTTTTCACATTTTTCTAACCCCCTAGAGATTTGGAAGTTGAGGAAAAGAGTGAAGACTATCCGAGAATTGTGTTTACTCAGAAAACACCTTCATTTTCAATTTTAGATGGACCAAATCTTTCAACAGAACAGCTAAAAGATCCGTTTTTTAAAGATATTTTTTCTCGGAACGGAAAGAAAATAGAAATTTTAAAATAGAACGCCAAGCTTTTAAATTTTACTATTAAGAAAGCAATTTTGTATAGAAGACACAAAACTTCTCAAGGCACAAATTTTTAGTTGCAGTTTTTACTTCTTTGCGTTATAAATTTTTAATGCTTGTCATACATCTGCATTGGGATCGGCTCATTTTATTTATTCTAAAACCTATTATATGTTAGTAAAAGAGTGTATTTTCCCAATATGAAGAAATATAGATATCGGAAATGTCCTGAGTGTACTACCTGTTAGACACAAAAACGAAAATTGGTTTTCCGTATGGTACATTGCCTACTTATCCCTCAGCTCTGCATTCTATCGCGTCCACATAGGTGTAGGTGGGAATTATTCCTCCCAAAATATGTTTAATCATAAATATCTAGTAGTAGTAGACAATATTGTACCAGATACATAATTGTAGATTCCCTTTCTGATGTTACAGCAAGTGCTTTAGCTTCATTTCTTTATCACTAAGTAATTCTAAAGTTTGGAATTTTCCATGAAATTGCCTTAGACAAAGGCAGAGCATTCAGTAGTGGACTATTTAAAGAATTATGTGCTTTGATTGGTGCTTGGATGCGTTTTGTAAATGTACATGGGCATTATAGTAATGGTGTTCGTGAAATTAGTATTAGGAATACAGAACAACTGTTAAAATCAGCTTTATGAGACAAAGATTTAGGAGAATGGATTGACCTACTAAAGCCCATAGATTTTTCGCTTAACGTCACCTAGAATTTATCTTCTCAAATTTCAGCATTTGAATATCCTTTTCGTTTTAAACCTAGGATACTTAGTCAATCAATTTTAAATACCCCGTGTCAATACGAAGATAATGCCATTCGTTTACACCAATTACAGAAGATGAGGGACAGTGCGTAAGAAAATCTTTACAAACGCCATAAAACGGCGACAAAATTTTTTGGTAAGAGGCATACGAAACCTGCTTTTAAAGAAGGAGAAAAAGTTTGGATGGTGGATACTACAAGGAAGAAAGGTCACGTCAAACATTCAGCGGATAGTTCATTGGTCCAGGCATAATTAAACTAGTGGAAAATCCAAATTCGTATTTTGATAAGTATAAGACCGCCCGAGGGTCTTGCAAGACAAGCATAGCAGTCCAGAAATTGAAGAAACATTATGAGAAAGAAAACCCGGAAGAGCAAGACCACCTTGAAAACTCTGACGCAGAGATCAACCTCTGCACGGAAAACTATACGATGAAAAAGAAGACGAGATGCGAAGACCATCAATGACCACTAGCTGAAGAGATTTTCAACCCCAGGATACAATGATTGAAAGAAGAAATTTGCATCCCTTCTATTCATATTAAGGATGTTGTGATAGCAAAAAACCTACCAACGCAGGCAACTATAGGAAAGAATTCCACAGAAATAAACCGAAATTTGCTTGTATTAATGTCATCAGTCAGAAGATTAGTAGTTATAGAGGTAATATTTTGGATATAAAAGCAGATGCCTTAGTAAGTCCGTCGAACGAAACCTTAACTCCATTAGGTGGCAAAGATAAAGCTATTCAAGTAGCATCTGGATCTGAATTTTTGACGAATGCTTGACCATATCATCATTGAAGCCAGAAGAAACGAAAATTGCCAATGTTTATCGTTTTCCAGCTAATTATGTAATATGACATGTGGACCACGGAATTAAGACAAGATGATTTTACGAGAAACATACAAAAATTGTTCTAAATAATTCTTGGAGAATTATCTTTCTACAATTGTACTACCTAATATTTCAACTTTACCATTTAAATTTCCGAAGTTAGATGCTGCAAAAAATGCCTTTGCTACAACAAGGATATTTTAGAGGAAGACCAAGATGTCGTAGACCTTGTCGTATTTTGTGCGTATGACAGAGATATTTGGGAAACTTATCAGCAATTACTCCCAATATATTTCCCATTAATGAAGAACATGTTAGTCTGTCCGCACGTAACAAGGGTGTAGATTACTTTTCTTGAAGATTTGATTGTAAATAGAAACATTCAGTAGATGGCAGATGAACTCTCTTTTACACTGGCCACGCCTAGAAGTTACTTTATCATGTTTTGAATATTGCATCCAAATCTATTGAAACTTGAAGTACTTCAAAAAGTTGAACAAAAAAAAATTTCGAATTACTAGGTTCTTTACGATTAGCTAGCCTCATTAACAAATTTGTAATAAGTTGGTATCTTTAAGAATTGTACCATTTCATTTGATTGGACAACGTATGACTACAGGAACTTCTTACTTTCATTATTTAGAAAAGTTAGAATGTGAAGAATGAAGAAAATTAACGTCACATATATGTATGAATGTTTCGATGTTACATCAAGAAGATGCAAGAAGATCGATGTCAAGACTGCTATAACCATGCTCCACCCCTATACATGTCCAGGATTTGATGCCATGATCAATGTCTAGGATTCCAAGCCCAAAGAGGACAAGACGTAAGAAAGAAGATGAAGATAAGAAGAATTTATATGTTAGTTACGGTTGTAGTTTATCTGTCGTGAACAGTTCTGTCGTGCTGATTTCATAGAGTTTGATTATAGCCAGTATATGGGGCTATAATCATATTTGGAATTTTTCCCCAGTCTACGGACGCTTTAAATCTATATAACTTAAAGGTAATTTTTCTCAAACTGAAATCAGTACCCTTCTTGTGCAGAATATTTTTACTATCCTTGTTTACTTAGATAGTATTACAACATTTTTCTTCTCGCGTATAAGTCACGATTGATAATATAGTTATTTTTACATTAGAGGTATATATATATATATATATATATATATATATATATATATAAAATTTATTTATTTATTTGTTTATGATCTTTAATTCTTATAATTTGTAGGTATATCTAAGTTTATATTATTTGCATTGGTAATAGTTACATTCTTATTCCGACCTTACCGAACCTACCCTAAAATGAACACTAAGGGTACTCCACACTAACGCCCTAAATCACATGTCACACAACAATGATATGATGCAAGTATTAATGTTTATTTTTCTTTTTCTTACTTTCCATCTTCCCAGTGATGCTGTCGACACACGCTCAAGGTTACCAAGTGCACTACATGAACTGTCTTTGAAATACATTCCGAGGAGTTTGCAATCGAAGCTTGATTCACAACAAGCAATATATTATATAAAATAACTCTTTACCTTCAGCAAACGTCTTTTGGGATTTCCTTCGATATTTTATTATTTCTTTCGTAATACGGAAAATTGAAAATTTTGTGTAATTCCAGTTTCGATGAGGGGGTTTGAAGTAACTGTGTATTAGATGTGAAGTGACCATGTGATAATTGTGTAAACTCCTAACTTAATTCGCTATAGTCAAATATTTTATGTAATTACATTTATAAACAACAGATCAATGAACTCCTTAAAATCTATCAGAATGAAACTTTTAATGATGTTATACACTGCGAGACAGTTTGAATAAGAATATATTTGTTAATAGTCATTTTCGAAATTGTTATTGAACACGACTAGTTTCCTTCCTCATTTTAAGCATACCCAAAACACCCCGTCCATTGAACGCCAGTGCCATCACTTTACAGCCAAAAAAAAAAAACACGGAGGACACATTGACAAGAGGTTTTCGACACACGGTTAGGATAGGTGCAGGATCGACGAGAGAAGCGGATCACACCATTGGAGATCAACCTGCTCCATAACTCAAGAAAGCATTCTGTTGGTTCATCACCGCAGATATATCGAGCTTAAGTTGATACTAGTGGAATGAAGGTTTAAGAGGACATTCTAAAGACGTACTATGAAGAGATAACTCGAGACCCCTTGCAGATCAAAAGGATAGAGATCCAGATGTTGACTGACTCCAGCTTATCCAGGTTCCTCCAGAGAAAAATATTCATGGTTCCAGATGACCTGGACGACGCCAGTCTAGTTGGACTTATCAAACTAGTGCTCATTCCTTTATATCTTAATTAAATCTTTTCTCTTTTTCTTACCTTTCCCACAACTAGTCATTTTTAAAATAGAAACAATTGAATTTCATTTAAATTCAACCATAATTTTACAGTTAAGTACTGTGTTGTGCAGTAGTTTCACCCCCAATTTGTTGAGTATTCAGAGCTACAACTAATGGCACATCCCCGGCACATTTGTATGACACTAATTGCAAGCAGCATGTATTTATGGCAGGTCATCGTAACCATAATTTATTACTAAATCTACCATCAAATCAGAAAACTGAAATACTACTGTATAATTGTATTTTGATACCAACCTTCCTGTAAAAATCTTAGAACTCAACCAGTGTTCCCACCTCTGTAATCGTGCTCTCACCGGCACTTGAGATCCTTCTGAACTTGAGAAATTCTCTTTTTTCTTTCTTCATATGATGTGCGAATTTATCCATAAATATCATTATCTAAAAGTATAAGGCGATAGCGATGTAAAGGAACCTGGTCAAGGAACTAGTTAATCAATCAGAATGATCAGAAAAGTAAAATAACCGCGAAACGAAACTTTGTCCTCTTAATTCAAAAAGGGGAGGGATCTATTAACACTATTAACATCATAATCTTGCTTATACTAGAAGCATCAAAACGATCATTTTGACCCTTACTTAATAATACACACATTAAACAGTATTATTCTTTATTTTTGTATACTCTTGGTGTTATTGTTGGGTTTTTATTATTTATAAATTCAAACTTAATTATTTTCTTTCTTTATTTTACATTTGTTATAGTTCTTAGTGAATAATTTTAATATTATAAGTTTCGTAATCTATAAAGTTACTTAAAATGAAGTTCGATAACATAACAAATGTAATTAACACTACTTATTATTACTGTAAAATTTCTTAGTTTCCCTTCAAACATGATAAATGATAGGAAGTAAAATAAAATATAATAACAAAATGAAGTAGAACATTAACTTCTTTACAAGTAGGCATGTTTTACAATGTTCACATTTACATGCCTACTCATCACATTTTGAACAAACAACGTAATTCTTGGTGATCTGTATCCAGGAAACATTGATCTTGTGACTTGTTTCAATTGCACTCAGATACTTGACATCTCATTCGCTTGATTGTTTGAAGCAAACCGGGTACGCGCTGCCTGGTACTATTACCGTCCTCCTTTAGTGTCCTCACTTCCGAACGCCGTTCCTCTCCTAATTCCAAAAGAAATTGATGGAAAATGATCTTTCTTCTCGTTACCTGCTTGTAGAGGACGAAACCATTTATAGCTGTCAGATCAATGATGTTATAGAAAATCTCTACTGGCCATCTTCTACTTCCAGCTTTCCTGGAGTATTTTCGGGCAATCTGGTCGAGTACATCAAGTCCAACCTTTTGCCTATTGTAAAATAAAATTGTTTCAGACTTTTTCTTCTTATGGCTGATATCGATTGCAACATAAGAGTGAAGCCTAATGAAAACAAGGCCATTTTGTTCTTCTTACAAAGATATGCCGTTAGCGTCATATCATTTTCAGTCTTCTGTACAGTTGTGCTGTATAGGTTCTTTCCCTCGACTTTTTTACTGAATCTGGAACTTAACTTCTGTTGTTACAGATAGTTCCTACGAAGATGATATCATTTTTCTTGAGATAACGAACGAGGCGTAGGGATGTAAAAAAGTTGTCACATGTGACATTCAATCCGGACTCTGCGAAAGGTCAGACAAGCTTCTGTACATCAAATTCACCAAGCTGTGTGTTTGCATTATCCTTTCCTAAATATGTTCCTAAATATTGGAAGCCATTTATTATGTATTTGTGTCCCACTTTCACTAGCATACAGGATTTTACGCCATATTTGTCTGCTCTGTTGCCCATGATCTGTATGAATTTGCACAACGTCTTCATTGAAAACAGTTGATAATCAACAGTACCATAAGGTTATGGATAATAGCACCTTTGAGAGTTTTTAATAAAAGCTTTCTAAACTGTACAAATCATACAAAACTTGTCACATTGATACCTTTTCGTCCTAGTATTTTTTATATAGAATCTCAGAAATCGCATTATATCTTATTGACATTGCATCACTGAAAACTCGCTTTCGTCATTTCTTTGACCAATGGCTCTTTACGCTAATCCCCTTCATTCCTAAAGCACCGCGAAGATATAACAACCCTTTGAAGGCGTCTAAGTCTTGAAGTAAAACTGACCAAGTTGGGTCATTCAAAACTCTTGGAGATTCGACTTCCGTACACGTCTTTATGTCACGTAACAGGTTCATCTATTATAAATCTGAAAGAACTAAAAACTGTGTCGTCGATATGCTTACGTAACACGTTATGATGTTTAGCCTTTCCGCGAACAGTCGAGCAGGTTTGATCGAACAAAACTGTCTGATCTCTGGAAAATTCGATATTTTCAACATCTCTCTCATGTCCTATGTTTCCACTGTCACTAAATTCTTCATAACTCGCAGAAACACTTTAACCATCTTACAATTCATCAATGTTGATATCACCAATGGATTCATTGTCACTTCTATCACTATAGTCACCACCAGAATCGATTCCATCAATAACCTGTAGTTCTTGTACTATTTCTTCCGACGATTTTTTTCTCAGCACTCGTCATGCACCACACTAACAGCAACCACTTAGAGCACACATATAGTGAATTAAGTCAGTCACAAAAGTAATACTAATTAGTATGTTAAAATAGTATCAAATTAGTATCAAAATGTTTGCAACTGTAAAAACTGTCAAATATTTTTTCATGGAAAGATTTTAAATTTTACAAAGTAAACATTGAAATTTAGTATTTTATTTCAAGAACCAGTTGAACTGATTTTTAATGACAGTATAAGACTATTCATAAGTAATATTTATTAAAGAACCAACTTCAGTATCTCTTAGCTGCTTATATATTTAATTAGTTGTGTAAGTATTCTTACTTGCTACCTCACGTGTTTATAATTTATAGGCAGGCACTTTACACAAAGTGAAAGACATCTTTCTGACTGATTTACTTTGTATTTTCAAAAGAATTGGAGCAGTATTTTTGTGCAACTTAGAATTCATAAAAACTGTGCCATCAAGTGGACACTGGATTAATAAAAGCTATGTTAAAACAAAAATATTAAGTTGTTTATGTTGGATTATTAACAGAAAAAAGAAAAATGTCGTACGATGTGTGTTAACTAAGCAGTGACGTTGCCCGCTGCCTGTATACAAGTTGTTCTAGCCGGTATATAAGTGCTAAACTGAATAAAAGGAAAATAAAAAAAATTGTCAAAAGCTCTGATAAGCTTTCTTATATTGTGTTGATGGCTAATGTATGTTCTCGTGTTGAACATAGGCCGCCGCTAATGCTAAATCATTCTCAGAATGGATGATACAATGAATGACGTTTTGTCTTCAACGAGTTATGAAATTCCGAGTAGATATCAATCTCTAGTAGGTAATTCGTTTGTTACTCCTCAGGGAAGTGTATGCTGAGCGCATGTGTTTGTTATCAGGGGCAGTGAGGGTCATTGGGGAAAGGTTAGTTATGTACGGCATAGAACACGGCCTCAATAGAAATAGAAAACAAATAGAAAACGGCCTCGTGATGGTAGTTGTGAGAACCAGCTGTTCAATAGTTTTCTTTTCGTTCACTGCTCGGCTGGAATACTAGATAAAAACATTTTATCTTTTAAAGGAGAAATTGAATGTGACGAAGGAAGCACGAATCCTTTTATTATTCATGCAATTTACACAAACTGACTCAATATTAATAAATGGTTTTCGATCATTGAGGACTATTATAGGGAAGCTCACTGTAGACGTGACAATTAATAAATTTTGCAGGCTCACTATTGAAGTTAAATGATGATATTCTGTTATTTCAATTTTTATTGAAGATAGAATTATTATAAAAAGGAAATATTTTTCCGAATGACTCTGTTGTTCCGGTGGCAATAAGCAAAGTAAGTTAATATTATGAGCTAAAATTCTTGAGTACATGGATCATTAAGATAGTTGGATAATATTGGCTCCTGCAATATTTTCCAATTTAAATAGTTACCTGGGTAGACAAGCGTAAGCGCGCAGCAAATGTCTCACACTATCTGAAAAATTGCTTTTTCCCAGCATATCCTGATAACAAGTAGTCAATTTTACAGTGTCGCACCATACGTGATGTCAACCGTATTGTACAGCTATGGAAATTTGAAGACCCCCAAAACTAGTTCTTTCTATGGCCCCGTTTCAGGGGTGTACTAGTTTTCTTTCATAGTCCCTATTTAACATAGCAGAGCTGATAAAAGAGTACGGCTTACTTTTCAACCCTATGTACAAAGCATAGATACATTAGATTATGAACACATAGCAGAGATAATACAGTACTCATTCTTTTTATCGTACCTTTATTTAGCCTGTATTTAACATAGCAGAAATTATTAAAGTCTATGGTCTTATGTACGATCTATAGGCACAAATCTGTTATCTCTAACCGAAACCTTTTTAGTTGTACTTGGATGTTCCAAATGTTTCCAGCAAAGCATATGTAACTACTAGCAAATGTAACTTATATTACTATAATAAAACTAGTCGAAATAGCGCAATATGCAGTAAGAAAGACCGCTTTGAATGTGACGTATACTATAATATCCGGTATCTGAGACAAACAATGTCTTGAAAAGCAAACTGTAAAAATCGACTTTCCCACTCAAACTGCGTAACAACAAGAACATTGTGTAGAAGGTTAAAGGTTGAGAAGCTACTGTGACGTAGAGGAAGCTATGTGAATGAGAGTTACCACGACCAAAATAAATATTGCTGAAGGTCCTACAGACCAGTATTACGGTTAAGGTGTTAACATAAATTCCAACCCATATTTAACATGGTTGAGACTATGAACACACATTACAGATCTACTTAGCATATAAAAGTGTGCTCGTTCTCTTTTATGGTACATTGTTTCACCACTAATTAGCATAGCAAATATTATAAAATACTACTTCCCTTCTTAACACCTATGACCAATGGCTACAAGTACTGATTGAAACCGACCAACAGAGAAGCAGAGACATTACCGATCCCTGACTTACACACGAAAAGGAATGACTAAGGTTTCGCTACTCCTATTTAACCTAACACAGTCCAGAGTAACATGTCTCACACAGTTAGTCCAGACCAACATGTATAGAAGTGGACAACAAACACATAGTTTACCCACTATTTAATACAGCAGAAATTACATAGAAAACCCATAAAATATGATAATTTGTGAGCTCTTATTTAACATGGCAACGATTATAAACACATTTACAATCGAATAAAAGCCTATGATACCTTCTTTGCAACTCTATTTAACATTTTAGAGAAGATGAATTTACCGTACCCTGCTTTCTAATCCTTATATAATATACAGTTGTAGAGATTACACGAGTCATTTTATGAGTCAATGCTATGTTAACCCAGATTTAACATAGCAAGTAGGAAAACAAGAATATGACGGATATGAGACCTGGTTTCTTACAACCTTTGTTTTACGCAGGTTTTCTGAATATTCAATTGACGAATATTATATTAGTTTATGTGGGAGACGTTCCTATTAACCGATCTGTACCAAACTCGGTATACGTATAGGGGTATGTCAACGTGGTGATTATCAATATTATGATTATTTTTCACACTGGCCTTTGACCTTACAGTATATTTGGGATACTTCCTTGTGTAATAATTTTAACCAATTGTCATGAAGCTCGATAAATCTGAGTTTTTGTGCATGCTGATAAGGAAAATTATGTTAATTTTTACCTAGAGCTTATAGTTTATGTGCAATATGCACTTTTATAAAACATTGAAATAATTTGCATGAAACTCGATATATAGGTGTTTCCCACGATACTTATTACGAATATTATGGCTACTATTTAGATTCACATGGACTGTGTTTGTGTTATTAAGGTCCTTTTTTATTTTCGATAGCAGAAATTATACAAGAAAGAATGGGATACTTTCAAGAACCCATGTATAAAAAACGCAAATTTAATAACCACTATAAAAAACTGTGGCTTCAATTATAACCTCTACAACTTATATCTTATACATAATTTTTATAAGCTTTATTTAGGTTAGACTTCAACTGTCAAATATTTAGCTTTGTATCATCCGGAAACAGAACAACATACAGAAATTCTGTTACTTATGTTTGGTAACAAAGCATTGGAAATCTGTGCCATTTTATATTCAAAGTACCTTAATAGTAAGCTATTTCATAGAAAGATTTTAACCATTTTACTATAATAAATAAAAGCAGTGATTACAAAATTTATACAGAATTCCTAACATTCCTTAATTGATAGTTGCTTTAAGAGTATGGAGCCATTTAGTTATGGGTAACAATTTTAAATTTGGATATTAACTAGCTTAGAACGTTGCTCTCTTTTGTAGATTTTTGTAGCCATCAGACCAATTTCGAAATTTAACCAGCTAAGGATTTTCTACCTTTCTGAAACATTCCAATACATAGAGGATAGATATTTTAAAATTTGGGTGGGGAATTTCTGTACCAACGAGAAAAATGTGTTCATTAAATAAGGGAAGAAATAAAATTTTAAATGACTCAGAATTTTTATACCTCTTGTGGTATTGAAACGAACGAAGGAATACATTTTATTGGTTTATTTATTTTTGTACCAATAAGAAAAAAGGAAAGAGGGACTTTTTTAGTAGCTCAGAATTTTGTACCTTTTTGTAATATTCAAATAAACGAACTAATACACTTCGGTGTTCCATTTATTTTTGAACCATTGTGATATTTAAATGAGCGAAGAAATCTCATTTTAACTAGTAAAGAACGTTATATATTTGTACTATTCAAATAAGCGTAGAAATAAATTTGGGTCTCATAGTTAATTACGGTGGAACATTCTGCTCTATTTTCTATACTTTTTATACCAAAGTTGAAAAAATAGTATTATTTATTAAGCAAGTAGAGAAAGTCCATTGAAATAAATGAAGGAATATTATTAAATGACATGTTTAATTTTGAACAATCCAGGGAAAAATGTCATTATTTTAAAATTTAAATAATATCCATTTTAAGAAACTCAGAATTTAATATAATTTTGTTCTACTGAAATAATCTAAAAATAAAATTAAGTGTCATATTTAGTTTAGTACTAACGAAAAACTATATTAGTTAAGTAGGCGAAGAAGGACTATTTCATCTAGTTGAGAATTATCTACCATTTTGTAGTAGAATACAGGGCGTATAGACGGCCGAGTCAGCGAAATTTGATCTTGTTTTCCTAGAAATCGATATCATTTCCTGGAATTGGGAGGAAAGTTTCGACAAGCCTTTAGTTGCTATGTTCATAGCCTTTTACGGCTAGCACAGGAGCACGTGGGAAAATTTTGATTTGTGAGAACAGCCTGTTGCTAGAAACAAGATGAAACATGCCTTTTTCGGCCTTTTAGGGTTACCATCAGCTATAGGTTCATGAAAAAACATTCCTTTTCTATTCGTCTTGTATTGGTTAGCTAATTTGGATTCCCAAGCCCCGCAAAGACTCTTGGACGGCTACCGGATCTTCATCAGAGTTCTTTCAGTTATCACGATTGAAGCCTACCAATTGATTGTGATTTCAGCCTAAAACTGTAGTGTGTGTTTTGTGATACCGGTCGTTCTTATTAAAATAGGTAAGTAAAATAATATATGTTCTTTCTTCATTTAGTTATAAAAGCAGTTGAAAGAACAAGTGTATTTATTCATAGTTCCGTTCAGGTTCGAACATTAAAAAAAACACAGACACATACATACTGTACATATATGTGAATGTCTGTTTTGCTAGTCTCTTTCTTTCTCTGTTTGCTAGCACATTGAACTCCATCTTAAAATGGTTTAGTTTCAAGAGCAACAGATAAGATAACATTGTCAAATGTTTTGATGATTCGTATTGCAATTAGTTAACAGACTGACCTACAGCCCTGCTAAACGAATGATAAAAGGTGCAGTACATTTAATTGTATGTTAAATCATATTATGTCTTAAAATGTTATATGTGTCTGTAGTATGTGCTTGCGGAAGCCCCTGGAACATCGAATCACTTCACCTTTAAGTAATGATAATAGAATAAAAAATGTGGAACGGGAGAAAAAAGTAATGAAATCTATGAGTTTTAGTCCTATAGTTGACTACTAGACTAGTGGAGAGGGAAAGTGATGATGAGAAATGATGAAGTGAAGAAAGTGGGAGGAAATGGGAGAACTCCCAAGGAAATCCATTCATACGGTGTTTGTCCACCATAAAGTTCATTTGTATGGAGCAGATTTTGAACACGATGCCTCACGCATTACAGGTGAACGCTCCGGGAGAACCCAGAGGAAATCCACGTACACTGTGTTTGTCCATCATAAAGTTCATCTGTTGGGAACAGGATATTGAACCTGGGACCCCCCATGCACCAGAAGTGAACGCTTTATCAGTGAGCCACCGAGGACCCGGATGAAAAAAAAGTATAAAAATATGGTAAGAAATACGTCCACCGAGCTAAGATGCACTCCAGACAGTGTATTTACTCTGCGTTTCCGTGTTTCATAGAGATGAAATTCTAACGTTAAAAACACATACATATAAGCGAGTTTGTATGATGCTTCTGTTCGCTGTACCTTGATTTCTAAGAAAATGATAAGATGGAATTCTTGAATGTTTTCTGACTCGCATTGCAATTAGATATCAGCTGACGCAAGAAGTGTCTCTAGACTTGGTGTTTTAATTTTGATAATATGATGCACACCTGTTTGTCTTTGTGTCTGTAAATGAAATCTTTGAACAATGAAGAATTTTACGTCGCACAATAAAGCCAACAAGGTCTGTCTGTCTTTCTGTCTGTAAATGAAATCTTTGAACATTGAAATGAAATCTTTGAGTTTTACGTCCTACGATTATGCCAACAAGATTAATGGGAAATCTTTGAGTTTTACGTTCCACGGTTGGAAATCTTTCAGTTTTACGTCCCACACTTATGTCGGCTATGCTATTGGAGACGGATATTGAACCTGTGACCCCATAGATCAGAGGTGAACGCTCTACCAGTGAACCACCGTCACCCCCAAACCCCCCAGAGCTAAGATCTAACGAGAGAAACAATGTAATGAAATCTTAGTTTTACGTCCCACTCTTATGACGATTTGGCTAATGGAAAAAAATTTAAGTTTTACGTCCCACAGTTATGTCGCCTATGCTAATGGAGACGGTGATAATGAGAAATGAATGAAATGTTGGAAAGGAGATAGCTGGATTAAATTCACGTACACGATGTTTGTCCCCATAGTTTTCGGGGTCGCTGTGTTCAATGATGATACTCTGAAATCAATAACACATCATCTAAGGGGTGAAAGTTGGGGGAGTCTCCAGGGTTGACATCGAGACACGTAAAATAATTTAAAATGAACGATACTAGTGTCAAATACATAGTTTTCGGGGTCGCTGTGTTCAATGATGATACTCTGAACTCAATAACACATCATCTAAGAGGGTTAAAGTTGTGGGTGAGTCTCCAGGGTTGATATCGAGAAACGTAAAAATAATTTAAAATGAACGATACTAGTGTCAAATACATAGTTTTCGGGGTCGCTGTGTTCAATGATAATACTATGAACTCAACAACACATCATCTAAGGGGTTAAAGTTGGGGGGGAGTCTCCAGGGTTGATACCGAGACACGTAAAAATAATTTAAAATGAACAATACTAGTGTCAAATACATAGTTTTCGGGGTCGCTGTGTTCAATGATGATACTATGAACTCAATAACACATCATCTAAGAGGGTTAAAGTTGTGGATGAGTCTCCAGGGTTGATATCGAGAAACGTAAAAATAATTTAAAATGAACGATACTAGTTTCAAATACATAGTTTTCGGGGTCGCTGTGTTCAATGATAATACTATGAACTCAACAACACATCATCTAAGGGGTTAAAGTTGGGGGGGAGTCTCCAGGGTTGATACCGAGACACGTAAAAATAATTTAAAATGAACAATACTAGTGTCAAATACATAGTTTTCGGGGTCGCTGTGTTCAATGATGATAGTATGAACTCAATAACACATCATCTAAGGGGTTAAAGTTGCGGGGTCTCCAGTTGAATAAGTATAAAATTCAATTACAGATCGTTTATACATTAGATGATACACTTGAAGCAAACTATGAACATACATTTGTTTCACTCCCAGAGAATACGAAAAAAAGTTACAATTCATTTTAAGTACTGAAAAGGTATGCTATTTTTTCCCATTGAAACTTCTGCTTTTTCCGTATAACGAATTGAAATTTATGTGTATATATACTGTTTATGTTTATTTGGAATATGATTATAAGTAACCAGTTCATTTCTTTTTTTATTTTAGGTTGAATGTAAATAAAGATAAGTGTATCAGGCTTTCCTTATCCTTACCGATATTATTATTCTATTGTTAATAACTTATATATATATATATATCCCTTTTTTTATTTATTCATATATTCTTTTAAAGCGCTTTTATTTAAATTCTGTTTGAAATAATACTTATATATCCACTATTTACATATACATATTGGAAAATTTTTGTTTACCATTACGTATATACATCCGGGGAGTAAAAATGGAAAACAAGTGTACGCAAGAGTTATTAAAAGAGATTACCGTATTTATTAATGACATAGAAGAAGAAGAAGAAGAGGTAATCGAAGTAAATTTAGAGACGCAAGTTCTTCTATGAGTAATAGATGCTGTAATTAGAATAGAAGAAGAAGTAGATCATCAGGGAAGGAAGGAAGAAGATGATGAAATGAAGTAAGGTACACAAAAGGAGGAAGAACTCATAGAATAAGAAGAAAAAGAAGAAGAGATGATCATCAATACTGAAGAAAAAGAAGAAAAAAGAGATGCAGCTAGTGAAATTCAATTTGCAGAAGAAAAAGAAGAAGAACAACAACTATTAGAAATATTGAAAAGTGCAGGTAATAGAATGATAACAGAAGAAGAAGAAGAGGAAGCATCCGAACGTATTGCTCAAATTAAAAAATGGAAACAAGAAGGAGCAAAAGAAGAAGAAATCGTCGAAGAAAGAACAAAAGAAGAAGAAGAAGAAGAATTGCTAAATTTTACGTTCTCCTAAATAATAGGAGAGACTTACAATGAGGAAGAGAAGAAGAAGACAGAAGAAGATGAGTTCTACGAAATTGAGCTAAAAAAATGGATTACCAATTTATTTCCCAATCCTGAAAAAGAAGAAGAAGATAAGCAAGAAGTAATATATCCATCAATTATGGAAATATTAGCTGAGGCTAATACAGAACATACAGAAATAGAAATCGAATTAGACGAAATAGAAAATAGAATGGACGAGTTGCTATCCGTATTTGCAGCAGAACGAAACTCAAATGTACAAGTATTTAATAGGATTTGGAAATAACAGCCGTAATGATGAAAACAATAGATTTCATATAATAGAAGAACGCAGAAGACAATACAGAAGATACAATATGGCTGGTACAATGCTAAGATTCCGTCTAGCCCCTGTGCGTGCAGGTGAAAATGCTTTTACTGCAATTGAAAAGGGTCTACGTGCTTTAATAGATTATTTGCTACGTGATGTGGACCAGCATGATTACGTAGGAATAACAATCACAAATGAGAGAGAAGGACACCGCCCTTTTTGGTTATCGTTCAGAGAAGCAAGAAATCTCTCAGCAGAAGTTCTGAGAAAGTACTGCAAAGTAATGCGGCTTTTCTTATAAATGAAGATTGCATCGTGAATTTTCATCATGTACGCATACCGAGAGGACAAGGTCCTTTGAAACAACATGTTATGAATACTGAAGAATAAGTAAAGGCAAAACATGGTATTATCACAATTAAGAATAAAGGCACAAGATGTTTAGCACATGCAATTGTAGTTACCATAGGACTGAAAAAATACATGGGAAGAAATCAAACTGAGGAGAATAGATATGTCAAACATCAAAGTAAATATATTATAGAAAAAACAGAAGAACTGTGTGAAGCTGCCGATGTAGATCTTAGTCATGGTGGTGGAATTCCTGAAATACGTAAATTTCAGGATTATTTAAAGGATTATAAAATTACAGTATATAAGGGTTTTTCAGGAAGTGATGTCATGTTTGAAGTACCACCAAGTGATAACGAGAGAACTGCTTTAAATTTACTGTTCATAGATAATCACTACAACGTCATTGAAATCTTGACAGCATGTTTTAGCTGTAGTTATTATTGCGAAAGCTGTCATAAGAAATATGAAAGCAAACATGAACATTTGAAACACTGTGCAGCTCTATGTTATCGATGTCATCAGAAGCCACCATGTGACTTTAAAGAAGCTCATATTACTTGCAATGAATGTAATCGAGAATTTTATGGCCAATCATGCTATGATTATCACAAGTCAGAGCCGTATCAAAATGGAAAGCCTTTATGTTCCATTGTGAAATGTTGTGCCCAGTGTTTGAAAATTTATGTAGTGAATGAAATACGTTCTCACGTATGTGGAGAAACTTATTGCAACATTTGCTATGCTATAGTACCACCCAATCATGAATGTTACATGAAAGTGAATGAAAGAAGAAAATAAAAAAGTCAATTAAAAATTATCATGGAGAAGAAACCTATGATTGTGTTTTATGATATTGAATGCATACAAGATACGAAAATAGAAGAGGAGAACGCAAACATATATGAGCATATAGCTAATGTCTTGGTTAGTTAGCATACATGTTATAGATGTTATGAAGACAAGGACATCAAAAATAATTGTATCTTTTGTGGAAAACGAGAAAATATATTTGACGGAGAAAATGTAATAGAAGACTTTCTAAAACATCTTCAGCAACGTCGTCCAAACATTAAATCAGTAACATGTGTAGCTCATAATTCTAAGGGCTATGATGCACATTTCATCATTAAGACCATGGTTGAGAAGATGAAATGGACTCCAGAAGTAATCATGAATGGAGCGAAAATTCTATCTCTTAAAATAGGGAACGTATCATTCATTGATTCACTAAGCTTTCTTCCTGTGCCCTTAAGTAAATTAAGTGGTGCATTTGATCTTCAATTGTGCAAAGGATATTTCCCACACTTTTTCAATCGACGTGAGAACCAAACATATGAAGGTACACTTATAGACATTAGATATAATGGAGCAGATACCATGAAAGTAGACGAAAGACGCAAGTTTCTCCAATAGTATACTGAACATCAAAACGATACCTTTAAAATGAAAGAAGAACTCATCAAATATTGTGTACAGGATGTTGAAGTATTACGTCAAGCATGTATTTCCTTTATGAATAAATTTGAATCTGAAACAAATGTAAATCCCTTACTTGAATGCATTACAATCGCCAGTGCATGTAATTTGGTATATCGTAGAAATTTCTTAAAGGAAAATACGATTGGTATCATACCAAAGGACGGGTGTCGTTGGAGAGATGTCCAGTCAATTGAAGCAGTACAATGGATAGCTTGGGAAGAAAAAAACAGAAACATACAAATTACCAATGCTGCACGTAGTAAGGAAAAACGAATTGCATCAATGAAAGTAGATGGTGTATGGACAGATCCCAATACAGGAAGAATACAAGTGTGGGAATATGAAGGCGATTTCACACATGGCTGTATATACTGTTACCCGAACGACAGAGATAAACCCATCTATAACAATGCTACAGATGCTATGGAATTTCGATATGAAGCAACAAAGAAGAAAATCCAAAAATTAAAAGATTTTGGCTGTGAAGTGCATGAAATATGGGGCTGTGAATTTAAAAAAAGATTGGCAGGAAATGAAGAGATGAAGAAGTATGTTAGTAATCATCCGTATACAAAAAAAACACTATTAAATCCTCGTGACGCTTTTTATGGAGGACGTATGAATGCCATACGTTTGTATCATAAAGCACAAGAATCTGAAGGAGAAACCGTTCAATACAAAGATGTTATTTCGCTTTATCCATATATCTCTAAGCCTAAGAAATTTCCAATTCGTCATCCTACTATCTATCTGCCTGGAGATTCAAATATTCCCACCATTGAAGAAGTTGAAAGATTAGTTAAACTAAGTATTCTACCTCCAAAAAATCTCTTACACCCAGTTCTTCCTTACAAGTCAAATGATAGATTGATGTTTCCACTTTGTCGTACATGTTGTGATGAATTAAACCAGTCATCTTGTAATCACCGCGATGAAGACCGAGTTCTACATGGTACATGGGTAGCAGATGAAGTAAGAAAAGCATTAGAAAAAGGATACAAAATAATAGATATTCATGAAATTTGGGCATATGATGTTGTTCAATATGATGAAGAAACAAAAAGTGGCGGCTTATTTGCAGAGTACATAAACACCTTCCTGAAAGCAAAAACGGAAGCTAGTGGATGGCCAGCATGGTGTGAAACATATGAGCTAAATCAGAAGTACATTTAGCAATTTTATGAAAAGGAAGGAATACGTCTCGATGAAAATAAAATTCATCATAATCCAGCACTTAGAAGTTTAGCTAAATTAATGCTAAATTCATTTTGGGGAAAATTTGGACAACGTGAGAACATGGGTCATGTAAGCACTATTAATGATCCAAAGGAATTATATGAGAAATTAACATCTCATGATATAGACGTTCATCAAATATTTCCAGTAAATGATGTTATGATATATGTATATTGGCAATACACAGATGAAGTTCCTGTTTCACTACCAACAGTAAATGTCATCATAGCCGCGTTCACAACAGCACAAGCAAGATTAGAATTGTACAAGTATTTAGATCAACTGCAAGAGAGAGTATTGTATTTTGATACAGATTCAGTCATTTATACGCAAAAACCTGGTGATACTACAATCCCAACTGGTGACTTTTTAGGCGATTTAACAAATGAAGTACTCGAATATGGTAAAGAGGCCTATATTTCAGAATACGTCTCGGCGGGACCCAAGAACTATGGATTACGTATTTTTGATCCCAGTACGAAGAAGGAGTTTCAAGTATGCAAGATACGGGGCTTTTCATTAAACTATGAATCTCCAAAACACCTAAATTTTGATGTAATGAAGAAAATGATAGTAGATAATGAAGAGAAGTCTGAAGGAGAAGAAGAATCTCGTCCCACGGAAATCAAAATCACCCATGAGAAAAAAATTGCCGCAGGAAAGACCATACTATTGTCAGCATGCCCGAAACAGAAATTTATAGGATAAATTATATTAAACGACGTAGAATACCAAATTCATATGATACTCTTCCATATGGCTACACTACTTCCAACAAAAGAAGAAGAGAAATGTAATAAGGCACTTATAAATATACGTATGAAGAAAGAATGATCATACTCTTTAACATGGACACGACGTGGAAACATCCCTTTGCACGTATTGTTGCCAGACAAAGTGGATGTGGAAAAACTTCCTTTGTAATACGATTCCTGTCCAATTTATCACGTATGGTTAATACATCCTTTCGTCATATTTATTGGTACTATGGAGAATGGCAAAATGCATACAGAAAAATTTCGACAAAAGTACAATTTATTGAAGAATTACCTCGAACAAAAGGCTTTTTACCTGAAACTGGACCACATCTTATTATTATTGATGATCAAATGTGTGAAGTGAACCGCAATATAGTTGATTTCTTTACAAAGGGTTCTCATCATAGAAATCTTAGTGTACTATTTATTACACAAAACATATTTCAACAGGGAAAAGGAAGCAGAGGCATGAGCTTGAATTGTTCTTATCTCGTTTTATTTAAAAATCCATAGATAAATCACAAATTAAACATTTGAGTTATCAACTAACTCCTGAGAATCCAAAATTTCTTCAAGAAAGTTTCAACGATGCAACAAAGTTATCATATGGATATTTGTTTATTGATTTAAAACAGGATACGCCAGATGAACTTCGTTTCCAAACAAATATCTTTCCTGATGATATTTATCATTACGTTTAAGTTCCAACGAAATAGAAGATGTGCTTATAATGTTTGTTTTAAACTGTGTTTCTTCATTCTGACAATATGTCTCCAAGAGTAAAACACGGAGATCTTCTTCGTACGCCGAGCAAAGCAAATCCTAAATTACGTAAAGCTATACTGGCCAATGCAGACTCTTCAGTGATTCGAAGTATTGGCGAATGTTGTTATAATGTATTAAAAGGGAATGTACCTCTTACAAAGACACAGAAAGCAAAATTAAAGCGATACAAGAGGACGCGTCGATATCTTGTGAAGAAAGGAAACTCCATCCAAAAGAAGAAGAAGCATTTATTAGTGCAGCAGCAGGGTGGATTCCTACCGGCATTATTAGCTCCTATTTTAACTAGTGCATTATCAAGTTTACTATTCCGTTAGTAGAATGGAACACGCAAAGAAGATGATTTTAGTTCCACCTGAAGTTCTGAATCGTATACAAACACCAGCATCATGATCATCATCAGCCCTGGAGAAACGTGAATCTAATTTGGATCAAGAAATGCAAGAGATTTTACAGTTATCATCGCTTAGTGATGAAGAAAAGTGGAATCAGTATAATAATATTGTTCAAAAATGTTTACATTTAATACGAAAACAAGAAGAACCTGTGACACTTTCAATTACGTCAACTAAATCAGAGAAGCCTGAAGTAGAAGAAGAAATATTATTATCTATACCCAAAATGTTTCGTCAAAGAGCTGAATTACTACTACATAGAATGAAACATGGTGATATCACGTGGGATAATAAAGGAACTGTTTACATCAGACGTGATAAACTAGAAGGATCTCACATTCCAGATTTAATTTCTGATGTGTCGCGACCCCGGAAACACGGAAATCCACCGGGATGGGAGAAATTTTGTAATTATTTATCTCCTAATCACCTCAAGAACTTATTGGAAATCCAAAACGTTTGTTATATATTTTACGACTAACTAAAGCATCACCAACAGCATCATCGTCCAGGGAAAATACCTCTGAAATCGTTTCCAGAAGACGAAGAAGTAGAAGCAGAAGAAGAAGAAGAAGAAAAGGAAAAAGTAGTATCTCCTATAAGGAAAAGGAAACGTGCCTGTAAACGTCCAGTATGGTCAAGGTGGAAACCGTAAACAAACAGTTAAGCAAGATTTACTACAACCCTTCACATCCTGCCTCGTTTTCAACTGTTAAAAATTGTGGATAGCTACAAAGAAGAAAATTCCTATACATTGTATAAGAAGATGGTTACTGCAACAAACAACATATACGTTACACAAACCTGTACGTCGTCGTTTTAAAAGAGATTTCTATGTAGTGAATAACATTGATGATGAGTGGGAAAGTGATATTAATGATCTTCAATCTCTTCATAAATTTAATGATGGATATCGTTATATTCTTACAGTGATGGATGTGTTCAGTCGATATGCATGGGCTGTGCCATTAAAATCTAAAAGTACAAATGATGTCTTAAAAAAATTGAAACTTGTGTTCAAAGACAGAAAACCAATTACATTCCGAACAGATAAAGAAAGTGAGTTTACTAATGAAACAATACAGAAGTACTTAGAGGACAATAAAATAAAACATATTACAACTAAAAATCCTGATATAAAGCTAGTATTGTAGAACGTTTTAACAGAAATCTAAACGAAAAAATGTTGAAGTATTTTACAAAGTATCAAACGTATAATTATTCTGCAAATGTTTCTCAAAATAACCTATTACAAGTATGGCATAATCAATATGATAATAAAATAAAGAAGAAGAAGAAGAAGAATCCAAATTTCTCAAAACATCTTAAGATTGGTGATACAGTACGAATTAGTAAAACTAAACGTACATTTGATAAAGGATATATGCAAAATTGGACTTGGGAAATATTTAAAGTGAAGAAGATAATACCAAGAGATCCACCTTTTTATGAAATTGACGATTTAAACAAGGAACCACTGGATGGATTATTTTACAGAGAGGAATTACAACCTGTGACGTTATCAAAGACATTTTACATAGATAAAATCATACGTACAAGAAGAAAAGGTAGCAGAAAAGAATATCTTGTTCATTGGAAAGGATATCCTTCTTCTTTCGATTCCTGGATACCTGCATCATCCGTAAACAAGAGCGAGAAGTACAATGGAACCTGATATAGATTTTTACGTTACGCTTCCCAGTAATAGTTCTATGGAATATTTTCCTGACAACACCTTAACATCATACACTACGAAACTTTATCAATGATTGGAATTCCATGAAAAGTGGGAAGTGGATATTGTTGAAATTCATTATCCTCATTCAATATTGAATATTAATGAAGAAAATAATACAATTTTTTACAAACCTGCAAAAAGTGATGAATGGAAATTTATAACTATTCCTGTACGTTATTACACTGACATATCAGAATTGATAAAGATAATAAACACATACAACAGATTCACAAATTTACATATTTCTTAAACTCGTGAGAGTAATACCTGTTTTATACGACGTCTTCATAAAGACATAGCTGTAGACGTTGCATTATCACCAAGTGTTAGTGCGATGTTAGGGTTTGATCCAAGCGTTTATTTAAAGGATATGCAACAAGGCCAAAGCATTCCAAATTTATGTTTAGGACATCCATCTACAATGTATGTATATTGTGATATAATTTAATCTGTATTTGTTGGAGATACAGTAGCACCATTATTACGTATCATAAATATGAATCCTGTGAATCTTACATTTGGAAGTAGTGTTATAGAAATTTTTAATCCTCCACATTATGTGCCTATAGAGAAGATGCATTTTGAACACATCAAAATAGATATAAGAGATAGTACAGGCTCTCCACTGGCATTCACTTTCGGAACTGTATGCGTTAAACTACATTTTCGACCACTGCGTCAACATCTACAAATATGAATAATCCATATTTACAATATTATCAAAAACAAGCTCTTTCTGGAACTGGAAACGTTTATGTTGGATCCCCTTATCAAGTTGGACATGGTATTGGAAGTTTCCTTGGAGGATTATTTCATTCTGTCATGCCACTAGTAAAACAAGGAGCTCAAACAGTAGGACAGGAATTATTAAAATCTGGAGCAAACGTTATTACTGATGCCATCATTGATAATCAACCTATTAACGAATCCTTTCATCAACGAATGGGTGAAGCGAGATTCGTCAGCAAAAAATAAACTGAAATCTATGCTAGGATCTGGATATCAACGAAGGAAAAGAAGAATTACACCTCATTCCATCTTTAACCCTTCATCATTACACATCATCAAGCGCAAGAAGAAGAAGGGCAAGAGGAAACGTACACAGAAAACAAAGAAAAATCAGTCTTATAAGAAGAGGAAGTTATCACACGATATCTTTGATTAAATCATGACGATCATGGCTTTCTTACATCATCAATCCTGCGAGTGTGTAAAAAGTGAACTAGATATTTTTTCTACAAAACCAACGCAAACCAGTATATTGGATAATCATGTTGTTACTTACAAACCAATCAGTTCACTAGCTGATAATGCTTCTATAGAGTTTGTCATCCCAGGAACAAGTGATGAATACATTGATCTACCACATACTCTTCTTTACATTGAAGCTCAAGTCGTTAAGCCTGATGGATCAGCATTTGGTGAAAGTGATAAAGCTGTGGCTATTATTAATGACTTTTCAAATTCAGTGTTCAGTGAAGTGGAAGTGTATATTAATAACAAACTGATTTCATTTCCATCCCATAATCATCCATATCGATCATACATTGAAAAACTGTTAAATTATGATGATTCTGATAAAAATACTCATCTTCAATGTGCATTCTGGTTTCAAGATACTGCTGGACATATGGATGCAACATCTAGTGGTAATAGAGGATTTCAACAACGTTATGAATTAACAAAAAAGTGCAAAATTCGACTTGCTTGGACATCTTCATTGTGATATTTGTAATCAAGATAAATTTTAATCCAAGGAGTAGAATTACGTCTCAAGTTAATTCGTGCAAAGCCAAACTTTTTTCTCATCGCTAGTCCTACAATAGTCCTAGATGTTAGTCCTACAATAAAACTAGCACATAACAAGCTTCTACAATCAAGAACAACCAAATATCCTCTCACAAGAGTGCAAATGAAATCATTCGTCATTCCAAAGGATCTCCAATCAAAAACAATTGATAATTTATTTACGGGAGTATTACCAACTCGAGTGATTGTGGCATTTACACAAAATGATGCCTATACAGGAACAATAACTTCAAATCCACTTCATTTCAAACAATTGCTTCTCTCTATACATTGATGGAAAACTTGCACCTTCAAAACCATTACAACCAAATTTCGAAAACAGCCTCTATGTTTCCTCATATCATACCTTATTCTGTGGATCAGGTATTCACTTTTCCAATCATGGCAACAATATTCCTCGCCTTGACATTCCTTAAGGATACACTATCTTTGTTTTCGACATTACTCAAGATGGAGAAGCCAGCGCTGTGCAGCATTGGAACCTTATACGTCACGGCTGTGTTCGTCTGGAAGTTCATTTTACGAAGCCTCTACCAGCACCTATCTCCTGCATACCGTATGGAGAATTCCAATCTCTCTTTGAAGTGGATTATCAGAGGAACATCATCATGGATTTTTAAAGGTACGTTATTTAAATATCATATCATATATGTACAAGTCTGCATTTTTATACATGATGTCCTCTACACTAGATTTATTGAATGCTTTGCAAACAAATTCTTTATTTCACAATTATTTCGTTGGCGTATATGCAGCCAACCAATTACCAACACATGTTCCACTACCTGCAGCTATCATCATAAATACAGATCCCTCGAACAAACTTGGCACACACTGGATTTCCGTATATATTCATACTGATGGACGTGCCCACTACTTCGATACATTTGGATTTCCTCCATATGTAATGCAAGATATTCAATTTCTACGTAGAAGTTCCACTTCTTATACATTTAATAATAAACAAATTCAAAGTGTGAAATCGTCCCTATGTGGTCAATATTCATATCTTTTCCTATGCTTCAAAGCTAAAGGAAAGTCCTTAAATGAATTTCATTAAACTTTCTCATCAACTCCAAAAAAATGATCGACACTTGCTGCATTTACTTTTACAGGTAATCATGTCATTCATTCTTCTTCTTCGTTTGTTTTGATTACTTTCTTTTCATATTATTGCAGGTAGTCATTTCTTCTTCTTCTTATTATTATTATTTATTATAATGTGTTTGTATGTATTATCATTTGCTGTTTTATTTGTTCATGATTATAGATAAAATAAATTTTAAGTTTGTTTTTCATTTTTTTTTCATTTCAGAGTGTAAAAGATCGTCATCGTGTGTATGGACATCATCATCATTGTACACTATGACTTCTATCTACGTTTCATCACTATTATCAACAGCAGTAGTATCATTAATTGAACTGTGTATGGTCATCATCAGTGAACAGTATATGGCAGTTGTGAAGTTATCATCACATGAACAATGAAAAAAATCTAACATACTTTTAAAAATGTACTATACTTACCGTCGTTTTAATTGTGTAAATAGTTTTATCAGCAATAAACACTTTGATTATTTTTTCTCTTTGAAAACAAATGTTTTATTTCTTATTTTCTCCGTTTCTTAAGAAATAAATATGTTTTATGATCAATTATGTAATTAAATACACATATCATAAAACATATTTTTAAGTCATTGAATTAAAGAATTTCATACTGTTTTTTTAAAAAGAATCTAAAACTGATTTTTAATTCAATGATGTAATCACGTAACTACATAATAATAGTGAATTCAAATACTTAATCAGTTATTCTTTCGTAAATTAAATCAAGTATGTGAATTCAATATTATTATGATAGGACTTTTGTTTTTAAAATTTTAATATTAATTATTTTAGTTCTTTTTTTAAAAAAATAAAAAAAGTCTTATCATACTTAAGACAAAGTTGTATAATAATAATAATAATAATTCCAAACACTAATTTTTATTTTAACATTCATTTCAAGAATTTGAATTCATTATGATTATTATTATTATTATTATACGTATCACTTATACGAGAAAAAATGTTAGGTTTTTTTTCTTATAAAAAATTAAAAATCCTATCATATTGAGGTGTATTAAACGAACACAAAACACACACACACACAAATAAAACATTTCACTTTCACTATATATATTTTTATTACATTTGATATTACGTTGTTTAGTATACATGAAAAAACAAATCAATTTTCTTCTTCTTTATGAAGAGACGTTCACTTCATTGATACCCTCCGAAGTTTGAGTATCGGTTTCCCCCCAACATGGCTGTGTCGATACACTATCAAATAAATCAGCCATAATTGAATCTATGAGTTTTTGTTTGCAAAATACTTTCATTTCCAATTTTAATCGTTCACCATCAATGTTCACATCACTGTTCTTATCAAGAGAGACACTTGGAAAACTGATGTTCATACCATTAATAATACTCTGTTCGTCTACACAGGTATGGATTCCGGCAAGTCCTCTGCATGTAAGACACTGCAATTGTACATGATTACGAATAGTATCTGTACACAAGTCAAAATATTCACGTAGCACAACACTACAAACTTTACTGTTTTTCACAGCATGTTCAATACGTGGTAATATTTCCAAGAAATAAAGCCAATCACTTGAAGTTAAGTACACAGTGTTTCGAGGAGCATGAAATGTTCCTTTCTTCTCTAACATCACTAATTTTTCACCCATTAGTTTTCGCACCACCAGTTCGTTTTTTCGACCAAGAGATTTTATAAATATAATTGCCACTTGAGAATTTAAATAGTCCGTAACAAATGGGGTCAAATGTACAAGTTTCTCCCACTCTGCCAAATTTAACTCCAATCCAAACACAAGTCCTTTGCCAACACGAATCACTGGTTCAAATGTATCACTATCCAGTCCAATACAAATTAATTTCGTTTTCATTGAATTAAGTCCATATTCAACATTTAACAAGTACTCTTTCTTGGTGTCCATAGTTGATGCACAAGCAATCAAAGACAGGTTACTCCAGTCGCTGCCCAGCACAGAATAACGACACTATGCATACAGATGACTGCCCATGCATGAAGAGGAAGGGGACGACGAGGAAGATTCATGTTTCATCTTGTTTGTACATGCTACCATACACTTACGATGAGTAAACCAGTTCAGTAAATTCAAGATCGTGCATGTTACGTCCAGATACATTAATCTTCATTTCTTTATATATTAAACAGACATTCCCACTTTGTAAATACGTTAATAATGCACCATTATCTGCTTCCAATTTTTCAGTACAACGTCCAGGTAAAATCACTTTTTCGCCTCCTTCAAATGTCACACATGCCTTCCTACCATATACCGTTGTAATTATCTCACAGTTTACAATACGGAATGGTACTCCAATCTCCAAATCTCGCATTTTTGTAAAGGGTACTATTGATGGCTTATTAATCTTATCTAATAAACTCATTGACGATGACATCTTTAAATTTTTTGACGTTTCTTCCTTTGCAACAGCTGTTAACAGAATGATCTACACAAGCACATACGTTCCGCTTACGCTCTTCGCAGGAGGGGTGGGGGGTTTGGGGATTCAAGTTATTAGCCAATAAACGACAAGAACACGAAAACGCATGTTTTATCCTGTTTTTTTTACATCTGGTAGGCGTCCAAGACTATGAGCATAGCAACAGCGGATTCTAACAAACCAACACAAAATTTTCCCACGGGGTTCTGTGGTAGCCGTAAAAGGCTATGAACATAGCAACTAAAGGCTTGTCGAAACTTGCCTCCCAATTCCAGGAAATGATATCGATTTCTAGGAAAACAAGATCAAATTTCGCTGACTCGGCCGTCTATAGGCCCTGTATTCTACTTTTGTATAGTTCTTCAATTAAACAAAGAAATAAATGTGGGTGTCTTATTTATTATTTACCAACCAGAATATGTTCTATTATATAAATAAGACAAAAATGCAATTTTAACAAGCTCAGAGTGTTGTGCTCTTTAAATAGCTAAGGAATAAGTTTTAATGGACTATTTGTTTTTGTAACAACAACAAAATTTGTATTTATTTAAATAATCAAAGAATATCATTTCAACTTTCTCAGAGTTTTGTTTTTCTGTGCTATTCAAATAAATGTAACAATAAATTTCAGAGCTCTACTTTATTTTGTACCAACCGGAAAAAGTATTAGTTAGTTAAACGAAGAAATACGATTTTAATTAGCTCAAAATTTTGTAGGTTTTTGTTATTCAAATAAACGAAGGTATAAATTTGAGTGTATTATTAATTTTTGTACCAAGACGAAGAAGACGTATTATATAAAAAGGAAAGAAATTTCATTTTAACGAGCTCAGATTTTTATATAAAGTTTTCTTCTATTCAAATAGAAAAAAATAATCTAGGTGGCTTATTTACTTTAGTACCAGTCAGAAATAAAGCAAAAAAGGAACATTTTAATTACCTCAGTATTTTATTCCTTTTTAGTTGTTCAAATAAATGAAGGAATAAATTTGGGGGGGGGCACTTCATTTATGTACCAACTAAAATGAATGTACCAATTATTTAAATAAAATAAGAAGGTCCATTTTATATAACTAAGAATTGTTAATCATTTTGTGCTATTCAAATAAACGAAGAAATAAATTTGGGTGTCCTGTTTATTTTTGAACCAACAAAAATTATTATAATTTCAGAAGGGCCATTTTAACTACCTCAGGATTTTGTACATTTTGTACTATTCAAATAAGAGAAGCAATAATTTTGAATGGCCTATTTAATTTTGTTTTAAAATATTTAAATGACGGAAGCAATTCAATTTTAAGTACCTTAAAATTGTCAACCTTTCGGAGTTATTCAAATAAACTTAGGTATACATTTGAGTGCCCTATTTACTTTAGCAATCAGAAAATATCTATTATTTAACAAAGTAAAGAAGGTATATTTTAACTAGCTCAGATTTTTGTGTAACATTTTGTACTATTAAAATAAACGAATTAATACATTTGGGTGTCTTGTGCGTTTTTGTACTAACCAGAAAAAAGCGGAAAAGGATTATTTTAACTACCTCAGAATCTTAAACCTATTTTGTTCCATTAAAATAAACCAAGGAATAAATTTGAGTTTCCTATTTAGTTTTGTACCAACCAGGGAGAGGTGAAATTTTAAATCCCTAAAGAAGTTCCGTTTTACTAGGTCAGAATTTTATACCATTCAAGCAAACGGAGGCGTATATTCTGCTGGACTACTTTATTTTTGTACTAACTAAAAATTATTTTTTAATAAGCGGAGAAGGTCCATTTTCGCTAGCTGAGAATTGTATATCATTTTGCACTCTTCAAATAAAGGAGGGAATAAATGATGGTGGGCTATTTACTTGTGGTGCGATATTATTAAATTTAATTTTTTTATTATCTTGTAACAAAAACAAAATACTTGTACCATTTTAATTTTAAAATTTGTGCACACCATAAAACTATTCTTTGGCGTTGTAATATTCTGTTTTGGCAGAAATTTTGGGAGATAGACCAAGTTTGTTATAAAGAAGAGTCGAAAGGGGAACATTTTCATAATTTAAGTCTCTCTCTGGTTATTAAGGCTCATAATTATATGGCTTAAGTCTCATGTTCAATTATAGTTTGACACTTTATATAAATTCAATAACAAATTGAACTCAGAAGTCCAAAATTTCCTCCGGAGACAAGTAAAATATTGAATGAAAAATTACTATAAAAGTAATAATTTAAGTAAGAATGTTTCCATTATTTTCCACTGAAGAGTTCTGCCTAATAAAATTACACTAAAGCAAAGAAGCAAAGATAAACATTAAAACCCATCTATCTTCCACGTTAATAAGGAAGTATGTTAAATAAAACAACAAAATTAGGCCCAACAAACTCTACTTTAAGGCTTTCAGTACACTAATGTACTGGAGAACTTAGGTTTCCTCTTCCGTAACAATATGCATTTCTTTTATTGGAAACGTTGCATTAATATTTTTTAAAAAAACCTAAATGACTAATTAAAGAATAAAAGTACAAAGTAGCACTCAACAAATTCCACATTAGGACATTCTATACTGATAATTTAGATTTGGTAGGCGTTTGTGAAGTTAATGGAGTATTGAACAGCGAAGGATATATAATGTTTTACTCGGGTAATGAAAAGGGCCGTCATAATGGCGTAGGAAAAATTCTTGGAAAGACCTTAAAGGAGAAGGTAGTGAAAGTAGAATTTATTGGTGATAGAGGTATGATGTTAAGACTTAAAAGGAAATCGAAAGATCTAGTGGTGATACAGACATATGCACCGACGACTTTGCATGCAAATAAAGAAGTAGAGCAAAATTATGAGAAAATAGAAGAAATTATAGATAGGGAGAAGAAGGGTGCAAGCATATTTCTAATGGGAGATTTCAATGCAGTTGTGGGAGAAAAACAGGAAGGTAGTAGGCAAATATGGGTTAGGCGAAAGAAATGAAAGGGGAGAGGGACTGGTGAATTTCTGTAGACAGGATTCACTAGTAATTGAGAACATTTGGTTCAATCAGCATAAGAGAAGAAGATATACATTGAAATCACCAATAGACGGCGGAGGTATCGGAATAGCTTAGAAAACGCGAAGACCCTTCCCGGGGCTGATATTTTCTCTGATCATAACCTTGTGCTGGCCGAAGTAGATATTCAACTGAAAAATGTAGGCAGAAGAAAAGTAGGTAACAAAATGTTGAATACTGAAAAGTTGAAAAACGAGGAAATAAGAAATCTTTTCGTTGAAAAATTGGAAGAAAAATGTTCAAGCGACGAAACGATAGGCGCGAAGAAGAGGTAAATGTGGAAACAGGTTGATACAGAAGAGGGTAGAAAGATGTACAGGCAGTTAAATAATGAATTACGAACAGAAACAGACAGAGCGATGGAAGAGTTTTACAAAAGAAAATGCGAGGACATAGAAGAATTAGAAAGAGTTGGGAAATATGAGGAAATGTACAAGGTGGTGAAATCTATGGAATTTCGGAAGAAACAAGGTGGAATGAAGGTAGTAGAAAATAAGAATGGGAAGGTAGTCAGAGAGAGAAATGAGGTCATAGGAAGGTGCAAAGAATACGTTGAAGACTTATATGAGAGTAGGGATAGACCGTGTAGCCTAAATGTTGAAGTAGAAAATGAAGTAGGCGAGGATGATAAAGGATTTAGTATTCTTCGGGATCAGTTTGAAAAGACTATATCCGAGATTAGGAATGGAAAGGCAACCGGAATAGATAACATACCAATCGATTTCATTAAAAATATAGGAGACAAGGGAAAGAAAGAATTGTTCCGACTATGCAATGAAATATATGAAACACGAGAATGGCCAAAAGACTTTCTGAAAACGATCATGATACCTAAGATGGCTAAGAAATCGGACCCAAAGAGATGTGAGGATTATAGTACTATTAGTCTCATATCTCATACAGCTAAAATTCTGCTCCGAATACTGAACAGAAGGTTATATGAAAGAACAAATAAAGAAGTTGAGGAGGAACAGTTCGGGTTCAGAAGAGCCAAGGGCACAAGAAATGCTATTTGATTATTAAGGGCGATCGGTGAAATATTTATAGAAAGAGAGGAAAAGGTGTATGTTGTATTTATTGATCTAGAAAACGCTTTTGACCGCGTGAATTGGGAATTGTTGTTGGGAGTTCTAACAAAGATAGGTTTGGAATGGAAAGATAGAAGACTCATGAGAAACTTATACATGAACCAACAAGTAAGTGTTAGGATATGGAAAGAACTGACGGAAGAGAGTGCAATTTGAAGGGGAGTTCGACAAGGATGCTGCATCTCGCCAACACTATTTAATGTCTATCTAGAAGAGATAGTGAAAAAGAGCCTACATAATGATGATGGCATTTCGGTAGGAGGTAGAATGATTAGATACATAAGATTTGCAGACGATTTGGCGCTTCTTGCAGAATCTGAAAAGAAAATCAATAAAATGTTTGAAAAAAATGAGAAAGGGCTTTGAAGAATAGGGGATGAAAATAAATGTTAGAAAGACAAAAGCAATGGTGATTGGAACGAAAGGGTCTGTGTCAAATATAAGAGTAGGAGGGGAGAAAATAGAACAGTGAATAGTTTTCGATAGAACAAGTGAATAGTTCTTAGTAATGACATGAAATGCGAACGTGAAATAAAAGCAAGGATAGGAATGGCAAAATAAGCCTTTAGGAGGAAGAAAAGTCTGTTTTGTGGGACCTTGAATAAAGAGTTGAGAAAAAGATTCATAAAATGCATCGTGTGGAGTGTTGTACTGTATGGGGCGGAAACGTGGACATTTCGTAAAGGAGACGAAAATCGACTGGAAGCCTTCGAAATGTGGGTGTGGAGAAGAATGGAAAGAATTAGATGTGTAGAGCGAAAAACGAATGAGAGAGTGTTAGAAATGGTGGGTGAGATAAGAACACTTTTAGATATTATTAGGAAGAGGAAGATGAACTGGTTGGGAAATTGTCTAAGAAGAGATTGTATCATGAGAGACGTCCTAGAGGGTATGGTGGCGGGAAAGAGAGGGAGGGGGCGAAGGACACTACAATTAATGAATGATATTAAAACTGTAAGATCATACGCGAAGACGAAAAGGTTAGCGGAGGACAGTGGAGCATGGAAGCTTCTCAGCTGCGGCAAGTGACCTGCCAATGAAGGCAGAAAACCTATGATGATGATGATACTGATAATAGAAATAAGAATTCTAATTAACTAGTATAATTGAAGAAATTCTCCTCCGGACATTTAATACCACTTCGATAGTTTTGAGAGTTAAATAAACTTGTTCACATCGGATAATGCATCATTTTTATAGTAAGCTTAGTCATGCTAATTGTTGTTCTGTCTGTTATATAGAACTAAGTAAAAACAGCATGTATGAATTTACTCTCTCCAATTTAAATAACTATTCTGAACAATTATTGTATACCATATAGCTTTATTGAACTTTCCAAACTATAATTTCTGTGTTATTTCGCGTTTTACAATTGAATTGCGGCAGACATTTAGTCAAAAAGTTTAATTTATTAGGTTGTGCAAACGAAACGTTTATCAAAATTATATAAATATTTTTCGGTATTAGAAAATAATACAAAATTCAAAGTTAAAATTTTCACACCACAATTAAATTGCCGACCCTAATTTATTAATTCGTTTATTTAAATAGGACAAAATTTCTTACTGACATGAAAAGGTCTAAAATTTTAAAGACGATAAAATGACTTATCTTTACTTATTTTAATGATACAAAACAATACAAAACAATACAAAACAATGTAAAATTAATATTTAAAATATTACAGTACAACTAAATAATTCTTCATCGTTTATTGAAATGGTACAAACATTGTGTTGCTGTCACAAAGTAACACAAAGTTTTGATACATGTAGATTTTAAATTTTGAAAAATGCTTCGTAACTAAATAGTGGTACAAAATAGAACAAAGCACTAAGCTATTTGTACTTTACATCTGAAAATATCCCCATATAAATAAATTGGGCCATATTAAAACAACTTCTAATTATGGAACGTGAAAGTGACAAAGGTCGCATTGGCTTCATTTTCACATTATTTATAAAATGGCTTTCCATGTCTTTACTGTATGCCACGTTTGACTTCTGACCTATATACTGCATATCCAAAAGAGAACCTATAGAATATTATTTTTAGGGGTTAAAATAAGAAGCCAAAGTATTTTATAATAGTTACGTAGAGGTCGTTCGAAGGGTCAGCCTTTCGTGTGTAATTTATGCTAATAATGGGGCGTATCTCACATAAACTATAAGGCCTAGTTAAAAGCAAATATTACATTCTTATTCAGTATGTTCGAAAACTTCTATATATTAAGTTTAATCGAAATCCATTATTATTTTTATAAAAGGTCGTATCCTACATAAATTATGAGACCAAGGTAAAAACAAATACTGTGTTCCTTATGACCATGTTTGAAAATCCCCTACAAACCGAGTTGCATCCAAATCGGCTAAAATTGTTATAAGAGGACGTATCGCACATAAATTATAAGACCTAGTTAAAAATAAACATGAAATTCGTAATTAATAGGCCAAGGAATTTGAGGGGAAATTATCGTTTATACTAGTGCCCGAAGACGTTGTTTAACAGAAGATATGCTCATTTTGGATCATTGTATTTTGCTCTTTCGGCGTTTCTTGTTTATTGGTATTTTAAAGGATTTCAGAGGTCTTAACGTCTTTTTCCTGCACTTCATCTTTCCACAATCATTTTATGGCAATTAACTCAATTCACCCCAACTCTTAAACATATTTTCTTTAGTAAAGAAAACACAAAAGATAACACATTCTTAAACGAGTCGGTTGTAAGACCAGATCTGCAACAATCGCAAGTAAGATAAGGGAGGCGTAATAATGTCCTCCAGTAAGGGGAAGAGGGTGGGAAAGTTTTCTTATTTTTGTTTCTACTTCAGATTGTGGAAGATTGACCGAAAGTTAACATACCAGAAGGTTGTATTTCATGAGGATTATATTCATTAAATGTGTAATTCTAATTAAATAGGGTCTTAATTTTATATATTTTTTTTTTCAGTTTTTAGGTCCTTTTCCAGATATCATTTGGTCTGTTTGTAGGTCTCATTAGGCACATTTTAGGTCGTCAACTTCCGAACCTTTCAAAAGTTCCTGTATTGCTAGTTTTATCCACATCGGCTAAAATTGTTATAAAATGGTATATGCCACATAAACTATAAAGAAACCAAATGCAATATTTGAGTTTTACATCCTACGCTTATGCCGGGTAGGCTAAAGGACACGGTGCCCACCTAAACTAAAACATCTAGTAAAAAGAGATATTATATTCATAACCAGTAAGTTCTAAAAGTAATATGCTATGTGATGTAGAGTTGGAAGAAGAGGTTTCATAAAAGAGAAGTTGTAGACCTCTGCTAAGTGTTCAGTTTTATATATTCTCTGATATGTTAAGTATGGGTTGAAAAAGTGGGTCGTAAAGGAGAACCAGCACAACCACAGAGAAGAGGTCATAAAAGAGAGCCAGTTTTCGGGTATTCGATTTTCCACAGCTGGATGGTACGGGTAACATCACGCTGAATAATTAACTACTTGCTATCATGACGCCCTGGAAACAAGGGACTTTACAGTTAGCGGAATCGAGTGCCGCTTAGCTACTGATGGGCTGTTGTTCATAAATATGTAAATGGTAAGCAATAACGTTGAAACAATCAAATGCATTTGGTAAGAATCATGTACGAGACATCGTCAGAGTGAATTACATCATTCATTTGAAAAATTGAAATACTTATAAAACTCTTAATAAATCTTCCGTGGCAGAAGAAAAGTTAAAAATCGGAAGCTTTAAGAAACATACAACCTGATTTGAATGTGGTGGTCCGCATTATTCAAGTAGGTGTAGTTTGTTACATGTATATATCAAAGAAATATGTTTGTTATGTTAGATATATCAAAGTCATTGAATAGTTTTCAGCAAATACACTAGAAGAAAAAAATAAATATTTGGCAAGCCTTTTCCGAGAATGAAAACAAAAGTCGTAAAGGTGTGTTCAGGAAATATATTTATGGAAGCTAATATGCCAAAAAAGGAGCAAACATCGGATTATCATCAATTCACTTATGGCACATAGTGGTACTCAAACCCATATCACTGAAACACATGCAGGCGTGAGTAAGCATTTGGAGAAGAGTTTACATCCTTTCTTAGCATCACTAGTGTTTCATTTAGCATCACTAGTGTTGCCTTTTTTCCACGCTTCAGTTACTTAGCTTTGTACAGCACCACAATTACCTCTGTTACCGAAAATTGGAACTAATTTTATTTTCTACACCAATCGCTTCAGCATTTTCCCAAAATATACTCCTACCAAGTTTGTTTCCATTAGGTCGAGTGGTTACAATCTCTGAACAGCGATACTTATTTTATGATAATCTGGTATAACCAAGGATTTTGGAAATAAACAATAGTATTATGACGGATGGGTTACTCAATATAGTAAAATATTTGAAAAGCATGTCGGTGAAGTCCATGAGAATTATCATTAAATTATTTTAAAGAGATGACAAACCGGTACGACAGAAGCCTTAGACTTTGAATCGTGTGACGCTAAAGCAAATGTATAAAATTTTGGATTTATTATTGCAACTAGAAATCATTCAAGAGAGTAAGAACCGTGGTACTATGGTCATTCTATGATATGTTCTGAATGTATAGAAACGAAGTTACAAGGGCTTGAAAATTAGTTTTTTTTTTTCATATTTTTTATTTCGAAAAATGCTTAGGTAAGTATTACATCTAATTGCTTGTGCGATTCGAAATTGGCAAATCATTTTGCCGTTTCAGCACTTCAATATCCTAAACCATTCTGTATATAGGATAAACATTGATAAAGTTCGAAACACTGATGAAAAAAGGTTTAATTCTTGGCAATACTGAAACTGATTGCTGTTTCCTTTCTCTTTTGTAGCATTGAAGGTATAACTATTAGTAGGTGCAATTACATGATTCAAGCAGTATTGCAAACTTCAGCAATGTGTATCATATCTCCGGAACGGTAAGAGATATTGAAATGCTCTAAACGACAAAATAATTTACGCATCCATTGAAAACCACACAAGTAACAAGACTTGATATTTATCTAAGCATTTCTTTCGAAATAGAGCCCTTCTAAATTTCAAATTTTGAAGCCTTTGTAATGTTGTTCCTATAAATTCAGAATATGTCATACCATGGCCATAGTAGCTAATCCTATGTTACTTCCGATGTGCATTGTCTGCTCCATTTCCGTTGTGTTGTATGTGTAATAGAGGCTTCCAAACTTCTGATTTTTGTGATATTATAACATCGTTAGTTTGGTACACTGAATAAGTGTGGTATTGTAACTTTTCGTTTAAAATGTTGATTTCCAATATAATTTGATATAGTGCCGTGTATGTAGTTCCAACATTGAATACTACCATATCCCAAGCGCTGCTCGGAGCACAGTGAGAGATAAATGGATAAATGGATAAATGAATTGGAAAATTATCACATATATTTACGTGGGAGCGTGTGATTTCAGAAAGATAAGAGAAAATTCAAAATGCTGTCAAGATTGACAGTTGGAAGAAAGTAATAATAACAAAAATGGGTCTCCTGATGTCTAAAATTGTACGTCGAGGTAACTCAAGATTATATTGTGATGTTCCGTTACTTGTTCTAAGTCAAGAAGATATTACTTAATAATTATGGATGAGTTTTCAAAATATGTGATTTTAGAGCCATTAATAAGTATAATAAGTCAAGCTACTATTTATAAATCGTTGAAATTAATGTGCAGAGGGAGAATTCTTGCAAGTATCTAACATGACAACGCTAGTGTGTTTTGGTCTTGAAAATTTAAAGACTTCCTATTTAGTCTTGGCCTAAAGGGTACAGTTATTCATCCATACCTTTGTGAAAGTAATCTGGCTGACATACATGTTCAATTTTAAACAAGCTTGAAGAATGTATATTGAAGGTAAAATATACCTTTGGGATAAATGTACTAATGGAATAAACTTCTCGTTAAATCCTTAAGTCAATTTTTAGCATTTTTATACTCCTATGATATTAGTGTTTAATCATAATGTCTCGGACCAACTAGATATATGTTGAAGAATAGCTGAGATTTAAATTAAACATTAGGATCCTAATATGTAGTTTGATCCTAGAATATCGAAGATGCTTGTTTGCGTAGAAAAAGAAAATATGATAAGACAGAAAAGATACTATGCAACACCACCAAATAGGAGATAAAATTTCATTACGAATACGGATTCAGTCCTCCTTAGCCAGTAAAATTAATAAAAGTTTATTGGGTGGGAGAGTTTCGAATTTCTACTCTCAAAACAATTCTGGTAGAAAACATTGACAATCTAAAACGCATTGGAAAATCAAATGTTAGCTTTACTAAATCATTTAGGGAGAATATAATATTCCTTTATAGAAATGCTTTACAATTTAGTTTTTTGCAGTCAAATATTAGGTCATTATTTCATTTACTACTTTTTTGTATTATTTAGTATACTCATTAGTATACTCATTACTTATGTGAATTCAATCGTTAAAATTTCACCTCATTCAATAACACTGTTCAACAACGAAAATGTAAATTGAACAAAATTCTTATTGACTTTCTGGTGATGACCACGAATTTGAAAGTTATTTTCGAATATTAGCTCTAATTTTCGTTTTACAGGCATGCTTAATAACAACGCTTTAAAAATAATTATATTCGCTTCGTTTGTGGTAAAATGTTACATTGATCTGGCAACACTGGAGAAACTATATGAACGCTTGGTTTCATTGTGTTCCTCATCTCAGTAGTGTTCTGCTATTATTAGAAAAGACAGGTTTAGTGCGGTTATCAGCGTTTCGGGTGTGACGTTTTTGTAGTGCAGGACATAAAAATACAACTATAAGTACGCAAAAATATTGGTATTTCAAGCGTATATTTTTAAATAGTTGTTGAAACTATTTCAAGTAACATTTTGAGGATTTCAATAAACAAAAATGCCGCGAAATTGTGTAAACAGTGCGGATAGCTTCTGCTACGTGTGTGGAGAAGTGACATTTTCCTCACAAAAGCAGACTATAACACCACTAATAAGAAATATTACGATTTTCAGTGGCTCATTTGTAGTAACCTTAAAGTAATATCACTGTTGCTAGGTATGCAGTTAGGGTATACAAAATATTGTTGCTTTATATGTGAATGGGACAGTAGAGATCGTGGATCTCATTACCGCAAAAGTGATTGGAGTACCAGAGAAACTCTTCAGCCGGGAGAGAAAAATGTGCAGCATGAACCACTGGTAGATCGTAACAAAATTTTGCTTCCCCCTTTACATATTAAATTAGGTCTTATGAAAAGTTTTGTTAAGAGCATGAGCCAAGAGAATGAGGCCTATAAGTACATAAGATGACAATTCCCTCGATTAAATGGTGCCAAAGTTATAGAGGGTATTTTCAGAGGGCCACAGATTAGGCAACTATTCAAACATCACAAGTTCGACGAAATTCTCCAAGGTGAGGAGAAAGCTGCGTGGGAAAGCTTGAAGAATGTTTGTTCACAGTTCTTGGGAAGACACCGAGCAACAAATTACAAAGAACTGGTAGCAAAGTTGTTATTGTGCTACGAAAATCTTGGTTGCAATATGTTTCTGAAACTTCACTTTCTTCATTCACATCTAGACTTCTTTCCCGAAGATTGTGGAGCAGTAAGTGACGAACATGGGGAGCGTTTCCATCAATATATTCCAGCCATGGAAAAGAGATATGAGGGAAAGTGGAGTTGTAACGTATTGGCCGTCTACTGTTGGACTATTGCAGGGGATGCTCCAGATGTAACCTACAAAAGGCAAGCAAAGCGAAGAGGTTCAAAATAAAATAAACATAATCCTGTACAAGAGATCACTTGAAACTTTTGTCTACATTGCAGTGTAGTTCTTGCACAAAAAGGTATTTGTATATATTTTTCATGTTTTGATATTAATATTGATTTATATTACGGAATTGTTAATGTTTTACTTGACCACGGTTACTTTATTTTCTGTATCGCTGTGAAACTGGTATTTGCGCAATTTTGAAAAAGGAAGTACAAGGGTATAGAAAGCTATAGGTTAGGGTACTTCTTAACTCCCCAGCTTTTCACATCACACTGAAATAGATAAAAAAAAGTGAAATGTAGGTTTTTACAAGGATTTTGCTTAAATTTTCTATAAATATTAATACATTTGTATATATACCGCTACTGTTGTACAAGGGCGTTTTTTTCACAACCTGAGCTAAGAAAATATTTCTATTATCATTTCCTTTCATATTATGTATTGTACGAATGAGCGGGAAAATAGCTGTTAGTCTAGATGTTACGGGTTTCTTGTTTCTATACACAAGAATGAAAAAAATTTAATTCATAATAAAATAACTGTTTATAAGAAGGGGTTATCGTTCATTACATTACCTATAGGAAAATTCAACCATGTAAAATAACTAAAGTACTATTTTGATGTTATCTTATCCAAAATGTTATATTTCATGAATTTGTAAAATATAATACATTTTATATGTTTGGGGGCATAATTGTATGTTATTAGACTTGAGTTCCCTGATCATGATTAGCATGGTGAATCAATTTGAATGAATCGAAAGGTTAATTTGTAAGAGATCTCACAACTATTTTATGATTATTATAATTATTTCGTAAAACATAAATGATTTAGAGATATATTTAACCTCTTCTTAACTATAACAACTAAGTGTATGAAAGCTTGTTATAGTTTAATTTAGTTTTTGTGAAAGTATTAAAAAGTTAATTGAGTAGATTTTCAAATTAATGGGATAGTTGTATTCTAGTTTTTAATGCATTAATCTTAACAATGATATATTTCTAGTCATTTAAAATATAAGTTTTTATCTGCGAGGAGGTTGTCGAGTGTAAAAAATTAGTTTTAGTTACTAGTAATGACCAGAGTTTATAGAGGCATTTTGGGTAAGTATTAAAACTCACGTCTCCTCAAACATCTGAATGGAAAGGTAAATGTTCTTAAATTAAAAAAGGTGTGGTTTTTCTCTATGATGGTTATGATGCTAACTTCTGGTGTGGTTGGTTCAGTTAAAGTAAAAATAAAGTGATAGAATGATTTTGACTGAATTCCCTCGCGTGAAATAACAATAATAATAAATAAAATTTAGTCTGTGTTAATTTCAGAAGGCTGGTGTTTGGAAAGTTTGAAGTTACAACTTGAGAAATAGTAATCTGATACTTAAGTATAAGCAATATCTCCTTGTTGGAACTCTTTTTGAAACTTTCAAGGGAGCATTTGTAATTTCTGTTAAGTTCTGTTGTACTATGAATGTCCGAGTAAGTAGACATGTTTTATACGTAATTCAATTATATGCAACTTTTTTGTGCAGTGAAATACAATAAGTAACTATTACCTTTTAGTAACGGAAACTATTTTAGTTGTGTTACATCAGTTTCATTGTATGCTGAAGAATAATTTTCTACATTTACACTTTTAAAGTGTTTGAATGTAGTTTAGTGCTAAAAGGATTTTCTTATCTTGGAAATATTATTGAAGTTGCAAAGTGAATATTGTAATTTAGTATTTTATTTAAATGAACCACTTTAAATGATTGTAAGTGACTCTATAAAATAATCGTACATAATACTAATCATCCATGAATTTCAGATTACTCAACTGCTTATATATTTTACTATTTTCGTGAGTATTCTTGCTCGGCCCGCTACGTGTTTATCGTTTAAGAAAAACATTACAATTCCTGAGGTCAAGACGGACACTAAGTTTAACTTTGTAGGATAAGTTGTTCCTTACTCCATTGACATCGACTGGGTGTTAGTTTTGCTGGAGAGGAAACTAGATTTTCCCTCTAGAAGCTAACGTATTAGTCGCACACGTTAAAGATAATTATTTTCTTGATCTGCGTGCCATAACGGATGGATGTGTCGTAGTTCCAAGGATATAAGTGAAACAGGGTAAACTATCCTATTTACAAAACAATATGTCGCCAAATATTTTGAATCTTTAAAATTAGATACATTTTATTATCTTGATTTATTGGAATATGATAATAGTATTTAAATATACATTTTAAGGCAGTAATAATAAAAACAAATTTTGCTAAATAGTATCAAATGGTTCTTTACTTAGTTTCATTTAAACAGTAATTCCTTATCTATACTCTAAACTGAATTATTGAAAATGATTTGTTTGTATGTTCCTGGATATCTGATATCATTTATAATAATGCATTTGCATCTTTCATAAAATCAATATAAATATTCCTAAAGGTATTTCCATTATGTGAGGATACAGTAGCAATTTATAGACTTCTTTGCAACAAGTTTTATCTTGTGATTATTTTTCGCTCTAAATTGTATAAGGTGAGCCAATACATAGTTTTGTCCCGAGTTTTCATGAATGAAAGTTACACGTTAAAATTCCGAAACTTCATTACCTTTCACAGTGAAAGTTCTATCGTGTTTTCTTTGAAATAAAAGTTAAACAAGCTAAATATTATCCAGTGTTTCCATAGCGAAGGAACTAATGAAATGATCTGACATAGGTCAGAACGAAAGTGGTACCAGCGAAAGTTTGATTCATGTGAAAGGAATTACATCAGATATGAATAACTATTATGTCGCGAGTTAAATTTGTTTCCTTCCATATGAAACATTACACTTTACTTAGCGAATATTAACTAATATACGTTAACGTACTGGAGTGCGTTTGTAACACATGCACATCACTATTACCCACTTATTAACACAAATCTTAAATGCTATTGTTATTCATTTGAATGTTACGAATATTAATTAGATCAAAATTTGAACAACGCGTTTCAACAGTTTCAATTTATATAGCAGTGCAAAAATATCGTTTTGTTTATTGATTTTCTGTAAAAATCATCCAGTCTAGTAACTTCAAAAAGGTTAGTCTTACGAGTTTTCACAGGAAAGTTTAAACAACAAGTCCTCATAACTGAAATTTAGATTTATGTTCATTTCTTTTAAAAAATGTACAATTTCATTACTACCAGTAAAACAATTTCGTTTATGAAAGGAATTGATAGAGAATTTTTTTCGAGTTTTAGAATGTGAAATTTTCGTTTGTACTGCAAATGTCTGTTTAATAAGGAATGCTTAATAAAATAACAATCAAATATTGTATATATGGGTTACAAGGATACTACATTTTAAAAATTAAATACTAACCTACTTATAATAGTGAACAAAAGAATAAACTAAAACTAACAATTCGTACTTAGGAATAAAATTTCGAGAGAAAAGCAAATATAAAATACTTTATGACTTTCGGAATCATTATGTATAATTCTTGGCATTAAATTAAATTTCTTAGTAGTGTACATTGGTTATTACGAGCCCACTTTTTCCTCCTCCCAGTACTTTTGGCAAATATTATTTTACACTGTCGGATGGCACAAAGTAAGATTGAGTATTGTCTTTGGGCAGGCTTTTATTACATTTAAAATCATAAAGAATTACATCTGAAAACTCAATAACAAATACATTTTCAAAGTAAAAAGGAGCAAAACCTCTGCACAGGTGGACCTTTTAGGACTTACACCTTCCTCTTATTTGTTTTTTTTTTTTTTTTTGACTGCCTCTCAGGCTCCTTTTTGTGTTTGTTTCTCTTTTTGTTGCTTCTGCTGCTGCTTCTGTTGTGCCTCCGTTTTGCTGTCCCGACTAGCGGTAGTTTCCATTCACGTCAACTTACTCTGATCTGTTTGGCTTGTAGAGAAGAGAGTGTAAATCCTTCTTCCAGCTTGGAGGTGATTCGAAACTGCGGCGACTACGCCGATAACTACTCACAGTTGGCCAGACCATGAGCGAGCACGCTCGGCTAACACGTACTCAAAGAAATCAAGTGAAAATCGGTCCTTATATATGAACAAATACTTCTACAAGCAACACCATCTATTAGCAAAGTAATAAACTAAATGATATGCAACACCATCTGTTGAGAAAGTGAGTAACTGCTTGAATATGTTCACTTAGCCGACAAATTTAGTTTAAGCATCAATGTTCAAAAAGAAAGAAATGCCAGTGTTGCGAACCCACTTATCAAATATTATAGTGTTTACCCCAAATATTTTAAGAGGATAGTTTTACCCCTCCATAGTTACAATGCGCTAACTCATCAAATAAAAAAGTTGGCAAATTTCAGAAAAAAGTTGGCAAATTTCAGAGAGTGCAACACTGTAAAAAATAAAAATCAGATAATTGAAAAACAAAAAATACCGCCATAATCTATATAAAATTCTAAGACTTTCTTAAAGAATAACATTTTCCCGAAAACTCAACAATAAACCCGTAGAAAATTCCTGAAATTTCGAATTTGTTATATATCCGTTGTTTATTAACCGATTATCAAAATTCAGACGGTAGTCAATAGAGAAATAAAATTACTATATTTACAATGTTTTGTAGGATGCATAACTCTAAGGATATTATTACAAAAACTCAAATAACTTCCTTATTTATAAATGTATCTTTAAAATTAAAATGACACTGCGTTCTGTATGTCTAAAGGTCTTAGTTTTATAGCTTTATAACCATAAAACTCTTAAAATCAATCAGCTATAATTTAAAACATACCTAAAATTACAAGTTTGGATACTGATAATGGAATCTTCTGTTAACCTCGTTCTCTATGGGAAACAATGACTTCTTAAACTCAGTCAATTGGTCATAATTCAAGCTGAATAGGCAACCGTTAATATCAAAAACTACTTCCGTTTCGGTTTGCACATTTTTTACAATTACACTGAAATTATTAGTAAGAATGAACTTCTTTGGGGATCCATACTAACCACTCCATTTTTTACTTTAGAAAAAAATTTAATCATTTTTTATTTGTTACAATCATTTTTAAAGAACAGTTGATGTATTTTGTAACCATTAGAGAGATCTTTAATTTCATCATACCTCATAAACAGTTTCTTGGTTTGCATCTCTTTTAAAACTTGATCAGTATCTTCATTATATCTCTGTGGTAATAAGGTTTTGTATTTCTCATTTAGATGTACTAATACACTTTCCCCAGTGTATTTTGTTTGTATCAATTTCCATGAGGTTATTTCGTATGATTTTTCTTCTTCCAGATCTTGCAATTTAACAAGCATTAAATTTTAATATTGTTTTTCATGTTTAATTGTGAGACCAATTCTCATTTATTGTATAAAACTTTTATGTTTTTTTCATTTTTGTAGTGATCTTATCTCGTTATATATATAGTTAATTCTATCAACAATTTCTTTTATATGTTCGTCTGTTAATTCTCCATTATTTTAATTACATTAAGCTCTTCCTTAAACATGGCAATTTGAGAAGCCATATTTTTATAATACTCTTTATTCGAAGCTACATTAAATCGTGTTTATAAACCAGTGATAACGGCAGAAGCAGATGCAAATGCTGTTGTAACAATTGAATAGACTGTAACAGGAATAAATATATCGATAAACCCCGTTGAAGCAGAAAGTAGTATCGAAAATGCAATAAGAGTAACATAAATACATTTTAACCTCTTAAATTTCCTCTTATTTTTTGCTAGTAAGTTTTGGAGTGTTAATATTGTATCCTCAATTAATGCAATTAGATTATCTCGTGGAATGTTATCTGGAATATTCATCTTATTAAATAAGTTTTTATGATCATTTTTTAAATTATCGGTTTCATTAAATAAACAAAGTGAAACGTTTCGATCTTATTAAACATAATTCATCATTCATCTTAACTTACACACAAGTGGAACCTTTCGTTCTTATTAAACACAATTCATCATTCATCTTAACTTAAACACAAGTGGAACGTTTCGTTCTTATTAAACACAATTCATCATTCATTTTAACTTAAACACAAATGGATCAATTCGTTCTTATTAAACACAATTTATCATTCATCTTAGCTTAAACACAAGTGGAACAATTCGTTCCGTTTTTACGGTTTGGATCACAATCTGTTTATCTTCCTGGTATATATATATAAGTTTTTATGATAATTGCCATAAAAACACTTTACAAACTAAAAAACATCTAATCGAATTTAAATTGTCTCAATCATCTTTTCTTTTAGAACATCATATTTAAGGTTTTTCTTGCCAATCATTACAACATAAAAACCGTTTTATCTGGTACATCGCTTTGAAAATTAACAGTTAATTTCAAATTAGTTCTATCATTTACAGTTACTGATTTCTGCTTGCTTGTGTTAATTACGAACATGGGTCTATTTTCTAGAAACTCTTTATGATAATAAAACATCTCAGTGTTTCCAATTGTAACTCTCTTGTATATCATATACATTTTGTAAGCTTTGAGATATTTATGCTTTTCAAAATCTAAGGTTAAAGATTCTAAAGGAAAAGACTCATTTCTAGAATTACTAAAATGGATATTCTCAACTTTACAATGATCAAATTAGCTTGAATCTCTTTCTTGGTTATCATTCCTATCAGTTTGGAAAAATGCTATCACAAAATTAAGCATACCAAATTCACTTGAGTTAAATTGTGTGGTTAGATTGAATTCTAAATATTTGCCGGTAACTGATTTCTGTAAATATTGATATGTGTTGAAGGAAATAGGAATCTTATCCCTCTTTTAACATGTTAGTTCTTAGCAAGGTAGCATAGTTAGGTTCATAATTAACAATAGGCATTCTCAACTCCATATTTGTAATCTTAACTTTACCTTTATGTGGTCGATCATTCTCATACGTTCCATCCTGCTTTTTAGTTTTCCAAATAGCAAATGCATTATCATCAGAACCACTTCTTTCAAATGTACATTTCAATCCTCCTTTCCACATAATATCTTTATAATCCGAACAAAATCCTGGTAAAAGTATTAGTAAAAATACTAATTCTTCATCTCTTCTTCGCCATGTAATTCCTTCCCATCCACATTCATCATAATGATTTGTTTCTGGTTTTGAAATTGCACATGTGTTTACAGCTGTCGAAGTTAAGCCAGGATAATTTATAATATCCAATATTCGTCCATGCTTACTAACTTGTATTTGATGAAACAGATGTGAGAAGAAGTTATTAACAAGTCTAATATTTCGACCAGCTGTATATTCTCCATTAGCATCTCTACCTCTAATTTCAAAGGTTACATAAATATCAGCATAATAAGGATTAAAGGACCCCATCCCCAACATCTGTATCAAACTCAATATATCTGATTGGTTTATTTAAATTTTCGATTGGCTTTTGATTAGGTTTAAAGGATTGTAATTCATATGACTCTATTTTATCCATATTTATTATAAAGAAAAAATATTGTTATCGTTTTATGAGTTCAGCCCATAAAACAAATTTAAATATAACTTCTTCAGATATCCTTATTTCTAATCACCTGACTAATGATTTCTGAAAAACTATATCCACCCGTAAACATTTTAATACATGTATAAATGCCTACATATTACCTCGTTAAAATGTTGTATACGATTGCTACTCTACGAAGATATAACCAAGAGGTATTATAACCAAGATATTTTACAAGTGTTTTTGGTGGATTACTTCCGAATGAATCAAACACATATTTTTTATTTCCTTCTTTCCAATAACAAATCCAATGAGTTCCTATATTTTTAGACGTATCAAAGTTACAATACCACACTCATTCTTCTTTGGCTGTTTATGTAATTCATCGATCATAAACACACCTCTAAATTTTCTTATATTAAGCTGCTTAACAAGATGAATTAGATCCAAGTTACTTAAGGCTTTGATTTCTTTTTCTTTACTACTTTGGGCATAAAGTTTTTGGAATCTTACCACCTTGTTTTTCTTCCATTGCTAAGTTATGTCTCTTTTGTTCTTCTAATTCTCCTTCATTCTCTTTCACATATTCTACAGTTTTGACTACAGTAGCAACTCCAGCAGTAGCAGAACCAAAAGCACCTATTAAAGCTAGAATGGTTGGAATAGTAAATATAAAACCTCCATAGTGAACTTTATTATCATTTGCCCTTATTTCTTTGTTTATTTTCTTAACTTGAGGTATAGAAAGAATTAAATGCATTTTTGTACCTTCTTTCATCTTTTGAGCTTTATCATTTATCTGTTTCTTAGTTAAAATGTGTTCAATATTTAATTGTGTAAGTTCCTCGTTAGGAATAGTAAATGTAAAACTACTTAACTTCATACTTATTTTTATTATAAAACTTCTATGGAATAATCCATAAAAATTAAACATAATACTTATAAACATAAACCAAACCTTACTTTTGTGTTCATAGCTAAAGCAGCTCCAAGTTCAGGTAGTCTCACTTATTAGATTAGCATCTTTAGCAAAAACTCTTTCCCATGCTTTATTTTTTAATTCTGTGTCTGCAATATGTCTAGAAGCTATATCTTTATTATCTCTGTAGTAAATATCATGTTCTCTACAAGCTTCATCTAGTGGGTTACCTTTATCACCTCTTTCTAACCTTTCTTGTAGCTTCGTAAAAGGCTCTAAAATTCATAACCCGGTATATGTAACTCTGGTATCGCCTTCATGTTTAAAATCTTATTCAATAGTCCTTTTCCATACTTCTCACTGTTCCAAAATTTTGGTGGTAACGTATTCAATATCTTTATCAAATAACCTATACCCTTTGGATCATTAGGAATAAATTGCGAGAGTTTAGAATTTATCATATCCATTATGTCTACTTTCTCATTATAAAAGTTATCATTTCCAGCTTTTTCTTCTCCGTCTATAACTATTAACCTATCTATTAGTTTTCTCACATCATTCATCCATATATATTCTTTAGGTAATTCGTTGTATATTTTTTATCCTTCTCCAGACAGTGGTGTTTTCTTTCTTGGTGGTGATGGTTTTAGTGTTGGTTTTATATATTCATCCCAAATAGGTTTGATTCCCGGCGGGAGCTCATGTGGTTCGGATTCCACGTTAGTCAGTAGGTGCACGTCTCATATAGCCTCGCTGCTGAACGGGGCGTTAAACTAAAATCAAATTAACCAAATAGGTTTGATAATTTCTTTATATTTTTCGCTTCTACTAGATCGTTGTTTTCTCTTATTTGGATCATTGTTATGAAATCCTACATTAGAATCAATAACTATTTGTGTATATTTTTCTAGATCATCTTCATTATTTTTTTGGATTATGTTTTGTTAGTAATTCCCATAAACCTTCTGTTCCTGTGTAATGTCTATTATTAATAACTAAATCATCACCATGAATTTTAATTTCCGTATCCCCAATCATATGAACGATTTTCCCATCTTCATCATATGGTTGTATTCCAAAACTTTTATCATCTCTAGTCGCATAATATTTCGAAGGAATCTTACCAAAATGGGTAGTTGGTAAAGATTCTATTCCTTCTACTTTACACTTAATTTGCTTTTTCATATGTTTTATTTCTTCTGTTATAGGCGTATCACTTTCACTTCTTGAACTCTCATACATAGGAGGAGTTACTAATAAGCTTGAATATACTTTCGCGCTTTTATTTACAACTGGAACTAACTCTTGAATTAAATTTTTATTTTCTTCTGCTACTTTTGAAATATTTTTGCTAAACCTTCAATTGCATCTTTAACAGGTTGATCTTGCTCTTTATATTTTTCATATTTACTTCGATTAGCTTGTTTAATTTCCTTAAATCTTTTCACAAGTTCTTCTTTCAACTTTATATATTTCTTAGCTTCAGCAGCATCTAACTGACTCGTTTATTATATAAAGAAAAAATAAAAACGTAACCTAACGTAATACAACATACACGTTTATTTATGTTTAACTTACAGTTTTAATAAATCTTTAATTTTATTTCAGTATTTGCCATTGTTCGTTTTCCTAGTCATATCTATTGTTAAGAAACCCTGCTCTTTTTTCCAACACTTATTGCATAAAGGTTGTAATTTTTCAAACGACATATCTGATCCAACAAATTCATCATATACATGCTTTAAATTTACATTGTCCTGTCTAAAGATGAAAAGAAAATTTAAGTTGTGTCTTATTAGTTGTTTTGGTACTTTAGAATATGTCCGAGATAGAAACAGATCAAACTTTTATGACGGCCTCGAGTAAAATATTCTCTAACGTTGTTTTGTTGTTCTAAAATGAAATCATCAAACACTACCACAGAATTGTTCTCACAGTCATCTAACGGAATAATTTCTTCGTTTTTTCATTTTACTATTGCAATTGTATCTTTAATATTACATTCTATATCTCGAAAAAGTTGTATTGACTGTTGGTATTTAGGTTGATGTACACTTTTAGAATAGATATAAACATTTGTATATTTATGCCAATCTGGTGCTAGTAAAAAGTTATCAATCATTTCAAGAAAAAGAGGAACGGTGTGTTGTTTTCATGCATCCACTAGGTCCAACTATTAGACATCTTATATCATCAGGTAACAACACACCGTTCCTCTTTTTCTTTGTGGCTTTTTCTGTTTACCTTACTTTAATATTGCAATTGTTCATTTTATTATTTATCATATAATAAATGAAAGTATTTAATTTAAATGGTTATTCATATGTATTAAATATGTATTTGCATTACCCATTTGAAAACAACTTAGAAATAGCTCTTGCAGGATTTTACACATCATACTTAATACCAAATATTACAGAGAAAAATAGTAAAATGAAAATTTGTAACGATAAACAATTTTCAAAGAAACTCATAGTTCAACTTGGTCAATATAATTTAAAAGAATTAAAAGAACATATTATATCAATTCTTCCATACACCGATAGTTTTAATCACCCTTTAGTAGATTTTATTGAATTAATCAAAGATAGAAAGAAAAACAGAGTTAAAATATTTAGCGGGTTGTGTGATATGTCCTTAGATACCCTTACCATTGTATTAGGTTTTAGTGAGAAGAAGTTAGTTAGAAACTCAAAACCTGTTGGAGATAAGCCGCCAAGGTTCCACGCATTTGATACTACAAATATTCACTGTGCTTCAGCAGAAGGTATAATTTTAAAAGATAAAGATACAATACACAACGAAACAGATTTAATTGCGACGTTTAGAACAAATGCAGAATTTAGAGAACCAATTATATACGAGCCTAGAGAAAAGATATTTTTCCCGATACATCACAACAAATTTAGTAATTTCCAAGTTTCAATTCGAGATGAGAATGGTGATTTGATTGATTTTGGTTGGGCTTGTATAACTGTTCTTCTCGCTGTTAAATAGATATAAATTTCGTATATAATAAATATGGATATCTTTGGTATTGTTAAAAGTAGGAAGAATGATGCCATTAGCGAAGAGCTTAGAAACCTTAGTGATCTAGATAGAGTTTTTATATCAAATAATAGAACATGGGTTGATTTTAAAAAAGATTTAGTAATGTAGCTGATTCTATTGACCAACAAGATGTGGTAACTTTTCCTCAGCTTGAACCAATAAATAGTCAATTAGAAAGTGATAGAAACAGATTTGAAGATGTATTAAAATCGTTACAAGACACATACATAAAGATAAATGATATTAACGCTTTTAGGAAAGTATATATGGAAGAAATCCAAAAGACTAATATTAATGTAGTTCTTTTGTTTAGTGCAAAGATTCCTATATCAGAATTCAATAAATACAAAGCAGAAATGTCATCACAGTTAGAGAATGTTGTTAGAAAGAATGATATAGATAAATTTGTTACAAAAGAAGATTTCCAAAAATCAAACAAAGAAGCAAATATGTTCATTATGAAGAAACTATAAATCTCTTATGTTGATTGAGAACTAGGATGTTAAAGATCCAATCTTTAGAATATTTAATCTATCGAATGGTTATATGTTTCTCTATAATGTTAAAATAATGCATATGGAATTAAGTTTGGATAAATATTATCTACATATATTTTTGAACGATACTTTAGTTGAAACTTTTCCTTTAGACGTTAAAAATGGTGATACAATTAAGTTTCAAGCAGATAAAAATTCAGCTTTCGAAGAAGGACAATTATTAACTATCATTATGTATATAGAAAACGAACTTAAGTGATTTTCTATACAATAAATAGGATATATTGTGTTAAGTGCAAGAAATCAAGAGATACGAAGAAAAATACCATTAGAATAGAGCAAACAAACAATGGAAGATATATTAAGAAAGGTATTTCTTCTATATGTGGTGTTACTAAATCTCAATTAGTTAAAGGTATTAGAGAAGACATTATAGAAGAAATTCACTAACCTTCCAGAAAAATTTATCCTAGGTTAAGTGTTATTGTTAAAGGTATAGATGATTTATGGCAAGCTGATCTTGCAGAAATGGATAGCGGAGTATAAGAAGGTGTTTCCAAATTAAATAAAGGCTATAAGTATCTGCTAACGATTATAGATGTGTTTTCGAAATATGTTTTTGCTGTTCCTATTAAAGATAAGAGTGGTATGAATGTTACAGAGGCATTTGAATCCATATTAAGAGTGAGAAAACCTAGTAACTTGCAAACTGATCAAGGCAAAGAGTTTTACAATAAAGAATGTAAGAAGTTGATGGAGGAAAATAAGTTTAATCCTTACTCAACCTATATTGATAAGAAAGCTTCTGTTGTGGAGAGATTTAATAGAACACTTAAACAAAACATGTGGAAGAATTTTACAACACAAGGGAATTATAAATGGATAAAGATATTGCCAACATTGGTTAATGAATATAATAATAGAGTACATAGAAAACAATTGGTTTGAAAGCTTATAGAAGTTAACAAGAATGAACGAAAGCTCATCCGTGGCTAAGCGGTTAGCGTACGCGCTTTTGGAGTGGGAGACCCGGGTTCGCTTCCCGGTGGGAGCTCATGTGGTTCGGATTCCACGTTAATCAGTAGGTCCACGTCTCATATAGCCTCGCTGCTGAACGGGACGTTAAACTCAAAATCAACTCAACTCAAGAATGAACGAACAATTTTGGAGAAAGTGTATCAAAAAGAATATAAGCGTGTTAAACGCAAATTCAATTTAGGTGATTATGTTCGTATAAGTAAATCAGAAGGGTTATTTGAGAAAGGATATACACCTAATTGGTCAACAGAAGTATTTGTTATTAGCGAAGTTATTCCATCTAATCCACCTACGTATAGAATTAAAGATTTAGAAGAAGAAGATGTGCAAGGTAGATTTTACGAACCAGAACTATTAAAGACTTAAAGATGAATACTTGATGGAGAAGGTGTTGCGAAAAAAGGTTGTCCCATATTAATAACATGATAAAAACTTTTCAGTTCCGCATAAAGTCAATCTAAACCAGGACATTTTTACTTTTACTTATTTACTTAGGTAATGCTACAGAAGATGTACAATCATAGCAGATTTCAAATTCTTACTCTAACTCCAAGTACCTAAACATGAGATTATATGTACAAAACAGAAACCATGTGTTTTTCCCTTTTCTATGTCCTTTCCTTCCTTCTTCTTTGATTCTATTTTAACTTTATTCTTTGCGTTGCAACCATTTTTCTCCAGAAGACAGTTAAACATTTCTATTTTATTGCATTTTCTCTTTCTCACTAATCATTTCCCTCTCCTTTCTTCTGCATATTACTTATGAAGTTTTCTTCGTCGTATTACGTAAGTGACTTTATTTATGATAGTAAATCAATGCCACTCTTCTTTGTTATGCCATTTTGTATTCAATTTACTTCTTTTCTTTCCATTCGAGAAAGAGGAAAAAAGTTTTAAAGAAAGAGTAAAACAACATGAGGATGACGTGAACCTTTAAAGAGAGAATAACAGTATATATAAACACGTAACACAAACAGGACATGATATATCATGGGAAGAGGTACAAGGTCTAGAAAGAGAGAACAAAACAATAATTATAAAATGGAAAGAAACAAGAAACGTTAAGAAAGAGAAGAAAGAGAAGAAAGAATAAAATAATGAATTGAAGAAATGGACTTCAAATTCATTAGGGTCAGGTTGTTAGATAGAATTGAGGATTGAAAACTCACGGATAAGAAAAAATACTTTTGGAATCTAGAATGGAGAGGAAAGGGCAAATGTAATTGATATTTGGGAATCAGAAGAAAATATAAAGAATATATATATATATATATATATATATATATATATATATATATATATATATATATATATATATATATATATATATGTGTGTGTGTGTGTGTGTGTGTATGTATGTATGTATGCATGTACGTATATATGTATATAAACATCTGTAATATAAAATTTTGAGATGAGGAGGTCAATTATACCAATATCTTCTAGTTACATACAAAGATTTTAAACTTGTAAAAAAACGCAAGAATTGAAAATTATGATGTCTATTACCTACATTAATATGGATTTATGTTAACATGTATATGCCAATCAACGAGTGATGAAGATAACTTTACGTTATGGAAACTGTTCCGAATTAATTTAATTTTAATTAAGAAGTACATGCTCTGGTTAGAAAAATATGAATTATTTAAGATACTGAAATATGTGACGTATGTGTATTCTACAATCTTGGCACTGTGTACATTGATTTGAAGTTCGCATTCTAGCTAAAATATTTCGTAATAATTGGGTATAAATGTCTGGACTTTTGTATTCCAAAAGTTTTCTTTATAACTAACTAACTAAGTAACTCTATGGCCTATGGAACCCGGAGATTCAATGCCGCGTTCACAAAAGCTCTCCACTGACTTCTATCGTTAGCTAACTGCAACCAGTTACTACTTTGTATTCCAATCTTTGCGTGATCCATTCTAATATTGTCCTCGCATCTGCGCCTAGGTGTTCCTAATGGTCGTTTTCCGATTGGTCTTCCAGTTAAGACTTTGAAAACGTTTCTACTTTCTTCCATTCTAGCTACAAGACCCGCCCACCTAAGCCTCTTAGACTTGACGGCCCTAACAAAGTTGGGTAAATTATATAACTTATGTAGTTCCTCGTTATGAAGTTTCCGCCATTTCCCATTCCCGTTCCTCTTGGGTCCGAATATTCGTCTCAGGATGTAGTTCTCAAATACTTACAGTCTATGTTCTTCCCTCAGAGTAAGTGACCATGTTTCGCAACCATACAGAACAACAGGCATGATTATCGTTTTATATATTTTAAGCTTCAAATTCCTCGACAGGATTCGCGACGACAAGAGATTTTGAACCGAATAGTAACACGAATTCCCTGCTTTTAGTCGACATTTAATTTCTTTGTGAATACGATTTTCGTCTGTTAATATTGCTCCTAGATATTTGAAATTATCCACTTTATCAAAAGTATTATTTAATATTTTACCTCATCCCTAATTTGCCTTATTACGTTCCCTACGCACTTCCATGTATTTAGTTTTCTCTGTATTTATTTCTAAACCCATGTCCCTGCATGCGTTTAATAGTATTTCTGCATTTCTTTCTATTGTTCTCCTATCGTCCCCTATTAAATTTGCATCATCAGCATATGCCATAACCTTGTGAATACCGTTGAACTCTAGGCCCTGGTTGCTATCGTTAATTTTCCTTATGGCGTATTTCAGCACAAAGTTAAGTAATAATGGAGACAAAGCATCTCCTTGTTTGAGGCTATTTTTGACGTGAAAGCTCGTGGACAATAAGTTTCCTACCTGGACTTTACTTTGGGATTTATTTGTACATATCATAATTAATGTAATTAGCTTTCTTGGAATTCCAAGTTCTGTAAGGACGTTGTATAATGTTTCTCTCCAAACCGAGTCGTACGTCTTTCTAAAATCAATAAATAGTTGATGTACCGGGTTGTTGTATTCCAACTTTTCTTCAAGTATTAGGCGAATGGTAAATATTTGGTCGATAGTTGATCGATTTCGTCTAAATCCGCACTGATTATCTCCAATAATTTCATCTGCGTATGGGGTCAAACTTGCTAATAGAATAATTGAAAGGATTTTATAGGATGTTGACAGAAGAGAAATGCCTCGATAATTATTACAGTCAGTTTTGTCGCCTTTCTTGTGAATAGGAACAATGATTGATTCTTTTCACTGTTGTGGCAATTCTTCCATGTTCCAGAAAAGGATAATGAGTTTATGCATCTTGTTCCACAATTTTTCGCCTCCCGCTAAACTTAACTCAGCCGGAATTTCATCTACACCCGGAGATTTGTGTTTCTTTAATTTCTTTATAGCGGTTTCTACTTCTATTCGGTTGGGTTCTGGAATATACGATTCTGCGGTGTGTATCTCCTTTTCTCCACGCACACTAGTTTTTGGCTGCGTACTCAGCAAATCCTCTAAGAAATCTTTCCATCTATTTAAGACGCTATCCGTATCAGTGAGAACTGTACCGTCAGATTTCTTTAATATATAAGCACGAGGTTGATAGCCTTTTTAAATTCGCTGATCCCCTTATATATGTCCCGTATGCTTTTATTTTTACTATTATCTTCAAGTTCCTTAATTTTAACTTTCAGAAAATCGCGTTTCTTTGTTCTAAAAGTTTTGGAAGTTTCCCGCCTGAGATCTTCGAAATTTTGTGTATTTATTTCATTCGTATTTTGTAGCTAGCGTATTATTTTCTGTTTTCTCTTCCCTGCTAGTTTATGCGTTTCGGTTTATTGCTACGTATTTCCGCGTCGCCCAATTTTTCTTTTGCTGAACTTTTGATGCTATCTCTAATTTCAGTCCAGGTTTCCCCAACACTAGTATACTCCGAATCTTTTAAAGCTCAGGATCTATTCGAAACTTCAATTTGGTATTCCTCTCTTACCAGGCTCTCTTCTAATTTCTTTAAATTGAATCTTTCCGTTTTCGGACAATGAATATTAACTTTATACAACCATAATCTCCCTCGTATTATCGCTGCTACAAGATAGTGATCAGTGTCACAATCAGCCCTTCTAAACGACCGGAAAAGTTTTCTTTATTCGTGTTTTTATTATAACATTTTCAAATGTATTGTAATTTCTGGAAAGCATGTTTTAAATTGTTTCAAGTGTTACCTTATGTTACTCAATATTACATAAAAATCCATTTTCCAATAATAATGATAAGAAAAACGTATTTAACGTTTGATCTAATGTATTAATTTGCTTCCTAATTAACAAATCGTTAATATTTCACAACTGCAACAAATAAGGTTATTTGAGGGGGGATTTTTTATTAACATTTATTTCAATTATATATTATAATCGTTACGAAGTAATCAGATCATTGAAAAACAATCATCCACTCTTGAAAGGATGAAAATAATGTGGAAAAAGGTAAAGAGTGGATGTATCTTCACTCAAAAAGAATGAAAGATATGTCATGTAGGAATGATAGATATCCGTAAGCTTACTGTTATGATCATGAAAACGAAGCATTAGAAGAGCTGAATGTAGAAATAATATTTGTTTTATTCAGGTAAACAACGATTTTTGTCAGTATTCGTAAGTCAAACATCCTTGAAGTAAAAGGGAGAGTTATGTTCTCACATTAAAGCAATCTTCTTCAGTGTGCAGAGTCGGAAACAAAAATTATATTCAATAAACACCTCACTGAAATGGAGTAAAATTATCAAGCATTTATCAACATAACACCGCTCTCATCATAAAACACGATGTAGAGATACTGTTTCTAAAAACATTTCCAAGAAAGATCTTATCCTTTCCTCTTCTTTTAGCAACAACTAACAATCAAAGGAGATTATAAATAAATATAAAGAAACAATGCTTGCAATAGTAAGTTTCAATATGTATTCCAAAATGGAAAGATATTGTGTTTTTATTATATCGATTTTTACATACTTTACCGCAATATAGCATATGCTTTCGCCTACACATCTTCATAGATTCTAAACCATATGTTATTTACTGGTATTCGTTTTTACATTCACATACCAACAAAAGCTTTTAGACTCTTCTTTACTTGTTCTTTCAACCCGAAAACGTCATAGAATATTATGAATAAACCATTTTGTCTGTATATCTAAGTGTCCACCCGTCGAAAATAACGATAGCAGTTTGTCATGTACTTTGAAAAGACAATGCAAAATATATTAAACTTTCAGTTTATTTTTATGTATTTATTAGCTATATTCTGTCTAGAAAGCTTCCTGAAAATATAATTAAGTTCAGGATGTAAATAGCTTTAAAAGCCCCTGTAAGGGTGTAGCCTTTTATTTAGGCGTTTCTAAAATATACGTTAAGAACTTATCTGCAAGGGGAGGAAATGGAACCAGCTTTTCATTATATTAGTCCGTAGGAGAAGCTGATTAACCATGATTTTCTAAATATATGTAAGGTTTTTCAGCTGATCTTAAATGACTTTGCGATGCTGACTTTGAGTCCTATGAGTGCCACTCTATAAACTTTAAGGGAAGTTCGCAAATGATTAGTAAAAAGGATAGGGTTCTTTATCTTTCCATGTCTTAAATTACTGGATTACCTGAGCATTGTTTCATTTCTTTTCAAGTACTATTGATAGGAAGATTCTAATTCCTGGATAGGTTATAAATAACCGTACTAGTAACCAAATCACGTAATTTGATAATTTTCTCAGAAAATTCAGCGTTGTCAATTATGAATATAATCTACAAAAAATATACAGAATATTTTATTTTACAACAGTTTCGCATAGAAAATATTAAAACCAAGAAACGTATCATATACATTCAAAATATACAGTCCTTAAACTTTCACATGAGCTATAAACAAAGGAGAGACAATCACTAGAAGGGAAATGGGGAAGTAAAAATTTGGACTTTTACATATAGTTAGAAAAATAACACATTCGGAACAATTCAAATATATATTTCTTGTAAACTATTTCAAGTTTGTCTCTTAATTATTTAAAATAGCCCTAAACTTGTTTGTTGAGAAGAAATTCTATTCCTCTCTTGCACTTCGGAGTCGAGAACTATCACAGAATTATGCTTCATCGTATTTTGAGTCTACTTCTCAATGACAAATACGTAAAAGCAAACGAGATCTGTGAAAATGCTATGCTATATTTTTATTTACTCATCTTGTCACTTTGAATACGTTATGGTCATAGAAAAGCTGGTTATTTGGTAAAGGTACAATTGCGACAGCCATATGAGAAATGTTCCTTCCGTAAAATTGAGTAATATTTTTTTACCGTCTAATTTTGAGTTTTCACATTGTACAGCAATCACATACTAAACCAACTATGTTTTTCGAACAGTATCAGCATACTTATATGTTTTTAAAGTATTAACAAGTATTATTTGGAGCAAAAAGAAATACATTACAAAACGTTATCAGAATCAAGGCACGAAGAAGCTAAAGGACTTCTCTTCGTCTCACGTTGATGTTTGTTCTGGCCTATTCATATATTCACTTTGCAGATACAGAACAATGTGCACTTCGATTACCTTTTAAGGCAAGCACAACCACGATAAAATCCCGTTGTTCATGAGCAGCTAATTAAGTTCACTACTATATCAGACGATATTGGTGTGTTTGCTGGCAACATACGATACAATATACGGGCAACATGCATTTCTTCTGCAGCATATAGAAAAAAAATCCATCTGAAATCTGTTGGATCTAGATCAGGAAGGTTAGTTTCTTTCGCTGATTTCCATATGGCTATCTGAAGATGAACACGCTTGAGTAATCTTTGGAAGAGATTGTCTTGCTAGCCATATTTTTCTTTCAGAGGGGCTCGTAATCCGTTGGTAACGGTTTTTCCACGATTCTATAACTAAATCATAAATGTATTACATTGCTTTGCTATTATATTTTCTTCAGCGTTGAGACTGCGAACTCCTTGACTTGCGCCTGAAAACTTCATTAGAATTTTCAGCATTTGGCATTTACTAATTCCAGCAAGAGATGAAGTAGTATCGCAGCCAGAATATTCACCACATAGGGACAGTAAACTCTTACAACTCCATTTATGTCAATTATTTCCTTGTGTTCAACGCAGTTTTTTTATTACCATTGGGTAGCTTGATTTTGAACATATACTTGATATGTAAGTAGCACTTGTACATACTTATCCTCACACGGCACCCGTACAAATTGGTCAGGAGCATATTTAGCATCCGTAAGAACAATGTGCACCACCCCATTGTCCTACTCCCACTTCAATGGAGAATGGTTGTGGTCCAATGAAGCTAATACCCATACATGCTAATTTCATTTAGGAATACTGTGACTAATGAAATAAGTTGCCATTTCGTATTCAGGGACGCCAATAAGAACGTTCTTTTGGGTAAAGGAATTGATAATGTAAATTTATATTGTCTTCAATTTCCTTCTCTCTTCCTTGGTGTTACTGCTTTGATGCTGTTCTCATAATATCTATCAAATACTACTTCCAAAATATGTGCTTGTTTGAGCTCAATTTTTGCCAATATACTTCTACAGTAGTCGGATGAGCTGACCTCGATAAGTGACAAAGCATTGAACATCCGTCACGAATTACAGTTTGGTGGGTGTTTACTAGCATTCTTGCTGATTTCATTACGGCAAGTTTGTGTTGAAGCACACTTTTTATGGTTTCTCGCATAAAACAGAGCAGTTGAAACTGGGGCTTACTCGCGGTCAAGTAGATCATCCACATTAATATCACGAGATGATACGAGCATACCGATTGTACGAGCATAAATAACACTGCGATCAATTATCACTTGAGAATAATGCACTGATTTCGTACCATCTAACATTGTTTCAGTTTTCTCTTAAATACTTTGGTTAAAATTTCTAGATATCTGTTTTTCAAATATGTACAAATTTGCTAATAAAACAGATGATAAAAACGTAAAGTAACTTAAATCTTCTTTATAAAGTATATTGTATAACTATTACTAATTATATGAATATACTCGAATATGAAAGAAGAAAGTTGTAGTGTACTAATTTCCAATAATAAACAACTAGGTATCGAGTATAGGTCATAATTCGCTGGTAAGATCAATGCACTAAATTTCATAAACTATATATGTATGAAACTAGCGTCACTTTGCTTAACAGCAACAAAATAATCAGTGATTACACAACACTCATTCAAGTATTCCAGTTCTGTTAAAATATTTAATGTAAGCTACACATATAAGCACAAAGGCAGTTTTGATAGTAACTTTACGTATTATATTTTGGTAAATTTATATTGATTGTAGCCTCAGTAAATAAACAAATTATTGTACTTACGTTTCGGTAACCAACCAACTTTAAGATGAAAATTTTATCCATTTTTAACGAAGTTTCAGCGATATAAATTAACAATGATTTAATAATGGAGTACTTTTTTCTCGCATACAGGTTCGTGGTAGATTTCTATAATTATGAGTTCAAAAGAAACCTGAAGGAATTTACTTAATACAAAACATAAACTAGTTTGTGTGTGTAGAGTTGCTGGCTTCAGCAAGTGCACTAAAACCATACCCGCAAGTAGGACTGAATTTTGTGTATTTTGATATTTTAGAAAGAACATTTCTTGGTTTTGTCAAAAAAATTAAGAACGTTGTCAGTACTTTGTTGAGCTCTTCGTTTGCAACCATTCGTCCACAGATGAAAGCACAATCTCTAGACTTAAAACAAGAAGTCCTGAGTCCTGAGTAACTAACTGTTCAACGAACAGGCTATACTGCTTAAGAAAGAAACTAGTTTTTCTGACCGTGTATTTGAATTTTGGTGGAAAGAACAAGTAAGGAAGGTTCTTTTTTCAAAATTCGACATTTAGGGAAAGAAAAGGAAGTTTTCAAATTCCCGCCTTTTTCCAGTGTAAGGGAAATACATAAACAACGGTAAACATGTAAAATTATTTTAAATATGAAGCATCTATTCCAAATTTGATGTCTCTACCATTCCTTGGTTCTAAGAGATGATTATCTTCCTCGGTATATATGAAGAAAGATGTCATGAGTGAGTGATTAGTTCAAACTCCATAATCAAGAAACTTGTTGACAGTGCATATGATTTATGACCTTATGTACAAATAAGGGTTTATAGAATTTCAACGATGAAGGGAGTAAATGAATAAGAAAAGCAATTACTATAGTAAAATATCCTTACCTCCTAATTTCTGAAGAGTACAACCACAGAATTTTCTATATGGACTTTCCACTTAGAATAATGTCGCCAGGTAACATGGGGTCAAATTTGACCCCAGTGTTCTTTCCAGTGGTGGAACTTCTAATAATTCGAAAGACTTTCAAGTTCTTTTTTGTATTTTCACTTTAATTTCAGTCAGCAATTATGCTTAGTACACACTCGACCTCGGATTTACCTAAAGAAAGGTAATTGTTAGTTTAAATGCTTGGTGTCACAATTAACCCTATGGTACCTCTTGTGTTAGAAAATATGTAATATGTTAGATTTATTTTTATGACTTTCGTCCTATTTATTAATTTTTCCTATCAAAATAAATAGCAGATAATGATAAAAAAATTTTATAATCGTTACAATCCCAAAGTGAACAGTTTTCTTTAATATTGGATAGTATTTAGTCTAACATATTTTCCTGGAATATGGGCTATTTTGTTCCTGGATTTAGCTACATTGCAACACCTGGAGTTGCCAAAGCTAACATCAGTAGACACATTGTTATCAAGCAGTAGTAAGAAAGACGACCTAATGGGAAGACAAAAGCTTTCCGTTAAAGAAACATCGGCGTATATGGAGGAGCTCAACAGTGGCGAAAAACATTATTCAGGACAGTTTGATGTAGAATAATTGTGACGAAGAATTCAACGAAGCGGTTCATGCCCAGCGTGAGGAAAGTTCAAATGGATCTGAGTATGAGAAACAAAATGGCAGCGAAGTGATACTTTTGAAGTAGCGATACCTCTGAGAAACAAAGGCAAAGCGAACAAGAAGAACACCCACAAGAAATTTGGTAAGCGGAAAACGAGGTCCTAAAGAACTGGAAGTCAAGTTCATTCTCCTCTGAACGCAGTTTCGCTGTTCCTGTCTTCCTCAATGATATCAATGATTGTGAAATGTACCAACCAGGAAATCAAAACCGTGGTACCCAAGTAGAAGGGTTGATTCAAATCCACCTACGAGACTGGTGAAGAAGAACTAAAGATACTTATCAGGGTATTAATCTTTATCGGTGTAACTAAAAGTTCAAAGGAAAGTGTCAAGCATTTGAGCAATGGATGGCACTGAAAAATGGCTCTACATTGCAACTATGAGTCCGAAGCAGCTCGTATTTCTTCTTTAATGTTTGAGATTCAATGACGGGACTACTCGAAACCAGCGTAAGGCTGTTGATAAATAGGTACAAATCAGGGAAGATTTGAGGTGTTTGGGAACTCCTGCAAATCGAACTACAAGCCTGGAAGTGGGTATATGGTGGAATAATCTCTGTTTAGGGTTTACAGGAAGATGCAGCTTCAAACAGTAAATGCCGAAAAAGCCCAGTAAATATGAAACAATAATGTACGTGTTAGCTGATAGTAGTACTTTCTATTCATTGTGTTCCAAAGTGTAAATAAATAAAGGTACTCAGTAACGCGTTTGCCAATATCTACTCAAGGAGTTCTCGACTTGACAGGAGTAGTAGCTGGGAGCAATCGGAACATTACAACAGGCAATTATTATATACGAATTACGTTGGCAAATGAACTTAAGTGACGGGAACTGACACTGGTAGGAACCATGAAGAAAACAACAATTTCATAATTCTTTCCTAGTAAAATCTGAAGAAGGGAAAGTGCAGTACGCATTTGATAATGCTAATGGCATCACCTTGAAGTTCATTACACCAAGGCAATATAGGAAGGTGATCTTCTTGTCTGCAATGCATTCGGAAAGCAAAACATGTTACGACAGTGGTAAAGAGGAGAATAACCACTTCTACAACAAGAACAAGGGAAGAGCCACGATCAGAAGTTTACTTTCTACACAACATCACGAAGGACCAACCGATGGCCCATTAGCTTTTTCTATGGGATTCTGGACAGCGCCGCTCTCAATGCCTCACTTAACATGTACCAGCCTCTGCATCAAGTAACAAAGACGGAAGGTGTGTCTTTCTCAAAGAATTATCTCTTCGCCTGATAACATCATACGCAATGAAAAGACTAGCGGCACCTAATGTAAATCTCTGGATAAAGAAATAAAAATCTCGAAGGAATATTGTTATTAAGTTTGAAGCTTTCCCCTATCATTCCTAATACGGAGACTAACTGTGAGATGTCACAATCCTGGAATTTCCTGATCAAACTGAGACGTAAGGATTTCAGTTCAGTCCAGACGTATAAGTATAGCGTCTTTTCTTACGCAGACGCTAGCCTATATAATGCTTATTTTCCGCTGCTAGATTGCAATGTCAGTTTCTTTCCTAGTCTTTCCTTAAGATAATAAACCTCATTGTTGTTATCGGAATACAAAAATATAAACTAAATTATCGTTGATAATATTACTTTTCTCTGCACACATATGCAATTCTTAAATTGCGAAATGAAATATAGTATGTCTTTTGTAACAAGAGTGTTCGTTCATGCGTCTTCTTATGTACTGGCTAGTACGCGACAGTTTTATATTGGCCTATAGGTTTTGAAATAATATAATGAGACTTTTGTATAGTCTTGAAATAAGTGAATAAATGAGGAATGCTAATAGTAATTATATATATATATATATATATATATATATATATATATATATATATATATATATATATATATATATATATATATCCTCACGGCATTGTCAAGGCTCTATATTTGTATTTTACATTTAAAATTGCAACCGGGTGTTCCTGGCTGCCGTATGCGGTTGTCTTATCATCACCCTTGTTCTTCGCGCTCACAGTCATTCGGAGAAAGGAAAACGTACTCTGTACACAAACAGTTTATAGTTGTGAACTCGGAAAGCCTGGTACTTCAGCTTGTGAAGGTCAAGAAGTGGGAGAAAGAAGGATGTGTAGAATGTAAAGAGGGAGCAACAGTGACTGATACTTGTAAGAAACATATTCATTTGTACTTCGTGCACATTCCGCCTGAAGGGCTACTGCGGCACAACGTATAATGTAACTATATAACTCTTGTACCCCGCTTGTAGGTCTATTGGCGTAAGTGACGACCGAAATTATGTTGTCAGCTCTGACTGCCATAAGGCATTGCTGTGCTGCTTTGGCTTTTCTTTTTTTCCTTTGTCATTTGTGAGACGCCAAACATGTTGTTTTTGCTTGTTGCACGCGCTGAACGGGTTCCGGCGGAGCGAAGTATTTAAGAAGTTGACTAAATATTCTTGTTTTCGATAGAAATATGATAAGTACTTTGAATTATAACACAGTTTTAAATGGGTTAACTGTTGAAAAAAATACGAAATAAAGCTGTACTTGTAAATTTATAGTAGTCGAGGACGCAGCTACTGATAGTGTTAATTACAGATTTTCTCGTGGAGAATTTCATTACACTAGAGGTGAAAAGCAGTACTGCAAAAATACATGCAATTCATATTGAGCACGATAGGAGACAATGTTCACTTCAGATTTTCCAGGAAGGGGGAATTGAATAAACTATGGCTGTTAATAGTACTGTGAAAATTCTGGTAACTCAGTTTGAGATGCTCAAGAAATGCTCTAGAAGAGTTGCGAAGATCTAGGCCCAAGAGCCACCTCTAAAATCATCACTGACTGCCATTTCAATAATGTGTTTTATGGTCTTATGTCCGTGTTCCCATTCTTTCCCTCTCCCTCCAACTGGATACTTGATACTTTTTCTATTCCATAGTTTTGTGCTAGTTTTCTGCGGAAACCTTGAGTTTTGTACTCTCATCGGTTTCCAGTTAGTTAATTATTTAAGTTTAGGATTCCCCGTTCTGCATCGTGGTAATATGAGATGTGGACTCGAAGATTAAGATGCAATTCAAAAATTGTTATCGTCCAAATTTTGTGAGGGACTCCCACTGAGAATCAAACGTGCGGCTAAGTGCACGAAAGGCTACCGTGCTAGCTACTAGAACAGCGCAATAGGCGTCACCATTTTCGAGTCTCCTCAGAATTAAGCTCTATTTACAAGTTGTTTGTAAGTGCAATATAAGAAACGAACAAAAATTTAAATTATAAAAGAATATTAACCAATTTTTTTATAAATGTTTAAGAATATGTAAAAATGCCAGAAATCCCTTAATCTCTCTCCCTTCCAAGTCGTGGTACTATTTAAAAAGTATACTTTAATAATAATTAGAAAAACTCTAAAGTCGCACCTACAACTTTGGATGGCAAATATTCTAGTTTTTCTTAATGCATAAGTTTACATTAATTAAATTCAAAAGTTGCATCCTAACTTCTTTTTAAATTGTACCAAAAGTACCACTATTCGTCTTAGCACTAATGAGAAGTATGGATACGCCTTTAATATTCGTCGTTTTCGTATATTTTTAAAATGTCACTCTTCCCGATTCTTCAGGGATGAACTTGAACGGCATGGAAACAGTCATTATCCATATCAGTGACTGACCCGAAAACTATGGATTCAACACGAATATCGATCTTTACAATTACTTTTAAAATGTCAGGTTTCCCATCCCCACTCCTTAGGATGCTAGGAGTTCCCCGCCCTCCCGAGTATTTCTTTCGAGATTTTAAGACATATATGCATCAAGTTTAGTTGGAATTAAACCAAGTGTTACATAATTATGTAGGAAGAAATGTTTTAATATTAATGGAGGTGACTCTTGAACTGGAAGTGGCAGAAATTAACGACTTCCGGTTTAAGATTGACCACTGTAGAGCAAAAGACATTAGTAAAAAGCTAAAAACTGTTTCTTAAAATCGATTAACCGTCCTAAGAAAGCATATTTTCTCTGTTCTTAACCTACAACTAAAACAGGAATAATCGGGTAGCGGTAGCGATTAACTATTTCCTCTTTTCAACGTTGACTTCTATGAAAGAAAAACTTTAATAGATAACAAAACGCTGTTTTCCATAATCGATTAACCGTCCGTTCTCATCTCCATCCTAACCTTTATACTAAAACTGGAAGTGGTAGACATAAACCCTTTCCGGTTTTAACATTGATCAATGCAGAACAGAAACCGTAAGCAGGTTTTCTACAACCGCACACATACACTAAGAATACAGTTCATATTCATCCTCTACCCTCTACTAAAACTGGAACTGGTAGATATCAACCACTATACGGAAATAGATAGCAAGACGCAGCTTTCTGCAATCAATTAAGCACCTCAAGAATATAATTGTGTCACCAATTAAATCCCTCTACTAACACAGGAAGTGATATAAATCTACTATCACTTCACATTTTACTATTAATTAAGAAATTATTGTGTGAGCCTCCTTATTGTCTTCATCAGAGTTTATTCAATAGAAGCCTTCGTCTTGCTGGAGGTATTGCCCTCAGACAACAAATTTCTCACATACCGCACATACCTGCAAGTATACTGAATTTCAGTTGAAATACCTATGGGCTTTGCACCTAGACCACTGTGTTTGTTCCGCCTATGGCCTTGCACTTTATATATCTGAAAACATACCAATTTCAGTTAAAATACCACGTTTCATGTTTTCAACTTTACGGGATCCCGAGATATAAACATCTTAGTATAATAATGATTGTGATATCCACTTCTATTCTTTTTCAAACCCTTTTCTCCACTTCTAGATCACAATCAAAAACGCTGAAATATGTATCTATTTATTGGAATTAGAGAGTAAGATTTATAATAATATTGTACAGTTAGTACTTTGGTCCATCCCGTCCGTTACTCTGCACGAAACTCTTGAACGAAACGGAATTTAACTTCTGTCTTTTGCAATTGATAGCTAGATTAATTATCTCGAATGAGTTTGTTAGTAGAGGATCATAAAGCAGGTTGTGGATCAGAAATTAAGAGTGGTAGAAATCAACCAATTTTGCTTTTAACGTTGATCTTGTAATCCAGAAAGGATAATAGATAGCAAGAAATGGTTTCCGACCGTCGATTTAGCATCCGAAGAATACCTTTCAACTCGATCCTTAATACTATATTGAAAAAAAGTGGCAGAAATAAATATTGAACGGGCAAAAACTGTAATATATAGCGAGAAACAGTTTTGGGAAATCAATTAAAAGATTCCAAAAACACCTTTCATTTCTATCCTTCACACTTTGATAAAGCTAGAAGCGGTAGAAATTAACAATTTTCGAACAATTTCATGACCTTTTCTTTAACAAACCGTTAAATTTAGTAACAATCTCAAGAGCAAATTTGATTGCAACTTGGGCCAAATTTTCATGCACGTGATAGAAGCGTGCTTTTTCTTCTGATTTGGTAGCGTATTAAACGTGGTGAACTTTGACGTTTTATAGAACAACATTTTCCAGTCTGTACTGATATTTGTACAGTTAAAATGAATCGTAACCTAAAATGAAATTTCTTGACTTTTTCTTTACTTTGATGACCGTTTTCTGATTTCGTGATTTTCAAAATTCCTTCCGTGAATGGTTTTAACGTTCATCGTTGTACTGTCTTGTTCAAGAAATCTTGGCCAGTCACCCTACTATGAAAGATGGTATTCTTGCAACCGCAAAAGGAAATTATAATTATGTGGCTCTAAATGAACTTCTTAATCGACCAAACGAAATTCACATTTATTTGATTTAATTCTAACTGTAGGTAAGACTACAGGACTTTACAAAAGAGGTGAGTGGCAAAGTTTTCTTGAACAAGACTGAATATGACACACTGCAATAAATAGGCAAGGTTTTTGTATTCAATTAAGCGTCCCTAGAATATATTCCATCTTCATTTTAATCACTAGTCTGTAACACGAAGTGGTAGATATCTACTACAACTTCTGGTTTCAATTTTAAATGAAAAATATTGGGTGGTCCTGTTTACTGTCATTTAAAAATTTGTTTTAAATGAGAAGCCCTAAAGCCAAATTTCATGTTTGTAAGTGTCAGAGATTCTGAGATACTGACATTCTATTGTGAGTAATAATTTCTATTCTCACATTTTTCCATCCCCTTTATTACTAAGATATATAAGAAATGCTGAAACACGTGTTAAATTATTTTAAATTGGAAGTCCAAATACCAAATTTTAAGTTCCCAGTCCTATACGTTTCGAAGATAAGTGTATCTGATTAAAATAACTCTCACCCCAATTCCTCCTCTCTTAGTGGTACCCCACATCACAAATCCTATGTAGTTGTAAATTCAAAGTTTCTAGGTAGCCCCTAGAGCAGCGGCTCCTAATCTAGGGGTGCGAGTCTCTGACAGAACTAAATTCAAAATTACAAATTTTACGAATGCTGTATCAAAACATTAAAATAAATATCATTTAAGCACGAAATAACTATTGTATAAGCACTGCGGTTTCATTAAGGAAAAAACTGGTAAAATATAACATTCCACTGCACTACAATGCTATGCAGGAGTCTTGCTGGAAATAGATATAAATTTGTGAGAATATGGCTATTATTATTTACTATTATTATATGCAAGCCCGTACTTCGTACGGGTAGAATAGGTTTATGGGAAATATTTGAAATTTATATTTGTTCACCCTTTCCCCGTTACGTAACTTATTTGAACAAAAGTGAAATAAAACCTCGATCATGTTCAAAACTGTGCTTCATACGATGCAGTATTTATTCTTTGCAAGAAATCTAAATTCTCTTCTGCTTTTACGATCCTTTTCTTCAAAGTGAGTTGATAAAATATAAATGTTCCACGTGTTAAATATGTTTAAAAATAATTTCAGACGTTTCAAACACTTTGCCATGTCGGTCATTTTGTGAATACGAAACGGCAAGTTAAAAGTTTAAGAAATGGCCCTGTAACCATTTTTGGAAGCAGAATTTTCGAAAACGCTGGGGATGTCCACACGGTGACTTTGTTAAGTAAAAAGTTTATATACCTAGTTTCATCTCCTTGGCTTCGAAGATATTTAATTTTCGCCGTATATAATAACTCCTCAAAACTCTTAGGATACGAATTTTAATGAAACTGACATGGTTAGAAAATAGTTTTAGCCAACTGCTATGTTCTAAAATTCTCAAACATTTTTCATAAGATGAGACGGAAGTAGAATTTCCTAGAACGCTGGGTTGCGTGTCTACTTGGTTTTTGTATTAAATTTCATCTTCATACATGGGAGATTTGTAAGATACTGTATTTTTAGCAAATATTTTAGACGTTGACTACTCCCCTTAGGATAAGCATTTCAGTGAAACTGATATGATGACACCATGCTCTAAAGTAGTTCTAATTGTGTTTAGTATTTCAACTCGAACTTTCTATGACGATGAGACAGTGAACACCGATTTGAATGTCGAGAATTGGTAAATTAATTCCTCCCTCCTTCTGCTTAAAAGAGTATTTCGAAAACTCTGAAATACGTATTTCATTCTTTTTATTTCAGAGTTTGTATACCAATCTTCAGATTTCGCATTTAAGCGAATTTCACATTTCATGACATTTTCTGAATAAATAGTGGTAAATTTTAATATTATAGAAAACGTCTCTTTTCTTCATCTTTAAGAGGGGAATTTCCGGAAACATACGTTCAATTATTTTTAGTTAACAAGTCAAAGTCAAATTTTAGACCTCAAACGTAAGCAAATGCCAAAATTTTAATAGTTAAGAATTTTCGGAAAAGCTCAACATGTATTGGTTAGTTTTTAATTGAGCTTAATTTCCAAATTTCACGTCTCAAATATAAAGATGTCTTACATTTTTCATTTTCTAGAAATAAATGAAATAAAATACAGTTGAAAAATTAATGTTATACGAATTACTTCTTCCTTGTTTAGGTGCGGAATTTTCAGAAAGTGTGAGAAACGTGTTCAGTTATTTTTAATAGTTAGATTATATGCCTAGTTTCATCTTCCTTACTTTAGGGATTAGCAAGATACAATATCCTATTTACACCCCTAAGATTACATATTTTCAAAAATCCTTCCTTATCCCATGCTTTCATCAAAAAAATTATTCTTGCTAATTATAGTATTATGGCTTAGTTGATAATGAGTAACTCACTTATACTGTCTTATATACAGTATAGATTATAAACATTATTGTTATTATTTTTGTTGCTATTACTGATGATTTGAGAATACAATGTTGCAACTAAAATTGCAGAAATAGTCAAAAACAACGCGAATGATGTAGGCGTGAAGTGTGTAGGGTTTAAGAATGTGGGGGCTTGTTAAAAAGGTTGGAACCATTGCCCTAGAGGATCCCAAAACTTTAATTTCGAAAATACAGCGTTTTGTATTATTTTCTACTTTAGAACAATACAACGAATAATCTATAACAACATTGTACTTCTGGTAAATTACCTCGCTGAACAGTACTAAATGAAAACCGAAGGCTAACATGAAATGGCGTCTCCACACAACTAGATTCGTTTCTTCTTTAGTTAACTAAATGTTAAGCATAATACCGAAGTACCATTATAGAAAAAGTGAGTAAAAAATAGTGTTAAAAATAGAGTAAACTGCAGTCTGGTAATAATTATAACGAACCAGATTAAAACGTATTAGCCACTTCTCAACCCACTGAGGAAGCGACAAGTTGAAAGTAAGAGATGAAAAGTAAGAGAGGAATATTATGAAGAATGCAGTTGGTCGCTGATTTGAAAAATGGAATCAGATATTGGGAATTAAAAGACGAAGCTGAAGATCGAGAAATGTGAAAGAAGAATTTCTAGACCAGAACGTAAGGAAACACACAATCACACTCATATCTCCCATTAGTCCCAGTACCTGCCAGCAGGTAGAATACTTAATAATAATAATAATAATAATAATAATAATAATAATAATAATAATAATAATAATAATAATAATAATAATAATAATGGATCACGATATCTGCTGTGACTAAGTTACTACGCACGATAGCTCTTGAAAGAAAGCAATTTTTTCTTTTTTTTATTTTTATTTATTTATTTATTTATTTTTTTTTTTGCAAACTATGGGTAGTTATTTGAAGTAATCCATAAACCGAAACTGGCAGAAATCAACCATTTCCAAGTTTTATCTTTGACCACTATAAAACAAAAACGGTTCTCGGCCATCTATTAAGCATTCCAAGAATACCTATCATTTCCTTTCGTTACCAAGAGAAAGTGATAGAAATAAACCATTTCCGGTTTTACGTTGAACACGATAAACCAAAATGGATAAATAGGGAGGAGCGGCTTTCTGTAATGGCAAATCCTTTAGATTGGATCTGACAAGAGATTACTGAGAAATAAATTACCACAAGCAAATCAAGCCCAAAACTTGGCCAAGCTTGGCCAGCAAATGTAGGGATCTTTATTTGATTGAGGGCTGCCCACCACTGAATTTTGTTCCGTTTCGGCCAATAGTTATAAATAAAATGCTGCTGGCTAATTAAGTAGTTATCTAGAAATAAGTATGAAATGCAACCCGTGTCCAACGTGTTCTTGGCCGAGTTTGACCACAGAATATACCAGTACGTATTTCGTAGGGAATGTGCTAGTAGCTCACAAAATTTAGTACACATCCGGCTTGTATTTAATTTAAAAATAAACTCTAGTAAAAACCGTAAAGAGGATGACGTAATATGTTCTCAATTAATACGGATACCGGAATTTGTATCATATTTCTTTCACTTCTGCTATTAATAGAGAGATTGCTATCGAGATGGAATACACCCTTGGGGTACTTAATGAATTACATAAAATCCCTTTTAGCTCTCCAATCTATAACACTCAATTTATAACAGGAAGGGATTAATATCCGCCACTTCTGCTTTTAGTATAAAGGTTAGAGTCGAGATAGAACATATCCTATGGACACTAAATGATTATAGAAAACCGCTTCTTCTTATCTGTTATCTTTTCTAATCTATTGCGATCAACACTAATAAGTTACCTGTTCCCACAACGCTAAATTGATTCCATAAAACTGATTCTCCCTATATCTTATAGTTTATGATGTATGTAAATTAAATTGAAACAGGAAGTTATAGGTGATTTGCATACTTCCTTTTTACCTGGGTGTTAAGCACGAAGCTGAAAGTTACTCCTGGAACGCTTTATCGATTGCCGAAAACTGTTTCTTACTATCTGTTATCGTTTTCGCTCTATAGCGATCAACGTTAAAAAAGAAAGTGGTCATGTTCTACCACTTCCGGTTTTACTAGAGTGTTAGGGTAAAGATGAAGGTTGTCCTTCAAACGCCATATAGATCAATGGCAACTGCTTCTTACTATCTAATACCGTTTTTTGCTGTATAGTGATCAACGTTCAAACCGGAAATGGCTCAATTCTGTTACTTTCAGAATTTACTAACTTTTTAAATGTTAAGAAGGTTATCCTTAAAAAGTTTAATTGATTCCCGAAAACATCTCTCGTTATCTATTATCGTCTTTGCTATATAATAATGAATGCTAAAACCGGAAATGGCTCATTTCTACCATTTCCAATTCTACCAGAATGTTAAGAATGAAATGAGAGATTCCCTTTAAACGTATAATCGTTTGTCGAGAACCGCTTTTCGCTATCCATTACCATTTTTGTTTTATATTGATCAACGTTAAAAAGCTGAAATAACTCATTTCTATCATTCTGTTTGTCGGTGTTGGATATGTTATGGCAACATTTGTACCGAGTTTTGTTCTTCTTTTGTTTTTCTTTTGTTCCTTCCCTCGTTTTCTATCAGCTGTAGTGCAAGTGCTAATGTTAGAATAAAAATAGTATTTTTGCCTTCTATAATATAACATTAATGTTTTATTGTAACATCTGGCGATCTTGACACGACTGAGAGACAACTTAAATAATGGAGAAGGCAAAAAGAGTTAGAACAGTGGCGAGAGCTGTATTTACAAAAATCGCAAAAAATGTGGAGCAGTGTTGTAATGCCGCGAATGTGAACATTGACGATATTAAAGTGAACTTTGAATTATTTGAGGATAAATACAGGGCAGTTGATGAAGCACACAATGAATACATTGAACTGTTATTAAAAGAAGATTTCCAAGATGATTTGGTTCAGGAAACAGAAGCACAAGATAAGTATGTTCTGACATTTTATAGTCTCCGTACGAAAGTTCAAGAGTTGATCGATAAGCATGCATCAAATTCAACTCGTGATACAGACAGTGTTTCGACAGATGATAAGAAACCGGCTATTAAGTTACCGGTAATTGAATTGAAGAAGTTTGATGGTGACTTAAAGAATTGGTTACCGTTTTGGAGTCAGTTCAATCGGTAACCAAAACGGAAAAAGCCAATATTCCAGAGAAGTCATCGCTCAGCTTTCGAAGTGCTTTTATGTGGACAATTGCGTTACCAGCGTAAGGAATGAAGAGAAGTTTCATCACTTCATTAATGAAAGTACCCAAGTAATGGCGAAAGCTGGATTTGAGCTGAGAGGGTGGGAGCACACTTCTTTTGGCGAGATGGAGCAAGACAACGGAGTACCAGTCTTAGGTCTAGAGTGGGAAACGAAATCTGACACTTTGACAATAAGACCACAATGCTGCGACGGGTTGATAGCAGAAGTTCTTACTGAGAGGGTTATTTTGTCGTTTGCAAACAGGATATTTGATCCCATAGGGATTACTTCTCCAGTGACGTTGTATCCAAAGATCCTTTTGCAAGAAATTTGGCGATTGGAATTAAGTTGGGACGAAGAAGTACCAGGGTCAGTAAGGAAGAAATTTTTACAGTGGGTAGGTGAATTGCCTTTGTTGAAAGAACTTTCATTTCCCAGATATATACAAGGAGATTCAGAAAATTGTAGCCTACATGTGTTCTGTGATGCAAGTGAAAGAGCCTATGCTACGGCAGTTTTTCTTAGAACTGTTACTAGAGAAAACACTAATGTCCAGTTAGTACAAGCCACGACTAGAGTTGTTCCTATAAAGAAATCAACCATAGCAAGATTAGAATTATTGGCAGCTACTATTGGTGGGAGACTAGCTACTTCTGTGGTTGAGGCCTTTAATCTTGAAGGTATACAGATTTATTATTTAACAGATTCTACAACAGTTCTTGCATGGATTAAACGAGATGAGCAATGGAATACTTTTGTGTGGAATCGAGTGCAAGAAATCCGAAAATTAAGTGAAAAGGAAACTTGGCATTACGCACAAGGAAACATGAATCCGGCGGATTTACCATCGAGAGGATGTACTTCAGAACAACTGCTTGAGTCAAAATGGTGGGAAGGTCCTTCGTGGCTGCGACGATCCAAGGAGGAATGGCCAGAACAGAAGTATGAGTACAAATAAGAAATTATTACACAGGAAGAGAAAGAGACGGTCTCATCAGTTATGCTTAATGCTGGAAAGGAGGACAGTGACTGGTATTATCGGTATCCTTCGAAGTACGAAAAATTAGTTCGCATAATAAGTTGGATGAAAAGATTTATTCATAATTGTCGTTCTAAGCAAAGAAGAAGCAACGAATTGTCTGTTGAAGAATTAATATCAGCAGAGAAGACTGTTATTAGACTTGTCCAAACAGATTCCTTTGAGGGTGTTTGCGACAAGAATTTGAAATCTTTGTGTCCGTTCGAAGACAATGACAAACTCATCAGAATAAAAACCAAAATTACAGAACTTTCAGTTGTTGAAACCTTCCGTTATCCAGTTGTGTTGCCAAGCACACATCCAGTAGTAAAAATGTTAGTTTACGATAAACATGTGGAAGCTTGTCATGTTGGTGTTCAAGGTTTGTTGAGTCTTCTTAGGGAACAGTTTTGGATACTCAAAGGAAGAAAAACCATTCGATCTATAATAAAGCAATGTGTCATATGTAAACGATATACTGCCAAGAAGTTGAAACCAATCCCTGTAGCCCTACCCGAAGATAGAGTCAGAGATGCAGCAGTGTTTGAAGTAACGGGAGTGGACTTTACCGGACCAGTTAGACTACGAGATGGAGGAAAAGATTGGATTTGTATATTTACCTGTGCAGTATATCGAGCAGTGCATTTAGAGATTGTTTCCGGATTATCAACTAGTGACTTTCTTCAAGCCCTTAGAAGATTTATAGCGCGTCGAGGCCATCCTTCGGTCATTTACAGTGACAATGGCACGAATTTTGTTGGTACAGACTGGATTGGGAATGTATAACGTCTTTTGCAACTGTGAAACGTATCAAGTGGAAATTCAATCCACCGAGTGCTGCTTGGTGGGGTGGATGGTGGGAGCGTTTAATTCGATTAATGAAAGGACTGTTAAGGAGAATACTTGAGAAGGCTTCGCTAAATTATGAAGAATTCATTACAGTGTTGTGTGACTGTGAAGCTGTCATGAATGGTCGACCGTTAACTTATTTTTCGGATGATAGTTCGGATTTATTAGCTGTAACTCCAGCTATGTTTCTGCAGCAAGTTAGAGAATTAGGAGTACCGGATGTCGACAACTTGGAATCCGTTAACCTACAAAAACGGTTGAGATATTGTCATAAACTCAGGGAACAGTTACGCAGTAGATTTCGCAGTGAATATTTGGGACAGTTGGTGCAGCATTGGTAATCTAGAAGAGACCATAGTGAAATAAGAATAGGAGATGTTGTACTTGTAGAAAACGAGAACTTGAAACGTTTAGAATGGCCTTTAGCAAGAGTTGTTGAAATATTACCTGGACGTGACGGTGAAGTACGACTTGTGCGGTTGAAGACACGTACCGGATTGATGATGAGACCAGTGCAACGAGTTTTTCCCCTGGAAGTTCACTCAAATGAGACACCACAGGTGTTGGAAGAACCAGCAGTGTATCCTAGTGATGAACAAATGGACGGAGTGAGTGATAAAAACACAGAGACTGAGTGTGAAACAAAACTTCAAACTGTTACAACTCGAACTGGTAGAAAAGTGAAACCTACTACCAGATTAGATCTTTTGTATATACTTAAAAATAAATAATGTTTGTTGTGGTTGAGTTACTAGTCCCCTCAACGTAACTCAAGGTGAGAGGATGTTGGATTTGTTATGGCAACATTTGTACCGAGTTTTGTTCTTCTTTTGTTTTTCTTTTGTTCTTTCCCTCGTTTTCTATCAGCTGTAGTGCAAGTGCTAATGTTAGAATAAAAATAGTATTTTTTTGCCTTCTATAATATAACATTAATGTTTTATTGTAACAGTCGGACCACCTGTATTAATGAACTCTCTCGAGAAAATCACACTACCTAGTTATTGCAAAAAAAAAAAAGAAAAAAAGAAAAGAAAATTCGCATCCTTTCAAATGTTATCGTTCGAAGTAATGGACGTATGTATGTACGTACGTACTAACATTACGATATTACAAGTTCCACTACGTGATCCTAATAATAATAAAATCTTAAAGAGCATCATGTTATATTTTCTATAGTGATTTTGGAACCAGATGTTCTAGTATATTTATTTCACTTACGATTTGAGTAGAGGGATTACTGTCGAAATAGAATATACTCTTGGAGCACTTAATGAATTACCTAAAAAAGCCTTCTCGCTATCCATTCTATAACGCTCAATGTTATAACCGGAAGTGATGGATTTCTAACACTTCAAGTTTTAGTAGAATGATTAGAGACGAGATAGAACATATTCTTGGGACACTTAATTGATTTCGGGAAACACCTTCTCTCTATTTAGTATCGTTTTAATCTGTTTTAATCAACACTAAAATGGGAAGTAGTTGAGTTTTGCTACTTCCGACTTCATTAGAAGTTTAAGAGAGAAAACGATATTTATTATCACAACGCTATATACATTCCAAAAGCAGCTTCTTCCTATCTCACTATGTAGATTAATTTGAAGGCAAAAGTCATAGTTAGGTCAATTTCAAACTCATCCGGTGTTACCAGGATGTTAAGGATGAAGGTGAAAGTTATCCTTGATACCCTTTATCGATTGCCGAAAACTGCTTTTAACTATTTATTACCATTTCCGCTCTCTAGTGATCAATGTTAAAATCGGAAATGACACATTTCTACCATTTCCAGTTAGCGAATCACCTCCATTAAGGAACTCCCTCCAGATTAATCCCTCTACTTATTTATTGCAAAAAGCAGAATTAAAAAAATAGCATTCTTCCAAGGTTATCGTGTGAAGTAACGGCCGCACGTATGTACGTACTAATATCGATAAGTTCCAACACGCGATACCAATTAATACTTCATATAACCTCGCCACACACATACACACTAGCATATGTACGCACGGAAGTACACCTCGTAGAATCCATACGCAAACGCCGGAAACTAGAAACACACACATACACACACAAACAGAGAGAGAGGGAAAATTTTGTTGTAACTTTATACTGAATGCACCATTACTCACAAAATCAATTAGAAAAGAAAAAAGAAAAAAGTTGTAAATGAAACTTTCAGTGAATAGATAATAGGACACCCATGTGTATATTCGCCCACTGTATTTCTTAGCCACGCCTTAATGTATTGAATGTTTATGTATAATAATAAATGCTTCGACTACTAACCCTTACATATGAATGTCATATGAGGAAGTGTGTTTTGGATAATCGACAAACTATACTTATATTCCGTAGCCTATCAATTTCGTTGTAATAGTGCATACTTGTTGACGATGTAGTCTGATAGCGTGAATGGCATTTTGGTGGCGAACGATTTTTGATATTTCCTAAGTAATTACAGAATATACCGGTTATCTAGACAGTCTAAATATATGCGTTTTTTGCGTTAACGGTAATACATAGCAACTTTCATTTTTTTCACGTCACCCATTCTGGCTAAGTTGCTATTGTTCATAGAGATAACGGAGCAGATAGGAGTTAATAACCTAATAAATTTATTACAGTAAACTTTAGTAATAGTGATGGGTAAATTCCCGGGAAGTTATTTTTTGGGAATATACCCTGGGAATATTCCCGGGAAGATTCCCAAAATGGGAATTTATCCAAGAATTTACGTATACGCGACTCCAAAAGTGCACTACCACCTGCAGTTCTACCTTTCCTGCAATAGCAGGCAACCCAATAAGCTCGGAGGTTAGGTTGGTTGCGAATTCGGAAGGCGCTGGACAAAATCTCAATTTTGTAATAAATATATTAGTGTGGCAAACTGCAAAAAAGAGAATTAAACAAATTGTTAAAAATGACAATTTTATTATCGTTAAGGAGTTGGATGACATTAAAAGTCACAAAATGATCTTACTTCAGCAGTTCAAACAAGGCCAATGGCAAGAAACAGATATAAGAGGAAAGCATTTCTCTCCTCACCACCACCAAAAAAAAATCATAAAAAAGAAAAAGAGACGAAAAGTTACGTAAGTTTTAATATAAAAGTCCCACTCTAATTTGTGAAAGTTGACACCCGAAAGGCAAGAACAACTGAACCAAAATAAATGAAATTGTGCACAGATATTGCAGACGTAAAACGAAGGAATACGAGTTTCGTATTTTCCTGGAAAAAGAGTTGGGTGAGGCACGGACCCCTCCAAACCTTTCATCACGAAATATGAAAACTGCTAGTAACAGTATGTCAGAAGTGTGTAAAAGACATGAAGAATTGCAATGAAACTTTTTGTATGGAAAATACGCAAAAATAAAGGAATACGGGATTTTTTAATTTTCTGCGGAAAAAAACGAATTTAGGTGCAAAAACTATCACCCAAAATTTTGAAACTTGACGTCCGAAAGGCAAGAAGAAGTGAACCGAACTGAATGAAATTAAGCACAGATATTGCACACGTAAAATGAGAATACGGGTTTCGTATTTTCCTCGAAAAAACGGTTGGGTGGGGAACGGACCCCTCCAGACCTTTGATCACGAAAAATTAAATTGTTGGTAAAGCATGTCAGATGTGCGTAAAAGAACATCAAGAATTGAATCAAATTGCGAGTATGGACAATACGTAAAAAATAAAGGAAAATATTTTTTACAATTTTCTGTGGAAGAACGGTTTTCAGTGGCAAAACTCAAACCAAAATTTTGAAAGTTGATGCCCGAGAGCCAAAAGGAAGTGAACCTAAGTGAATGAAATTGTGCACAGATATTGTATTCCAAATCAGGGAATCCGCGTTTCGTATTTTCCTGGCAAAAACGGTTGAGTGGGGCACCGATCCCTCCAAACCTTTGATCACGAAAAATTAAAGAGCTAGTAACAATATGTCAGTCACACGTGTGTAATGGACATGAAATATTGAAACGAAACTTCTTGTATGGATAATACAGAAAAAGTAAAGGAATACAGAATTTTCTATGTTCTTCGCCAAGACGGTTTTAGAGGGCAAAACAATTTACCCCAAAATTTTGAAATTTGACGACCGAAAGGTAAGAAGAAGTGGACCTAAGAGCAACAAATTTTGCACGAAATATCAAAGGTGCTAGTAATCGTATCTGAGATGTGTGTAAAGGACATGAAGAATTGCAACGAAACTTTATGTATGGATATTACGCAAGAAATAAATAAATATCTTTTATTTTCCGCGGAAAAGCGGTTTTAGGGGCGAAAGCTCTCACCCAAAATTATGAAAGTTGCCGCCGGAAAGGCAAAATAAAGTGAACCGAAATGAATGAAATGGTGCAAGGACCTTGTAGACATAAAATGAGGGAATATGGACAGTACGCAAAACGTTCACGAATATGGGTTTTTCTAAGTTCTGCGGGAAAACTATTTTAGGGACAAAAGCTACCACATTAAATTTTGCAAGTTGAGCCCAAAAGGCAAAACGAAGTGAACCGATGTGAGTGCAAATGTGCATAGATATTCTACACATAAAATGAGGATACGTATTCATATTTTCCTGAAGAAAATGGTCCTGTGGGCACGTACCCTCCCAACCTTTGGTCACAAAAAACTAAAATGCCAATTATAGTATGTCAGAAGTGTATAAAGGACATGAAGAATTGCAACAAAATGTTTTGCATAGATAATACGCCAGAAATAAAGCAATATGGGTTCTTTTATGTTCTGCTGAAAAATGGTATTAGGGGGCAAAATCTCCTACCCAACATTTTGAAATTTGACGCCCGAGAGGCAAGAAGAAGTGAGCCGAAGTGAATTAAATTGTGCACAGATATTGCAGTCGTGAAATGTGGATACGAAGTTCGAATTTTCCTGGAGAAATCGGTTGGGTGGGGCACCGACCCCTCCAAACCTTTGATCACAAAAACTGAAAGTTGCTAGTAACAGTATGTCAAATGTGTGTAAAGTAGATGAAGAATTGCAACAAGACTTTTTGTATAGACAAAAAAATAAAGGAATATGTTGTTTTCTTTTTTGCGGAAAGACGGTTTTAGGGGCAAAAAACAAAAACCAAAATTTCGAAAGTTGAAGGTTGAAGGGTAAAAAATCAACTGAAGTGACTGAAATTTGGATAGATAGTGTAGAGAAAAAATTAGGGAATACGGTTTGCGTATTTTCCTCGAAAAAACGGTTCGGTGGGGCACGGACTACTCCAAACCTTTCATCACGAAATATCAAAATATCTAGTAACAATATATCAGAAATTTCATGAAAAATAGAGGGAATTAAAGCGAAAAATTGTGATCAATTGGAACTTTCGGCTTCTACCAACATTGAAAGAAATGACAGCACAAGTATTTGGATGGAAGGTAGACATGACATTTTAAACTGAGATTTAACTATATTTCTGTCATGATTTTAAAGCACACTGCGAAATTCTTAAATGCTAATTAAGTCAGGATTTTACATCCAAATTAAGTTGCAACAAAATAATTCTTGTTAGAAAACCCGCATCGGCAATGCGAATTTATGATTAGCCGATACTTTACATAGCATGGGAAAAAGGTGAAGAGTGTAACCTAAGTGTGCGGCCTAGTGGGCTGCGAGGCGATTTAATAAATTACATGTCTTCTACTCGGCAGAGTCCACCTCAACCGTGTCATTTTGTTTTAAAACAAAACATTTTTGTCATGAGTTACATTTAGGGATCGAGACAGGGATTTCCTGACAAATTTCGAGTCGTCACGGTACTTCCAATAGAGAAATTACATTTTTCGAGTCGAGACATCGCTTTTTAGCATCTTTTCGAGACGAGACAGCTACATCTCTTGTCTTGTGCGCATCCCAAGTTACAGTAGCACACACTACATGAGTGAAAATTTATATTATGATAGAATATATTATGAGCTTTAATAAAAAAAGTGTAGACACTCGATAATTATTACGTAGTAAGATTTCCATAAATTCAGTGCTTGATCGTGCCGTGTATGAAGTTATGAAATATGAATTGGTTTCAAAAAGCGCGATCCAAAGGGAATTTTATAGGGCTTACAGCCCTCCCATGACGCTCAGGTATACAGTGGATAGAGTGTGTTTCAACCCAACTTTATTTCCACTGGGCAAAGTTAGAAACTACTTTGAATTTAGTCCATCCCTTGGTCATATCCTGTTTCTGCGGTGTTAATATGTGGTCAGAACTTGCTGTTCTAGAAGCCTCATGTTCATACGCGATAAAATAGTATTTCTGCATTATGCACCTTTTTAAACTATTTTCAATATTTTTTGTCTTCAGACAAACCCTCATCAAAAAGTTTGATTTATTGGATACTGTATTTCTAACGATACTTCCATTATGAAATAGTGTATGTAGTTTTATTTAACATAGAATTGCATACGCCAAAACAGTAGAAAACATTCTCGTTTTAACTTTTCTCATGTTGATTTTGAGCTTAAAGTCCCTTTCAGCAGCGAAGCTATATGAGACGTGAACCTACTAATTAACGTCGAATCCGAATCACATGAACTCCCACAGGGAATCGAACCTGGGTCTTCCATGCGTTAACTTTACTTGAGTTTGGACTCGAACGCTCTCAAGCGGATTTGAGACGGTGGACTTGCCACCCGTAAGTTTTTCAATGAATGTATTTCTTAGTAATTATTTTAATTTTACTTTTGGAAAGGTTTAAGCATTTCGCTTTTTTAAATCCTTTAATTATACGTAGTCAGTGTTGAATAAAGGTTTCATTTTTGTACGTGGCAATAGTAACTTCCATGGTCCCCTCTCTTCTACCTCCAGACACAGAAATATTGTTTTTAATAACTGCCAAATTACGATTTTTATCAATAAAGAGTAACTGTCCTACTAATTCTTGTATCGATTTCCTGCTAAGCAAAGATAAAGTGAATCTGAAAAGGTAGGGAAACGGTAGGTAGCGGCATGACGTCACGCAATCCTGCATGCCTATCTTTGCCCATTGTAATTTCTTAGGAACTGGGGGACGCCGTACACATTTTTGAAGGTGGGGGACGACGTCCCCTGCATTCCGAAGCACTTTTACCCCTGCTGCTAAGTATAAATTGCTGTAAGGACTAACGAAAAATATTCTGTAGTAATATTCTACTACCATTATACTACTACTACTACTACTAATAATAATAATAATAGTAATAATAATAATGATGATGATGATGATGATAATAATAAAGGATTTGAATGATGAATATACTTTTTAACTTTCTATTGCACTCCGTGTGCGCTTCCTTGAATCTCGATATATTGTTTTTATAAGGAATAAAGAGGCTACAAACAACAACGATTTGTATAAAAGTCTTATTAGCTGTTTTACGAAGAACTAAGCAACTGACAACTGACCTTGTGTTTGTTTTTCTTTTTAGCACAATATTACGAGGCACAGAAGCCTGCGGGCATTTTGCTTTTTTTTACCTGAGTGTAGCTTCAGTACTAAAATCAAGACTTTCATTCTGTCGTTGGCACGTGTCAAATCAGCTTGTTTGTTGTGCAATGTTTTGCCTTCAGATGATCGACTAGATAGATAGATAGAAGAGTCAAGAAACAAAGAAACAAACAAAACGTTATGCTTATTTCATGGAGATGTGTTTGCTTCTTGGCATTAAGTGTTTGAAAGCCAAACTATTCTGAATATCCATTTTGTTTATCCATAATTAGTATAAAGGGAAATGTTAATTCTCACAAATAGTAGGAGTAAAACTGAGGGGGAACGCAAGGGGAACGTTATATATATAATAACATAGCATATTTCATTCCAAAATTTTATAAAACTATTTATTTTATAGAGTTCAAAATTCGGCCAAATGTTTACTAGTATTAATACTCCATGTTCACTTTTACTTTTTCTTGCTAAGGTAATATTATAGCGCGCTAATTAAAAATTAATTTTCTTCCATTTAAAAGCTGTTTAAAATATTGGCTGCATTTTGCAACAGTGCAGAACAGCAGATAGGAATCTAACCAGGTAGATTTTTTTCTCCCTCTGCCCTCGCTAGGTCACGTGCGTGAACTTAGGGTTCTCCGCGGAGAAAAAGAAACCGATGGAATGCAGATTGACAGCAATTAAGAGCAAAGTCTGTCTTCTCTCTCTTCATAGATCGTAAAGATTTCCTTGATTCTATGTAAACATCTCCGCGAATAGTTACCTGTACAGGAATATTGCAGCTAAAAACGTACGAAAGTTTCAGAAAATCTGTCTATGTTGTTTTCAAGTGAGAGAAGTCTGTTCATCTTATAAAATCAGTTTCGAACTGTAAAGCGTAGAACAAACTCTCTTATTTTTTGCATCAACTGACAAAAGTTTATATACAGTTCAAAGAGAAGTCTTAGTGCGTCTTCACACTATCGATATCGATATTGGTGGAAACATCGATAATGTCGGCGGTGAAATCGACTTCAATGTACTCAAATCGTAGCTTGCACACGCCACCGATATTATCGGCCGATCCTGCGACACGCAGATGCTGTTTGCCAAGCCCCGATATTGTCGGCGGTATAGCCGACACCGATTTTGTCGGTTGCAATGTTTTCTTATGACTGGATGAACATGTGGCCGATAATGTCGGCCGGCCAGTGGTTTAGATGTAGAGAGTGAGTGACAAGACGCTGTGTATTTTTGTTTCGTTTCTTGTCTTTGGAATTTTGTTGTTTTCATTTTTTCTATTATAATTGTATAATAATATTATTATTATCTTGTCCTATAAACAACTTCGGAACAGCTTATTATTTTTTTACAGTCTCTGTTTTGGAGTAGCTAATTCCTTTTATTAAATAGGTATAAAATGTGGGAAGTTTGAAGAGTACTGGTTTCCCTCTAAATAGCTATTACCAAATAGAATATAGGAAATTTAGATAACCAATTTCTTGGTTATTTTCCACTAATTTTTAATTTTTGTTCTTTCTCTCTCTGTCTCTCTCTCTCTCACACACACTATCTTTGATGATATATTTTTTTAATCTACTAATGCATTTAAATTTCAATACATTCTGGAAATTAATTTAAGCGTAATTTTCAAATGTTGATACACTGTGAACATAAGCATATGGAAAAAATCCTGATTATTATTACTTCCTTTTATTTTCATTAGAATTGTGTGCAGATCACTTTTCCCGGTTCCACTCAATAAGTAATGATTCAATAGAATATTTGTTGACTAGTCAATGTAGAATTATTATTTTGAAACGAAACCAACACAATCAAACACTCTTTCCCATGCTCCAAGGACAAGTTACTCACTTGGCTTTTTCTTTATTGTGATCTCAACAATAGGGATGTGGCTTCATGCTTCACTTGTTACAGATTTTTTCTCTCACTTCCAAAACTATCCCAAATCTCCCATTTTAAAAAATAATGTGTAGAATGGCAATTGAAAACAAAGACCAAAGCTATGTATCCAAGTCGTCCCTCTCCCTTTTGTACCTGATCGACCCCCTGATAGAGTTCTGCAGTTTAGCTACAGTGACTGGATGAAAAGGTTGTGTATTATTGCATTCTTACCTTTCTAGTTTTCCTTAGATTTTTAGAGATGGCAAGAATTTTTCCATTCGATATTTTAACCGTTGTTGAACTTGTGGAATGTAGGCTTTGCATATGGGATAAGATAACAGACTCTTTCAAGGACAGAACTGAAAAGCAAAAAGCATGGCGAGAAATTTATGCAAGCCTTGTCTAGGATTTTGAGTTCATGGACAAAAAGAAACGAGAGACGACAGGTATGTATGCAACTACTTAAATCTGTCTTCAACATTTGAGGGGGGACGGGTAATATCGTTCCCATATTACAAATATACATATATAGCGATGTTCAAAATATCGGGATTGTCACTATACATCTGAGCAATCCCGATAAATATGGATTCGACACAAATATTGGTCATTTTCTACTACTTTTACATGTTCCGGTAAACGCCCCCTGAGACTCCCTTGGTTCGAATTGTGAAAAAATCGCCTCCGGCCACCAGCAGAAACCGCGAAAACTATGAATGTGACACTAAAATCTGCCATTTTCTACTAATTTTACATATTCCAATAAAAGCCCCTATGATCCTCTGGTTCCAATTTTGAAAAAACACCACGCCTCTGCCCAGCAGCCGATGGGGGCAGTATTTGGAAGTCAACGCCTGTGTGAGTATCACCATTCATCTCAGCGACAGTGAAAACTATTGATTTCAGACTAATATCGGTCATTTTCCATTATTTTTACATGTCTCGCAGTTCTCCACCCCGGGAACTCCCGGTCTGCATACAATGGTGGCTGAATTACAAAATCATAGCTAATGAAAATATCACCATTGATCTCAGCGACCGCGAAAACTATGAAATCGACACTAATATCGGCCATTTTCTACTACCTTTGCATGTCTCGGTTAACGCCTTCCTGAGACCCCCCTGGTTCGAATTTAGTCAAAAACGCTTCGCCTTGGTCTGGGACTTGAATCAAGGTATCTGTGTTCAAAATTTGTTAATTCTCGGCCAACTTGTCTGGTACCCAGGGCGGTCCCGGTTGAAAAAAAAACTCTTCGTCTTGATCTGTGGCCTAGACCAAGCTACCCGCGACCAAATTTTGAAAACTTTCGTCCACTCGTCTGGTTCACGGGCCGCACACAGATAGAGAGACAGACACTCAAGCAAACTCTATTTTATTTATATTAGAAATGTCAGATCCACCGTTATTGTAATAGATCGTTGCTTGAGTGATTGATCGTAGAAATTCAAAATCCAATGAGTGATAATTTCATAGGCTTGTTTTATTACAAGTTTAAACTCTTTAGTCAGTAGAGAAGAGGGCATGATTCATGGGTCAGTGTTGATGACAATGGGTTTCGGTGGTACTTGGGTCACAGTGTGTGACAGTGGTTCATGTTGGGTGGTGGGACAGAGTGGGTAACGGTGGGTCATGGGTCACGATGGGTGGTGGGTCAGTTGGTCGTGGCTAAAGTTTCCATTGCCCACACTCTCTCTGAACTACATTATTGAAAATTAATGAGTGAAAGTCAATTGCAATTGATCAATCAATTGAAAGTAATTGCTGTGGAAATCAAAAATTGCAATTGAATTAATTGCTAATTAATTTCAATTGCAACTGAATGACTGAATTCTATTGCAATTACTTTCCACTGCAATTACTTTCAATCGATTGATTAATTGCAATTGATTCTCCTTTATTAATGGCCAACTGCAATTAACAATTAACCATAACTTACTTCCGTTGTTGGCCAACTGCAATTAACAATTGAATTTACAGATTAATTGTTAATTGTCAATTCAATTGAAATTTGCCCAACACTGCCACTCTTCTCTTCAGTGTCCCAATCCGGCCCTTCAAACTTTTTTCCTTCTATCGAAGCCAGTACTGCCTATTTGGGAAAAGTCTCAATGTAGAGGATTGCTAGTTTTAAAAACAATAAATTCGACGTTTTGTTGGAAGGGAGGGCTGGTGGAATGTGCCGTAAACTTTTACGTTGTCCCCATAGGAAAGATCTAAATTCGGCTACTAATACAATAAAACCTGTCTTCAACGGACCCTTTATTAAACGGAAAACTGTCTTAAACGGAAATATTTCACGGTCCCATGAATTTTGGAGAACAAAACGTGTAAAAAGTCCCTTCATTAAGCGGAAACTGTGTTACGCGGACAACGGAAAGAAAAATAAACATTTAACGGAAAATTCTGAGTTCCGGACTACAGCGTTTAGAAGATGTTTAGACATTCTGTGAGACATATACATTACACTGTCCGCGATAAAATGTTCGTTCTACCCTCCCCAACCGCTACTCATATTCACCCCCACAAATTGTCCTTAATCCCCGCAACTTAATCAAGAATCATACGGAATGTCGGAAAGAAGAAAACGAGATAGAGGAAGAAGAGGAATACGATACCGAGTTCGATGAAGAGTGTAGAATAAATACATATCACGATTCTCTCAGAAGTTTAAAGGAACTGCAAAAATTTGCCTTACGGAAAATGATTCTGATTCACTTAGTATAATTTCTCAGGTTAAAGTGTATGCGGAAAGTCAAGCAGACAAGCAGCAATGTACACAGAAAACCCTGCTTGGCTATTAGAAAAATAAAGAAAACTTGTGCATAGTATATTTTGTATTCATTTTAATTTTTTTGTGTATTTATTCGTAGAAGAAAGAAGTACTGTAATCGAACAATGTACGTACAGCAATATATTTTCTCAGTATGCCCCTTTATAAGCATGTATTTTTTTTATTTTTTTTAAAAAAGGAAAGGTCTACCTCCACTAAGCGGAAACCTGACTTTAACGGAAATTTTTTGAAGACCCGCGCGATTCCGCTAAAGACAGGTTTCACTGTATATATATATATATATATATATATATATATATATATATATATATATATATATATAAATCAATTTATATAAGACTGAAAGCCACTATTTTTGTAACTTAATAACTCTTGAACTATATCTTGAATATCAAACAGATCGCAATCAAATTTTCAAGATATATGAGGTTTGGATCTGGAAACATTTTTGTAATTTCACTTTTACGGTACATACTAGGGGGGAGGGGAGGGGGACGTATAAATAGAAACTAATAAAACCTAATAACGTTTGAACCACCCAACCAATCTCGATCTAATTTTCAACCAATATGAGGGTCGGGCCTTGGGTGTCTTTTATCGTTTCACTTTGACGAGCCATTGTAGGGGAGGGAGAGGGGGCAGATATATGTAAAAAAGTAAAATGTCAGGCTCTGTGACTTCATCACTCTTGAACCACCCGACAGATATAAATCAAATTTTCAATATAGGGCCTACATGAGTTTAGGGGCAGGGATTACTTTAGGCTATTCACTTTGACGAAGCAACGTAGGGGAGGTCGAGAGGGAGAGAAATTTAAAAACGATCAAAAATGACCAACATTGATGTTGAATCCATAGTTTTCGTGTGCGATGAGACAAACAGTGAGACTTCTGATTCTGTTTCAATTAAAGTTCAGCCCTAATAGTTGGGAAGGGAAGGGTACAATGGAGGAGAGGGGGATAAACATATAAAAATGATCGAAACTGAGTAATATTAGTGTCGAATCAATAGTTTTAGGAGTAGCTGAGATTAACAGTGACAATTCTGATTTCGTGTGTCGCAGCACAGGGGATGGGGAGCTATATATAATAATAATAATCGAAAATGACCAATATTAGTGCCTAATCCATAGTTTTCGGGATCATTCGATCCGGTTTAAATTCAAAATCAACTCTCCACTTGCGGGAAGGGGAGAAAGTGATATATAAAATGATTGATAATGGCCACTATCAAGGTCAAATATATAGTTTTCTGGGTCGCTTAGATGAACAGTGGTACCTTCGATCATGTTTAAATTCAAATTCAACCCCACAACTTGGGGGAAAGGGAGGAAGAGATATTTAAAGATAATGGAAAATGACCGTTGATTAGTGCTGAATCCACATTTGTGGGGGGTCGCTGAGATGAACAGTGACACTTTCGTTGCCATGGCCCGCAACATTAGGGAGGAGAAATATATATATATAAATGACCAAAAATGACCATTATTGGTGTCGAATCCATAATTTTTGGGGTCGCCGAGATGATCAATGATATTTCCGATGATGTTTAAATCTATGCCATTGAAAACGAAAACAGCATATTCCACGGGTATTAAACACATGAAATACGGAGTTGTGCTTTTAAATTTTCATTTTAACTTAGCAAAGCGGGTAATATATGCTAGTAATAGTAATAAAGCTCAGGTACTGTCCTTTCTCTATTTCAAAACCACCTATTTTTTAAATCTCTTTGCTATAATATCTTTTACTGGAGCTATCAGTATATTTTTGTTTTTCGTCCTTATACAACACCAAGGTTATAAAGGAAGGTCTTTTTAATGTGGGTTCGGAACTTGAATCTGGTAGGTCGTTTCCAAACATACTATCTCGCCTCCAGAAAAACTGGATTACAGGGCAGAGTCTAAAGCAAGAAATTTCTCTCTCTTTTCCTAAAAAAAAACTTTAGTTCGCATACTAGTCATAGCACATGTTTAGAGGTTATTCAACGAATCTATATGAGACGAGACCTGCAAATGACACAGGACTGAAAGTTGAGCTTACACCAGGAGTCAAATCTGGTATCATCCTAAAACAAAAAAAATCCTAATGGCTGACTACTTTAATGCTCATAAATCATTCTAATGTAACAATCTTGGGTGAGCCCGGCCCCCTAGACTCCCCGTGGATACGAGCCTGTGTGACCTCCCCCCCGAACACAATCCTTTTGTCTGTCTAGTTTATTGAGAGCATGAAAAGCAAACTAGGTCGCAGAGCATAGAGTTGGAAATGATGGACATGTTGCATTGCAGACATATTTCGTACTGTTGATGATTTTGGTAGGTTTTCCAGGGAATAAATTCACCTCGAAGTTATATCTCAATATGAGTTCAGTTGATTTTGTCGTCCCTTTCAGCAGCGACGATATATAAGACGGGACCTACTGATTAATTGTGAAACCCGAACTACATGAGCTCTTACCGGAATCGAACCCGGGTCTCTCACGCCAAAGGCACGTACGCTAACCACTTAGCCACGAAGAAGCTCGGAGCTCATATTAGAAAAGAAGAAAGCACATTATGGGAATTTCAGTGCAGACAACTAAGTACGACGACTGTTAAAAGAATATTTTTCATCTTGAATATATTGTAATAATGGTCAAACTTATTCGATGTCATTTTTTAAAAAATAGCCTTATCTTATCTGTAACTTACTACAGTATACAAGTTAAATTTCACACAGTGTGCAAAAGAGGGGAATTGATTACAACGTACTATGGACTTCGTTCGCTTCCTATCCGATGGACAAAACCTTTCTTGTAAAATTCAGCGTTTCAAAGAACCTGTGTGGTTCACTGATAGCTACACATAAATTGACAGAATTTTAGTACTCTCTGCCTAAGGCAAAGTCTTAATTTTTGTACTGAAGCTGCCTGAGGCAAAAAAGCAAGCACACCGCAGGCGTGGTGGCTTCTGTGCCTCGTAACATTGTGTTTAAAAAAAACAGACACGAGGTCACTTGTCAGTGGTTACCTTTTTGTAAAGGAACTGATAAGGCTTTTTTTTCTTCTATACAAATCATATTGTCGTTTGAAGCCTCTTTATTCCTTACAAAAATAATATAACCAGATTCATGGGAACCCACAGCAATTGTAATTTAAAGTTGAAAAAATATCTGTATCATTCAGATACTTTATTATTATTATTATTATTATTATTATTATTATTATTATTATTATTATTATTATTATTATTATTATTATTAAATAATATTTTTCGTTAGTCCTCACAGCAATTAATACTTAGCAGCAGGGGTTAAAGTGCGTGGGAACGCGGGGGACCCTATCTCCACCTCCAGAAAACTGTGTACGGCGTCCTCCCACTTCCTAAGCAATTACAATGGGCAAAGATAGGCATGGGGGACGGCGTGACGTTATGGAGCTACCTACCTTACCCCTACCTGTCCGATGATTGCATCCCATCTAGCCTAATCCCACCTCGCCTAAAGATTTATCAGCCACTTATATCTCCAAAATAAGAATGTCTACCATTTTAGGCGAGATGAGAATTCCCATCTTACTTAATCCCATCTCGCCTAAAATTGCGGTAGGATGCAAGGTGGGAATTTCTGTACTGAAGAGGGAATTTCTCTAATAGAATTTTAACCAGATATTTCAACCAATATTGGCAATCTCTTTCAATTGCAATATAAATATATAATAAACTAGCAGCGTTCACCCCGCTTCGCTGCGGTCACCCCGGAACGCAATAAACTTTGTTACTTAGATAATTTTTACTTTTTCGCTTTCAAGTGATATGATAAAAACCATAGAAGATTGCAGTAAATCTTAACATTATATCGCCTGTCATTTATGTTAACCCGCCCCGCTTCGCTGCGGTCATCCCGGTGCTGGCATATTGTAAAAGTGTCTGTAAAAATAAGCAAATCAATTAAAAAATTTTAAACAGAAGATTCAAGCTATTTTCCGCTGTATATCGCCTGTCATTTATGTTAACCCGCCGAGTGACACGGTCATGCGGGTTGCATATAAATACGTTTATTTTTACCTATGATGAACTAATAACAAAGGATTTGTACGTTATGGACACTTGAATGGTCAATTATCTCAAGACACTGGTAATTAAAAATTAAAGTGATATGATAAAAACCATCTAGGGTCCAAATCCTAATAACCCCCCAAAAATGAAAGAAATAGGTTCAGCCGTATTAGCGTGATGAGCGGACAAAATTTTGTACGTTCTCTTTTATATATATAGATACTATACAAGAAGAAAGCATAGGGGGAAGGCGGTTTAGTGAATTTAGTTCATTTTGTTTTGTTTTGGGAATACTGGAAATTGATTGGCAAAGAGAAGCTAATCAGAAACAGGATAGAAATATAGAGGGTGTTTCAAAACAACACTTACAACGTTTGAGAGCTCTTCCTGACACCATGGTAAGACAACCTGGGTGCACAATGCTTCCTTTTGCCGCTATAACCAGCCAAAAACCAGTCGGAAAAAATGACAAAAATAGCCGTAAGTCGAGAACAAAATGTCGGATCGAAGTCGGGGGAAAGGAAATGCATATTATTTTTAGCCATGGCTTCCATTAATGCTCAACCCGATATGGTACAGGGGCAGCACAAAGGTCACCTCAAATAAATTGAAGAATTATGGGGATATTTTATGAAACGTTGACCGAGGCAAGTTAACTACAATTAAATACGATATTTCAACTAACAGAAATTTTAGAACACGGTCAAAGTTACAAGAACATCATTAAGATAATAAAAAGCTAAGATGGACACCTTTGATTGATCTACTTTGTCTGAGTATAGAATTGGCTATCGAGGAAGAACTGAAATTATTTGAAGTTCATAAAGTTTAAATGATATGCCTTATAGGCTAATGAAGACAGATAGATCACGCATGGCTATGGGGCAGCGTCTGCGACTTTCGCATAGGAGACCCGGCTCCCACTCGCGGCGGGAGAACAAGCAGTTCGTATCTCACGTTAATCCGTAGCTCCATATCTCACGTAATTTTGCTATCGAAGGGATGCTAAACTGAAACCCGATACAATAATAAAGAGAGGCAATAGATGGAAGCTATTTTTTGGGAAATAATTTGTGAAATGAGAATGTAGGAAAAAAGAGAATAATTCTGAGGAATCTCACGGGTACGATGGCATCCACTACAAATTTTATAGTCTGGGATCGAACGAGGTCCATCCCACAGCAGAAGTAAGCGCTCTATCACTAAGTCACCCTGCCCCTACTTTGGAGGAAACACTATGATTCTGACAGATGTATCGATATACTAAATAATGTGTGTGATAAACCAACATACAAGAAGTACAAACGGTCAGAATTTTGGATTCGTGGAATTTCGTTTGTGCGAAAACGGTAAGTACGTTTTTCTATGTCAATTATTCTTAACTGGATGCCCGCGTCTCTTAGGGATTGGGGGAAGACAAGGTGATTCACTGGTAAACACTTGCCTCTGGTACGTGGGGCCTCTGGTTCGATCCTCAGCCAAGAAATTTTGTGGTGGACACCATCGTATCGTGTGTGGGTTTTCTTGGGATACTTCAATTTCCTTCCAACTTTCTCATTCCATCATATCTTACATCAACATTCACTTGGCTTAATCATTGTCTCCCTTAGCCTAAAGAGCATAAGCGTGGTTCGTTAAAATGAAATACTTCATTTCATTTTACAGAGGTTGCTTACAGTTTGTTGGTGGGTTACCGTTAAGATAATTTTTAATAGGTTGTATTATTGATACTAATATTTGTAAGAAAGAAGGAGTCTATAAGGCTCATAATTTTCGAAAGAACAACAATTGTACGTTGATTGTAAGAAATGCTAAAGGTACGAACTAAATTTGATTTGTGAGTCTTTTAGCATTATTAGTCGTATTATGGACAAGAAATGAGTCAAATATCTACAAACCAAGAAAACTAAGAGTGAAATTTGATATTCGACAGTGAAATATAAACAACTTGGATATCAAATTTCGAGGTTAGTTTTCTTGGCTTTACACATGTTCAACTTACATGTGTTTCCGTGATAGTCCAAACTTTTAACATACGAGTATCAGTCTTCTAGATTTTCGTAAATAACTATGAAGATTATCATAAATCTAACAAATGAGTAAAGATAACAATCAATAAAGTTCATAATTGACTTTTGAGAGCTTGCTAGCCCAAATTGATATATCACGTCACTACCTTCCCATTTCCAAAATTATCACATATTTCAAAATGACGGATTTCAACTTACCGCCAGAGGTTCGTGATCTACTCTGCCCATTCTTCTTCTGTCAATATGTGAGACTATCACCGTTTGCATTGTCAATCTCTCACTATTTTTATGATTCAACAGTTTATTTGATGTATTTCAATAACATAGCATAGCTTTCCTACCCATCAATTTTGACCCCCTCCGTTTCTTATGACGTTCACCCCTTATAATTTTGCAAAATACATATTTCCATATCCTCTATCAGTCCCGCTACGTCTCATCCAGCAACTCGATTCATCCATTTGGACCCTTTACTTGCCAGACAATTTTTATTGATGGAGAAACAAGGAAAATAGTTTTACAATGACTGACAAGTAACACTTCCCAAATGTAACACTCCGATTTTGATAAAATTTCATAGTTCGATACTACACGTAAAATAAACGAATACGTGTATTTTCTTTTTCTGCGGTAACGCTGCTTTAGGGAGCGAAAACCCAGACCCAAAATTTTGAAAGTTGACGCCCGAAAGGTAACAACAAGTGGACAGAAGTGAAATTGTGCACAGATATTGTGGACATAAATTGAGGGAATACAGGTTTCGTATTTTCCTGGAAAAAACAGGTACTTGGGCCACGGACCCCTCCAAATCTTTGATCACGAAATATCAAAAGTGCTACTAACAGTATACCAGAAGTGCCTTAAGAACATGAAGAATTGCAACGAAATTTTGTGTAGTGAAAATGTGCAAAAAAAATCCACTGTGTATTCTATTTTCTGTCAAAAAACGATAAAGTGGAAAAGGCCCCCACCCAAAATTTTGAAAATTAACGCCCAAAAGACAAAAACAAGTGAACCGAAGTGAATGCAATTGTGCATAAATATTGTAGAGGTAAGATGAACGAATACGTTCTTCGTATATTCCTGCAAAAAAAAAACTTTTGGGTGGACCGAGGCGTCTTGTGGCGGAAGAAGTGGACAGAAGCGATAGAAATTGAGTGTAGATATTGGATATGTAAAATAAGACCTCCCGTGTTTCACAAGTGTATCCATCCGATTTTTCAAATTTGCAAGATCAACAGTAAGCACAAACAGTATATGTACATACTATTTTATAATATTTCAGGAGGCAGCTTTAACGCTTATAATATTGGCATAAGCATATAAACCGCATTTCCGTAGAAAGTTAAAAACCAATATTCCTTTTTTGTGTGTGTATGGTCCGTACACGAAGTTATGTTGCAATTCTTGATGTCGTTACATACATCTGACATACTGTTACTAGAACTTTAACGCTTTAACGCTTTAGCGCTTATAATATTTTCGTGATCAAGTGTTTGGAGGGCTCCATGCCCCACCCAACCGTGTTTTTCGAGGAAAATACGAAATCCATATTCGCTTATTTTGTGTGTAAAATATCTGTGCACAATTTCATTCTCTTCGGTTCACTTCTTGTCTTTCGGGCGTAATCTTTCAAAATTTTGAGTGATAGCTTTTGCCCTCTAAAACCGTTTTCCAGAGAAAATAAAAACCCACATTCATTTGTTTTTTGCGTATTGTCAGCATGTAAAGTTTCGCAGCAATTCTCCATGTCCTTTACACACATTTGATATAATGATACTAGCACTTTTGATATTTCTTGTTCAAATATTTGGAGGGTTCCGTTCCCCACCCAAACGTTTCTTCCAGGAAAATACAAAACCCGTATTCTTTAATCATATGTCTGCAATGTCTTTTCACTATTTCATTCAATTCGGGCTACTTCTTCTTGCCTTTCGGGCAAAATTTCAAAAATTTTGAGAGGAGCTTTTGCCCCCTAAAATCGTTTTTTCACTGAATATACAAACCCGTATTCATTTATTTTTGCGTGTTGTCCATACACAAAGTTTCGTTGTGATTCTTCATGTCCTTTACACACATCTGACATACTGTTACAAGAACTTTTGATATTTCGTGATCAAAGGTATGGGGGCACCGTGGTCACCTCACCGTCTTTTCCAGGTAAATACTAATAACGTATAATCACATTTTATGCCTACAATATCTGTGCAAAATTTCATTCATTTTGATTCACTTCTTATCTATCGAGCCTAAGCTTTCAAAGGTTTGGGGTGGGTTTTTTTGCCCCTGAAACCGTTTTTCCGCAGAAAATAAAAAACGTATTCTTTGCTTTTGCGTACTGAAGTTTCGTTGCAATTCTTCATGTCTTTTACACACATTTGACATAGTGTTACTAGCACTTTTCATATTCCGTCCATGCCCCACCCAACATTATTTTTAAATATGAAACCCAATCCTCATTTTACGTCTGTAATCTCTGTTCACAATTCATTCACTTCGATTTACTTTTTCTTACCTTTCGGGCGTCAGCTTTAGAAATTTTGCTTGGGGACTTTTGCCCCCTAAAATCGTTTTTCCACAGAACATAAAAACCTGTATTCGTTTATTTCTTGCGTATTGTCCATACACAAAGTTTCGTTGCAATTCTTCATGCCCTTTACACACATTTGACATACAGTTACTATCACTTTTGATATTTCATTATCAAATGATTGGAGGGGCCGTGTCCCACCTAACCGTCTTTTCCAGGTAAATACGAAACCCGTATATCCACATTTTATGTCTACAATATGTGTTCAACATTTCATTCACTTCGGTTGACTTCTTATCTTTCGGGCGTTAACTTTCAAAAGTTGTCTATACCTAAAGTTTCGTTGCAATTCTTCATATCCTTTACACACACATTTGACATAGTATTACTAGCACTTTTCGTATTTCGTGATCAAATGTTTAGACGGGGCCATGCCCCACCCAACGTTTTTTTCAACAAAATTCGATACCCGTATCCTCCTTTTACGTCTGCAATCTCTGTTCACAATTTCTTATACTTCGATTTACTTCTTCTTACCTTTCGGGTGTCAGTTTTAAAAATTTTGCGTGGGGACATTTACCCCCTAAAATCGTTTTTCCACAGAACATAAAAGCCCATATTCCTTTATTTTTGGCTTATTGTCCATACAGAAAGTTTTGTTACAATTCTTCATGCCCTTTACACACATTTGACATAGTGTTACTAGCACTTTTCATATTTCGTGATCAAAGGTTTGGAGGGGCACGTGCCCCACGGTACTTTTGTTTTAGAAAAATACAAAACCCGTATCCTCATTTTGCGTCTGCAATATCTGTGCACAATTCATTCACATGCACTTCGGTTCAGCTATTGTTGCCTTTCCGTCGTCAACTTTCAAAATATTTCAAAGGTTGGTGAGGCTTTTACATTAAACCTTCACATTATGGAACTATTTTCTTTTAATGAGATTATTTTATGTTGCGGGGGGAGGAGATAAATGCTTTCCTGTGATATGTGTTTCTTGCCATTCATCTTGTTTCAACTGCTTAAGTAAGATAATGTTGTAACTTTTGATGTCATCCAACTCCGCCACGACAATAAAGTTGTCATTTTTAATAATTCGTTTTATTCTGTTATTTGCAGTTTGCCACACTGATATATTTGTTACAAAATTGAGGTTTGGTCCAACGCCTTTCGAATTCGCAACCAACCCAATCGCCGAGCTTTATGGGTTGCCTGCTATTGCAGGAAAAGGAGAATCGCAGGTGATAATGCACTTTTCGAGTCGTGCATACAATCAGAAAGAAAATTGCATTCTACTACTATACTATGATTTCAAAGTTGAATTAATTTTTATATCACAGCATATTATTACTGTTGTCCACAGAGTATTCTTTAAAATGTATATTTTAAAGGATACTATGTTACTTTATTAACACATTATATTTAGAAAGTACGCATAAATGTATATTTATTTACAATATGTTCTATCAATTAAATATGTGTGAAAAAATATAGTAAATTATATAGCAACAACTTAAATTTACATGTAAGTGGATTTGCTCAACTTGACTGTATTACTGCTATTATAAACACATTAAATTTATATATTTATTTATTTCATATTCCGCCGTAGGAAGTTAGCGTTCATGCCTCCGTAAAGAGACACAGTTACTATTACAATTAATAATAATAATAATCAGAAGGGAAACGCTACAATTAATAATACAATTAAAAAATAATATATAATATAATAATATAATAATACTAGACTTATACGTAACAATAAAACTTAAAGTAAAAGTTTATTTTTAGAGAAAATATAAATTGTACCTTTTTTTATATATTTCAAAATTCAAATATATCTTAATGTTTACATTACAAAGAAAGATCACACTGAACATATTCATCCAAACAATAGAAAAGATTGTTAAGTAACAGTACCTTGACGTGTCTTTTAAACTGCAAGTTTGGCATTCGTTTGACACGATCTGGTAATTTATTATAAAGTTTTATTCCTATGTGGTGTTACGAATTTTGAGTTCTTGTTAGACGGAAATTTTGTATAGGAATATGATTGATTGTTCTTGTGTTGTGTTGGTGTAGGTCCGAATTGAGTTGAAAGTTTCTTTTATTCATATGTATGAATGATGTTGTTTCCAGAATGTATATACACTGCAATGGTAATATAAATTTAATAAACCAATTAGATTGGGTAAATGCTAGAAGAGATATGTCTCACCAATTTATGTTCACAAAATTTGCAAGATACTTAGTTATGTTTATATTTTAGCACGTAACATTGCCATACACGACCTTTCATTCTACGTATTTCTCGAAATTCCATACGTTAATTCACATGTAAAAAAAATCCGAGTACCTCTTCAGAAATTTGAATCTGAGAGAGGAGACAGACCGACGTCTATTTCTAATTGTGGTTTAGGGTTTTTTAATAGTACTTCATCTCTATTTCTACATAATTCTAAATTACTTTACAAAATGGTTCCTTATCATCATTTGTAAATTAGTACTTTGCTAATTTTGGCCGTTCTTTTGCATTGGGGTCCATCTTTTGTACCTACTTTTTTTGCTACATTCTATTCCGGTGTGGTTGCCTTATGGTTTCATACGTTAAATTACGTTACCAACATTAACCCTTTGGGGATCATATGGTACAATTTTGAACCATACGCGTTTTTCATGGTACATTGCGTTATTTCTCTTCTATTTGAGCTTTTTCGTCCGTTTTTTTTTTTTTTTTTTGTTTTCCAAGTCCAGAGGTCTTGTAGAAGACATTACGTATGGTTTCAGACCGTTCTGCGTCCAGACATAGGAGGTGATGACGTCATAAATCAAAAATTTCTTTTCTCATTTTCTAAGCCTATGTTCAATATTTTTTGGCGGGCTTATTTTTCTACGTAGAAGATTGAACTTTTGCACAAACATTCAGTCCACCAAGTAGTGTTTACCAGATTTTTTTGCTCCGATGTCAATGCTAAAACAGGGGGGCCAAAGGGGAAAAGGGGTAAAAAAAGGGATTTTTAACCTCAAAATCCCGTTTTTCGTCATTTTCCCGCCTTACATACATGATGAAGACACGTGAGTCATACCGTCTGAGAGGCAGTTCCATTCTGAAGAGAATGACGGTCGAATTATTATTCTAGGGTAATTAAGGAACGTCTCAGTGAATTTTTTTCAAAATATACTTCTGTATAGGGTAACATGGAGGAATTTTCTGAATTTTTTGGCGGGCTTATTTTAGCACCTAGAAGATTGAAATTATGCTCAAACAATGAGTCTACCGAGTAGTATTTAACAGATATTTTTCAGATTTCTGCGTTAAAACAGGGGGTCAAGAGGGGCTAAAATTTGAAAAAAGGGAAATTTAGCGCCAAAAAATCCCTTTTTTCATGAATTTCCCGCCTTAGATACATGATGGAGACATGTGAATGGTACCGCCTGAAAGACAGTTCAATTCTGAAGAGAACGATTGGCGGATTATAGTCCTAGGGTAATTAGGGATGTCTCAGGATTTTTTTCCCTGAGATCATAGTGTTTTATGGTAATTTGGGGCATTGTGGGAATTTTTGATAAAAATTCTCCCGCCCTTACTATTCAATATAGAAACTTGAAATTTGGCACACACATTTAGTATACCAAGTACTAGTTCTCAGATTTTTTAAAGATGGCTACGATCACACAGGGGGGGTCCAGGGGGGGGCAAATTTCGAGAAAAAAATTTTCCCTCCGAAATTTTCACTTTGACATTTTTCCCCGCTTCTGGTATATGGTATGAGCATCCAAGTGGTACCATTTGAAAGCCAGCTCTATTCTGAAGAGAATGAGGTATGAGCCATGATCCTAGGATAAATAGTGACGATAGAGTACCTGCTTGACTGAAAGTCTAAAAAATAGCCCAAAAAGCCAGGATCCGGAAAGGGTTAAATTCAGACAGCATTGCAGAGTGAGCGTTAGCGAGTGAAGGTGGGTTAGAGCCCCGCATGGCACATTGTTTTATATCTTGGTTACCAACAATTCACTTTCTTTTCCCATATAAATCACTTCCACTTACCTTTCGTTTTGTATAAATCCCTACTGCCCTAAAAAAATGTTTTCGATACTTTCTTGACTACTTGAACATCACTATGAACTCATTTCTTCCCTAAATCATCCTATTTTTGCTAGGTTTGGCCCCCAATACTAAACATTTATCCTACTTTTAGTTCAAATATAAATGGAACTTTAAAAAATCATATTATTAGTTATATAAAGTACCGTCAAATAATTTAATTTTTTTAACCTCTAAATACTTTAAAACCTAGAAGTAAATCATAATATATTTAAAAAAAAGTAATTAATTACATGTTTCTTATAATTTGGAAGATAAATTAAAGAAATGGAAATAAATTTCTTCCCGGGAATTTATAGGCCAGGGAAGAAGCCGAGAATATTCCCATTTTTTAAATTCCTTCCCACCGGAATATTCCCACTGCCCATCACTAAGCATTCCACGGCGTCAGAAAATCCCCAATGTCTATGAGCTTTCATTTCTTCTACTTCTAGTAGACTTAGTGTTTTGAAATTAGTTGACCCTCAAGTTTTGCACCCTTGCGTACTGGTAGCGACTGGTGATGTTTTGGCTTTATTAACTTGCCAGTACAAAATTTAATTTATTTTCTTTTTATTTTGGCAAATCCACAATTAGGATTTTTCTTTATTATTGACTTAATCTAGTTTTCTATACTTTCCTCGAAACTTTTCTCACTTTCTGAAGGGTAGGATAATATTTTCATCTATTTTAGAAATCTTAAATTAGCAAACCAGGCTGATTCCCAGTAGTGCCGGAGTCTCCAATGTCTCAGTCGGATTACAGCGAGGAGGGGGATTTCCCTAAAGCTTTTGCCTTTGTGAAAATCCCGTTGAGGGCACAGACTGACTGTTTCGTTTGAAATACTTTACTTTAGGCTACGTATTTAGTAGGCCCACCAATTGTCGCCATATGAAAAAATACTTGGCTATGGAGTGTTGCATGTGGAAATTCGACCATTTACCTTTGTAGTTGTAGTGTTCTAACTTATTCCTTTGGTGCCGCTTTTCTCTCTGTCTCTCTGTCTCTGTTTTAACCCCGCCGTGGCCGGTCCCAAGCCCGTGCTGAGAAAGGGGGAGGGACCCCCTCTGAGGCATGCCAGGTCACACGCCTAGTGGTGGTGCGGTTTAACCCGGAGGGGGAGATAGGATGGCAGCTGTGCCCGGATCCATCTACCGGTACTTAACTACCACATGGTAGTGGGTTAGCACGTGGTGTCAACAACCTACCGGCAGAGGTGAGCCTTCGGGGGGCATCCTCTGAAATGGGCGACTAACTCGTGCCATTGGATCTGGGAGAGTACGTGTGACCCCATCACGTCCTCAGTGGGGTAGGTAGTTTCGGCTGCCGCACCTACCGGCGGGGGTGAACCCTTGGGTATCCCTCGAAATGGGCAACTAAGCCGTGCCCTTGGGTCCGGGAGATAAGGCTGCGTGGTACCCCAACACGCCAAAAAGAGTGGGTAGTTGGTGTGCCCTGGGTGGGCGGATCCAACGCCCTACCGGGGGAGTTGTAGCTGCTCTCAAAGAGAGTTTAATGCGTTCTCTTGGGTCCGGGATGGGATACTTGTATCCTAACGCATACTCGTACCTCAGGAGTGCTGAGGAAGTGGGTCCCTCCTTCGTCCCAGTAGTGTGAGCTGGGTGCAGGAGCCGCGACACTACCAGGGGAGCCGTCGCACCCAAATGGCCATTGTCTTTAAAGGTAGACAGTCTACATCAGCCATTGGGTCTGGTAATGTACGGTTCACCTCTCCCGTAAGAAGAGGTAGTCCCGTATTGTTCGGACGACCCTACCGGGGGGGAGTGTTGGACTCCTGCCTGCAGTGGGACCAAATGGAGGTGGGGAGGGGCCAATCCCAGGAATCTGGGTAACGGTTCTGATCCTGCCAAAGGGAGGAAAGACTGTGGTATATGGGCCAGCACCAAACTCAAATGGTGACTTAACACGTACCATTGGGTCCGGGATGAGATACGGGAGTATCTTGACGTGTGCGTGGTACCTCTACACGACAAGGCGGTTGCCAGTTGAACGATAGAGGTAGGCAGGGCCGGGATTGAACGAGCCCGCTCGGGCATTGCCTGGGGCCCCGGAATTGGGTTGGACTCTGCCGGGCTGTGGTCATACCGCGGGATTCGGTAGCTTGTGGGAGCCAATCCCAGGAATCTGGGTAACGGTGAACACGGGCGGGAGGTGAGCTTGCCTTAATACGCTCGGGTGCCGTGCCTGCAGAGCATGGTAGGACTGACTCGCTAGCAGTCTGCCTCAACCAGTAGGTAACTGGTAGGCACTCAGGACTTGGTCTGGCCGCGCAGTGGGCGTATCCCACTTCCTCAGTGAATGGGGGTTACACACTACGGTGTCAAGGTTAAGGGACAAATCTTGACGGTGCACTTCGTGCACAAGCAATAATAGCGTATATTGAGGAACTACGGGCGGGGTGCAGTGTAGGCGGAACCAGTCCATTAAATAGACCGAACGGTCGCGGGCATGCTCCGCATGCATGCAACTAAGTGTGGCAAAGTAGACCACTAGCTCACAATGTCTCTCTGTCTCTCTCTCTCTCTCTCTCTCTCCTTACCTATTCCTCTACGCTCTTCTTCAAAATTTCCTTTAATTTTCAACCTCCCTCCAAGTTTCGAACATTATAAATATTGATCATTCAGTACATAGCTTTTGAACCTAATTCACCAACTGAGACGTCGTGAGACATGATTCATGGAAGTATTCATCGACGTGGAGTACCAAGGAACTGGTTTTCCACCGTATTTGACCCACTGCAGGAGTGATTGATGGTTCGGTACACTACGAGGTTTTATTCTCTTTCTTTTATTGTTATCCGTGTAGAGTCTCTTTTGAACTATCGGCTATTTTTATTTTATTTTCCATTGAGTCTCATAAATGTAATAGTACTTTGGATCCAAAAGTACAATGAACCTTTTAGATTCATATATTTGTATATACATTATGTTTCCGTGGCTGCCTCTAGTGAAGGGCTACCTTTAAATAGCACAATTAAGAACATAATCTTTTATGGTTATGCGCGGAATGTCGGATGCTTTCATTTCTTTAAAGTATTGCAACCTAATAGTAAATTATTTGTCGGGGTTGTTAAGTTGAATGTATAAATATTTATTGAATATATATATATATATATATATATGATGGGATATAAATATATTTGAAACGTAAATATGATATTGAGGCGAAATGTAGAATTTTGAGTTGAGAAATTGAATATATGTAAAGAGCTCAGTACCTACCCCGAATGATCATTGGTTGTCATAGTTCAAAATATCCGACGAGTGTAAGAATTAGACTGTAGAATACCGCCAACAGTCTTGTCTCAAGTTATGTTTTGTAAGTGTAGTAAAATATGACTACATGATGTTTTTAGTGTATTTTTTGTAGTACCAAATGCGGGGTAATCTGATATATATTTCGACGTTATTCATTTTCCGTAGAAAAGAACAAAATGGCAAGAAAAAGTTCAGATTTAATGTTTAGTAACAGGAACACTGTAGCTCGAAATCCCTTAGGGCTAGAAGTGAAATTTTGCATGGAGATATTTCATTTAATATAATAAAATTCCTGTTTCAGATTTGTAATACCGAGATTTCCATAATTCAGATACTTTATAATATACATTTTCATATTTACAAGGGGGAAAGAGAAGAGAGTACATTTTATAAATTAAGATGGCCATTCGCAACATTCCTAAAGCCTAGTTCGTTTTTTGTAATTTGAAGTAATTAAAAATATTTGAAGTGTCTCTTGATGTTTCTCTTGGAAGGGGAGAGAAACGGGTAGGGATTGCAAATGTTATAATAAAATAGCCATATCTCAAAATCCCTTATTATTTCGTATTGGTTATATTTTGTCTATTAGCCTACTTGTTATTTTTAATACTGTTAGTGTGCATTGCTTTTTAATTATAAATGTAAGAACTAGTTAGATGGATCAAAGTGGATCCTGACATTATTACACTTGTACCCGTATTGGGAAAACCCATTTGAGCCTGAATAATTTAAAGACATATTACGGATATTGGAAGTGTGAGTCCACAGGCCAAAGAAATGAGTGGGTTTGTTGGCAAAATCACCAACTAATGAATAGGCAGTTAAGAATTATAAACCAACAATTTGATTCAAAAATTTCATCAAGTACTGTATTTGCATTTATAAAGTAGGATTTGAACTCGTGATTCAATGACATGGTATATTTTGTACATTGTGAAATTATCTGTGGTTATAGGGCAGAGAATTGTACCGTACACGGAATTTGGACAGGCTGTTTAATTGAAAAGATACTTGGTGAGTGACTATTACTCGTGATTCAACGAGATTGAACATTTTGTACATTGTACATTTATCTCTGTTTATAGGGCAGAGAATAATACCGTACACGGAATTTAGACAGTGTGTTTAATTGAAAAGGTACCGGTGAGTGGCTATTACTCGTAATTCAATTTTGTAGATTGTAAAATTATCTGTGACTATAGAGCAGACGAATAATTGGTACACGGAATTTGGACTTTCCAGTCACCTTTTTTATTACAAAAAGTTCCTCTTGAACACAAGAATGTTACAAGTAGTAAAGTTTTCTTTAATTATGTACATAAAGAAAATGAAAGGAATCCACATGCCAGGTGTCCTAGGACGCCTTAATTACGTTACTCCCAGTGACGCTGAGTCTTAGCAAGATTCTAGTCTTAGTCTTAGTAAACGATGAATGTTAATTCGTTTACTATGTTACCCTCAATGACAAGACGCGCAAAGAGCAATAGTCTTAGATCATGTAGGAAAGGTGCCTCTCATTGACAATATGTCTTAGAGAGGGGAAGGGTGTACTGTATTTTCAGGCGTTTTACAGAGTCTGTAGTTTGATCAACGGATCTAACAGCTTTCGCTACCATAGAACGAGTGCTTGTTTCTAAGTAACTAAAACGTATTTCGCTTTTCGTTCTTCGTACGGATGCGGTCATTGACCATCAAAAATCTCTCGTTCTCTAAAAATCTGTGTGAACATGAACCGCATATACGATATAAGAAGGCAGAGTCGGATTTACGAAATATTGCGCACGGGGCAAAATAGTTTTACTGGTACCCCCTTCCTTCTAAGTCTAAATACTTTATGTTATGAATAGAAGATCTTAGGTTAAAATATTTACGTAAAAAGTACTTTAGAAAATTTAAACTATTTGCACTCTTTCACCTTTTATAACTTTTACTGAAATTTGTGTACAGATACGAGTTTGACCCAATTACGAAGCGTATCCAAAAGCTCCAAAGTGAGAAATGTTAACTAATTTTATTGTTTAATCAAAAGAAAAACCGATACGTGATGTAAAATTTGACTTTTATTTATATTATATGTTTATAATATTTTTAAAACTTAAATTCTGATACCGGTTTTTTGTTGAACCTAATTTATTTCGAAAATAAAAACTCCGTTGTACTGAAAACAAAATTTTCAATATTTCCTTAGTAAGAAGTACATAGTTGTAGAAGACTCAATTTCGTCATATACGTGTATTGGGAGCTATTGTGAAATGTCCTTCACATCTCAAAGCAAAGTCATGTTAGTGTTGTAATAGAGAAAAGCTATAGATGTAACATCAACAATTCAAACAAACTATATAGGAAACCAAGAACGTTCTGTAGCTTTTTGTGGTGGTCTATGTTCCAATGGCTCCCACACCATGAGTTGAATACGAATAGAAAAAAAGCGAAAGTCAGTTGTTGGGATGGGTACGTTCAACAGACTACCTAGTTGTAGCAGTTCAGTAACACCGTGAACTTGCGTAAGGACAAAGTGAATATGGGACTTCCACAACGCTTCATAAGGACCTGTATGCTGTACGAGTTCAAACTGGGGCAAAACACCGCTGCAGGGTGGGGGCGGAAGATATGCCAGGTCTGTGATGACCATTGAAGCGGACAGTGCAGCGATGGTTTAACAAATTTAATGACGGTGAAATACTCGAAGATGCACCACGTGCCGGAAAATTGACACATGTATTAAATGATAATCTTAAGGCTACAATTTAGGCGAACAGTGGCCAGATATGTAAAAAACTGAGGCTAGAATTCAGTGTGAGTGAGAAAGCATTCGCCAGGACCTTCATCAACTTGTGGAGCACTACAATTTGGGTCGATTGGTCCCACATGATTTGACTTCGGACCAGAAGGCAACGCGAGCAGACATCTGTGTTTCTTTGCTGTCTCGCTTGAGGAAGGAGCCATAACTGGAGAGTTTTTGACATGTAATGAGAAGTGTCCTGTACGAAGCTCACGGTGCTGTCATCATTGGTTAGCATCACATGAACCGGTTCCAAAACAGAAAATAGGAGTACTGCACCTGAAGAACGTGCTCCTGTGTGTTTGGTGGACTGTTCGCAGCAATCGTGCATCAGGAACTGGTAACAGCTGGTCAGAGCATCATTGCAACTGTGTACTGTCAGCAGTTTAGCGGTGTTTAAGAAAAAGTCAAAACTCCTGGTACCAGCACTTCGTAATCGCAAAGGGGTCTCCCTGTTACAGTACAACACTAAGCCCCACGTGATTAGGTTGAGGGAGACACCATTTTACGCTTTGGATGGGAAACACTACTGCATCCACTATACTCCTCCGGACATTAAACCGTCTAATTATTACGTGTTCCATTCCTTGGACAATTACCTCAGAGGTCGCCAGTTTAAATCCCTAATATAGATGCAAAATCTCTAAAGTTCTACTGCGATGGAATCCATGGTCATCAAGAACGTTGTCAGAAGATTGTCGATGCTCATAGAGACTATTTTTGATTTTCCAGGTACATCTTACAAGGGACACTTCCAATTGTCCAGCTCGGAGTTCAATGATTTTTTTTTTTTTTTTTTTGCTGATAGATGACATGTATGTATTAATTGTGATGAAAGAAATTTTGCAATGGTACACGTTTTCTATTTTTTCTAATTTTTAAGAGCTGTGATGTGCTTATTAGATTATTAGAGAAGTGCTTTACTACCCTTTGGAAATGAAGTGTTAAAGAAAAAACAACCATGTAGATACATATAAGGCCTTGGGGGAGTTATCTGGTAGGTATGACCTTGGCGGAAGCCATCTTGAAATTCAGCAATTTTGAATTAAGATCATTTTTTTAAAATGAAAACCATACCATATGACACATCATTTTGATATATAATTTTCCCAAATTGCCAATGGTATGCTTATCTTTGTTCTATAGTTAACCAGTATGAATTTAGGACTGCTTCTAATGTGCACCAAACGTCCTTTATTCCATTTTTCAAATTGGCAACACTCCTAATTTTCAGCGCATATTTTAAGATTCCAACTGACACTTTGTACTTGTTTCCATGCCTCAGGTTTTCTAAATTTATTACATTATTTCTAAGAGTTACGAATTGTCAGTTCGTGAATCGTGTTGGGATAAGCACCCAGCAATCTTTTTGAATTTTGGATACTTACAATATAATTCTTTATTTAAACCAGAATATATGAGGAACTAATGGATCTATGTGATATAGAAAAATATAAATTGAATTATAACAAATTGGTGTTATAGCAACCACAATTATCAGGAAATTTAGCCTACATGTAGCGCAAACGACAAGCAATAAAATATTTTTAATAAATACAACTTTAAAGGAACAACAGCAATGATTGAAAAAATCAAAGAGGCATAATATGACTGTTCCAACACGCTGTTTGTACCATGAACATAATTTGGAAAGTGGTAACTTGTTTTTAAAGAGGTGTAACTTAATGGAGTTCCCGATCGATGCTGATTATAAATCTTACAAACATGAGCCATCGAGAACCATCGCGAGAAAACGAATGACTTTCTTGTCTGACTAGTTAAACAATTGTCATAAAAATAAATAAATAAATAAATAATCATACAATAAAGAAATAAATATGAAACAAAAAAAGAAAATTGATTTACACAACAATCATATTTCGGTTTCCTTTTTAAAGTGAATGTTCATTTGATTTCTCGTCTCATCTACATTATTTATTGCAAGCTACGTCTTCGGTATTACCTGATTGCAAAGTGGAGTCGTTTCGTTTTGCAATGTTTCATGTCAGTAAAAGAGTTTTTGAAGGGTGGGTATAGGAAATAAATAATTATGTGGCTTAAGAAATAAATAATTGTATGGCAAGTTTCAAAATTCAGAAAAATTCCTGGATGCTAATTCCAACACTATTACAAACGGACAAATCGCAACTGTTACAACTGTAATCAATTTAGAAAACTTGAGCCATGGCAACAATTGCAAAGTGCCAGTTTGAATCTTAAAACATGCACTGAAAATTAGGAGTGTTGCCAATTTGAAAGATCGAATAATGAACGTTTGGTGCACATTAGAATCAGTCCTAAATTCATACTGGTTAACTATAGAACAAAGATAAGATTGCCATTGGCAATTAGGGAAAATGTACTATTAAAATGAGGTGTCACATGCTATGGTTTTAACTTTTCAAAACTTCAATTCAAAATGGTGAATTCCCCCTAATCCCAACACTAATCATGAACGGACAAATCGCAACTGTTACAACTGTAATCAATTTAGAAAACTTGAGCCATGGCAACAATTGCAAAGTGCCAGTTTGAATCTTAAAACATGCGCTGAAAATTAGGAGTGTTGCCAAATTGAAAGATCGAATAATGGACGTTTGGTGCACATTAGAATCAGTCCTAAATTCATACTGGTTAACTATAGAACAAAGATAAGCATGCCATCGGCAATTAGGGAAAATATACTATTAAAATGAGGTGTCACATACTATGGTTTTAACTTCTCAAAACTTCAATTCAGAATGGTGAATTTCAAGATGGCTGTCCTCAAGGATACCCTTATCGTATTACTTCCCTCTTGGCATTAAAAATGCAATCCGGAAGCTTTTATCCCATATTATCATTAATACGCGGGTTGAAGCGGAGGTAAGGGACTTACGGACGTGGCAAGTATAAAGAGTTAATATGTCTGTAACTTTTCCCAAATGAGCATATATTAAAACTAAGTTCAGCATTGTCTTCCTGATTAAATTCTAGCCCGAAATTATGTATCATATTATCCTATTCCTATTTAAAAATGTTGACCTTAATTCCAAATTGAGGTTTTCAAGATGGCTGTCGCCAAGGTCATACCTTCCATACGACTTCCCCCTGGGCCTTATATGTATCTACATGATTGTTCTTTCATTAACACTTTGTTTACAAAGGGTATTAAGGGTAAGACTTCTTCAGTAATCTATAATAAACACATCACAACTCTTAAAAATTATAAATAAAATCGAAAACATGCACCATGACAAAAATTTCTGTCATCACAAATAATGAATACATGTCCTCTATCAGCACAAAAATTATCGGAATCAGAGTCGGACGATTGGGTGAAGTCCATTGTTATGTGATATATCGATGATCGAATGTGCTGAGTGAAAAAGCGACAGAACTTTCTTGGTTGCTTAATATTTAGAAACATTTTTCTATAAATACAGACCCTTAACTTGATAACCTATAGCTTCCACTTCTTCTGTTGGCATAGAAAATTCTTCTTCATTGACTGACTTTCTGATTCCTCCTGTGTGTGTGTGTGTGTGTTGCTTTTCACTTGTATGCTTGGCTTCAATTTATGTGCGGGCCTTCCCCCTGTATGTAGACTGACTCTATGTATACTGACTTTTCTCATGCGATATTGGAATTTCTCGTGTATATTGGTTTTTCTCATCTGTATATTGGCTTTTTGCATGTCTACATTATATTTTCTTCGCATTTGTATATTGGCTTCACTCTATGTGTGGGCCTTCCATCCTGTGTGTAAATAATTATTCTAGTAATATACTCAAGTTTAAGTTAGATAGTTACACACGTTCCACCTTTATTTATATGTAACAATAAATATAGAGAACAAGTATTTGTAATTATGGTATCTATTAATAACGGTATTCTATATAATTCCCTTCTCGTTTCGTAACATGCGCTCAGAAAAATAGATTTTTTGGCTCTTTTTATGCAAAAATATATCCTCAATTCTTTTTATAAGGTGTCCATTGAGAAACTTTGTTCTCTGTCGCTAATATTGCCAAATCTGAGAGCCTTTCTTGTAACATGGATGAAGTAAGTATGCTTTAATGAGTTTTGTTTGCTGACACTTCTTTCACAAGTTGTCACACTGCATGGAAGATAAGAAAAATTTTAAGAGCCACTGTGATTTTTGGACATACACTTTGAAGACAAATTTCGGCAATAATCTCGAGTTAGTTCTTTGGGGTCTATTTCTTCTGGGAAGAACAGCCTGGTCATTAAGACTCTCGATTTCTACACATAATCCTACAGCATTCAAATTGTCTTGGTATTTCAAAGGGAGATCCGGGCACGTTTTTTCAAGTAATTCGAAGAGAGTTCACACAATAAGCTTCATCTGAGGACGCTGAGTTGCTTCCTTACTTCTTTGAACCTGACGTTTGGTACTGAAGAGTTCATGCCGTAAGATGAAAAGAATTCTGAAGAAAAAATGTCTATAGCGATCTGTTCTGTAAAGCCTTGCTTCATTTTCTCCTGACATTTTCTTCCTTTTCAAGATATACTTTTCTCTGAACTGATCTTCCACATCTATCATATTAACAGTAACCTTCGCTTCCGAAAGCCACCTGTCAAATCCATAATTCTGAACCAGGAGATTGTGTTCAAAAGTCACATAACAGATCAAGACACCTTAGCAAAGTCAAATCCTTATTCTGAGTGTTCCTTCCAGACATGTTTCCAGGGAAACACTGCCCCGGAGGAGATCAAAATAATACGTCCATAATATAATAATAAACAGAGAATACCGTGTGAAAATAATATTTGCTTCTCCGAATACTAAGTGTTCCTCCAAGAAACATTTTTTTCTGAAAGAAACGCCGCTTATTCTGTATTTCTTTGTTAACTCCATTCATCTCATGCAAACTGAGTCCCAAAATACTAAATTAATTACAAATTTCAGATCTTTGGTTGGTTTTATTATTTTTTTTTCAACTGATTTGAACTTTGAATTAGAGAAAGTGGTTAAAATTAATCAAATGCTGAGAGAATATTTTGCAGGTCAGATTTCCTCGCACTTTTTCCATTCCACCAACTATCTTATCATCATCCACACGGCCTTCCAAACTTGCCAGCATTAATCTCACCTCAAAATTTCTCTCCTACATGCTCTCAATCAGCTGCTCCACGGGTTTGCAAATACCCTGAATTAAACCTCTCCTGTAGATCCGGCCTTGTGACAAGACATAATAGGTGTTCTAAACATAGTACAATATCAGCATATTCAGTCCTATCAATTTTTTAAACATATGCAGATGTAGCTGTAGCATTTAACAATGATATTCCAAAATACATTTTACAAACCTGACATTCACAGCATAATACTGACCTAATGGTCCCCACACATGGTTTTTGAGTAGCGATCACAGACATATATTGCCATATGCCTAATTTTGTGTTGGTCAGAAAACACAAATCTTCCTTGCTTGTTTCTGGGGTAGTCTCTGAACTGGACTTTCTAAAGAACAATTTTCTTATTCTTCTTCATTGGAATCTCTAAACCCACTCCGAAGAATAGAGAATTTGAGATTAGTCACATTTTCATAATCGGGATTGAAATTTTGATGGACATTAGTATTGTCTGTATCTTCATGAATGTCTGTTTCTTTATGGCCCGGGGGAAGTTTCACTTGCGCTATCGTCAAAATAAAGATTTCTCTAAATATTTCAAAATATGGTCTTTCTCAAGGTTCATTTTGTTTGAAAACAGTTGAGAACAAACCATCACACACTTAAACAAAAGATTGTATATACAAAGCGTATGTTCAAAAGAATATTAACCGATGTGTCGTCAATGAACAATATAAATTTTATTTACGGAAACCCAAAGGCGTAGTCTGTCAGACGACACGAATTCCGACGAAAATGACGGACAACCAAAACACACACGAACTCAACAGTGGTGCAATACGTCTAGTCACACAATAAAGCTACACGGAATACGAGGAGTGGGGATTGAAGGAATGGGGCGGGGTGAGATTTCGGCATTAGTCTCGTAGTCTGCCAGACGAAGCCTTTGTAATCAACGGTTAAATCCTCTTCGGCAAAACTCTTCGAAATATTCACTGCTCCTCGTGAAGCAAAAAGCGCGTACCTTAATTGCACAAGGCTTTGTATTAGATTTTCGATGCGAGGTAAACTAACCCAATCCAAAAATTCAAATTTTACTTTAAACTGTAGTTCTTGTTCTAAACTGTAGGTTTGTAAAATTGAGAGTAATTAGTATTGAAAAAATAATTTACTGCGTGAGTTTCTATATTTAGGAATCATATCGTTTTGCAAATAAGTGTGTTATCTAAGGATTTGATTCTACCGTTAATTCTCTAGTATTGTAAAAAAAACTCTTGCCATGCACATGGTCCTTGTAAGCCGTTTGTTAGGTGCGTGTACAGGCAATATTTGGAGAATTGATCAATACCATTAGTGACACCAATTTCATAACTTTATCAACTTAATGATACCACCGAGAAAATATTTATATATCAGATTCAACTAACATTATACCATTTTCCTCCCTCATATTGTTATCTAAGTTATTTTCTATAAATCTTTTATGTGCTGCGTTCGGCGCACTTTTCAATTACTTGATAGAGTATGGAAGCATATAATATGTATCATATTCATATCTGGGAAGAAGTCAATATATTACAGTACGTTCAAGTCTTGGAATTGATCTGGAATGAAGGACGTCTAACTTCATTTCCATGTTCTACAAACCACGCCAGAACATTTGCTTGCAGTATCAGCGGAAAACACGTTTAGTATACGTAGTTACCACATTGAAGCAATATATATTATTTGTATATCCTTAAAACTAAAACATAATCAGTGAAATTGTAGAAGGAACAATATGTTGTAGCGCATAGTATCAGAGACGCGCGGATATGGTATGTTTTGGAAAAATTCACTTCACATAACACCCTTCTATTCTGTTCAGTTTATACGAAGACGGTCCCTGGTTTCAAATAAATTGAGCGTTGACTCATTGAACATCACTCGCCTCTTACCATATGTATACCGTGCTGTTTCTTTGTAGCGCTATTGGCTTCGTTCTAAATCGTTCTGCTTCGTTAGTGATTGCCCCTGCAAACCCAACCGGTGTGCCAATGTCAACTATGATTGTTGAAACGAACTAACGATTGTACTGAATTAGTTATGGCTTAACATGCATAGCAGTAACCGATTGCTTCTTCGAGACATTCTGCTACAATTTTGGCCGTGACCAGTGTAATGACAAATGTTGTTCAATATGTTAAAACGTATTTAACATATGTATTATGCTCTTATCTCTGTTCCAATAAACAATATTGTCCCCTTGAAAGAGAGTATATCTGCCACAGTCAACAGGAGTGGTTATTGTCACAGCTTTTTTCTTTGCTGAATTACCAAAAAATTAAAATACATCCTGTGATTATGTGTTGTATGCCTGACATTAATCGGGAAGTGTAAGTTCTTGTCCATTTTCAAATTTATATATTCGAATTGAGAATTTATAATCATATTAATAAATATAAAAAGTAAATATAACATTTTCTGAATCTTGCATAATCATATGAAATTATTTATAAAAGTTTACATTGTACTTACCAGCAGATGCTGAAAATATATAAGATATGCCTTATAAAGAACTTTCGTTTATGTACATGAAAACATGACATACATGTAGTTGCCGACAAGCAAATTTGAATCTTAAGGTGACTCATATTATATGTTAACAAACATATCATTACCGTGTCGTGTAACACGTATGAAAGAATTATATTGCATATTTTTATTCGTAAATGAACGTCGCGTGAAAAACCAATAATATGACAGAAATGCATTATCTATCACTGTTTTGGTACATTCTGCTCTTCCCGCAACGATTATTCGTAATTAGCACATTATTGTGGAAAACACCGTAATATTTATTAAATGCCAATTTATGTATTTAGCGGTATATATTTAGAATTTGATACTGAAAATAAATTAAAATTTAGTTTATAAAATTAGACAAAAATTCCTGTGTATGTAAATAATAATAATAACAAACGAAGAAAAAAGCAAAATAATAAGCTTTTGGAATGATAAATTATATATTTTTCCATTTAATGTTTCGCGATATTAACCCTTGTGAACCCACCCCCCCTCTCGGTGCAAACCATTTCCCCATATCAATAAAAATTACTTCGTTTGCACCCATTTGTATCGCAAATATTTTTATTTGTACTGTAATGCCGTATGAGAAATGAAGAAAACAAAGTGGGGGAGGCCAAGTTCACGCAGCCCCCCACAATATCCTAGGATCGATTTAATTGCCTCATTTGAAAGAATTTCGTTATTACCGGATTGTATCGTAGTCTTTTCGTTTGTACTGTCCTGGATTATGAAAAATTAATATCCTCAAATTAGGACCTAGTACACCGGGTACACATGTCTTTGTATGTCATATGAAAAACTTGGTTAGTACCGGATTGTAACACAATGAATTTTTGTTTAACCATAATAGATTATGAGAATTTAATAAATAAATGAGGGGCTGTGTGAACCTGGACCCTCATCACGTTGTACAAACGATTTAGTTGGCTCATTTGAAAGATTTTTGTTTTACAGGATTGTACCGTACTTTGTTTCGTTTGTACCGTCATGGTTTATGAAAAATTAACGAAACAAAATGGTGGCCCAGATCAAGCAGATAATAAGTCACTACTTAATACACCGGGTTCACCTGATTTTAGTATGGCATATGAAAGTACTTGCTTACTACCGGATTGTACCACAACGAGTTTTAGTTTAATCATAACATATTATGAAAAATTAAGAAAACAAAATTGGGGGATATGGGAACCTGGCCCCCCACCACGTTGTACAAACGATTTCCTTGGCTCAATTTGAAACATTTCCGTTTGTACTGGATTGTACCTTAGTTTGTTTCGTTTGTACCGTCCTGGATTATGAAAAAATAACGAAACAAAATGGGGGTCCAGATCAAGCAGTCCCTCAAATCACGACTTGATACACCGAGTACACATAACTTCTGTATGTTATATGAAAGTACTTGATTAGTACCGGATTGTACCAAAATGACTTTAGTTTAACCATAACAGATTATGATAAATTAGGAAAACAAAATTGGGGGCTGTGTGAACCTACCCCCTCACCACGTTGAACAAACGATTTATTTGGCTCACGTAAAAGATTTTCGTTTGTACCGGATTGTACCGTAGTTTGTTTCGTTTTTACCACCGTAGATTATGTTTTATTAACGGCACAAACTGGGGGCCCAATTCAAGCAAACATTCTAATCAAGTTTTAAAACACAGAATGCATATGACTTTCGAGAAATTTGAATTTGTCATGGCAGGTTAACCTGGCCTGCACATCATATTTTGTTTCCAATTCGAATCAAAACCTCAACAAAAATTTGTACCCAATATGTATCGATTTATAGGATCAAAGTTAGAATTTGTACCTCCATCAATTTCGAGAAATTTGAATTTTTGATGGCACATCAAACTGATCTACAAAACATTTTTTTTTCAATTCGAATGATAACGGTACCAAAAATTTGTACTCAATTTATGCTAACTTGTAGCAAGAAAATAAGAATTTGTACTATTACCAGGTTGTAGACGTTTGAATTTTTGTTGGCGGGTCAAGCTGGAACGCACTTCCTTTCCTTTCTAATTAGATTCCAAATATTTGACCTATATATACCAATTTTTGTTAGGAATATCTAGAAGTTTGAATTTTTGACAGAGGGTCATGCTTGCTTGGAAATGTATTTTTCTTTCGAATTCTAATCAACGCGGTATCAAAAAATTATAGCCAATATTTACGAATTTGTAGTATCAAAATTAGAATGTACGTACATCCCACCAATTTCGAGAAATATGAATTTAGATATGCGGGTTAGACTTATCCGCACAACTTATTGTTCTTTAAAATTTGAGTCAAAAGTCTGCCAAACACAAGTACCCTATATGTACCGATTTGTACTGCCAAAATTAAAATCTGTACCCTTAACAATTTGGAAAAAAATAAAATGTTTTACATATAACGGGTGAAGACGACCAAAGTAGAGTTACACCCCAACCAATTTCAAAAAATTTGAATTTTTGTGGTGGGAAAAGTTCTTTCGCATTCTAGTTCGAATCGAAACGGTACCAAAATTAGTACCCTATATTTACCAGTTTGAATTAATAAAATTGGAATTTCTACCCCCACTAATTTCGAGAAATTAGAATCTTAGATGGCGGGCCAGGTTGACGACAAGCTAGCTCGGACAACACATTTTCATTCCAATTAGAAACAAAACGGTGCCAAATAATTGTACCCAATATGTATCAATTTGTACCACCAAAATTAGAATTTGTACCTCCACATATCGAGATATTTGAATATTTGTTGGCGGTTTAAGCTGGCCTGCACAACTTTCCAATTCGAATCAGTACAGTATCAAAAATTTGTACTCAATATGTGCCAACTTGTACCACCAAAATTAAATTAGTACCCCTCACTTATTTCGAGAAATTTGAATTTTTGTTGGCAACGTCAAGCTGGCCCTCACAAGTTATTTTCTTTCCAATTCGAATGGAAACGGTATCGAAAATATGTACGTAATATATACCAATTTGTACCACAAAAATTTGAATTTGTGCAACTACCAATTTTGAAAAATTGAATTCTCAATGCTCGAGAGAACTTGACGTCAAAACTTTGCTCGCCCAACACATTTCTTTTATCAATTCGAATCAAAATGTTACCAAAAATTTGTGCCAAATAGATATCAATTTGTGCCATCTACGAACACCGAAGGCAAAATAATTTTAATATTTTTTTCTGCGGTGTACCAAATGTTAGAAAGAATAAGGGAAAACATTATCACAAAACAACTTGTTGGGTAGGCGGTAGATTAAATAAATAGCATTGGCATTTGTACAACTTGGTTGGGGGAGAGAGAGTCAAACATCTACATATGTTTAGGGTTCCAAAATATTTATGAGTGGGTGATTTTTTTTCAACCATTTGTGATCAGAGACAATATTAATTTTTATTACAGAACTCATTCAGAGGATGAGTTCTGTGAAGTCGTCCCCATCCACTCATATCTCCGTTTCGGTAACAGAGTCTAAGTTCTAATTTTGCTTATACAAATTTTTACAAATTCAATAATACACTCCAGAGTTACCATCAGTAATACACTCCAGAGTCAAAATGTTTAATGGAAATAGTAAAAAATTCATTTGCGAAGTAGTGATGTCAAATTAAAAAAAAATACGTTTCTGTTCTTTACCTTGAGATCAAATAGTTCCACATATTTGAGTAAGTATTTCAGATTTATTGAATTGGTGCAGGTACAATGTAATATTTTTTGTTACAAATTGTTTAAAAAAATTTTGACAATTTTCATATGAATTCTGAATAAGCCTTTGGCCTGGAAGAGTTGACTTGGTGATAAATTGGCCGTTCGTTGAATAACAATTTCTAATCTTTATTCGTACATGATTTTGCCCATGCAAGTTATAAGCAAATTTTCAGTTCTGTTTTTATGAATTGCGGAGAAATTTGGTTGCACATTCTCGTTGGAATCGAATACTATTTTGATTGAATACAAAAAAGAGATTGCTATGCCCTGGAAGTTTGCAACGAAAAATGAAATTTCTAATATGGTTGGAAATTCTAACTTTCACAGTACAAACTGGTACTTACTTGGCACAAATTTTTGTTAACATTTTAATCCGAATTCGTAAACCAAATGTGTTGCATGAGCCACGTTTTGACGTTAAGTTGGCTCCAGCACTAAAACTTCAAATTTCTCCTAACCGGTGAGGGTAAAAATTCTAATTTTGGTGGTAGAAATTGATATATATCGAGTACACATCATTTGTAACGTTTTCATTCGAATTGCAAAGAAAAATAAGTTGTGCGGGTCAATTCCACCCGCCACCAAAAATTATAATTTCTAGAAATTAGTGGGGGTACGAATTATAATTGCTGCGGTACAAAGTGGTACATATTGGGTTCAAATTATTGGTGAGGCTTTGATTCGAATTTGAAACAAAAATAAGTTGGCCGTCCAGTTGGACCTGCATTGAATTCATATTTCTTGAAATTGGTTGGTGTAAAAATTCTAGTTTTGGTGATACAAGTTGTTACATATTGGCTACACATTTTTAGTACAGTTCTGATTCGAATTGGGAAGAAGTTTTGTGCTCGCCAGCTTGACCTCCTAACAAAATTCAAATTTCTCGAAATTCGTGAATGTACAAATTCTTATTTTGGTAGTTGAAATTGGTACATAATGGGTACAAATTTTTGTAAGGTTTTCGATTAAAATTGAAAATAAAGTGTTTGTGGGTCAGTTAGACCCGCCATAAAAAATTCAAGTTCCTCTAAATTGGTGTTGCTGGAACTTGTGAGTTTTGTGGCAAAAGTTGACATATCGGGTACAAATTTTTGAACAATTTTGATTCAATTTGGAAAGAAAAATAAGTTTTGTGGGCAAAATTGACCTGCCAACAAAATTCTGTCTGACATGACCTGCCACGCTTCATGAAATTTGTTGGGGTTCAAATTCTAATTTTGGTGGTACAAATTGGTACATATTATTTACAAAGTTTTAGTACCGTTTTCATTCGAATTGAAAATAACGTATGTAATGTATAGGCCAGATAGACGTCATATTGGTCCGCCATATATTCAAAATTTTATCGAAATAAGTAGTATCTACAAATTCTAATTTTGGTGATATAAGTTGGCCCATACTAGATTCAATTTTTTGGTACTGTTGTTATTCGAATTTGAAAGAAAAATAAGTTGTGTAATCCAGTTTGACCCGCCATCAAGACTCAAATTTCTCGAAAATGGTGGAAACACAAGTTCTAATTTGGTGATACAAATTGGTAAGTATGGGGTACTAATTTATGGTGCCATTTTGATTCGAATTCAAATGAAACAGAGTTGTGCGGCTCTGCTACACCCGTTATCAAAAATCCAATCTTTTCAAAATTGATGAGGTACAAATTTTAATTTTGGTGGTACAAAGTTGTACATAAAGATTAGAAAAGTTTGATACCGTTTTGATTTGAATTTTAATGAAAAATAACTTATGCAGGACAGCCTAACCCGCAAACCTAAATCCAACATTCTCCAAATTGCTTTTTGTACATATTCAAATTTTGGTACTACAAATTGGTAAATATTGGCTACAAATTTTCGATACCGTTTTGATTGTTAATCGAAAGAAAAGTAAGTGATGCCTGACAGCTTGAACCGTAATCAAGAATTCATACTTCTAAGTATTGGTGAGGGTGCAAATTCGATTTTGGTGGTACAAATTAATACATAATTAGTACATATTTTTGGTCCCATTTTCATTCGAATTGTAAAGAAATTGTGTTGTCCGGGCCAGCTCGTCCTCAACCAGGTACAAAAAAACAAACTACGATACAATCCGGTAAAACGAAAATCTTTCAAATAAGCCAACTAAATCGTTTGTACAACGTGGTGGGGCGCCATGTTCACACAGACCCCCAATTTTGCTTTCTTAATTTTCCATAATCTGTTATGGTTAAACTAAAACTCATTGTCGTACAATCTGGTACTAACCAAGTACTTTCATATGACATAGAAAAAATATGTGTGCCCGGTGTATTAAGTAGTGATTTTTAGGCCTGCTTTATCTGGGCCCCATTTTGTTTCGTTAATTTTCCATAATTCAGGACGGTACAAACGAAACAAAGTACGGTACAATCCGGTACAAACGAAAATCTTTCAAATGAGCCACCTAAATCGATCCTAGGACATTGTGGCAGGCTCCGTGAACTTGGCCCCCACATTGTTTTCTTAATTTCTCACACTGCAGTACAATACAAACAAAAATATTTGTGTTACAAACCGGTATAAACGAAGTACTTTTTATTGATATGCGGAAATGGTTTGTACCGAGAGGAGGGGGAGCAGGTTCACAAGTGTCAGATATTACATAAATTTACGCATTCACATTGTTCTGGCATTATGTCCTATAAAAACGCATACTGGCGAATCTTCCTTAAGATTGTCTTATATTGTTGACGATACGCCTAGAGTAGGTGTCGCGAGAGTAAGATTGAAGGAGAGTGAGAATCATACGAGAAGGTTCGACTCCGACAAACCTTTCGTTCACGGCGGCGTCTCACACTTTAATTCAGTATTTGCTTAAGCAAGTCCCAGTATCATGTCCCTTGGATAAGATAGTGAATAGTCCGCTATCTAAACTGCCTTGAGAAAACCTTCTGTCATCAGCGCCAAGTTCACAGGATACTTATAAAGAAAAGGGGGCGTTACAATGTACTAACAGGACCGACTAGCATAGTAGGTCTATTAACTAATTCTCCAGACAGCTGTTAGTGGCCATTAACTATAGATCAGTAATTAACCGAAAAAGTGAAATTATCCTTTTAAGCTAGCAACTTTATTACAGGATACATAAAATTACAAAAAAAAGAATTAAAAAGTAGCTTAGAATTTCATTAAGGTTTTCAAGGGTCGTATTCAATATCATATTTTAACCATTCATGTAGTATCTTTTCCTAATATTAAACGCCAGCTCAAACAACTTTAACTCACTGGCTGTCTCACGGATGTAATGTATTCTACCGACAAATAAAAGAGAAGTATTGAGAAATTAATCCACTAAACTATAGTTAATGTTTTGATTGACGGAAATTTGTTAAAGTCCTCAGTTTCAGCCTCCCTACCTTGATATCTGCACCTTCTTTGCCTTGAATAGAAAATATTAAAGTTTCATTTCTTATATACATGAAGGAGCTTCAACACAGAATGATGACTGACACTCCGCGCGATGGCGATGAACCAAGACCCGCACAAGGAGAACACAACACAATACTAGCCCCCAAAAACTCCCGAGAATTTCCTTTTCTAATTTTTATATGCTCCGTCTGCCTAAGATTTCCCATCCAGGAACTGAGTCCCGTTCTTATTTTCTGGTTTTTAGATAAAACTACACAATTTTATCAGCCACTGACATCCTTTTCCTTTGGGAAAATAACGGAACCCAAGACCTCTAAGATGTGCAGGGACACTGACGAATTTAGAATAATTATGAGCGTTATACTTCAGGAGAACTCAATTCCGTAATTTTCGTAATTGCGTAGAATAGAGATCTCAGAAACGCTCTGAGTTTTTTCGTCACGTACTTCAGGGAATTGTTTGTTGAAAATTTAATACGTGTTTATCATCGGCTACTTATTTACGTCACTTCTTTCATCGTGGCTTGCTCTGTTACCTTTTCCAAAGGTGTGGGAGAAAAGCAAAATAAAATAATTTAAAAAATAACAAGTAATCACGTTGGCATGGTACCTACAAGGACCAAATTTCAAGAACGAACCTCTACCGATCTTTCCGAAGATTAGGGTCACTTCACGTCAGTACTGGCCGAAATACATCAGTGGCGGCTTGATCATAGCTTCAAGGCCAGCCTAATGTTACACCGTAACATCCGCTGCAACTTGGAATTTAATAAAAGAAAACAGAAAAATAAAAAGTAGTCTCGACAGTGTTGCTGGATCTACTATGCGTGTTCCGATGAACAGATAATACTTTTTGTTTTCTTTACTTTTTTTCACTATCTTTCAAATAATACAGTAATAGGTTCTACCTGTCTGGGTAAATAACAATACGGATTTTACTCTAAGTCGTAACTACAATACATATAACATTAAAAGCAGAGATTTGTGGAGAACGCAGATAAAGATATTGAAAGTTTGTTGCTTTGAATAAATTTGGAATTACCTGTATTTAAAAGTCATTAACTGGCTATTCGTATATTACCCTTTTACCCTTACGCATAGTGCGTCCAAGCAGCGAACAGTCGTGAGATGCGTATTGTTAATTTCGAAATACATAGTTAGTTATTATTATTTGAATCTATTAAACCAGACTTGACTAATATAAACGTTAACCTTAACGACCATTAGAAATTTTAACAGACTAAGAAGGTGTAAAGTTTTCTGTACTGATGCCGGTACTCCGTTAATGACGTGTCTTGCGGATACCCAGAAAGAAGAGCTCTATAAAATTAAATTTTGATATCATTGTCTTTCTATGAAGGAGTACCAGAGAAATTTTCTTACGGGACAATAAACTCCATATCAAATGCGAGATTATTGTTTTCTGGTTATGGTACGATTTTTTCTCGTTATTGCATGTATGATGATATTACCGTCTGTAGTTTATATTTTTAAAAAAAAACTACTAGTTATGGCATATTAACTAGTATGTAGACACGACATAATTATTGTTACCGAATTACTTTTGTGTCTTTCCAGACTGGCAATAAGTTATGACTTATGCAATCGTAGCTGATTAATTAAATAGTCAAACTTTCTAACAAGCACAGTTTTTTGTTTTTTGTTTTTTGTTTGTAGAGTGTAATATGTGTTCGATGCCTCGCTTCTTACTCGTATAGAGTTTACATAGTGATGGATCATAAATTACAAAGTGAAACTAATGAATATAAATTATAAAGCTAATCAAAGACTAAAAATCCATACACTTTTTAGATAAGAGAGCCTAAATGGATTTCATTTCTATTTATTGAGTCCAAGTTTGGTTGCTATGCAGTTCTACCAGCAGAATTAATGATTACCATACTCCAAATTTTTAGTTAATTATTAATCTATTGTAAATTGACTAATACCGTATTACCGAAAAAAACAATATCCTTCGAACCAACAAATCATAATTCCTACATTAGGGTTAAGCCATCTTATCAATAGACTGACCTTGTATTCCTTGTCGCAGCTAGGTCTGTTCAGTCTTAACATATAATTTAGAAGGCAACATGAGGTACTTACTCATAGCCGAGTGGCGGGCATCTTATATAGCTCAATGCAGAATATTATTAAGCCCGATCTTTCTAGATTTACGAACGGTGGGGGTTCGAACCAATTTCTCCTAGGTTTCACTGCCTCAGGAGTCAAATATAGGTCTCGTTTTGTTCCTCATTTCTGTATTAATTGAACCTAAAGTATTTTAATTTCACTATAAACAAAGTCCCTTGGTTATTGCGAATTACATTAACTGTACCCTAAATTGACGTACTCTTTTTTTTTTTAACTGCAATTTCATTCCCAGTCGAAACTTGGCGGGCCACAGAAGGTAACGCCTTCTCCGGGGCCAGAGAAAAACTGAAGTGTTAGAGGTGCCTGTTTATAGATGGGATACAGGAAGTTATTGACGGTGGTGATGTATGATCATTATTATATCTTTAGATGCAGTACAAGAAGTGCAGGGTAGAAGAGGTTATGGACGATAGATATGCTGATGGGTTTGATAGATGCGACGACGTGGGTTATAGCTTGGCGTGGCCTGGTCAAGCTCATGCAGGGCAAGTAGATGGTCAACTGGTGGATAGGCATGTAGTGGTCGTGCAGGAGTCTGATCGAGCAGTGCACCAAGAATTGGGTGGGCCTCAGCGATACGACTCTGTATATAGCGAGTGGCGTACTCTCATCCGTAATTGGGTTATAATTACAAACTGAATTGAATATATACGGGTGTTAATTCACTAACAAGAATTCAACTGAAATAAGATATTATTAAGCGAGAATGCTGCGTTTTCTATTATTATTATTATTATTATTATTATTATTATTATTATTATTATTATTATTATTATTATTATTATTGAAACCTTTTTATACAAGAGATTGAGGTAATCTACCTTTTTATGTTAATGGCCGTCTGGCAGCCAGATCCGATCATTAGTTATAAAAAAATAATTTTCACTGAGAAGATTTCAAACAATATTAACCTTATGACAAGCGTTATGCATGCTTGCATACATAGCTTGCGAACTAAACTAGATGAGCGATAACAACTTGTGTGTGATTAGATTTACTTCCGGTTTGGTAGGCAGTTTCCGCTGTATTATACAATCAACATTCTGAACTTGAATTGTGATTTGCATTGTGTAATGTGACAAGAAGAAGGACCTTATCTAAAGTCATGCTTCAGAGCATAAAAACCAGCTGCAATGGCGTCACTCGTCTTTCTTGTTCTGGTGGAACGATTGTTTTTAGCTCTTTCAGAAACAAAGTTAAAACAAACTATGGATTGTGCCAACCCCATCTGGTTAGTAAAATGCAAAAAGGGCATGTGCCCTTGGGAGCCAGGCACCAAATTTACTTTTTCTTTTCCATTTTTGATCTTTTAAATTGTCTATACGAGCATTAATAGCTGGATACTGAATGAATTGGTACAAAAGATATCTGATATATGTATGACGAAATTAGGCTGTTCGTACCAAGCTGGGTTTTATACTTCTAGCCAGATGTCTAAAGAATACATAAATTACATAGTACTTAACATATTTTAACATATTCATAATATAAAAGAAATCTTTGAAATCTTTGAGTTTTACGTCCCACGGTTATGCCGGTTAGGCTAAAGGAGACGGTGATGATGAGAGATGAGTGAAATGGTGGAATGAAGAAAGTGGGAGGAAACGGGAGAACCCCGAGAAAACCCACGAGCACGGTGTTTGTCCACCACAAAGTTCACTTGGCGGGGACCATAATAGAAAATAATACATTGAAAGTAAGTCATCATGACTTATTGAATTAGGTTTCTCTGTTGAATGCCTCTCCTGTATGTAACACTGAGGTACCTGCTGTTACACAACATTAACGATATGGTTATTCACTTTGCTATATACACTGATACATGTAGAATTTCATTGGGATCACTAGTACATATTCACTAATTTTTCACACTGGTTATCATTTGGCGTTGGCGGACCTCTCCCCATGGAGGGGGACATAGTTCCTGGAATAATTCGATGTTATTCCTTCCATTGGATCCACTACCAAGGTCGACAGCTTTGGGTTACATGCTGTTGAGATGTAGATTCGGGCTGATTTCCTCACCACCAGGGGTACACTCCTTCGGTAGGTGTCTGACGTGATTCCTTTCTGGTTTTCTTTCTACAGGATATTTATCGTCCAGATTCCTTTTGTAGAAAACAAACTCAAGATAATTGATCCGAAAGGTCTTCTCCTAAGGGAAGATTGAATTCATTTTCTTTCTCTTCCATGGCCTCAAAGTAGGATGTTAAGGGGTCATTTTATTCTTTTCACAGGTGTGAGATTTTCATGTAGTACAAGAGGTTTTGCCTCATAGCGGATTTACGGATTGGTTACTTGGCGGAAGATTAGACCTTTATGAAGTTTAGGGAATCTAATACTGCGTACAGTAAACGTGATTGTTTATTAATATTTAGGGTTTGGGCATGATACTGGTTGCCTTTATGGGTATATATTGTTTGAAGGAATGTGATTACGTCGCTTCAGGTACACTGAATGAAAATCTCTTCCTGTAACATCAGCATTGGCTCCATTTTGATTAGCAAGCTTTTTGTTGGACCATGTCTTCCAGTCGCCTTCTGGACTGGGTCTCTTAGAAGAACTCTGGTGTTGGATTGGCTTACCTCTAAGCCTTGGCTGGTGAGTGGCTACGCAGTAGTGCTCAGTGGTTCTAAAATATAGAGACAATTTCTAACTTTGTGTTTACACCATTTGGGTTACATGGATGAATCAGGTTAAGAACGTCTGGAACTACTGAAAAATTAATATAAAGAATTCCATTCATTCAAGTTTTATATGATTTTGCACGTGTTGATTTGATTTTCCCTCTATAGCTATGTGTGTGCTGTCAGAACAGGTAGAAATAGGTAGAAAACATTGGCCTATGCTGTTTCACTCATAAATTCTGGTTTAACACAATAACAACTTGTGGGACTCTAATACTTGTCGAATGTTTGTAAAATCAAAATGTGGGAGGAGACCTCGGGATAGATTTGTAAATTACTTGCCTTTAAACGATCCTAGTTTTCATACATTCTTATAGGGAGTTCCATTTTCTGGATTTTACCACATAATGTGGGGAATAGGGAGAAGTTTCTAAACAAATGTTTCTAGCTGTTTCTAGTCTCTTTCTAGCTTCTTACGGTTTTTAAATAAATTATTTTTTAGGTTACAGACTTTCTTTGGTTTAATTCTTTATCCAAAACATTCTTATAAACTTGAATATCCGAATTCTTATAAACTAGCCAGATTTTTTCTCTACAAATTTTCTAAATTTCTACCAATAACTCTGCGATCTGTCGTCTGTTGTATCATTATAAAACGTTGTCAACATTACTCAATTCAGTTTCTATTACTAGTGATATTTTCTCTTTTTATCAGATAGGCTCTTACTTTTATCTAGAACCTTGTGTCCTTATAAACTAAGCCCTATCTTTATATTAAATACACTTCCCTAGCGAATTTACTGAATCAGGTGTAATTGGTAGCTAAAACTAATTTGTTTACCCTTCGTAATTGACCCTAATTTGCCAAATTTTTAAATTTAGATTTTCTTTTATTTGAATTTTTATGTTGATCTCATACATTATCAGTGTTTGATAACTACTTAACTCACTATATTCCTGCATTGCCAAAATTCATGCCTAAATAGAAGAAATCTTAGTATTTATGTATATGTTTTGTATCATTCTAAAGTGAAAACGGAAACGTATGAATTAATCAAAATGGTTTTTACTATACGTCTTCCATCCAATGTATTCCTTATGCCAATTCCTTGGTTGTTCCATACCAATCGTTTGCATTCCTGGTCCATATTGGTGCCAAGTGGCTGGCTTGATTCTGAAAGACACTTAACCTAACACAAATTTAATTTAAGCAAATTAATTAAAATTTGAAGTAATGTGTAAGGTCACAAGTTTTGATTTAATTAGATAGCTGATATTTAAGCAAGCCGAATCATGAAGCACGCGAATTGCAGTGTCGACGATAGGTCATAAAAAAGGACGAGGGGAAAAAACGGGGGTCCATAAATTTTACCATATTTAGAATGGCCAATTTCTTCTATAAATTTATATATCGTTTATATACTAACTTAGCGTTCTTAGCATTAAACAAGTAACTGAGATCAGTTACAAGATGTTCGAATTTTTATTACTTCTCAAGATTACCTAATGGCAATGACGTGGAATTATTATAAAACCTGCCTTGGCGGAATGCCCGCCGGAACCTCCCGGAAAATAAACATTCGAACAGAAATAAGGAAGTGGTGATCGACCTTACAGCGCGAATTGCACACAATAGCTAAAATTACCAAAGAAAGGGAATTTTTTGAAATACATATATTTCTCAGGTGATTTATTTAGTTACTTATTTGTTAATCCGTTACCTATATCAGAGCTATAAGTCACTTTAGAATAGGCATTAATGATCTAACAAAAATTGACAAGAAAGCTGTGGTATACGCTAAGGAATGTGTACTAGTTATAAAGGCTATATATATATGAGGGATTAAAAAATCCGTTTATGGCAAGAAAAAATTATGAATATTGAGTCAAATGTGTGAATCCAAGATAGCAGTATAAGCTCCAACCATCCCATTTGCCAGACGCCTGTCTGCAGTGTTACGTCTGATGAGACCATATAATAAATGTAAGAGACGTTACTAATATTATGGTACTACAATTAAGGCACGGGAAAGTATCAAAAATACAAATAATGATGCAATCACTAGCGATTCCGAATCCTCAGAGTCGAATCAGAATCAGGAGTGCAAGACACGGAACTACTAGAAGAAAGCACTCTGCCAACGTGTATATATGGCGGAAAAATCGCGTGATCACAAGTGGTGGAGTTGACACCGAACGTTAATGCCAAATGACGGCTGGGCAAGCCGACCTCACCAGTTGGGCGCTGGTTTCTTTCTTTTCTTTTCTTTTTCCAGTCAATAATGAATTTCGTTGGCAAAATCTCTCGTAAAAGCATCGCGGAAAATCGATGAGAGGTAAGAATAGCCGTGCTAGATGGAAAAAGACCTGCAGGTTGGTTTAGAAGTGTTACGCCCGGTCTCATAATGAATACGTACGAAAGACTCGTTAATGCGTACCAAAGATTAGTGATTAGGAGTGTGAACATAATTATAGAGTGGAAGATGTTTTGATTTATTAGAGTAATTTGTTACGTAAACGTTGCTTGTGGACAAATTACTCACTACTCACCATCTGGAAGAAAGGGGTCCAGTCTGAGGCTGGAACCTCGCCGAAGGTAGGTGAGATTAAAACCTGTGTTAAAAACTAAGTGTTTCATATTTATCTATTATGAACACCATAGCCTTACTTTATGAACTTCCTTTAGTTATATTGTCATAAGACTGCCCGATTGCCAATCGCTATGCTAACGTTGCCGTCGATTTACCAAATTTGTTTACACTGCGTAAGGCAATAAGTATCGCAAATATTTTTGTGGAGGTCACGCTGGCTCAGAGAGCGGACGTGAGATTCCTGTCCCTTTTACAAGCCGTACTAGTATATTAGTACTGATTAATTATTATTATTATTATTATTATTATTATTATTATTATTATTATTATTATTATTATTATTGTTATTATTACGGAATCTATCTGGTAGCTGTAATCCCTAGGAGGTTGGCCACCCTGCAGGAATCATATGACTTGAAGGGAAGTTTTTGTTGCCTAAGTAGGTATGGATAGCAATTCCCCAAGTAAGAGTATAATGGAAAATTGAACCTTACTAAGGGTTATTTCTCGTGCACCCAACTGCACACTAACTATTTTATAAATCGGTTTTTATATGCTAATACCCTATTGAGCACAAATCGAGCGTAGATATTGTAAATGTTGTATTCCAAAATTATCTTCAAGCGTACCATAACGGACTCATAATAGTGCTTCCTTTTGTACTTTCAACTATAGACTACAATTTGGGAGTTATCAATTTATAAACACAGGAGAAATTTCTGGTTAAAGAACAGTATAAGTTGTTTAGACTGAAATTTTATTTAGATTATGTAAAACAGTCATTAACTATTTCAGTGACGTTTTCATGTGGCTTATCTCCTACGAAATGCACTCAATCAACCTATTTCCGGCGAAAGCGCTTCTCACCGCAGCTACGTTACTGAGTTTATATGCAACCAAAACATCCGCTGATAACTTGTCAGTCAGGTTTGAACGGTAAGTTACATCATAATGACTCTGTTGAGATAAAATTTAAATCATTTGTTAGCAACTCACCGCAAGATTAAGGAAATGTATTCTGTCAGATACATTCACTTGTCTTCTTCATACATTCAAATTATAGGTTTTCACAATGCCTATGTAATTTTATTCTGCACTCTCGTTTCATATTTCTCAGAACTCAACTAAAAGTGATGAAATCCTGTTTTTGGTTCCACGTATCAGATACTCTTGATTCATTCTCTATCCACCGACCATATCCCGGTCGTCGTGTTCCTAACGCCTCCCTCTTATCACAATGAATGCAGTATACATTTCCAAACCGGTGTTGTACAATGCGATGCTTTTCATCGGGAAAGAGAGAGAATAGGCATTGTCGAAATCCAACTCTTGCAGAGCTTGTTTGATCTTTTTCGAAAATCTCATAGTGTATTATTCGTATGCTGCGTGGCCGTCAGCTGTTTGTTCGTGACATTGCTACCATATTATTATCCGCTACTTGTTTTAGTAACCTACTAAAACAATGAATTATATACAGCTATTATCTTTAACACTTCCTACCTTTCTAGATTTCCGATGGACCCATCTTTCTCTTTGTTAAACAAAATAAATAAAACTTTCGTTTACACGTGTTAGATTTTATTTGAAAGGTTGAAGAGAAAGATATCGGATCTTCATTACCACGCGGGCTTGTTGAGCTTTAACCCTATACAATTTTCAGGTGATTGAGTGTAGTCCGGTATTCAAAAGTGACAACGGATGGGTTGGACAGTGCCCGAGCAGAAATCAAAATTCTATTTTTAAAACTACTCCTAAACTTAGATATTTTTGTATATTGTACTGCCAAGAGAAACTTCCGCTCGCGCAAGACAGATACTTAGCTACGCCACTGAATAGTCATTAGAATATCAAACGTAACTCTAAAAGAATATTAGACAAAATCCTATACCTAAAATATACCTAAAATATATTGGGTTGAATTAAAAATAAAATTTAATAACTCTACGTACAACAATTGTTTGGCAAAGAATAATGCAGCGTATGGAGGGAGGGATTGGAAAAAAAGCGTCAATACAGGAAAAATGCTACAAAGAAAAGCCTCCACCAAAGTTATTAATATATATATTTGTAGCTGTGGGTGTACACCTTGCGTTTAGTATCAAAAACTAAAGGAGTTGGCAATGGTCAAGTTTCGAACCTCATTTAGTCACAACGTAAGTATGCAGAACACTAGTTATGTGGTTCCTACAAGGATCCTGAAAAAGAATATACTTACTTTAGCAAATATGTGTATTAGATTCCCAAGCATGCCATTATCGAGGTTGGTCCCAGATTTTCCCTCTAGGCGAATCTTCTTTAAGCAAGTCTTATGTTGTTGAGGATGCACCCAGAGTAGGTGTCACGAAAGTAAGATTGAAGGAGAGTGAGAATCATACGAGAAGGTACGACTCCGACAAACCTTTCGTTCACGGCGGCGTCTCACACTCTAATTGAGTACTTGCTTAAGCAACTTCAAGTATTATGTCCCTTGATAAGATAGTGAATAGTGCGCTATCTAAACTGCCTTGTGAAAACCTTCTGTCATCAGCGCAAAGTTCACAGGATACTTATAAAGAAAAGAGGGACGTTATAATACACTAAAGCGACCGACTAGCATAGTTGGTCTATTGACTAATTCTCCAGACAGCTGTTTGTGGCCATTAACTATAGATCAGTAATTAATCGAAAAAGTGAAATTATCCTTTTAACTTAGCAACTTTATTACAAGATATTTAAAATTACAAAAATAAGAATAAAAAAGTAGCTCAGAATTTCATTAAGGTTTTCAAGGGTCGTCTTCAATATCATATTTTAACCATTCATGTAGTATCTTTTCTTAATATTAAACGCCGGCTCAAACAGATTTACCTTACTGGCTATCTCACGGATGTAATGTATTCTACCGACAAATAAAAGAGAAGTATTGAGAAATTAATCCACTAAACTAGAGTTAATGTTTTGATTGACGGAAATTTGTTAAAGTCCTCAGTTTCAGCCTCCCTACCTTGATATCTGCACCTTCTTTGCCTTGAATAGAAAATATTAAAGTTTCATTTCTTATATACATGAAGAAGCTTCAACACAGAATGATGACTGACACTCCGCGCGATGGCGATGAACCAAGACCCGCACAAGGAGAACACAACACAATACTAGCCCCCAAAAACTCCCGAGAATTTCCTTTTCTAATTTTTATATGCTCCGTCTGCCTAAGATTTCCCATCCAGGAACTGAGTCCCGTTCTTATTTTCTGGTTTTTAGATAAAACTACACAATTTTATCAGCCACTGACATCCCTTTCCTTTGGAAAAATAACGGAACCCAAGACCTCTAAGATGTGCAGGGACACTGACGAATTTACAATAATTATGAGCGTTATACTTCAGGAGAACTCAATTCCGTAATTTTCGTAATTGCGTAGAATAGAGATCTCAGAAACGCTCTGAGTTTTTTCGTCACACTTCAGGGAATTGTTTGTTGATAATTTAATACGTGTTTATCATCGGCTACTTATTTACGTCACTTCTTTCATCGTGGCTTGCTCTGTTAAATTTTCCAAAGGTGTGGGAGAATAAAAAATAAAAGAATATAAAAAATAACAAGTAATCACGTCGGCATGGTACCTACAAGGACCAAATTTCAAGAACGAACCTCTACCGATCTTCCCGAAGATTAGGGTCACTTCACTTCAGTAGTGGCCGAAATAAATCAGTGGCGGCTTGACCGTAGTTTCAAGGCCAACCTAATGTTACACCGTAACAATATATATATATATATATATATATATATATAGATAGATAGATAGATAGATAGATAGATAGATAGAGACATAAATGGGTAGATAGATATAGATATTAGGCTGTCTTTTATTTAGTTTAATTTAGTGTTGCGACACTCACACAAACTAAATGTGTTTTATGTGACCGTAAACACATAAGCGAATACGAGAACGTTAACCTGTTCCGATTTGACGGAAAATCCATGAGGTGAATTTTCCACATTATAAAATTATTTAGAATGTCCACTAGTGATAACGGTGAAACCAAATGATGCAGAGAATCGAAGCTTTCCAGGAAGCCAGTAGAGAAAGAACGATACCTGTCCTATTTGGAAACATCACCAGGTGAAAAGTTTTGCCAACCCAAGAGAGGCTTATATTTTTGTAAATAGAATGACCCAAATTGAATGTTATCGTCACAACCAACAATTAAAATATAGACAAAAGAAATGGTAAAACCAGACAAGTGTTCAATTCAAACTTATCTAGAAATAACGTGAAACATGTGTTAAATACAAACGCCGCTGGCGCATGCAAGGAGTGAGGAAGTAACGTTTTGTACCCCTTAAGTTAAATGTTCACAAGAACTGCTTACGCTCAATCCAAGTCCACAAGGGACCGTTGAACACCGTTGTAATTAACAGGTAAGAAAGTTGAGGTTCAAAAGAGTACAATAACTAGGAAAAGGACACTAATGTTCTGTGTTTGGAACCGTTAATGCAAGGCGCCAGAGCATGAGAGTAGTAATGGCCTTACCTGGTCTAACTTCGGACTGTGAGCAATGTGCCCTTGGACCCGTACTCCAGGACCCATGGCCCCTGGCCCGGGATCAATGAAGTAGAGGTATCTAAGACGATCCCGTCTACATTTTGACAGGGGTACCTTGGCAAACTCCAATTTTTCCCAGCGGTACATAGGACCATCTCCTTCAATTTTGGAAATTGAAAAATCGAAAATTTGGTATGCTAACCCAGGATCATTTAATGTACCTGTATCAATTTATGAGGTCCATCTTGTTCCTTTTCATGTGTAAAGAAATCCCAAAAATTCTAATTTTGAGGAATTTGTCCTAATTTATCCCCTTTGATAAAGTCTTATTAACTTATTCGGTTATATGGGTGTGTAGAGGAGTGCATTTTCTTTTATAACATTTGAGTATATTGACGCACTGTTTTAAAAATTTGGGAATTATTCCTCGGCCCAGCTCTCCAATTTTGAAAATGACTAATTAAAATTTGTAGTATATTACTAAAGGACACGAATATGAACCTATATTGGTTTTGGGGGTCCATCTTGCTGCTTTTCATGAGTAAAAATTGCTAAAAATTAAATTTGGGACGTTCTTGAGCTATTTTATATCTTTCGATTAGTTCTATTACCTTATTTGATTATATGCATGTGTACTAAGGGCTATTCTCTTTTTAAAGACATCGGAACCTACAAACATCCACTGGTGTCATTAACTTGTTCCCCTATTAGCGAATGTCGAGGTGGTTTCTTTTGCATCGTTTTGTGCGTATTTTGTATCATTTTTGAGGGCCTATTCTGACTTCGTGTGCGTCGCCTGAAGTAGGTCAAGATTGGCTACAAAGTAGGAAGAAAATGCTCCATTGTTACGCCATTATCGAATTTGGACGTGATTTCTTTCGTGTCGCTTATTGCCTGTGTTCTACTGTTTTTTACAGTTATTTTCACGTTTTGTGAGTCCATGGAAGTTGGTCAAAATAGACCTACAATGTAGAACGAGAATGACCCACTCTTCCGCCACTACCGAATTTCGAGCTCATTTCTATCGCAATGTTTAGTCCCTTTTTGGTGTTGTGTTGTGCGGGTATTTGTTCGTTTGTGCGTCACCAGAAGTGGGTAAAATGGACCTTCAAAGTTGAACGAAAGTGATAAACTCTTTCGCCACTGTCGAATTTCCAGGTCGTTTGTTTCACATCTTTAGTGACTGTTTTCTATCGTGTTTCCCTCTTACTTCAAATTTTAGTGTGTCACTGGAAGTCGGTTAATAGTGCCTTGGAGATGAGATTTTAATGAGGAATTGATCCATCGCTACTGAGTTTCTACCTTGTTCGTTTCTCATCGTCTAGTGCCTATTTGTGCTGTTTCGTGTAGCTATTTCCACCTTTCCTGTGTCAAAGGAAGTTTGTCAAAATGGGCTACAAATATGAGACGAAACTAACCCACTGTTCCGCCACTATCGCATTTCGAGGTAGATCCTTTCGAATAGTATAGTGTCGTGGGCCAATTTCCATGTTTTATGCTCCATTCCAAGTGGGTCAAAATCACTTTGCAAGGTGAGGTGAAAACGACCCACTGTTACGCCACTTTCGAATTTCGACGTCGTTCCTTTCGCATCCTTTAGTGCCTAGTTGTTCCGTTTTGTTTACCTACTTCCACGTGTTGTACGCTACCGGAAGTGGGTCAAAATAGCATCCGAGGTGGGACGAAAATGACCTAATCTTCCGTCACTATCGATTTTCGAGGTAGATAATTTCACATCCTTTTGTGCGTATTTGTGCAGTTTTGTGCAGCTTCTTGCGTCAGTGGAAGTGGATCAAAAATGACTTCCCAAAATGAAATTAAAATGACCGTCTGTTCCGCCACTATCGCACATTGAGATATTGTCTTTCGCAGCAGTTAGTGGCTATTTTGTACCGTTCTGTGCGCGTTTTGTACGCCGAAAACGATAGTGGCGGAAGACCGGATCGTTTTTATATTAACCGAAGGCACAATTCGACACACTTCTAATGACGCATAAAACGTCCAAATAGGTACACAAAACACCACAAAGCAAGGACGAAACGATGTGAAGGAAACCACCTCGAAATTCGTTGGTGGAGAAAAAACATCATCTTATTCCGCCATATTAGTAGGCCTATTTTGAGAAACTTCCCAAAACGTGGCGCCCAAAACGTGGGTCTAGACGCCCAAAACGGCCCAAAACACACACGAAATGATGCAGATGAAACCACTTCGAAATTCGTTGGTGGCGGAAAAAGTTAATGCCTCATCCGCTTACAGTTTAGCAATTGTCCCAACAAAAATTTGGTAGGACTCTTTTGAAAAATTTGCGTGTCAAATATTAGTAAGATCACCTGATCTATTCTCTTTGATACGACCAAGGTACATTAAGTAAAGTTTAAATTTAGGACCACCTCTGATCATAAAACATGCTCTCTAGAAATCACTGAAATTTTGATTGATTCTGTTATTCCTTTTATGGCGGAAAATTATGACGATGTAAGCAATATATTTAATTATTGAAGCGGGGGGTTAGAATTCATGACATAGGTACATTGTAACATTTATATTGCAGAACTACCTCTGTACAAACTTGAGACTTGTCGAAAACAATACTTGGCCAATATTCTGTGGGACATTTGTTATTAGATAAGTGAGATTTTGAACAAGGTTCATGAGCTGGCTTCTCGTCTTATATTGATCACTTCTTAAGGAAACCAATACTTTAAATTTAATAACGTTGTAACGTTATAGTTTCGTGTACCATGTTGATAGTATACCTATGAGTTGGAAATAAAAGACAGACAGATATGCTTAAATTTTATTTTATTCATTTTTTTCGGATTCCTTCTTCTTGGTATACTAAGGTATTTACAATGTTTGTAGGTTGTAGATGTCGTTTCATTACAGATACACATTTTTGTATATTGAGCTGGGTTTCTTGATTAGATCTCCTCCTCCTTTTCTCCTTGATTGTGATGATTTGGTTCCATGTCATTGAGCATAGCACAGGATTGCAAAGTTTCATATTGTGAATTCTGTAAAGGGAACGGGGAAGAAAGATTATCATTATAGAAACAGATGCTGATAAAAACATTACATGTAAAAATACACTGTCAATGATAAATATGATAAAATTGTGCGCAAGGTGTATTGCAGCAGTGTACAGTCATAGATTTGGGGTGCCGTTCTGAACAAGTATTGAATTTCACTTAGGGATTCTCTTTGAACTTTACAGCATAAATAAACGTAAACAACATAGCTACATAGGGTGATCCAAGACTTTGCATTCGACTATTATTATATTTATAATACATACAGTGAAGTTTTAAGAATTCAACCTTACGTTACAGTACGTAAGGTGGAAGACCATAGCTATCATAACATTTCTCATAACCTCGATTACACAAGGCTGCAAATTGAAAAAAAAAGTTCATGTTGTTTTTTGATTAATAGGTGAACTTAATTCTTTGTTCCCAGCTGATTACGAATAATGAATTCGTTTTTACCTGTCACGTAAGGTTTTCTTCCAAATCAATGTCAAAATTTCGGCCTTCTTCCGTATTTAATACTGCTTTATTATACCTTATTTCTTATCTTCTATCACACTAAAGACCTTATTATGCTAAATAACTGAACATGTTTTGTTTAATGTTAATGCAGATAGACAAAGAAAAGTATATAAGATTCTCTACACATACAGATTACCACATATATACATATAATATGGAAATATATACATAAATATATACGTTGTAAAATGGAAATCAACAAAGTCATATAACATATTTATTTTTCACATCTTTTTAGCAAGCTTTCTCTTATTAGCTTTCCTAATTTCCTTGTGATTTTATTCTGAAGTTTCTCTGTGCAATGTGCAACAGTAGTCAGCCATCACTCCAAAGTGCGTGATACCTTTTCTCTATATCCCTCATGTCTTGATGGAACCATTCGCCTTGTTCCTCACTTAATTCTCCGAGATTTGGTGGAAAGTAATCAAGATGAGAAAGCAAAAAAATGCAACTTGAGATTCATGTTGCAACCCAGTTCTTGAAATTTAACTAACATATTCTCAGCAACTTCTCTGTAATCAGTACTTTTATTGTTCCCCAGGAAGTTCACCACCACGCTTTTAAATACTATCCCAGCATTCCTTTCAGCATTAGTAATTTTTTCCCTCGAAGCTTTTATCCTTCATTAACTTTCTAATCTCTGGGCCAACGAAGACACCTTGTTTCTCTTTTCACATGAAAGTGAAGGAAATTTGTTGCATGTGAACTTAAAACATTCGCCTTCCTAGTCGAGTGCCTTAACAAATGGTTTCATCAATCCCAATTTTATGTTAAGGGGAGGAAGTATAACTTTCTCAGGACTGACTAAATTTTGTTGAATGATGTTTTTTGATCCCGCGTTCAGTGTTTTCCGTAATGGCTACTGTTTCCTTCCCCAGTGGTCATTTCGTGCCCTACTATCCCACTCGCAAATGTAACATGGTATTTTTGTATACCCATCTTGTTGCCCAAGTACAATGCTCAAATCCTTCAAATCTCCACACACCACCCAACCATGTACCTCGTATTTAATTTTATTGAGAATAAATTGCACATTGTCATATGTTTCTTTCAGTGACGCAGAATGAGCAAGAGGAACTGAGGGGAACTTATTTCCATTATATATCAGAACAAATTTTAAACTTGTTTCATTCGAGTCAATGGATAATCTGCAATCACTAGAAAGGCAAGGGAAATTTATCGTGATCAACAAACCTGACACATCACAACAAAACACGACAGAACTTACTTTTGAGTAATACTGCACAATTTTTTCCCGATATCTGTACCAGGAAAATGTTCCAAAGGCCAGCAATTTCATTAAGTCTGGAACCAACAAGTTCAGCAGATTCTTTAGACAGATTTATGTCTCTAACTAGATCATTGAGCTGGCGTTTGTGTGAGTGGTATAGGGTCACGAGATCCGCTAGGGGGATTGTAAACTTCATCTTCTATTTCACTATTTTCCACTGAATCACTCTAAGAACAGGGATCACTTACAAACTCAAGATTTGATGGAGGTGTCGGAACAGGCAAGTCTAGGCCGTCCAGCACAGGTCTCATTACAGAAGGAATATTGGGATACACTATCTTTGTCTCGTTTCGAGTATTGTGTCCTACAATTTCACAGAACAGAAGTAGCAATCATCGCTGTGGATTTTCGATTCTCTCCAGACCATTAGTACTGCGAATGGCATAGATGACCGCTTTCCAGTGCTCCAGTTCCGTAACGATTCCACACAAGATGTACATAGATTGTGTGGAGTCCACGCTTTATCTTGATCTCCAAGTTCCATACGGAAGTATGCGAAATATGCCCTTCTTACAAAATCTGTAATTTCTGTCTGTGTGGAACAAATTCACCACAGACAAAACAAAATAAATCTAGTCTATTCTTACAACCACGAGACGCCATGGCGACACGGTTTTCAACGAATTACAAAAAAGCGAGCTAGTCTGCGATATTAAAATGTCATTAATATTGAACACGGTCACGGTCACGGTAATTTTGTGGTTATGTATAGAGTTGCGGGCCGGAGTCCCTGACTCCATGAGTAATATGTTATAAAGAATATATCAAGCTGTGCTGGTGATTTGTTGGATGTTACTATTGTTTTGGTACGTATGGGAGACTACATCTTCAACTGTCGCAGAGTAGCTGATTATGACTTCTTGACCAGTTCTGGAGAGATTTTAAATGCGTGGTGTTAGATGGACGTTCCGCAGTGCGCATTCGGTGCCGATATTAGCTATAGCTGAATTTATATGTCTGGGTAAAGTACGACAGAACTTATTGTGGAGATGCCGTAGTACGTCTCTGACAGTGGGTAGCTCTAAGTCTTCCAGGATCTGGCTGTTTCGTGTATATCTGTCGTGACCAGTGATTATACGACCAGCTCGAGTTTGCACACTTTCGAGAGTTTGTACGTGACTATGTGAAGCATGTTGCCAGGCAGGGCATGCATAAGAGATGGTAGACAGGATTATCATTTTGAAGATGTTAACTCGGACCACATGAGAAAGGGAGCTACAGCGCAAGATGGGGTACAACGCTGAGATTTTTCGTAATGCTCTCTGTTTTATGTTTCTGATGTGTGCGGCGAACGTTAGACCACGATCTAAAGTTACACCCAAATATTTGACGTGCGTAGCATGAGGAATGCGTGTCTTCTCATAGTTTAGATTTCGATGGACGCGGGTGCGTCTCCGATTGTGGATGACAGCACAGCTTTTATCTGCATTTATTTTGATTCTCCAACGTCTTGCCCATTCTTGAAAACCTATGAGTTGGCGTTGCATGTATATGTAACATTGTGGAAGTGAGCTACTCGTCGCGAAAAAGGCAGTACCGTCGGCGTATGTTGCAACAAAACAATGGGGCAAGGTCAGGATATCTGCTGTGTACAGATTATATAAAAGCGGTGAAAGTACAGCGCCTTGTGGAACACTTGCTTTAATAGGTCTAGACTTGGATTAGAACCGTCAACAGACACATGGAATTTTCTGCCAATGTGGTAGGAACGCAGTAAATGCAGAAGACGATCTAAAAAAACTTGCGTGTATAGTTTATATAAAAGTCCAGCTAACCAGACTTTATCAAAGGCTTTTGAGTCATCCAGATAGACTCCAAGGGTGTGTTGTTTTCTGTTAAAAGCCACTGTTAAATGATCCACTACTCGCACGAGTTATGTAGTAGTGCTATGTTGTGCACGAAACCCGAACTGATGTAATGGTAGAAGGTCTCTAGTAGCTACATGCTGTTTCAGTCTCCAGAGAAAAACACGTTCAAAGAATTTGCTTAGGTGTGACAGAAGACTTATTGGCCTATAGTTTTCCGGGAGAAGTGGATTTTTCCCGGGATTGGGGATGGTGATTATACGAGCTTCCTTCCAGGTCTTCGGGAAATAGCATAAGTGAAAGATGGCATTAAATAAATAGGTTAGGAAGACCAGTAGTTTTCTGGTTGGATGTCTTAGGATATCAGATCGAATTCGGTCGGGCCCGAACGCTGTCTTCGCCGGAAGACATTTGATACGTCTTTCTATTTCTCGAGGTGTAACTAAGATGATGTCATGTGTAGGGTTTTGTGTAGTTAAACTATGTAGTGTGGTTCGGATGTGCTGTTTGAGATAGGGATCAAGACGTGATCTGTTAGGCTGGAACTGTTCTTCCAGGGAGTCAGCGAAAATATCCGCTTGCGACTGTGGGTCTTGAGTCAGTACTTGTGAGCCTTAAAGGACTCTAGCTCTGGAAGCATTTGTAGCACTCTGAAAGGATTTAGAGAATGTCCAAATTTTTCGATCATTTGCTGTGATATTTCGAAAAGTATCTTCCCAGTACTGTTGATTTTGTCGCTGTGTGAGCACTTGAGCTTCGCACGCAGTTTATTCCATAATGTTTTGTATGCTGGATGTAGTGTGTGTTGCCATCGGCGTCTAGCCCAACGTTTAAATGGAGATAGATCTGCAGATGTAGACTGTCACATTGTCCTATGTGCGTTGGAGAGATTTTGGTAGTGGAGCTCTCTGCCTGTGCTGTTCGAAGTGCTAATGTGATGTGAGAAACCGCTTGGTCGATGTCCTCAATGGTAGCTGGCCGATCTCGGAGATCGATAATAGTGTTTAGTTTTGTTTAAAAATATCCCAATCGGTTTCTATATGCTTAAAAATAGGGGCAGAATGGGTAATGCTGCGGTGTGAGACGTGAAAAATGACTGGATCGTGGTCAGAGTCTAAATCTGAGATGACATAAGGATGCACAGTAAACGATACGTCTTTACAAAGAGCGACGTCAAGCAAATCGGGTTGTCCGCCGAACTTTGGATGATGAGTTGGGTCTGGCGGAGCACTGCTCCATGTTTAGCATTAAGATCTCCAGCTAAAATGACCTTTGGCCCTAAGTTTGCGATGACATCGAAGTCTGTGGGCTCTAGTTGTGTGGCCGAGGACCTTTACCCGGTAACCAATATTAATGGAACGCCTGGCGTTATTAGCTCAACAGCAAGTGCCTCCGAAGTAAGTAGGGTGGTATTGTAACCAACCTGACTGGGAAAGTCTTTTTGATTATAAGTAGTAATTCTCCTTTCTGTCTGCCCACTCTATCCTGCCGATAGACAATCTAATTGGGTAGTCGCCAAGTAGTGATCCCAGCAGTAAAGTGTGTTTCTTGTACAAACATGACATCAACTCTATGGTGTGTGAGAAATCTAATTAGCATTTGTTTCTGCCCCTCGAGACCATCTGTATTCCATGTAGCAAGAATAAGTGTATGATGTAGGACGCTGGAGTTAGAAACAGGATTCGTCAACCATATCGGCTATTGTTTCTATTACTGCTGCAGCCTTGGAAGCTGAGTCTGCTGCTTGACGGAGACAGGTAATACCTCATTTAATATGCGTTATGATTTTGTGGAAATGTAACCCCTTGAGGAATGAAAGAATAGACTTCTTCTTTGGGGCTCTCCTGTCTTTCCTGTGAGTCCAGGTCTTCTTTGGGGCTCTCCTGTTTTTCAGCAGAAGCTGGTTGGATGTGGGAAGCAGGGGGAGCTTCAGCGTCTTCATTGTCCGTAGCCATAGGTTGGACATTAATAATAGTGGGATTGGGAATTGTCTCTGCTGCTGGTTTGTTGACAGTTTTCTCCGCTTTATCTTGAAGTTTCGTCGGCTGTTGTGCCGGCAATTTAAGAGCCTCAGAATAGAATTTGAATACTGGACATCCACGGTAATTAGCCGGGTAATCGCCCTGACAATTTGCGCAAGTGGCGGGTGTGGAGGAGTCGGATTTTCTGCAGGACTAGGTAAAATGAAATTGCCCACAGGTTGCGCTTGGCAGGTGTCCTGTGAATTCCCCAAGCATTGGCATCTGTAACACTGTAGCACCGAGGGAGGCTTATATGGTTCGATTTGGACCTTGTAATGAAGTAGGTTGTTGATAGCATAGATCTCTTTAACACCTGCACTTCGTTCCAGAGCAATCAAAAACAGTGGCATCATAATTTTCTTGTTATCTGTCTTGCTTTTGCGAGACATTTGGTGAACGCTTGTTGGTGTGTAGCCCAGTCGGATAAATTCATCCTTCAGATCGTCTAAGTCAGTGTCAATAGACAGTTTTCGGACAACCACCTAAATAGGCCTTTCATTTTTGCTACCCCTGTGGCATACTCAGGTTTCGTTTGATCGCAGTAAGCCTTGATAGAATTGTAGTCATCTTTGTTTGCCGCTTGAATCCGAATGCGCTCCGTAGTTGGCTCAGCTAGAGGAGGCTCCTTCAATGCTCGTGACAAGGTCTTAATAAACGTATAGATGTTGGTAATTCCGTAGATGAAAATCGGAGGCGGCTTTTGGCTGATTTGTCGTAGCAGTTTTTGTGCTAGTACTAGCATTATCTGATTGTGCTGGGGACAAAACCTCGAACTTATTACTGAGTGGAAGAGGTGGATATTCGGAGACACTATTAGTGAGGTGTTCTGTCTTGATGTTTGCTAAAGAAGACCTACATCGCTTCAGCGTTCCTACTACCGTGAAGTCCATGTCTTCAGGCTTACTCGAAGTGGAGGGTTGTGAAGCACTGGACTGCTTAATTGCAGTGGATTTCAATTTCGCTGAGGCGGCTGCTTGCTTCTTTTTGCTTAAAGGCACTAGAAAATCTAATGGTTTGTACGTTGGTTTTGCTATTTTGACCCTGAGACCTGGAATCCGGGGTGTTTGTACTTTCTTATCTGATTTTGCTGCTGGCTTCTGAGAAGCCATCTTAATAACTAAACTGGGAGATGGCGCCAGCTTACCACAAAAGATACCCCCTGATAGCCACTGATAGCCCATGTATACTTTGGTGTCTTAGATCAATGCTCTAAAGGGTGGATTTAATTAAAGTGTCTACTCCTCCGAAGAGGAAGCAGTAATATAAATCGTTATCCGGTAGATATGCCGAAGTCGTCAACTAGTTTTGGTGATATCAGCCTCCGAAGAGGAGAATATCGCAAACAAATCGTTAACCAAGAGAATAGCACGTTCGTCAACAGTAATAATCAATTAGGTGTGTTAGCCTCCGTGGAGGCTTAAAACCAATTCGACGGTTGTTTCCTTAATCCTCAGAGAGGTAAGTAATCCAACCGTATTAATGAAGTTCGCGATTCTATCAATAGGGATAGACACACTACCTGACTCGCTTGTTTTTCTCCGCCAGCTACGGATACCCTATTTTTTAACCTGGTTAGAGCTCTAGGTGGCCAGTTCTGAAATATTGAAGCATTTTTTTGTCGTCTACCCGGTTAAAGGGTTGCGCCCTTTCTTCGGGGAAGTGTTGTATTAGGAATGTGAGACTACAGAAATTGTGGTTGGTCTAAGGGGTTTTCCTTTATTCATTCATTATTTTAAGTAATTAACATATATAAAACATACATACACAATAGAGATAAGTTGAAACAGGTGACACAAAAACGTAATAATAATAATAACAAAGGTAATATTGCATGGAGGCTATTAGAAATATGAAACAATAATAATAACAATATAATAACAATGTGAATATAATAACAAATAAGGAAAACAATTACAACTTAACGAAATAATATTTAAAAATGTTGATGAAAATGAAGATGAATTATACTGGACGCCACAACACTAGGTTCTGTTAGTGAACGGATGCTGTTATCTTCTGTTCCTGGAGCTATTCAGGAACTGATGTAGACAGAGGAGGCCCATGTTAGTTGGTTATTACTGTGCATATGATGGATAGATGGAAGATGACAAATGGCGTGGATGATATATATCAAATATTTCTGGGTCTCGATGGGCAGTATCCATTTGCAAGTGATACAGTGTAAGATAGTGTTGGAGCGGAGTGTCGACGTATCGTGGCGGTGCATCATTGTTTCGGTCATATCGTAGTATATCCTGAAGCATGGGTGTCGTAAATCAAAGCGTTTCGTGATGTAACGAATGCGAAGCTGTTCTAGATGGGTAAGCAGTGGTGGAAAGTCTATGAGATCGTAGAGAAGTCTGGTTGGGCTTGGTAAGTGAATTCGATAGGCCAATCTAAAAGCATGCCGCTCCATTATAGACAATTGTTTATAAAATTTGTCGGGAGCTGCGGCCCAAGCTGTATGGCCATAGGTTAAAGTAGTCCTCATAAAAGCTTTGTAAGTGTGGAGGACAGTGGGTGGTCGTAAACCCCAGCTGGTGCCAACTAAACGTTTAAGTAGATTTAGTCTGTTCTTAGCTTGAGTAACAATTTTCTTAAGATGCAGAGTCCACGTAAGCTTTGAGTCAAATATCACCCCAAGGTAAGTAAGAGATGATGTGAAAGGAACTGGCGTGTCGTCCACGTGAATATTTAATAAATTCGGATTGCGAAACACTCTGGATCGTCTACGTGGTGGTAAAAAAAACTACAGATTGTGTTTTCGCTGAGTTAATACTGAGTCTCCAGACCTGACACCAACGGACAAATGTGTCGATAGCTGGCTGCATGAGTCTATTAATACGCTGGATAGTGCGAGCTGTTGTGAGAAATGCTGTGTCATCGGCGAATTGGTAAACTTGGACGTGGGGAGTCAGTCTGAGATCAGCAACGTACAGTAGATATAACAAAGGAGACAGAAGAACCTTGAGGTACGCCAGAATGTAAGAATATGGGGTGTGATAAAGCGTTGTTAATAGAAATATATGCAAGACGTCCTGTTAAGAAAGTATTGATTAATCGTATGTAAGATATGGGCAGCATGTAGTTGTGTAATTTGTATATCAAGCCAGGATGCCAGACTTTATCAAATGCCTTTTCCAAATCAAACGTAACTAAACAAGAAGGAAATCCCTTGTTGTATTGGTTATAAATAGCAGTGGCGAGTCTTAAGAGCTGATCGAGTGTACTGAAGCGCGGTCGGAACCCGGCTTGATGGATCGGCAGAAGATTGTGCATGAGGAGGTGGTCGTGGAGCCGACGAACGAGTATACGTTCTAATAATTTGCAGAGACAACTTGTTAAATGGATCGGGCATTACGACTGTACGTCGGATGGTGGTTTCTTAGGCTTAGGAAATAAAAGAACTTTAGAATACTTCCAATTGAGCGGAAGGAAGCCAGTGCGCAGGATAAAGGTATAAATATGGCTTAGAATCAGAATGAAAGAAGGCGGTGTTTGTTTGATGAGAAAATATGTGATGGAGTCGAATCCAGGTGCCGTACTGAGTTTGGTTGCTAAAATAGCCCTGATGTCATCTGGGTCTATAGCCTGAGTAAGTGGATTATTAGGTTCCAGAGTATGGTGGTCAGAAGGCTGTAGATGATGAGCGGTCGGATCGGCGTGAAGATTGATAGAAGTTTGAAGGCGGTGCGGTGTGTGCCCTCCAGAAAGAGGAGTGAAGACTTCTTGGAAAAATGTAGCAAAAATATTAGCCTTGTCTATGTCATTATTAAGAGCTTGATGGTTGTGAATAAGAGGATAGGGTGTACGAGACGTTTTTCCAGTAAGTTGGTTGAATTTACGCCAATATTTGCTGGGATGAGTTTCTGCAGTAAGAGTATTACACGTTAAAATCCACTGTCTTTTCTTGTATGCTACAATGTAGTTGTGTGTTATTCGGAGATATTGGCGGTGTAAGCGCAGTGCCTCCAAGTTGCCACTGGTTCTATATTCACGATAAGCTCGACGTGAAGCAGAAATTAATGCAAGATATCTTGGTGGCAAAATAGGTTTATGCGGTTGTACATGAGTAGACGGAATAGAATGTTCCGCTGCTCCTTGAATTGCTGCAGTAAGGTCAGTGATAACGTGATCAAGACTATGCTGCGAGGTAGGAATAGTGAGTGTACTAATGGCGTCGTCTATTGTGGATCGGTATTGATCCCAATTAGCCTTATGATATAGATAATTTTTTCTAGCTGGTAACTGATTTGACGACTTCACTGTACATTGCAGTTCTAGTTTAACAGGAACATAATCGCTGCCGATGGAATCTAGTACAGTAATGGTAATAAGAGGAGAAAGAGAAGACGACGTTATTACTACGTCAGGCGTTGTGTTGCTAGCTGGCCTCGTAGGTTGTGGCAAGATGTGAAATTCTCCTGTAGTGGAAGTTTCTATAAAATCAAGAAATTGCTGTTTGTCGCGCTGTGTTCTACTATGAAAATTCAAGTCTGCCATGATAATATAATGCCGGGATTGCGTATCAATGAAACGAAAGAAATCATAGGTGAGAATCTTTCCTGGCCGAACATAGATTGTGGCAAATGTGACTGTGCGACCCCGAAGGTAGAGAGTAGTTACATTGTATTCAGGCAGATTGAAAGTTTGAGGCAGGGTAACAGTGCGGTATGGTAGACGAGTGCTAATGCCGATAGCTTTACCGCCGTATAGACGGGGTCCGGACGGAGCATCATGACGTAGTAAGTTATATTTTCGTATGTAACACTGTAGATAAGGAACCAGATAAGTTTCGTTGAGTGCGAAGGCTGAGATGTGTTCTTCCTGTAATAACTGCGTGAATAGTACTTGATGTGTCAATAGTGAGCGTATGTTCATAAATAAGAAGCTATACGCCATTACGAAAATACAAAAAATATTGCAAATGGAAGCTGCCATATTAAACGTAAACTTCGATAGGTTGGATTTGAAAATGAACTGTTGGTCCAGAATGGGTTGCATGGAGCTGAAGGTTAAACAGAAGTTTAGCTGCATGGATGATTTGGTTGAGAATGTGAGTGCAAAGAAACGAATGAATGTTCTGTAGACTAATCGTGAGGAATCGGAGCAGATCTTCAACAGTAACAGGATCAAGTAAAGAGTTTGCAGGTGGAGTGGGACGGTCAGCAGACCTTATGGGTGCAACCAGTTCTGGTTTAGAAGGTTCCGGTTGTGGCTTAGCTTTACATCTGTAACTATATATAGGATGCTTCTCAGGACACGCACTACACTGTGGTGGCGCCTTTTGATTGGGGCAATCCTTCGTAGCATGTTGTAATGAACAATAGCCACACTTATTATCATTAGTACACTCGGATGTGGGATGTGCATTATACAGTTGACATCTCTCGCATCTTAACGGAAGAGGAAGAGGTGTGCGAGAAGGTTCTACTTTGTAACGTCTTCGATAAATGTAAGCTCCAGTGGACAAAAGCTGGTCTATCAACTGTGGTTGATCGGTGAGAATCCGTACAAGATATGTTGCACCGTTAGCGTTCTTTATCCGGATACATCGCTTTACAGGAAATCCTTCCTGATGTAATTCCTCATAGATTTCCTCATCGGTGAGATCTGGTTCAACTCCCCGTATAACAACGGATAGCATTGGCAATCGCCTAGGAGGAGGAGGAGTTTTACGTGCACTTGGAGTTAGTGCGGAGAGTTTAGCCTTTGGTAAAAAGATCTCAAATGTGGCTTTGTTACGCACATGCGATACAAAATTTGAGTTGGTAGATTTTAGTATAATGCCTCTGCGAGTTTTGACAATTTCGCGTATCTCAGGACGAGACATGTATTTAATCAACTGCTGAAAAACTGCTCTAACGGTGTTATACTTTTGGTCATAATCTGTCAGCAGGAAGTTATATATTGGTTCTGGTTGGTGATGTGAGTTTGAGTTATCGACGGAATTAGATGATGCCCAATTCATGGTGTTGCTCATACTTGGATCAATAATAGATGTAACTCGCTGTTTCTTCGGATCTATGGATGGATCACCATCCGAGAGAGATCGACAGCGAATGCGCTGCCCTTTAGTAATGCAGTCAGCGTAAGTAGGAGAAACAGTGGTGGCAAGTCCTACCGTACCGTTCCGGTTACAATCCGGGGTTGAGTTTTCTGCCGACCGTTTGGCCCTATATTAGCTGGAGTTTGGTGACCGAGTTGCGAGGAGCCGGAAGCATTGCTAAGATCCGTCATGATACGTAGAGAAACTGGGGCCGAAGCCCAAATGAAGATGCAAACGAAAAGAAGGATGATAGATGAGATTCAAAAAGCAAGCGCCCTCCGAAAGTGAAAACTTTCGTCAATCCTCTAAGTGCCCTAATTGTGTTATGCTCGCAAGTACGTATTGCAATACTTGGTCGTAGCTGACACCGTAAGAAACACAAGAGAGGCTAGGCTTCTTGGTTTAGTATGTATTGAAAGCACATCAAAGAAGCACTTCACTAGTGAAGCACATCAAAGATTTGCGGTAACTAAATATGAAATTTATTTCATATGAGTGAACAAGGTTTGAAATAGACATATTCTAAAAATATTCATGCAGGCAAAATTTTAGTAAATTCAATTAAATTAAACTTCCTTACATTTAAAACACGTTCATTATTGTTACCGCCTGGATAATTTCACCACGTACTCGTGACATCTAGCGCCAATCAGTTGAATTACACTTAAACATGCATACCACAATCAACATATATTAATGGTGAATTGTAAGAAATTCTTACGTGATATAAGAAAACTAGGACCAGTTTCGGTTTCAGCATTTTCAAATATATATAAAACATCCAAAATTATAAAAACAACAGAACCTATGCGGCCTTGTGTTATCAATATAAATTTGAATGGTTTCCTAATTTTGTTTATGGATCTGTATTTACATTAATTGCCACATGAAGAAAAATCTGAGAGGGCAACTCATCCGTTTAAATAATTACTGAATAATGAACTACTGATTAAGGCACTAGCCATTTGTAGTGAATTCAATATCATGAATTGAAATGATAAATAACTTATACGTATGTTGTTACTTAAAAGTCCAGAATAATGTTGTGGTGATGGTCGATCACTAGGAGTGATGGAAGCTCCGCATACACAGCATAGTTGCAGGTGCTGCTAATTTCTCTCGGAAATGAACTTTCAATCGGATGGCTCCGTGTGTCGTTGTAAATTCCAATGGTGACAATCTCCAACAGAAGAATCAGGAGTTAGGTCAAATACAAACAGTGTATATTCATTTTTGTCCTCGGCTCTTAAAATGGTATTTCTAGAATTGGTGAAATGTATGCCTGGACCTTAAAACAAAGTGTAGTATGATGAAATGTAGTGTTCTGTTTATAGCTTTGTTGGAATGTTTTTTAAGGTACAGCTTTTCCATTCACATAAAATGTAAAGCATTAATGATTAGATGTTGAAATTGAAATGGATTGCTTGTAATCGTTCCACTGGATGCTTCATTTAATGAAAATCCTACAATAATATGATTTGGCGATGTTTCATATACAGGTTATGAATAGTTTGGATTGTATAACATTCGGAAAGGGGATTCATTTCATTCGAACTCTTGTCAGAGAGTACATTGCCGCGTATATAGTAAAATTTTACTGTGTACCACTTTGACACTAGACCTAATGCTGAATTTTTTCACCTATAACGGTGAATATATTATATTGATTTTTACACTGTCACCACTTTCAGTGGCCATGAGACAAATGTGGGGTTTCGAAGGAATAATTTTCACACTTATACACACACTATCAATTAAAAATTTTTCCTGATTAAAAGTGTCACAATGAAGAAGTCCAATCATACCGAATTTCATACTTTGTTTTGTTAGTTCACAGCGTTGCTGAAATCCTTTCTTCCCACTGGTGGTTGCGTTCATATGGTCAGCCGTATCTTTTAACAATATTGTTGTTTGTAAATATGTATTTTAGCTACATTACTATAATTGAGCTGTTTTTGCTGGTACGAACAATATGGATGATTAGTGACGGAAATGAAATCAGTTTATTGTTCAATTTCATTTGTACTTCACTAAACATGCCGTTAAAAGTCATTTACATGTTCAAGTGGCTTCTCCGTTTGAGTGAAAGAGCAAACACCTGATATCACAATTTTTGCTTGGATGTACAATAATGATTGTGGCAAATCAATGTATTCATCACTGCCACCACTTACTACAAAATCGATGATTTTGAGTTATTGAATTAATTTGTTTGTAGCCAATAAAACCATTGCTCAGAAAACTGATTTGCGTGGGTAACGTTGAAAAACATCAAATATACTTTTAACACATTCACAGGATTGATGGTGCGGCGAAACCATAGTTGAATTGATCAAAAATATCTTTTGACGATGGCAATGTTCTCTTCTTCTTCTTACATCATAAAACTAGTCAACAAGATTTTGACCCAGAAATGAAAATGCCTAATTCTAATAGAAAGTCTCACGTAGAATTCGAATCTGCAATCAGTTTTTCTCCATCAGACTCAGTTTCCCCGTGACAGAGAGATTTTCGGGAAATTTTCCCTCAATTTTTTTTACAATTTTTCAACCTGTAGCTCCGGTACCCTTAGGTATATAAACACACAAATGGTATTTTATGTTAGCTTGATTTATACTTGGTGAACCCTCTAAGTTTCATACGAATCGCATTATTCTTTCTAGAGAAATAAATATATTTATATAAAAATACGCTATGTGTACTGTTCATTTTACCATATTCATTAGTGCAGATAAAATCACATATAACGTCCACAAAAATTACAATATAAGCACGGTTTATACCTCATTGGGGTTCCAGTAAAACGTATTTTCAATGATGTGTACACTATGTCACTATTTTTGTATGAGGGAATTTCTACACGTATTTGATTGGAAATTCCTTCCAAAAAGTATTTTAAAAGATTTTTTTGTCTCAACCTGCTATTTGTATATAGTAATACAGAAAGAGGAACTGAACTAAAACATAGTTTTATGTCTGCTTAATAAATAATGTTATTTTCATGTGAGCCGCATTATTCTGTCTAGAGATATAAACTATTGTGTCTATTTATAGGTAATAAAGAATATACTATCCAAGATTTTTACCAAACACAAAAACCTAACGTTGACGTATTATTGTCGGCACATTGATGAATACTCAAATACAAGAACAAATACGCGCGTGCTTTCTGTGGAAAATAAGTCACTTTTTAATATTTTGATCTGGAAACGATCCATAAAAAAAAATGATGACTCACGTAGCCTGATGACTGTTAATAGCGTTGAGTGACGGTCCAAGCTGGGCGTGTTATAGATGTGTCCGCGTTTAAGTTGAAGTGTTTGTGCATTGTGGAGTTTGAATAGATTGTGTTGTATGGTGATGCACTGAGTTTAGATTACGTTTGTGCTGCTTCCTGATTGATGGAATGTAGACTCGTGTGTGTGATACCCTACAGGATACAAGATGCCGAGGAAGTTTGTAAATCACCCGGACAATTTCTGTTATGCATGTGTGGAGCTGGCATTTAAATCGCAACGTCGATGCTTTACTCCACCTGTGATGAAGTGTTATCACTTATATTTTAGTTGCTCTGTAAAATACCAAGATAAGAATTGAGCTCCGCACCACATTTGTTGTACTTGCGTGAAACGTCTGACTGGGTGGGCAAATGGTGAACGAAACATGAACTTCGCAGTACCGATGATCTGGAGTGAACCCAAAGATCATTTTTTAGACATGTCCGTGAACCTGGCCCCAGCCACATCGGCACTAATTTTAAAACATATGTCAAAAATTAGTGCCCAATTAGTGCTGACGATCTGTAACATTAAAAATATGTGCCGTTACACATAATTCAAAAAACAAAAAGGATTCTGGGTGGGGCTAGGTTTACGCTAGCTCCACACACTCAACTGAGCGACATGAAACCCATACACAAAGTTAGTGCTAAATTAGTGCTGGTGATACCGCATAAAAAGAAAATACGTTCTATTATCAGAAGGCCAAAATATGTTCGAAAATGTTCAATGGGTTATCATCAAAGACTACAAAAGATCCCTCATTTTTATGATAAGATATAGAGGGCTAATCTTTCTATGCAGTATCGTCAGCACTAATATAGCACTAATTTTTGGCATTATTTACAAAATTAGTGTTCCATTATTAACCCTTCAGCACTCGCGCACAGACCGTCACGCGAGAACTCGCACGCGGTCGACACGACCTCGCTGTAAGATTTGACGTAAAGGAATGAATTACGTAATTTTAAATGAATTTGATACTTTTTAATTGTTAAATAAATCATTTTTCTCACAAAACGTGTTACAGTACATAGTATCATGTACGTCCATGTTCACGTCGTAGTACCTGATTGGCAGATTCCTCTTTCTCTACACTCAGAAGCAATTTTTCAATCCTTTCTTGTTCTTTCGAATCCATATTCATTCAAATCATAACTAGAACACTCACTAAAATACTGAGTTAATCGTACGTGTTATATTTAAAGTATATCTCCAAAAATATGAATAAACAAATTTGAAAGAAAAATATTAAGATAAAAACAATCAAATACATGAGCGCTCGCGCGCGGAAGAAATGACCGCAATAAGCTTAAAGGTCCAGTTGACAGAGCACAGAAAGCACTGGGCACCAACTAACGCCAAAAGCGGTGGTGTGTTGCAACAATACAGCCTGGGGAAGGATTAGAGGGGGTGAGGGGAAGTTTGCTCAAAGCCACTAAACAAAATCAAAGAATATTTATAGGTGCGGTCAAAAAGACCGCGCTGCGAGTTCTCGAGGGGTAAAAGTGGGTGGGGCTGCCTTCACATGAACTTGGCCCCAACCACAGCGTCACTAATTTTAAAATATATGACAAAAGTTAGTGCCTAATTAGTGTTCACGACCTATAATGTTAAAAAAATAGTGCTGTTACACAAACGTCAAGAACAAAAACGATTCTGGGTGGGTCTAGGTTCACACTCGCCCAACCCTTTAAACGATTGAGATGTAACCTATACACAAAGCTAGTGCTAAATTAGTGCTGTCAATACCACATAAAAAGAAAATTAGTGGCATTATCACAAGCCCAAATATATTCGAAAATCTAATATGGCGGCATCATCAAAGAAAACACTCGATTCTCATTTTTATCATACTATACATAGCACTAATTTTCTTTCTGTGCGGGATCTTTCTGTGCGGGATCGTCAGCACTAATTTAGCACTAATTTTTGGCATAGTTTTCAAAATTAGTGCTGTTACACAAACGTCAAAAAACAAGAATATTTAGGTGGGGCTAGCGTGAACCTAGCCCCACCCACTCAACCGATTGAGATGAAACCTATACGCAATGTTAGTGGTAAAATAGTGCTGACCATACCGCGTAAAACGAAAATTAATGCCATTATCAGCAGGCCAAATATATTCGAAAATCTAATATGGCGGTATCATCAAAGAAAACAATCGACCCTCGTTTCTATCATACTATACATAGCACTGATTCTTTTTCTATGTGGTATCAGCACTAATGTAGCACTAATTTTTTGCATAGTTATAAAATTAGTGCTGTTACACAAACGTCAAAAAACAAGAATATTTAGGTGGGGCTAACGTGAACCAAGCTGCACCCACTCAAATGATTGAGATGAAACCTATACACAATGTTAGTGTTAAATTAGTGCTGTCGATACCGCCTAAAAAGAAAACTAGTGCCAGTATCAATGAATACTTCCCCATGAATTTTTATGGAGTTTCGTGACATGCAATTAGCCATATCTACATCAATAGTTAAGCAATTACGAAACTGTGTGTTTTCTAGAAGCACAAACGATGCATGAACGAATGACACTTACTTTTTCGTTAGTGCTAAAAATGGGAGCCAAATTCACGCTGGCCCCA